>NC_086187.1:2436666-3045833 GCF_023053635.1 Elgaria multicarinata webbii
GAAAATAAAACAGGAGTATTTCTTAAACTACTTAAACTACATACTTAAACTATGGAATTCACTACTGCAAGATGTAGTGATGGCCACCAATTTGGATGGCTTTAAAAGGGGTTAGATAATTTTCTAGATACAAAGGCATACTTTGGCTCAGTCTTTTCCCGAAAGAAAGTCTATGACCCCACTGGCAAACATGAAGTACAAGCTGAAGGGGAATGACTGCAGCTTGAGACTGATAAAACAAATGGTTAAGGAATTTCTTTGAATGAGTTCAAATCTCCAGAGCCTGATGAACTGCATCCTAGAATAATAAAGGAACTGACCGAAGAACTCTCAGGCCATAGCTAGACAGGGCGAAATCCCAGGGCAATCCCCAGGATCATCCCTGTGCGTCCACATGACGCACAGGGGATCCTGGGAGCAGGGAGGGATGATCCCTCCCTTGGCCAGGGATCTCGCCCTCCCCTTCGAGCCCGCTTTTTCCACGGTCTCGGGATGATCCTGAGACTGCAGAACATATGTGTGGGTGTCGTGGTTTGTCCCGTTCCTTGAGAGAAGCCGAGACCCGCACACGGGGTGCAGAGCTCCTCAAGAGCTCTGTGTCCATCGGGGGGTGGAGTGGGGGGAGTGGGGAAATTAATTTATAATTTTAAAAAACTCACCTTTTGAACATGAGAGTTCATGCGCTCTGCTCCTTTAACAAAAAATAAATAAATGGCGGACGCAACTTCCCCTCCCTCTGAGGCCATCACGCGCCGTGTGTAAACAGAGGAGGAGAACTCACGATAAAAATATTGCGAGATCCTCCCCCTCCATTGTGCTAGACCTGTAGCTCCAGCTGAGGAATCAGAACCACTGTCTATTATCTTTGCAAAATCATGGTATATGGGTGAAGTTCAGGATGATAGGTAATGTTGTCCCTATCTTCAAAAAGGAGGAACCTGGGAACTACAGACCAGTCAGTCTGACATCCATCCCAGGAAATTTTTGGAGCAGATTATAAAGAAGTCAGTCTGTAAACACCTTGAAAACAATGCAGTGATTACTAGAAGCCAGCATGGATTTGTCAAGAACAAATCCTGTCAGACTAATCTCATCTCATTTTTTTGATCAGGTAACCTCCCTTGTGGACTGTGAGAATGCTGCAAACATCATATAGCTGGACTTCAGCAAAGTTTCTGACGAAGTGCCCCATGATATTCTGCGCTCCAGCTAAAAAGTAAGTAAAAAATGAAGCCCCAACCCTGCTCCCTTCCCCACCCCTTATGGGCACGGAGGGCTTGAAGAGCTCCATGCCCTACGCCTGGTTCCTGGCTCCTCACGTTTACTCGCGAGGAGTGGGGATGAAACCAGGATGGCTGCCCACACCTCCTGCGGTCTTGGCACAATCCCGAGACTGTGGGGGAAATCGGGCTAAAAGCCATCCCAGGGAAATGCCCCCAGGATCCACTGTGCATCATGGGAACGCACAGGGATGATCCCGGGGCGATCCCCAAGATAAGGCATCGTCTAGACATGCCCAAAGAGTGCTTATCAATGGAACCTTCTCAAACTGGGGAGAGGCAACGAGTAGGATACCGCAAGGCTCAGTCCTGGGCCCAGTGCTCTCCAACATTTTTATTAATGATTTCGATGAGGTACATGGAACGCTTTGCAAATTTGCAGGTGAGGGTGGGATAGCTAATACCCTGGAATACAGAAACAAAGTTCAAAGAGATCTTGATAGGCTGGAGCACTGGGCTGAAAACAACAGAATGAAATTTAATAGGGATAAATGCCAGGTTCTACACCTAGGGATGTTGGGGGGGGGGGCAGAATCTTAACTTTACAAACAAACCAGTTAGGGGCTTGCAAGAAATTGTGTGGACCAGAGGAGCAGAATAAACCATGGGAAAATCCTGCCCCCATTCCACCTGATCCTGTCACTTAGCCACATGGCAGGCCTGCACAGGCAGTGGGGTCTTGTCCTGCTATTGGGGATTTGGTGGCCATGTTCTGACCTCAGCACTTTGGACCAAGGCATAAGCCTGAGATTAAGGATCTATATCTAAATTCAGCCCTGTGTTTTATATGTCTTGTTTTGTTTGCAACAAATACTGTTTCATACTTCCCTGATCTCTACTTCTCCCATCACAGCTCTAATAAATTTCTAGCTTGTTTTTACGACCATTAGGATTCTAAGTGCCAACTGCTCTAAAGGGATGTTCAATTGAGCTAAACGAATCAGTTCCAAGAAGGCAAAACATCCTACCTACTTGTGGCCAGTTTCAGAATGTCCAGGGGCTCCAACTGTGTGGATGTGTTAAATTGAGGCAGATCTGGCAATGGCCCAAGTGGCCCTGGCTCGTTTTCTCCCAACAGAGCCACTGTTGAGAGCAAAGGAATCACTCAAGATTCAGGCTTCTGCCAGGCACCACGCTGGTGTGCCTCTCCCTGAAAGCCTACATGGCTGGAAGAGTTCTGTTCAGTGGGTCAGCAATGAAGTAAGAAGCCGAGCTTCTAAGAACAGGTCCCAGATTTATTCTAATGCCAACGCTCTTTGTTGCCGTTTGTTTCAAAGATCCTGGAGCGTGTGGTCTACTCTCGTTGTCTTGATTTTCTTTCTAGTAACTCTGCTCTGGATTCTTTTCAATCTGGATTCCATCCTTTGCATTCCACTGAAACAGCCCTTACTAAGATTACCAATGATCTTCTTACTGCCAAGTCTAAAGGCCATTATTCCGTTCTTATTCTCCTTGATCTAACTGCAGCCTTTGACACGGTTGATCACAATCTTCTTTTAGATTCCCTTCATGACCTTGGATTTTGTGGCTCTGTCTATAACTGGTTTGCCTCCTATCTAGCGGGTCGCTCTTTCAGCGTATTGGCTAACGGCAGCTCGTCTTCTTCTTTTCCCCTTTCAGTAGGGGTTCCCCAAGGCTCGGTGCTTGGTCCGTTGTTGTTTTCTTTATACATGTTGCCCTTGGGTAATCTTATTCAATCTCATGGCCTCCAATATCATTTGTATGCCGATGATACACAATTATATCTTTCATCTCCGGATCTTTCTCCTGATGTTCACAATCGTATCTCAGCATGTCTTTCAGATATCTCAGCTTGGCTGCTTCATCGTCGTTTGAAACTCAATATGGCAAAGACTGAATTGCTTGTTTTTCCTCCTAAACCTTCTCCTCATCTCTCATTCTCTCTTACTGTCAATGATGTTACGCTTACTCCAGTCAAGGAAGCTCGTAGTCTTGGCTTTATATTTGATTCCTCGCTCTCCTTTATTCCTCATATTGAGGCAGTAGCTAAATCCTGTCGTTTTTTCCTGTATAATATTGCCAGGATTCGATCATTTTTGTCTGTCTCTTCTGCCAAGACTCTTGTTCATGCATTGGTTATTTCTCGGTTGGACTACTGCAACCTTCTTCTCACTGGCCTTCCTTCTTCTCACATCAGTCCGTTGGTTTCTGTTCACCACTCTGCTGCTAAGATCATCTTCTTGGCTCGCCGCTCTGACCATGTAACTCCACTTCTGAAATCTCTTCATTGGCTTCCAATTCACTTCAGAATCCAATATAAACTTCTCCTGTTGACCTACAAAGCTTTTCACGGTCTAGCTCCTTCCTATCTCTCCTCTCTCATCTCACACTATTGCCCCGCTCATGCTCTTTGCTCCTCTGATGCCATGTTTCTCGCCTGCCCAAGGGTCTCTACTTCCCTTGATCGGCTTTGTCCATTTTTTTTTGCTGCCCCTTATGCCTGGAACCTCTTCCAGAACATTTGAGAACTACAAGTTCAACCGCAGCTTTTAAAGCTCAGCTAAAAACTTTTCTTTTTCCTAAAGCTTTTAAAACTTGATTTTGTTCTGACTTTATACTGTTAGTTTTACCCTACCCAGTGCCTGTTTACCCTACCCTGTGCCTGTTTGCTTTCTCTTCCCCTCCTTATTGTTTCATTATGGTTTTATCAGAATGTAAGCCTATGTGGCAGGGTCTCGCTATTTACTGTTTTACTCTGTACAGCACCATGTACATTGATGGTGCTATATAAATAAATAAATAAATAAATAAATAAATAATAATAATAACAACAACAACAACAACAACAACAACGCTTTCTCTCTGTGAATCTGGCCCTTCGTACATGCTTTCTTTTCTGATTTGATATTTCCAGGGCTGAACCTTGGACATCTTCCTGGAATTACTACACCCCGCTAACAGGTAACTGGCTTGTTTGCTCTCCCCTTCTCTGCTAGGATGTTTCTTCATGTGAATTACCACTGTGCCATAATCTCAAGAACATGTGTTTGGCACACAAGGGGGTTGCACCACAATCCCTCCCCACAAGCAGAAATGCTTCCACACAAATTGAAAACTTCCTTTCATTGCTGCAGAAGCATTTCATGGAGCGTGACCAAAAAGGCAGATGAAGAGAGCAATCTGGCACCTGCTCTTTGATACCAGAACTGGGCCAAGGGGGGGCAGGGCAGGGGGGCGCCTCTTTGGCAGTGGTGTTGCTGGGCTGGGAGGAGGCGGAAGTGGTCCATCTCTAGCACCAGGATAAAGCTTTTGCTACATATAAAACATCTCGCTGTTCAGAAACACTTTGTGATTATGATTCCAGAATTTGGCATGGAACCAGCGAGGCTGCAGGAGATCTTAAGCTTGAAAATGCAGAGATAAACCATTAGCCAGAGAGATGCTTCTAAATCAGGGGTGACAGGCTTATAGTCCCACAGCCACATGGTCAAGGGGGGCTCATCAGTGGGGGGGGGGCATCAGCACTGGCAAAGCACCTGCAAATGCACAAACAACAGGTTCCACAATGATGAATTATTTCAATCCACTCTCTTCAGAATATGAAAAGAATCAAAAGTGGGCTGTGTAATTATCAATTAGAAGGATGGGAGAAGAGGGGGGGGTGTTTGCGTTTTCACAAAAGCCATGTTGTAATGTTGTAACGAAGGCTTTTCTGAATGAAGCATCAAAAGCACGAAGAGGGCTTCGGCTGATTGCTGGAGGAGGCAGCAAGAGGTAGGGTGTTTAACCAGTGAGGGATGGCTTAAAAGCATGCAAGAGATTAATTGAGTGGATCCATGTCTGCATTAACAAGCTATGAGTTTAAGAGGGGCTGGCTAACTCAGACCCAACTCTGTATTCCAGAGGCACATTCCAGGAAATTTGCTTTCCCACACCACAGCGTCTGAAGAAGGAAGAAGAGCTCTTTCTAGTGAGGCTGAAACAACCACAAAGCCAATGAGACACATCCTGGTGCATGGTCAAGATTAATCCCACACACACACATGCAAACACATTATTATTATTATTATTATTATTATTATTATTATTATTATTATTTATTGCAATTGTATACCACCCCATAGCCAAAGCTCTCACCTTTCATCCAGTACATCAGATCCACACTCACACAAGGAACTGAAATCATGGATGCCTTAGCCAGCAACTAGTTTTGTCAGAGGCCCCCTTTGGAGGAGGGTTCAGGTCAATTCCTTGCCTCCACCCCCCACCCCCCACATCAATCATCTGCCTAGTGTGATCCCCACATTCTCTCTCTCTTCCTCTATAGGCTATCCTTGCCTCTGCATCCCTTACGGCTGCAGATATGACTCAGGGCAGTTGAATGATCTTGGTTGTCCTGCTTTCATTGCATCCAGGTTAGAGTGCTGTAATGTGCTCTACATGGGGCTGCCCTTAACAGATGAGAAACTTCCATTTGTGCAGAATAGAGAAGGTTTGTAGGAGCTCAGTGCTGAGATCCCATTACCCATATTCCATGCCAGTTAGATTAACTGCCTATTCTTTTCCAGGCCTATTTGAAGGTGCCGGTGAAAGCCCTAAATAGTCTGAGACCAGGTTATCTGAAGGACTCCCTGCACCCATATCAGAGCAGACAAAAAACCTTCTGCCACCCGAGACAAGGAGAATTCGCCACCACCCTGCCTTCCCCTGATTTTGCTGGTTCATTAGGTCCTCTGGCGCCATCCCTCCTGAGAGTTGGAGGCTCTGCAGCCTCCAAAGAGTTTTCTGACTGTTCCTGGGGATGCCCCTGCCACTTCGGCAGGCAATAGTTTTAAAACACTGGTTGGGGAAATGGACTGGCCAGTTGACTCAACGGCTCCTGCGTGCCATCTCCCACTGAGCAGAGCCAAACGTGCTCCCTGGCTTCCAAGGGAGCTGGGGGAATGAAACAAATGCTAGAGAGATGTTGGAGGAAAACACAGAGTGAGTCTGACCAAACATGGGATATAAGCCATTTAAAGGCCTTCTTTGCAGTGGTGGTGATGACAGAGAAGGAATTATTATTCCCCAGCACCATTGCTTCTACAAAGAGTCATCCGATGGCAAAGGCCAGTTACAATCTGGCTGACAAGAAGGAAACAGAGACCACCCAGTAGTGTGTTGTGACCCATGTACACAACTCGTTGCAGATTAAATGGCTCGCATCCATGCCAATCTGGATGCCACTGTTGAGTGATCTTCAGTCATTTTCAAACAGGTGTTACTTTGGCTCCAGGCAACACTGCTGAGACCACTTGGGGGTGGGGGCTTTCCTGGGCTGTGGGGGCCTCTCCTCTCAACAAAAGCCTACCCAAGTGGTGATATGAGATGAGTGTTTTATTGCACGCTCCTTGCTGGGCACTCACAGATTTTCACGAGTCCTATTCATGACGTTGTCTGCCTCCCATGCGCCTCCTGCCCCTTCTAGCCTTCTTCACACAACAAAAAAGACCCCAGTGTATCCGGATTATTTTTGAGGCAGAAGTTTCCACTATCTCCTTCTGTGTGCAGGAGAAGCAGCACAATCAAAACGGCCCACTGAATGGGCCACATGCACAGACAAAAGCACGGGTGAAGTACCGCCGGCAAGGAAATGCGTTCTCCCCACCGAGTGATAGCGCTATACAGCCCTATATAACTTGGGATCAGTCTATTTGGAAGATGGCATTTTCCCTTCTGAGCCTGCCACCCCTGAAGGCATGTTTAGTGGCTGTTCCCAGGCACTGGGACTCCCAGCCCTCGTCTATAGGACAGCAGAATTGCTTCTCATTAAAATTTAACCCGATTTTTAGCTGATTTGAATTACTCAACAAGCGGCACACTGCAGCAGCAACAGCGATTTATAACTTTTTTTAGTGTACTTGATGCTCCACACATTCGCAACGAAGGAGTGGGGAGAAAAACAATAAATTGCATATGCGGAGATCTGCATATTTATATCGGTGAACGGAGAGGCCAGTGTGGTGTTGCCCTGCAGGGTCATGCCCCGGGTTGCAGCCCAGCACCCGAACTACCCCCAAGGGACTCTCCCCCACCCCGCCACCTCTTCCCACCGGCTGCAGGTCAAGTCTTGATGTTATCAATGGGAACAGCAGAGCCACCTTGCTTATGTAAAACGTACGTAAACCTTTTAATAATTGTCACCGAGACCTGAGAAGATGAGACGAGGAACCGAGTGGGGGGCTGCTCACTCGCTGCCCATTCGCTATCTTTGTTGTAAAAGAGAAAATGGCGGGAAGGAATGAGGCAGACAATAGGTGGGAAGGCAGGAAATCAGCCAATCACATCAAAGCTACGCCCACATGTCAAAATGCGATTTAACTCCCCCAAGGACACATAACCATGATGCGATGCAAAGTCAGACGTTAACCTAAAAGTCGCAGTAAATCAGAAATGCAACTATGCGCATTATTGTGGGTAAAAGCCGCCGCTGCGGTGAATGGACAGCTGTGTCATGTGACCTAAAACACAAATCTGCACATTTACTTCAGTGTAAAGCAGCCATGTAGATGTGCCCCCAGTCAAGGGAAGCCACACCAGTTCCACCTCTGTTGTCCTTCCACGGGCAGGCAAACCGGGCTTATTCAGACAGGCTTTGGGCTTTTAAGCGGAGTTGTTTGCTGAAGTAGTTTTTAATTGGTGGGTGCTGTTAATTTCTTTTTAATGGCTGTGTTTTTTTAATGGCTGTGTTTTGATGTTTTAATTATATTTTTTGTATGTTATTAGCCACATTCAGCATGATTTTAGTGGAAAGGTCAATTTAAGCAACAACAAATAGAACTTTGAAAGCATTTGGCACATACTGTTTAAAGTTTCAGAGTACTAAACTGTGGAACTTCCAACCTGACCTCTTGGGGACCATCTTGCCCACAAGGCCCTCCCTCAGAGAAAGGCAGGCCTGGCCTGGAGAGCACTGGCACAGCACCACCAGCTGCACAGCACCAGTGGGGGCACTCCTGCAGCCCTAGGGTGGCAACCCACAGAAGCTACACCTGAGCGAGACCGAGGGGATGTCTACACGAGCACTTTACCACGGGGTAGCTTTGGAGTGGTGGCAGGTGAGTTACATGACGCAGCCGCCACTCCAAAGGGATCCAGGGGCAAAGCCCCAAAGCTCCACACGAAAAAAGCCGGGGCCTTACCCTGACTTTTTTAGCTCAGAGCCAGGCTCCGCACCTCTGTGGAGGCTTTTTAAGGGGGGAAATTGAAGGGGGAAGGGGGCGGATGCGGGGGAGAAGAACGTGGCAGCCAGAGTGAGCTCAGAGGTAGGAGAGCCGGCTGCCCTGTTCCTGCCCCCTCCCCAGTGCTCCCGGCAGTGTCAGCTGGGGTGAGAGGAATAGGGCAGCATGGAGTCAGCTGCAGCTGCCAGAAGCACTGGGGAGGGGGGAGGAACAGGGCAGCCGGCTCTTCTACCTCTGAGCTCGCTCTGGCTGCCACGTTCTTTCCTCCTGCCCCCACCCCCATTTTTTATTTTTAAACTTTAGATGCGAAGGTTCACATCTCCCCTCCTTTCTCCCCCCAGTTAGCTGTAAATGCAACCCTTCACATTTACAGCTAAACAAAACAAAAACAAAAACACTTTTCCCATTAAAAAAACCCACTTACCCGAGAGGAGGGGGTGCGGGTGCTCCCAGGCACCTCGGGTGGGTGGGTGTGGTGGCAGTGTCTGTAAGCCCACAACTGTGCTCCTTCACATATAGACACTGGGAAGGAGTGTCAGCACAGCAATACCGCCGTCATATAGATGAGGGCTGAAACAGCAGTAGCCAGGAGCCGTGTGGCCGAGGGGGGGAGCAGAGGCAGAGCTAGCAATGAATGAGGGGAGGGAGGCGCTGTACTGCTCCTCCAAACCTGCCACCTGAGGCAAAGGTCCAAATGGGAAGACTGGTCCCAACCCATATGAGTCTGCCCAAGCTTTATTTATTTATTTATTTATTTATTACATTTTTATACCGCCCAATAGCCAAAGCTCTCTGGGCGGTTCACAAAAATTAAAACCAAATAAAACAACCAACAGGTTAAAAGCACAATTACAAAATACAGTATAAAAAGCACAACCAGGATAAAACCACGCAGCAAAATTGATATAAGATTAAAATACAGAGTTAAAACAGTAAAATTTACATTTAAGTTAAAAATTAAGTGTTAAAAATTAAGTGTTAAGCTTTGAGTTTGGCACCTGAGGCCCTGCTCTCTGGTCCACCAGTGAGGGCAGGGCCTTCATAGAATCATAGAATAGCAGAGTTGGAAGGGGCCTACAAGGCCATCGAGTCCAACCCCCTGCTCAATGCAGGAATCCACCCTAAAGCATCCCTGACAGATGCTTGTCCAGCTGCCTCTTGAAGGCCTCTAGTGTGGGAGAGCCCACAACCTCCCTAGGTAACTGATTCCATTGTCGTTCTGCTCTAACAGTCAGGAAGTTTTTCCTGATGTCCAGCTGGAATCTGGCCTTGTCCTGTGGCAGCCCTGCACCTTTGCAATACGCTCTGCAGGGAAACTCAGATGGCCCCTTCTTTTCTGCCCTTCAGGGAGCCTTAAAAGCGTTCATATCCCCGCCCTTATTTGGGTAACGTTACTGCATTTTAAAGATTGTTTTCTCTGCCCCAGATAATTTTAAAGTTGGCCTATAGTGGTTGTTGCTTCCATAGTGTGGAATCTCAGTATGTTTTTATTTGTGACTGATCCTGTTGTGAGCTGCCTTGTGGGATGGATGGGTTTGATACTGACACATTATTTTGTGAAATACCTGCACATCCCCAGGGGGGATGTGAGGGACTGAACAGTTTTGTGCTCTGCTTGTCCCTTGGGGAGTGAAACCACAAGGGGGAAGTGCCATTTGGTTAGTCTGTTCCTGACACACAATTGCAAACTGATTTTAGCCCAAGGAGGTTCCAGAAATCCCACAGCTGCGGAACAACAGTCTCTAAAAGGAAGTCCAGCTTCCCTCAGGCAAATCCACAGGCAGCCAAGAAGGGAGAGGAGGAATCCACAATGGAACTGGAGGGCTCGGAGCATCATGCGCTGCAATGCCAGCCATGTGGCTCCCTTGGCGTCCTTGATTCCATCCCCCCAAGACCTTCAGTTCTGTGCATTAAGGAGAACAGGCACCAGAGTAGGGCCAGGTCTACACCAAGCAGGATATTGCACTATGAAAGTGGTCTATGGGATGTGTCAATGGGCCCCAGCAGTTGTCAGTGCACTTCAATACAGCTATAAAGAAGGCTCCTGCCTCTTATATTCTGCTTTCATAGTGCTATATCCTGCTCGGTGTAGGTCTGGCCAAGGGAGGAACAATGCCCCAAGGCTGGAGTACCACCGGGGCAGGGCCACTGGGGAGAGGGGAAGCAGATGGCAAGATTGTGTGCCCTCAGCTCTGTTGCAGAGACAGAGTTCAAAGCATGGAAACCAATGTTCTAGTGGGGCACAGGAGAGGCAGAGCAAGTCAAAGGGGTGAAGGGGACTTTTGAGAGGGGAAGACCAAGGGTTCAGGGGTCCATGGCTTTTGTCCCGATGACCCAGGCTCAAACAGCTCAACCTCAAGGAGCACAGTTCTCATCTTACTAGTGTAAAGCCCATGTCGCCATGGGTGCCAGCAGTCTGAGGGCGAAACATGCTGTTCCTTGACTCCCGCAATGTTAGTCTGCCAGAAGGAGGTTACTTTCCTTCCACAAAAGGGAGGACTTTTGGCCCTCGCTTCCTCACACCTGTTGTCACTGACTGACATTTGCCTCATCCCCTCAGGTCTCAAGCCCACCTCCTCCCCTCTTCCGCCACATTTTAAAACCCGGCTTTTCCTGGGGCTGCTTCTTTGTCTCCTCCTCCTCAGCCACCGCCTCAGAGGGCTCATCCCACCCCCACCCCCATCTCTGCCACCAGTAGGGCCACTCCAAGAGCAGCCACAACTGGCAAAGCCCACAGCCGTCTTGCCTTTGTGCTTTTTTCTCTGGGCACCTGCATGGCGCAGAACGATGTGGGAGCCGTAGATACCTGTTGGGCTCCTGGCCACTGCACAGAAACATACTGCTTGGCTATTAAAGCTCAAGGTTTGAGCTTTTTTGAACACTAAATTTTTTTCAGTACATCTATACCCCTCAAGCTTCAGTTTAAACAAAAATGAGCCAAACTGGCCTGGTAGATCTCTAGTAATAAGCCTTGCACTGCCATATTCTTATATAAGACACTGATGCGGTGACGCTGGCTGTCTCTTCCTCCAAGGAATCCAAGTGCAGTTGTCTGACTTGTGTGAGCAGAAGAGCAGAGTCAACATGTACCAGCACCTTTGCCCCAGGAACAGGAAGCCACATTGCAAGAGAACTGAACACTGCTGCTTTGGTGACTTATCAGCTCCTGCAATGGCCCGACAACAGAAGATGTTCCACTTCCTCAAGAGTGACGACAGATGGTCCTGACTGAAGCCCACAGGGGCTTCTATTTGTCGTTCTAAGAAAGGTGCACACAACACCTGTGATGTCATTTGGCCCTTGGACAAGGAAGGCAAAAACAGCCACCCTCTGGGGGAGTGGATGGAGTCACAGGAAAGGCTCTGCCTCAGCCGGAGTTCACCATAAAATGCGCTCACGCAGCCTCTTCACCCAACGACCATGGTGCTGCCCTCAAGTCCTCCAGACTCCTGGGTATTCAGAGGCCTCAAGCCAGCCACCCACCCACCCACCCATGTGAGGAAGTCCTTGGGGAGGTGGCCCTGTGGTGCCATCACTGGTGGGAAGTGGGGAACTCGCCCCTGGCTCTGGAGCTGTGGTGCTAGCCAGCTGGAGCAGCACAATTTCACCCTCACCAGCACCCTCAAAGCACTCACAGCCGGCTCTTCTTTGTGGGACATCATGTGGAGGTGAGGATCCCCTCGGCACTTGCATGGCTCTGTCTTATATGAGCCTTCCAAGGGCACGTTCTGCCACCTGTGGCACCTTGAACGAGCCCCTCAGTTGGACATCCCAGCCAATCCAATGCCCTTGCCAGTTGGTTGTGCCATTATTCTCACAGCTCTTGGTCACTGGTCTCAAACAAAGCTGTGCTGTGAATGATCCAGGCTTAGCAAGAAAACCCACCGTCCAAGCCTATAGCATGGGCCAGGTGGCTGTTACAAGAGATCATAGAATCATAGAATAGCAGAGTTGGAAGGGGCCTACAAGACCATCGAGTCCAACCCCCTGCTCAATGCAGGAATCCACCCTAAAGCATCCCTGAAATGATGGCATGGGGCTAAGGGCCCTTCCAGAAGAGGGCACGGAGAGCCAAGAACAACAACAGAATTATTATTATTATTATTATTATTATTATTATTATTATTATTATTATTATTATTATTTCTTACCCGCCTCTCTGTTTGGATCGAGGCAGGGAACAACAATAAGTATAAAATACAAAAACTGAATTAAAAAGATAGGTATACATTATTAAAACATCCCAAAAACATCCAGAGACGGCAGAAAACAAAGCCCAGGCAGCCTCCCTTTAGCCCAAGGTTTGACTATTCAGCAAAGCTTCTTCTCTAACCCACTGGTGGCGCCGAACCCAAACACTGTGTAGCCTTGAACTGCCTGCTTTTCATTGTTTATTAGAAAGATCAGTTGGTTTATCCTCTTGGCAAAAGAACATGCGCCAATATGTACTTCAACCCCCAAACAGCTAAATATAAGCTCATTTAAAAATCAATCTAAGAACCAAGCTTTACTTTTTAAATTGTTTTAAATTGTTAAGAAATATAATACCAGAAGCTTCAAGTGTTGCCACCTGCCAATTGCCACATTCTCACAAAACCAGTGTTACACACTTTAAAGCATCACAAATGGGAATTGATTGTTGGAGGCAAAGAAGAGTCGGAGCACCAAGACAGAAGCAGCACCAGACGTGGGCCTCAGAATGAAATTGCAAACACAGCGGAACAGGAGTGCCGGAGCAACCGGTGACCGCTAGGCTGCCTCCGCAAGAAGAAGAAAAGGGAGGTCAGGAGACCCGGAGACGCTGCAGTGCCGGCAACAGTGGACGAGGCTCGGAAAAGCGCACGGAGCACATTCAGACGGGGAAACAGCCGTGAGATGGTCCATCTGTCCTTCCTCCTCAAAGGGCACTTCTTGGGGGGGGGGGGTTCATTTCTTCCAGTGCTTCACGCAGCCTTGAACTGCCCAACGGTGGAGACTGCTGTGTTGTGCTTTTGAGTCATGGGGGAGGCGGCTGCTTTGCTGACACCACGTTGCCTGGAGTTGTTGTTGTTGTTGTTGTTGTTGCCATCATCATCTTGGCATTGTATCTGGTGGAGGCTGCCCCCTACTGCCCTCCCTGGCTGGGGGTAAGCCAGCTTTTCCACAAAGGGAGGTAACAAAATCCAGCATGGAGCTACACTCCAAAAACCCATACTAGAAAGTAAATCAGATTCCACGTGAGACTTCATGCCAAGCAGGGACATGTCCATGTGCCGTGTGTCCACTGGAGGCCCTTAGGGCCACCCTCTCTTGAGGCCAACCTTCCCCCACATGAACCTTCTAGCGCTAAGACTCCTATTTGGGATCACTTGCCTGCTGGAGATCACACAAGAAAGGATGGGGGAAATGGGCCTGCTCTGTGTTGGCCCCACACCTGGGGAAACCCCTCTCCCTCCCATACACCTGGCACCTCTGCTTAACGTGGTTCAGTGCCAGGTAAAATCATAGAATCATAGAATAGCAGAGTTGGAAGGGGCCTACAAGGCCATCGAATCCAACCCCCTGTTCAATGCAGGAATCCACCCTAGAGCATCCCTGACAGATGGTTGTCCAGCTGCCTCTTGAATACCTCTAGTGTGGGAGAGCCCACAACCTCCCTAGGTAGCTGATTCCACCGTCGCACTGCTCTAACAGTCAGGAAGTTTTTCCTGATGTCCAGCCGGAATCTGGCTACCTTTAACTTGAGCCCGTTATTCCGTGTCCTGCACTCTGGGAGGATCGAGAAGAGATCCTGGCCCTCCTCTGTGTGACAACCTTTTAAGTATTTCAAGAGTGCTATCATGTCTCCCCTCAATCTTCTCTTCTCCAGGCTAAACATGCCCAGTTCTTTCAGTCTCTCTTCATAGGGCTTTGTTTCTAGACCTCTGATCATCCTGGTTGCCCTCTTCTGAACACGCTCCAGCTTGTCTGCGTCCTTCTTGAATTGTGGAGCCCAGAACTGGACGCAATAACTGTTCTTCATGAAGGCCTTTTAATCTAACATATTGTCATTTTGCTGCCAGTTTTAGATCTGAAATTTTATCTGACTTGTTGGCATGCTGCTATACTTGCTTTAGTTTTGTGTTATTCTTATCCCATTTGTTTATTCACAGGGTCTGTTTAGGTTTATGTTTATTTTATGTGTCAGCTGCGTCGACAGTTTGGAGAGGCAGAATGTAAATGTATTAAATTGAAGATAAAACTAAGAAACCCAGTTTATGGTCCGTAAGTGGTGACTAAGGCCATGGCTAGATGAGGGTTTAGCCCGGCCTGATACCTGGGCTCACCCCTGTGCACAGGGGATGACGCACAGGGGATCCCGGGGTCAGCCCGGGTGAAACCCTCCCTTGGCCCGGGATAACCGGCACCAGTTGTGGCCCAGGACTTCCGAAGCCCCAGGCTGAGCCCGGGACTGTGGAAGGACTAGCCGGTTCCGCAGCTTTCCCCAGCTACACAGCTTACTCGCGAGTAGCTGGGAGAAGCTGTGCCCATCAGGCCGGGGGGGATCACGGGGGGGAGATGGGGGCTTGGGGGGGCTTGGGGGGAAGAGCGGACCCGGTGGGAGAGATTGGGGGGGGAAGAGTGGAACCAGGGTGGGAAGATTGTGGATGGGGGGGGAAGGGGCATCGGACATGGCGGACGGGTGATCGGGCAGGCGGGTGATTGGGCGGGCATAGCGGGCAGCAGGGCTATCAGGCAGGGGGAGCATCGGACATGGCGGGTGGGCAGGGTAAGGAGAACGGGGCCAGGATGGGGAGATTGCGGACGCGGGGGAAGGAGAATGGGGCCAGGGGTGAAGATCGCGGATGCGGGGGAAGGAGAATTTTTTTGAAGAAAAAAACCTCACTTACCTTTCCTGGCTCCTGCAGAGCTGCTGCCGCTTTAAATGTAAAAAAAAATGGCGCCCACAACAGCTCTCCTCCAGAGCTCATCGCGGCTCGTGTGTGAATAAAGGCAAGATCTCGCGTTATTCATAATGTGAGGTCTCCCCTCCTCTCCCCCGGATTTTCCACCAGGTCTAGCAAAGGCCCAAGAGGGGCATCCATCAGAGCCACGCTCTCCATGGCCTCAGGGGGATTCCATTTCTGGGGTTCCACCCTCATCATTTGCCCACAAGCAACAACTCAAAGAACGCCCCCCCCCCCCGGTCCCACCAATGGGAGGGGCCTCACCCAACCACAACAGCTCCACCCTGAAAAGTTCCTCTTTCCACCCTTGGTGGTGATCTCACTACTGCTACCATGATGGGAACATTTGGTGCTGATGGGGCTTCGTAGCTGACTTCTAACGTCTTACATCCTCTTTAAGCAGTCAATGTTGCTTCTTAAAACTGTATTGCAGGAAAAGAAAATATTGGATGGCATCAAAAGGTGACATTTAACAAAGTCCTTCTACATTTATTTATTTATTACATTTATTACATTTATTACATTTATATACCGCCCCATTGCTGAAGCTCTCTGGGCAGTTTACAAAAGTTAAAAACAGTAAAAATTAAAAATATACAAAATTTAAAACCATCAAAAACATAAAAACAAACAGTATAAAAACAACAGTATCCATTTAAAAACAACAGTTCTGGAGTCTGTTAAAAAACAAACTTAGCATATGTTGTTCAATGCTGTTAAATGCCTGGGAGAAGAGAAAAGTCTTGATCTGGCGCCTGAAAGATAACAGTGTTGGCACCAGGCGAGCCTCATCGGGGAGATCATTCCACAGTCGGGGGGCCACCACCGAAAAGGCCCTCTCCCTTGTTGCCCTTTCTCTCTTGTGCACTCAGCATTAGGCAGAACTACTTTCTGACCTTCATCGGAAGAGTTATTGCACAAAACTTAGTAGATGGAGCCCAAGCAATGGGCAGATGGGAAGAACCTGAAGCCCACATCTATGTAGGGTGACCATAAAGAAAGGAGGACTGGGCTCCTGTAACAGTTGTATAGAAAAGGGAATTTCAGCAGGTGTCATTTGTATGCATGCAGCACCTGGTGAAATTCCTTCTTCATCACAACTGTTAAAGCTGCAGGAGCCCTACCTCTTTTGTATTTGGTCATTCTAGTAAAGCTCCTGCAGCTTTAACGGTTGTGATGAAGAGGGGATTTCACCAGGTACTGCATGCATACAAAGGACACCTGCTGAAATTTCTCTTTTCTATGCAACTTTTATGAGAGTCAGTGTGGTGTAGTGGCTAAAAGTGCTGGACTGGGAGTCAGGAGATCCGGGTTCTAGTCCCTACTCAGCCATGGAAACCCACTGGGTGACTTTGGGCCAGTCACCGACTCTCAGCCCAACCCACCTCACAGGGTTATTGTTCTGAGGATAAAATGGAGAGGAGGAAGATTATGTAAGCCACCTTGGGTTCCTTGGAGGAAAAAAGGCAGGAAATAAATGTCATCATCATCATCATCATCATCTGTTAAAGATACAGGAGCCCTGTCCTCCTTTCCGTATGGTCACCCTACATCTATGTGTCACTGGCTGCAAGACAGCCCTACAGCAAAGAGAGCTGTAGTCCCCATTCATCCTCTAAAAAGAAAACCTCACTTTTCACCAAAAAAGGACCACAATGGCCTGGTGGGACAGCCAAGGCTCCTTGGGGCCACAAGCAATCCTTTCCTGCAGCCAGGCCCAGCAATAACTTGGGTCCAACTTCGGCTTTTTCATCTGATTGGAAGAGTGACTGGCACTGGGTGAAGTTGCAGAAACTGAATACATCTTAAAACATGCGGCAAGATCAGCACGAATAACTCAGTCCCAGCATTTCCCCTTTGGAATACAGCAAAGTCACTTTAATAATCAAACAACACTTGGGATCTTTTGAAATATGGCTGAAGCAGGATGTGAATAAGGATATTTTCCAAAATCCACAATAGGTAAATCTCTGGATAAGGGTAACAGCTGGATTTTATATTTTCAAAAATGCTGAATCAGTCATTCTGTGTTTCTTTGTCCCAGCAATCCTAGGTGTAACAAGAAACCTGCACAGCGCACCTAGTTGGATCTAAGCCAGTTAGGTTGGCAACTCCTTCCTACGCTCCATCCTAAGAGGTTGCTTAAATGCAGAATCCACAGCTTCAGTATCAAGTCACCTTCCCCCCCCCCCCACCCAACACCTGGACACCTCCTCCACCCCCTGGCTTGCTTTGCTTAGCATCCAGCTGGAGGACTCAAAATTTTGCTCACTATTTTGTGACGTCTTGGTTAGTCTTAATAAAAGTATTGCATAACAGTACATTTTGAAACTTTTCTTATGGACCAACATGTCTGCCTTTGCTTTTAAGGATAAAAGGAAGGCATTGCCGACCTAAACGGCTTGGGTCCTCGATACTTGAGGGAGCGCCTCTCCTTATATCTGCCTGCTCAAAACTTGAGATCTGTTGGAGAAGCCCTCCTCCGCATCCCACCAACGCAACACATGCGCTATGGCGGGACATGGGTGAGGGCTTTCTCTGTGGTGGCACCCCGACTGTGGAATGCCTTGGAGGCCCAACTGGCACCAACGCTGACTTTAACAAAGCCTTTAATGGTTACATTTACCTGGCTGCACATTGTTTTAACTGTTTTAATTGTTTTTACTGCTTTTAAATTATATATTGGTTTTAACTTGATTAATGGTTTAATTTGTTTTTAGCTGTGCATATTTATTGTTTTATAGTCTATGATTTTTATCTGTACACTGCCCTGAGATCCTAGTGATATAGGGCGGGATATAAATGTGTGTGTGTGTGTGTGTGTGTTTAAATGTATTTATTTATTTATTTATTGCATTTCTATACCGCCCAATAGCTGAAGTTCTCTGGGTGGTTCACAAAAAAAGGATATTATCAGTGATGCCATTATAATATATGGTACTTATGCAAAGTGTTTGGGCAGCATACATTTTATGTTTGCAGATCTGCTATGGTATTTAAGAATACAAAGTACTTATAAGCTCATCAAGCAGTCCAAGCGCTGCCTTAAAAATATACATCCAAGGAAAAGTCTGGTTGCATTTCGACCTGCACAGCAGCTATTGTGCTTTCTCCCATAGGGTGACCATATGGAAAGGAGGACCGGGCTCCTGTATCTTTAACAGTTGCATAGAAACAGGAATTTCAGCAGGTGTCCTTTGTATGCATGCAGCACCTGGTGAAATTCCCTCTTCATTACAACCATTAAAGCTGCAGGAGCTTTACTACAGTGAACAGATACAAAAGAGGGCAGGGCTCCTGCAGCTTTAACGGTTGTGATGGAGAATTTTATCTGGTGCTGCATGCATACAAAGGACACCTGCTGAAATTCCCTTTTCTATGCAACTGTTAAAGATACAGGAGCCCCCTGTCCTCCTTTCCATAGGGTCACTCTAAGCAACACTTTCTCCCACCACTTGCCTGAAGCATCCTCCCACCACTCTGTTGGGAAAGGCAAGTAGGTGGAAGAACCACAATTGTGTTAAAAGGAATCTGTGACTGAGCCTGGATGCCCCTGCAAAGAGGTAGGAGCAGAGGAGGAGGAGGAGGAGGAGGAGGAGGAGGAGGAGATGAACAAGCAGATTGCAATGGTGAGGAGGGGGGGCAGGTAGCTCCAGGGGGCTCTGGTCAGTGGGCCCCTGGTGGGCCTTTGGCAGGTGCCTGACCACACCTACCTCTGGCGCCAACCCTGCCCCCAGCCCCCAAGTTGCTTCACACCATTCATAGGTAGCTGCCTTATCCTGAGTCAGACCCTTGGTCCATCTGGCCCAGTATTGTTGACACTGAATGGCAGCAACGGCTCTCCAGTGTTTCAGGCAGAGTTTTTCCAGGCCTACCTGGAGAAGCTGCTGGGGGTTAAACTGGTGACCTTCTGCATGTAAAGCAGGGGCTCTAGCCACGCTCCCTCCCCTCCATTCCCCTCCCCTGCCCAACAGCTTTCCCCAATCTGGTGCCCATACTGGTTGGGAATAACAGGCACTGCAATCCAAAATATCTGGAGGTTACCAAATTGGGGTAAGCTGAACCCAATAGGGGGAGAGATATCCTTTAAACATTTGACTTCCCAGAGATGAGCAAGTTCTGGGAGTTTCCTAGCTTGAACTGGAGACTCTGCCCTGCCCTGCCCCCCAGGGGGAAGGGAGGCTGCCCTTTCTAGCCCGCTTCAGTACTTCCATCCCGCAAATCCTATTGTACCTGACCTTCAATGGCTGAGGAATTAAGAGGGTCCCAACGGGCCTCCATTTGTATACAGAGAGCATTTCCAAGCCTGCCATCCTTCAGCACCACTGGATCTATTCAGCTGTGTTATTATAGATTGCAAGTTCCCTTTAAAGGTCAGATAACACAATACAATTGAATCATATTAGCGAGCAGAGCATATCTCAGCTTGGTATTTTATTACGAAACCCCATAAAGCAGGTTGGTTGTTGCAGTGAAACATACATTGTATAATAAAGTCGGTGTAATTGTCTCCAGAAACAAACAATCTGTTTACGAGAAAAGCTGCTTGTAATTGCACAGCCCCCAAACAGCTGCTTCCTGAGCGAGGTGCTGTGAGCAGGAGAGCTGAGGGCAGCAGCAGATATTACGGGGAGGCGTCTTGCGGAATCTAGGTAACGGGCCTAAACGCCTCGCAGAAGGACTAGCCGGGAAATAAACAACTTCCACAAGCAGCGTTGCGAGACAAATATTCAATACGCCGCTTAATGTATGGATTGCTGCGAGTGGTTAATCTAAGACAATGGAAAGAGGGGGCCCTTATTCCACACAAGCTGCTATTAAGGAAATGCAAAATTGATTGCAGGAGTGATTGAAGATTCCTGAGGAGGGCAATTCCCGAGCCAACCAGCCCCTTGTGCTACTTTTAAAAATTTGTCTGTAATCTGCTCTAGCAAATCCTTTTTATCATGTTTATTTCCTTGCCACGTTACCATCAGTTTGATTAATTGCTTAACTTGGATGTCTTTCTCATCCCATTCTACAGTCTAATTTTTCATCTGGCTATTAAACGGCTTTCCATCCAAAATGGACACAATTTCTTTGTAGGGTTTGTCACTGTGTTAAGTTATTAACAGAAGCTTCCAATCAGCTGAAACCTAGTCCTAAAGATATTACTGTATTGTGACTTCTATCTGGATTAATCTGCAGGAGGTCAATATAATTTGTCTGTTCTGGGTCTGTTACCAGACCATTTGTGCTTGTTCTCTCCATCTGTGATGGGTCCCTTTTCAAATTCAGGTGACCTCTCTCAAAACACAGTCCAAGCAACTATGTCAACCAAAATTCCAGGTATGGATATTTTCTAGCTGAGAGTTGTAATGGAACAAGGAACATAGAGCAAGTGAGCCAACCAATGTTTAAAATCCATGTTGAAAGGTTTTGAGTCACAAAGGACTCATCCTCAAGCAGGATAGGCATGAAAGGAATAGAATAAAATCATAGAGTTGGGAGGTACCTTGGAAATTCCAGTCCAGCCCTCTGCTCAAGGAAGGCTCTGCAATGCTGGATGCAGCTGAAGCATCTCTGACAGGTGCTCATCCAGCCTCTGCTTAGATACCACAAGCAAAGGAAAACTCATCACCTCCCAAGGCAGTTGCTCTATCCCACTGTTGGTCTATCATCCCACTGTTGAACTGTCACTGTTAGGAAATTTCTCCTAAGCATAAGCGCCTCCTAAATCTGCTTCCATGCAATTTCCACCATTGGTTCTTCTGCATGACAGCCTTTCAGATGTTTGAAGACCACCATCATGTCTTCCCTTAATTTTCTCCAGGCTAAACATACCCAGATCTTTCAACCCTTAGCTTGTAGGACCTGGTTTCCAGATCCCCCACCATCCAGTTTGCTGGTTTCTTACCTGCTCCAGTTTGTCAATGTCCTTCTTAAAATGTGGTGCCCAAAATGCAGCCTGACCAATGCAGGCTATTAATTCCCATGACCAAGACACTCTGCTTCTGTTAATGCTGCCTAAGGCCTTAGCTAGACCTAAGGTTTATCCTGGGATCGTCCCGGGGTCATCCCTGTTCATGTAAATGATACACAGGATATCCCGGGAACAGGCAGGAGCGTGGTCTTTTTCACAAGTGCTGATGCCAAGCAAGGTTTTCCCCATCATACATTGGTACTCTCCTTTCTTTCTTTCTGCACCTAAATGCAAGACTTAACATTTCATTGCAGTGCAATGTATCAGCTGTTAAGAAACAGAATTTCCCTAACACAGCCTATCAAGATCCTTTTGGATCTTTATTCTGTCTTCTTTGGTATTGGCTACCCCACCTAGCTTTATAGCAACTACAGATTTGATATTTATGTCATTTGCAAACCTCTCTACACCCTCATCCAGGTCATTTAAAAAAAAAAAATGCTGAACAGCACAGAGCGCTGTGGCACTTAGAGGTGTGCAAAGTGGGTCAAAATTCAATCTGTTTCTCCACCTCAGTTTCCAGAGTGGGTCCCTCTCTCTGCCTCGTCGAATTACCCGTTGAAGAACCTTTCCGTTTTCGGGGAACTGGTATTAATAGAAATGAGCACAGCTCCCTCAGTTTTAAAGATAAACACATGAAAATTGGCACTGTGACATGCCAATTTCAGAGCAAATCCCTGTATGCAGTGATTTACAGGGAATTTTTAAAAGTCTGAACTCAAATGTCCTCTCTCAGGCACCTCTCGCAGGGGAGAGGGAAACAAAGCAGCAGGAAAGCACTTAGCCAACAATAAATAAGTAAATATATTAATAAATGCCACAACAGCAGCACACAGCTTGCCCAACCTCAGAGAGGACAGGAGGCTTGCACGACGAGGAGGAGGAAGCACCCCCACCCCCACTGTCGGTCGGGCACATTGGAGTGAGTCGAGTGAAGGCAACGACAGCTTCCCCATAGGAGGCTATGTGGGAGGAGGAGGACGACGACAGTGACCCCTGCTGCACTGGAAGCCAGCCAACAGGAGTAATAGTTTAACTGAGAACCGCCCAGAGAGCTCCGGCTATTGGGCGGTATAGAAATGTAATAAATAAATAAATAAATAAATAAATTATTTAATGCATTTTTATACCGCCCAATAGCCGAAGCTCTCTGGGCGGTTTACAAAAATTAATAAACAGCCTGCCTGACTCAGGTGTAGAAGCTCTTACGCACTGGCGATGCCAGCCCATCAGCCCTTTCACACTGTGGCTGACTTCCATGAGTCCAAGCAGAAAGGTGCAACCAGCCCACCCTATTCTCCCTCTCCCTCCATGGCTAGAACCAGCATGGCAGCAGCAGCAGTCAGTGTTTCCCACACCTCATGATGGAATGTTATCAAAGTGTGCTTTATTAAATGTGCACTGCTTGTGTGCACGGCACAAAACACACACTAAAACACACAAACATACAAGTACAAGAAGAAGACACTTCTAACTTTGAAACCAAGTGCTGCTGGGAAGGCTCATCTTTGAGGAAGGAGAGCTACAGCACATCAAACCATTAAGGGGAAATATAATAATAATAATAATAATAATAATAATAATAATAATAACAACAACAACAACAACAACAGCAGCAGCAGCAGCAGCAGCAGCAGCAACAACAATGCAACCCAGCCCTGCAAGGCAGGACAGGCAAGCACATTTAAGGGAAAAGCTTAAATAGAACAGGCAGGTACATGTGCACATGCTGGGGGTGGAACAGGTGAAACAGGGCCCTCTCTCTCTCCTTCTCTCTGCAAAGAAACAGAATCATCTCTCCCTGTCCCTCTCCTCCTCTAAATCTCACTTTGAAAATCAACAGCCCCCATCTGAAACACGGTCATGGACAGCACTGTGGCAATTCCTAATTGGTTAGCCGCAGATGTCAATAATATATCAGTTATCAAAACTGCCCCCCCCCCATCACCCCATGTTCCATACTGGGTGGTTTTCAATTAGACATGTGTAGTTGGCAGGGAACGGAAGCACCCCTGAACAGAAAATGAACAAGAGACTAGCTCTGGTGCTGTTGAAAACGGTTAAAATCTTTAATAGTTCTTATTCATATGCAAAATGCTCGATGGTTCAGATTTGTTGTAATCCTCTCTCAGGAGCTACAATTAATGAAATTTATACAGTTTAAAATATATTTGAAAAAGCAAACATACATAGAGCACAACACCCTTATCAATCCAAACTTTTAAACAGAGGTTTGTTGCTTTTATTATCAAGATTTGGTTTTTTATAAAGTTCAACAAGATTTTAACCATTTTAAACAGCACTAGAGCTAGTCTCTCGTTCATTTCCTTTCAATTAGACACACCACACACACACACAAAATGGTCAAATAATTATGGACACTTTAGAAGCACCGATTGGGTGCGTCTCCGCTCTGAGATGATTCAATAGGTTTGGAAGTGGCCAGTCTCTGCTCTGGAAGATCGAATGCTCCATAGATGTTCACGGTTACCAGATAATTCCGGGGCAGAGTGCACACCCCTAGTAGCACTCCATTTGAGACCTCCCTCCAGGAGGATGCTGAGCCACTATGTGCTAAAGGCTAAAGGCTAAAGGCTAAAGCTGTGAATGAGCTGAGATTAGCGAGGGATGCTAAAAGCAATAAAAAGGCTTTCTTCAGATACGTGAGTAGTAAAAGACAGAGGAAAGAAATGGTGGTTCAACTGCTTAATGAGGATGGCAAATTGATAACAGACGACAAACAAAAGGCTGAAGTGCTCAATTCCTACTTTGCCTCGGTCTTCTCCCAAAAGCGGATCTATGACCCCCCTGGAAAAAGTGAAGCAGAAGTTGAGGGGGCAGGATTGCAGTTTGAGATTGATAAACAAATGGTCAAAGAACACCTAATTTCCTTGAATGAGTTCAAATCCCCAGGGCCCGATGAACTGCATCCAAGAGTAATGAAGGAGCTAGCGGAAGAACTCTCAGAACCTTTGTCTATTATCTTTGCAAAATCATGGAAGACGGGTGAGGTGCCGGACGACTGGAGGAGGGCTAACGTTGTCCCTATCTTCAAAAAGGGCAAAAAGGAGGAACCTGGGAACTACAGACCAGTCAGCCTGACATCCATCCCTGGGAAAATTCTGGAGCAGATTATAAAGAAGTCAATCTGTAAACACCCTGAAATCAATGCAGTGATTACTAGAAGCCAACATGGATTTGTCAGGAACAAATCCTGTCAGACTAATTTGATCTCATTTTTTGATAGGATAACCTCCCTTGTGGACTGTGGGAATGCTGTGGATGTCATATATCTTGACTTCAGCAAAGCTTTTGACAAAGTACCACATGACATTCTGATTAACAAACTAGCTAAAAGTGGGCTAGATGGAACAACTATTAGGTGGATTCACAGTTGGCTACAGAATCGGACTCAAAGAGTACTTATCAATGGAACCTTCTCAAACTGGGGAGAGGCAACGAGTGGGGTGCCGCAGGGCTCAGTCCTGGGCCCAGTGCTCTTCAACATTTTTATTAATGATTTGGACGAGGAGGTGCAGGGAACGCTGATCAAATTTGCAGATGACACCAAATTGGGTGGGATAGCTAATACCCTGGAAGACAGAAACAAACTTCAAAGTGATCTTGATAGGCTGGAGTGCTGGGCTGAAAACAACAGAATGAAATTTAATAGGGATAAATGCCAAGTTCTACATTTAGGGAATAGAAACCAAATGCACAGTTACAAGATGGGGGACACTTGGCTCAGCAATACTACAAATGAGAAAGATCTTGGAATTGTTGTAGATCACAAGCTGAATATGAGCCAACAGTGCGATATGGCTGCAAGAAAGGCAAATGCTATTTTGGGCTGCATTAATAGAAGTATAGCTTCCAAATCACGTACTGGTTCCTCTCTATTCAGCCCTGGTTAGGCCTCATCTAGAGTATTGCGTCCAGTTCTGGGCTCCACAATTCAAGAAGGACGCAGACAAGCTGGAGCGTGTTCAGAAGAGGGCAACGAGGATGATCAGAGGTCTAGAAACAAAGCCCTATGAAGAGAGACTGAAAGAGCCCGGGATCCCCTGTGTGTTATCTGGACGCACAGGGGCGATCCTGGGTATCAGCCCGTGATAATATCTCATCTAGCTAAGGCCAGTATCTCTTGGTCAAGGGAGTGGGGGCTTCCTGCTGCCTGGTGTTGATGGTCCAGTGCAAAAAGGAGTTCTTGTAGCCCACACTCCCCCTGTGCGCTGCACATTCCTTTTAATGGCTCCTGATTTGTGCCAGGTGGGCTTCTTCTGAAACTTCAGCATGCCTTCCTTCTGGCAATATTACCATGCATGAGAATGTTTTGCATCCCAAGATTTGCAGCTTCATAGCCTATGAATATTCAGGCCTCATTTTGCCCTCTGTCTCTGTGTGTGATGCACCAATATCTCCCCCCCTCTCTCTTTTCCTCTTCTAAAATTGCAGATTCAATTAGTTCTATTTGCTGCTTTAGTAATAAAACAATTCCCCTTGTGGTATTAAAATGAGTTTCCCTCTTTATTCCATTTGGTTGTATTGCTTTTTAACTGGGGGAAGAGGAGCCTAGGGCCAGCCTGCCCCCTCCCCAAACAAAAGGTTTGCCAATAAGGGACTGATGGGCCAGTAAGACAGATTGAGGGATGCTCTTGAAAGACATCTGTTTAGAAAGCTCAAAGGGTCCCGAAGTCAGGCAGGCTGGACATGCTTAGTAAGTCACTAAAAAAGCAGTGACGAATCAGCTGAATGAAATGCTAATTTATTTACTGAATCAACATCCCCCACCTCAGTCTCCCCCTCAAGAAATCCCACCTGAGGGTCTTTTGGGGTAGTTTAGGTCCTCAGACTTTTTGCTTTGCATGTTTGTTGTAGTCCTACAGCATTTGAAGTCCAGTGGGGTGAAAAGCCCCTGGGGGAGTCACTGGGAGTGTGGAAAGGGCTGTGGCAGCAGCCATGTCTTGCTTCTGGGCTCTACATTCTCCTCTCCCAGTGTTGATTTTTTAAAAAGCAAAACAACAAAAATATAGGTGGATTTCTTCCAGAATATCTAGGATTTGTTCACTCACTTTTTATGGGACATCCATAAAACAATCCTGAGCCTAAGATACCATCATGGCCCCCAGGATGGCCACCTTCCAGTCCCAGCAGAAATGTTACAGACACAGTCCTCTCCCTTTGTGTAACAGCATTTAATTGAAACTCCTCTAGAAGGTTTACAGCCGTGACATTCATTGGAAGATGACCACCGTATAAAACATTGGAAAGGCAGAGAACTGCGTACTGCATATGTGTCCTGGGGATCAAAACCTGACTGTGAAACAAAATTTTGCAAAGGCCCAGATGACTCTCCACCACGAGGGCTGGGTTGGTGCATAGTAGCCTTAGCCCTTTTAGGGCAGGTGTGGCACCTCCTGGTACTGAATAGAGTTAACAGACTCATAAATAGTTCCTGTTTCACACACAGCTAAATGGAAACCTCATCCATTTCAATGCCATAGATACGGATTCTCCTTGGGGACATGGTTGCGGGGGTTATGATGATGAGCTCTAATTTGCCACAACAACACCTATAAGCATGTGCAGGACATGTGCCAGGGAAGTGCAGCACATTGCATCACAGGGGTGCATCTCCCTGTTACTTGTTGGGCTGCTGGTGTGCTTGCCTTATGCATCCCACGTGTCCTTTGTGAATGCCACAAGCTAAGAATCCCCCTCCAGGTTAAGGTTGTCTGAGAATTCCATTCCTTTTTGCAAATCATGCGAAAATTTCTCATTCACAAACTCAAATTCAAATGCAAGGAGCAATGCAATTCTTGGGGAAATTTTCGCCGTTTCCTGAACTTCCATTCATGTTGGAAAGAGTGCCACCATGCAAGTGCATATTTCCGTTCAATACTGGCATTATAGCCTATGGGGGGAAATGCACATTTTCAGTTGGAAAAAATGTGCACTTTATAAAATGCACATTTTTCCCAATCAGAAAAAAGGAGCTCACATTTGGGAATGTGAACAAGGCAAAATGAGTTCTGAGGAAGAATTTGGAGAATATCAGTGAGCTCAAAAAAATGCATGTTGGCCCATCCACACTCCATATCTGTATAACTGTATAGGGACATCTGTCACTTTTCAAGACTCCAGGGCCAGATGATTTGCAACTCTGTGTGCTGGGTGTTATTTCAAAGCATGAAAATTCAGTTTTGGGTGGGGAGGAAGCAGGAAATGTGCACTTGCAGTCTTCAGTGTTTGAGAATTCATGGAGAAAAGGTGCTGGAAGATTGGTGACAGGCACATGTTTCACCCATCTTCAAGAACATGGTGGATCACGTAGACCTGATGTCAAAATGACGCAAAATTATTGAACAGTCAACTTGTGTGTTTTGTTTTGTGGCAAGGGCTTAGCATTCTTAGGCCCCGAGTTACAGGGTTTTATTATAGACCTTTAATAGAAGTATAGCTTCCAAATCACGTGAGGTACTGGTTCCTCTCTATTCGGCCCTAGTTAGGCCTCATCTAGAGTATTGCGTCCAGTTCTGGACTCCACAATTCAAGAAGGACGCAGACAAGCTGGAGCGTGTTCAGAGGAGGGCAACCAGGATGATCAGGGATCTGGAAACAAAGCCCTATGAAGAGAGACTGAAAGAACTGGGCATGTTTAGCCTGGAGAAGAGAAGATGGAGGGGAGACATGATAGCACTCTTTAAATACTTAAAAGGTTGTCACACAGAGGAGGGCCAGGATCTCTTCTTGATCCTCCCAGAGTGCAGGACATGGAATAACAGGCTCAAGTTAAAGGAAGCCAGATTCCAGCTGGACATCAGAAAAAAGTTCCTGACTGTTAGAGCAGTACGACAATGGAATCAGTTGCCTAAGGAGGTTGTGGGCTCTCCCACACTAGAGGCATTCAAGAGGCAGCTGGACAGCCATCTGTCAGGGATGCTTTAGGGTGGATTCCTGCATTGAGCAGGGGGTTGGACTCGATGGCCTTGTAGAACCCTTCCAACTCTGCTATTCTATAATTCTATTATCTTTACCAACATTTTGGGCAAGTCAGGTTTCCCAGGAAGGCAGGAATGGAAATAGGACAGCACCATGAAGACCTCCGAGTGGTGCTGGCATTGGAATTCAGAGAAGCTTAACTGTATGGTGCTCCAGCGAGCAACAAATGATGGCTGAGTTTTAAGTAGGGGGTTGGCTTCCTTTAGGCTGGCACATCCTGCTACCACAGTGACTTTCCAAGGGGTCTGGTCTGTTTTTGCAACGATGAGGGGTGGCTGTGGATTACTGGTGTTTTCATTGCTGATCCTCGGAGTCAGTGGACAGCAATGCGATCTCTTCTGAATGCAGACCAATGATCCTCTAAACTTAACTTTTTTCTGATAGAGTTGCTAGTTTAGAGAATTGCAGACATGCTGTGAATATAGTATATCTTAATTTCTGCAAAGTGTTTGACAAAATTTTCCATTATATTTTGGTTGATAGTGTAGTAAAATATGGGTTGGATCCCACTAATGTTAGGTAGATCAATGGCTGCTTGAGGAAGCATACTAAAAAAGTGCTACATAGAATCATAGAATCATAGAATCATAGAATAGCAGAGTTGGAAGGGGCCTACAAGGCCATCGAGTCCAACCCCCTGCTCGATGCAGGAATCCACCCTAAAGCATCCCTGACAGATGGTTGTCCCGCTGCCTCTTGAAGGCCTCTAGTGTGGAAGAGGCCACAACCTCACCAGGCAACTGATTCCATTGTCGTACTGTTCTAACAGTCAGGAAGTTTTTCCAGCTGGAATCTGGCTTCCTTTAACTTGAGCCTGTTATTCCGTGTCCTGCACTCTGGGAGGATCGAGAAGAGATCCATGTAGAAGGGAAACTTCCAGCAGCAGAAGGGTCCACGCAGGAAGTCTCAGGGCGAGCCAAAGTCAGAAACAGCAGTAGCATTGCCACCAATGCATACCCAGCAGCAGCAGGCAATGGAAACAAGGGCTGGAGATTCAAATGAGGAAAGGCTGGCCGGTGCGCCCACGGAATGTGTGCCGACACTTCACAGATGAGTGGGAAAGCTTGGTGCCTGGAATGCCCTGACCGTTTGATCTTCTGCAAACCCCCATCCTTTCTCTATTGGGTTCTCACAGACAGCTTCTTCTTTTCAAGGCCGAAGCCAGCAGGTAGATGGGGAGTAGCAAGCTGGCTCTGCTCTGTGAACACTGACGGAGATAAGCTCACACAGATTCTGAATAGGCCCAAACACTTCCAGACTATTTCTAATTAAGACTTGGCTAATAACTGCAAGGCCTCACGGCAGTGCCAACACTCTCCGTGGCAACGGCAGCCAAACGCTCCTGTGGAAGAGTTCCTCCAATCGCATCGCCCAATCTCCCTCCTCCTCCTCCTCTTCCTGACGATGAGGGAATTGTGACTCTACACAACACAGCAAAGAGGTGGGCACCCCATGGATTGGACCACAAAATGTCAATAGTCAACATAAAGACATTGCACGATGGCCTGAAAGAAAATAAGAACAGCCATTGCTGTGGCCAAACAACACAAAAAGGCCCCCTCCAACACTCAAGGCCTCGTCTCGCCTGCAAGTTTCCAAAACATGTGGTTGGCACCTGTGGGAAGCAAAATGCTGGACTAGGATGTCACGCCTGCCCTGCATCTGGGTTGCTGAAAGGGCTTGTTTGTTTGCCAGGCTCCCTCATGAGCTTCTATACAGGTTTGATGGGTAACACGTTGTCTGACCTGGAGACATATCTTTGCCTAGTCGCACTCTCACTATTTTGTTCAGCTGCTCCATCTCGCGGCACTCACCCTAGTGCAGATGAACCTCTGGACTGACCCAAGTAGGCAAGGCTTACATTTCAGTTGACAACTGCTTTGCTCCACTTCCCCACCCGCACGTGGCCACCTGAAAGGCTATCTCTCTCAGAGAGCACCTGGTTCTGCAATCTGCACGGACCTGTGGTCCCATTTGAAGTCCAAATGCCTTTAGTGTATTGGCTACTCCTTCATGGAATTCCCTGCCTGCTGTTGTCAGGCAGGCACCAATATTGTTTTGTTTGCAGCACCTACTAAATTTTTATTTAAACATAGACTCACAGAATAGTAGAGTTGGAAGGGGCCTATAAGGCCATCAAGTCCAACACACTGCTCAATATAGGAACCCACCTAAAAACATCCCTGACAGATGGTTGTCAAGCTGCCTTTTGAAGGCCTCTAGTGTGGGAGAGCCCACAACCTCCCTAAGTAACTGGTTCCATTGTCGTACTGCTCTAACAGTCAGGAAGTTTTTCCTGATGTCCAGCTAGAATCTGGCTTCCTGTAACTTGAGCCAATTAGTCCATGTCCTGCACTCTGGGAGGATCGAGAAGAGATCCTGGCCCTCCTCTGTGTGACAACCTTTTAAGGATTTGAAGAGTGCCATCATGTCTCCCCTCCATCTTCTCTTCTCCAGGCAAAACATGCCCAGTTCTTTCAGTCTCTCTTCAGAGGGCTTTGTTTCCAGACCCCTGATCATCCTGGTTGCCCTCCTCTGAACACGCTCCAGCTTGTCTGCGTCCTTCTTGAATTGTGGAGCCCAGAACTGGACACAATACTCTAGATGAGGCCTAACCAGGGCCGAATAGAGAGGAGCCAGTACCTCACGCAATTTGGAAGCTATACTTCTATTAATGCAGCCCAAAAGAGCATTTCCTTTTTTTGCAGCCACATCACACTGTTGGGTCATATTGAGCTTGTGATTTACAACAATTCCAAGATCCTTCTCATTTGTAGTATTGCTGAGCCAAGTATCCTCCATCTTGTAACTGTGCATTTGGTTTCTATTTCCTTGGCATTTATCCCTATAAAATTTCATTCTGTTGTTTTCAGCCCAGCACTCCAGCCTGTCAAGGTTACTTTGGAGTTTGATTCTGTCTTCCAGGGTATTAGCTATCCCACCCAATTTTGTGTCAACTGCAAATTTGATAAGCGTTCCCTGCACCTCCTCATCTAAATCATTAATAAAACATGTTGAAGAGCACTGGGCCAAGGACTGAGCCTTGCGGCACCCCACTCATTACCTTCCCCCACTTTGAGAAGGTACTGTTGATAAAGACTCTTTGAGTCTGATTCTGTAGCCAACTGTGAATCCACCTAATAGTTGTTCCATCTAGCCCACTTTTAGCTAGTTTGTTAATCAGAATATCATGGGGCACTTTGTCAAAAGCTTTGCTGAAGTCAAGATATATTACATCCAAAATATTCCCACAGTCCACAAGGGAGGTTACTCGATCAAAAAATAAGATCAAATTAGTCTGGCAGGATTTGTTCCTGACAAATCCATGTTGGCTTCTAGTAATTACTGCATTGTTTTCAAGGTGTTTACAGATTGACTTCTTTATAATCTGCTCCAAAATTTTCCCAGGGATGAATGTCAGACTGACTGGTCTGTAGTTCCCAGGTTCCTCCTTTTTGCCCTTTTTGAAGATAGGGACAACGTTAGCCCTCCTCCAGTCGTCCGGCACCTCATCCGTCTTCCATGATTTCACAAAGATAATAGACAGTGGTTCTGAGAGTTCTTCTGCTAGCTCCTTAATTACTCTAAGATGCAGTTCATTGGGCCCTGAAGATTTGAACTCACTCAAAGAAATTAGGTATTCCTTGACCATTTGTTTATCAATCTCAGACTGCAATCCTGCCCCCACAACTTGTGCTTCACTTTTTCCAGGGAGGTCATAAACCTGCTTTTGGGAGAAGACTGAGGGCGTTACTAGACGAGGCTGTAGCACGCGTTACCTTCCGCAGTCATGTCGAGGCTTCCAGATGACATTCACCAGGATCCGTCGTTATCCTGCTGTGAAGCCTCTTTATCCCGTCTTTAAAAAAGTGAGTTCTAGTGCGCCTTTTCCTGCCGGCCTGCGCTAATTCGGAGTAGGTGTGGGAGGATGTGAGGTCACTGCGGTCCGCACTGGTCAGGGAAAGGCGTGCTAAGGGGAGTGGCCAGCGGCTTCGGTCAAGCCGCCTCCGCCATTTGCGCCCAGCCCGCAGCTGGGGCAGCGCAGCTGAGTGGCTTTTTTTTATTATTCCCACAGTGACAGTGTGAAGGAACGGAGGAACGGAAAAGTGGCTAGTGTGCTGCTGGGGGTGTGTGGGGGATGGGTGGGGGATGTGCGCCTGTTTTTTCTACTTCAACCTCTGCATGGGTCACTTTTCGGAAAGGCGAGCATCCCACAGTAATGGGAAGTTGGTGACTCCTCGCGGTGGGCAGCCACAGCGGCCGCATAATGGCGGTGCTGTACGCTGCCTGTTGGTGTGGGTACGCGGCTGGAAGAGGGCACAGCTGTTTCTGGGCTGCTGCCATGCCTACGCCCAGATGTGGGTTGGGTCCGTGGGATGGGGGGGAGGGCACAGAGGCGGTCATCACCACCGACACTTCAGAGGCATGATGGGAGATGTAGGCACAGAGTGCCCATGCAGACGACTGACCTCGGGTCATATTACACCCGCCACGACCCCCATCAGGAAGTGACCACATCAATGTTGACCCTCAACACCGGCGCTCGCTGGTGCCTGAGGGGGCTGGTACGCAGCAGCAGCAGCAGCAGCAGCAGCACTTCAGCTGGCACTGCCACTGCCGGTGCCGCCGCCGCTGTGGCCGGTGCCGCGGCGGCATCGCTGACGGCTGCACAAGGAATCTACGCTGTTTGTGGTCTTTCGGACTTGCGCAAACCGTGCGGCAAGCGAAAAAAAAACCCACGGAAATCAGGCCGGTGTGGCTGCGCAACTGTGCTCGAGGCGGCAGCAGCACAACCGGCGCAAACTTCTGCCACAAATCTAAGGAAGGTGTGGATCATGAGGCGTCACGGCTGAACGGGAAAATCCGCTTTCACTGCTCCTCAACGACGGAACACCCGGTCGGTGTAGCAAAGCCCTGAGCCAAAGTAGGAATTGAGCACTTCAGCCTTTTCTTTGTCATCTGCTATCAATTTGCCATCCTCATTAAGCAGTTGAACCACCATTTCCTCTGTCTTTTACTATTCCCGTATCTGAAAAGCCTTTTTATTGCTTTTAGCATCCCTCGCTAATCTCAGCTCATTCTCAGCTTTAGCCTTCCTGACGCCATTTCAGCACTTCTGTGCTACCTGACAGAGTTTGTCTCCTGGATTGAATCTACCTGTACACTAGTGATGGGGAGAAATCCGCCTGGGCCCACAAGGACAGCGGATGCCCCCATGTCTACCCCTCCTGGGCCCCAACAGATGCACTGGGTGGATTTTCGCCCCATTGTGCCTGTGTGCATCCTGTGTCCTTTCCCCTTGCTGCCTTATTGGGGGGGGGGGGGTCAAATGCCATTTATACAGCAGGAGGAAATATGCAATTTAATCACACTTGGGAAAATTGTGTTTCTCTCCCCACCCTCCCTGATGAGGGCTTTAAGGGCCCTATTAACAAGGTCTTTAAGGCCACCATCCATGGAGTTCAAGCCCCAATTGAAGAGAGGGCAGGAAAGCATGTTTTCTGGCCCTCCAGGAAGTGTGCAGATTCCTCCAGTCATGTCGTTCGTGTGGCTGAGGGAATCTGCACACTTTCCAGGGGCATGGATGGGACACTTCCCTGTGCCCCTCCCCCCGCACAAACGGGGACCTTAAAGGGCCTCTTAATTAAGAGTCACTTTCAGGCCCCGATTGGCATTAGGGGAGGGCAAAAACACTTTCTGAGGCCTGTGGAAAGTGAGCAATTCCTCCCCTCACACTAAACGCCTCCAGAAAGTGCACAATTCTTCATTGCCTACCATACACAATGCTCAGTGTCTAAGGTCCTCCTCAGGGTGTCTAGTCTGAGGGAGGCTCAGAAGATGGCAATGGGGGGAGAGCCTTTTCGGTGGTGGTCCCCCAATTTTGAAAATGATCTCCTAGTTGAGGCCCGCTTGATGCCAGCATTGCTTTATCTGTTCAGTGCCAGGTTAAGACTTTTCTCTTTGCCAGGCATTTGGCAGCATGTGATGAGTTTTTTATCCCAGTTTTGCTTTTATGGTTTGGCTGATAGTTCAAAGTTGTTCTTAAATGTATGTTGTCTCTGTCTGTTGTGTGATTTTAAATGTTGCATATTGTTTTTAATGCTTTAATCTTTGTGAACTGCCCAAAGAGCTTTGGCTACGTGGTGGTAGAGAAATGTTAATAATAATAATAAATAATAATAATAATAATAATAATAATAATAATAATAATAATAATAATTCACCACACAGATATTCTCATTCATTTAACCACAGCTCTCTGGGCAGTTCAACATTTATTGACATTGAGTGGTATATAAATTGTATAAATAAGTAAGTAAATAAACATTCATATATGTGCCTACTTGGGAGGTTAAAAGGGATGCCTTCCCAGGGAGCTTCCTATCTGTGTTTGCCCTGCCGCAAACACTGGCCCTGCTCTCCCAGGTCACTACAAAAGGAAGCCCTCCATTGGGGATGCCTCCTCCACTCCCTCCCTCCCTGCCGTTTGCTAGGATCTGGGACACGGCTCTTTCCCATTCGACTCCTGTGGCAACATCATGTTCAGCCCACGTACGGCCCACCCCCACCCACCCCTCAACTCCAATGGAGGCTGATGTGGAGGAATCCAGCCAGCCCCCTCTCGGCACAGCTGAGCTTTAATGGCTAAATCCTTTCAGCACTGCACACAGCCAATTACCCGTGCCCCCTCACTTTCCTGACTCACCACCATTTATGACCCTCCATTTCCAATGGCAACACAAATATTAATTACAACACAAAAACTTGCATTAATGTAACACCAAGGTTATTCATTAAACGCCGAGGAGTCAAGCAATAAAAATGCACAGGGTCTCAAGCCTGTTAACAAAGAGGAATCAATGTTCTTTGTGGTCTGTACGTCAGAGAAGCATTGCTGTACTAGGCACCCTCATTGAGAGAGAGAGAGAGAGAGAGAGAGAGAGAGAGAGAGAGAGAGAGAGAGATTAGGAGTGCTGCAGGAACATGGCACCCTCCCTGTCTCAGAAGAATCTGAGCAGCATGGAAAGAGGGAAACAGGCCAATGGCCCAGTCTCTACTCACACCTGGCTCTTGCAACAGCCTTTACAACACACTACTGACTGGGAGGGGGGCAGGATGCTGGATGTGTTACACTGCTCCATTCCAGCATTTAAATCTGCCTTGCTAATTTCACTATAAAGCCTAATCTACACTGAGCAGAATATTGCACTATAAAAGCAGTATGAAAGCGGTATATAAAAGGCAGGAGTCACACTGCTGCTTTATAGCGGTATGGAAGCGCATTGACAACTGTTGGGGCCCATGGACACATCCCATATACCGCTTTCATATCACTTTCATAGTGCAATATCCTGCTTGGTGTAGATTAGGCCCAAGGCCCAAGCCCTTCATGTGCTTTAACTGAGGGAGAACTGACCAGAACAGGAAGGGGAGGGCAACACATTCTCCTTTAAAGAGTATTGAGCAACACACCTGAACTAACCTGTGCTGTTTCCAAGGGCCAACTTGGGACTCTTCTCCCCACTAAGACCCCCCCCCCCCCCGGGCAACGCACACACTCGCATTCCCCATCCCAGAGTCTTTGTTCAGCTCTTAGAATCATAGAATCATAGAATAGTAGAGATGGAAGGGGCCTATAAGGCCATCGAGTCCAATCCCCTGCTCAATGCAGGATCCACTTTAAAGCATACCTGGCAGATGGTTGTCCAGCTGCTTCTTGAATGCCTCTAGTGTGGGAGAGCCCACAACCTCCCTAGGTAACTGGTTCCATTGTCATACTGCTCTAACAGTCAGGACGTTTTTCCTGATGTCCAGCCAGAATCTGGCTTCCTTTAACTTGAGCCCATGATTCCGTATCCTGCACTCTGGGAGGATTGAGAAGAGATCCTGGCCCTCCTCTGTGTAACAATCTTTTAAGTATTTGAAGAGTGCTATCAAGTCTCCCCTCAATCTTCTCTTCTCCAGGCTATACATGCCCAGTTCTTTCAGTCTCTCTTCATAGGGCTTTGTTTCCAGACCCCTGATCAATCTGGTTGCCCTCCTCTGAACACGCTCCAGCTTGTCTGCGTCCTTCTTGAAGTGTGGTGCCCAGAACTGGATGCAATACGCTAGATGAGGCCTAACCAGGGCCGAATAGAAAAGAATCAGTACCTCACGCGATCTGGAAGCTATACTTCTATTAATGCAGCCCAAAATAGCATTTGCCTTTCTTGCAGCCATATCGCACTGTTGGCTCATATTCAGCTTGTGATCTACAACAATTCCAAGATCTTTCTCGTTTGTAGTATTGCTGAGCCAAGTATCCTCCATCTTGTAACTGTGCATTTGGTTTCTGTTTCCTAGATGTAGAACTGGGCATTTATGTCTATTAAATTTCATTCTGTTGTTTTCAGCCCAGCACTCCAGCCTGTCAAGATCACTTTGAAGTTTGTTTCTGTCTTCCAGGGTATTAGCTATCCCACCCAATTTTGTGTCATCTGCAAATTTGATCAGCGTTCCCTGCACCTCCTCGTCCAAATCATTAATAAAAAAGTTGAAGAGCACTGGGCCCAGGACTGAGCCCTGCGGTACCCCACTCATTGCTTCTCCCCAGTTTGAGAAGGTACCGTTGCTCTAAGCGACAGCCAGCTAGTTCCCAAAACATCTCCCCCGCCTCTCTTTTAGCTAAATGTTAGCAGCTTCCAAAAGTTGCAGCACAGTTTGTAAATCTGGGGTGTGCATTTTTTTTTTAGATTTGGCATATTTTTACAGTTCTTGAGCGTGATTAATTCATCTTGACTGCAACACTACCACCACCAGAAGCCCAGAAGCAGCTTCTGCCTGCTCAGAAACCTGCAGGCAAGGGCTTTGGTGGGTGAGTTCAGCCCTCCTGGCTCCTTTGGCTTCTCTGCCTCAGAGCCTCTGAACTAGCTCTCGTGTCAGAGTCCTCTTTCCCTCCCAACAGGACAGCCCGGACTGGCAGCTGAGAGAGACAAAGCCCCACCCCCACAGCCTGCCTGCCCACCCGTCACACTGGCTGCCTCTTGAGCTGCTCACGGTCCCTTGGCTTCTTTCCCTCTGGGATCTGGTTTTCCAGGGGGGGGGCTTCCTCTCCCCTCCAGCCTCCCCATTTCTCGCCTGTGTTTTACTCTCCAAGAAAAAAGAACCCTTCGGCCTGTTCTTGGCTACCTGAGTGGCCAAGACATGACCCTCCATCTGGGCACTCATCCAAACAGGACACAGAACAAGAGCCAACCTTGGTTCACCTGTTCCAGCAGCCGCCCCAGTGGACCTTGCTAGGCAGGCACCATCTCCGCTTGTGCAGCTACCATTGGCAGAGTGATAAATGGACTGAGGAGCAGAGGAAGCGGTCTCAGCCCAGGCCCATCTAGCTCAGTATTGCTGACACGGACTGGCAGCAGGGGCTCTCCAGGCAGGGAGGGCTCTTTCGTAGCCCTACCTGGAGAGGCCAGGCCCTTGAGCTATGACATTCTGCATGCAGGCTGGTGCCTGGCCCCCAAACGATGGCCTTTCCCTCTATTTTATTCACTTATTTATTTAGAATACTTCTAGGCTACTTTTAAGGCCAAAAGCCCTCCAAAGGCAACGTACACAATAAAATACATACAATAAAGCCCCATTGAATGATAAACAGCAAAAATTAATAAAATCAACAGGCACCAGCAATCAAACATCAAGCCCAAATGGCAATAAAAACTAAAGCACAACTGCAGCTAAAAACAACAGCACCCAGAACAATTCAGTGAAATTGACTCAGTGAACATCCAGAGAAAAGAGATGTCTTCCTAAACCCTTTGCAATGATGGGGCCTGACAGACACCAAATGCCCACCCATTCCGGAAGTGTGGGGCCACTGCAGAGCAGGGCCCTCTCTCAGACATCTGCACCCTATCAGAGGTGAATGAAGATGGTCCTTTAAGTAAAATGTCCCCAAGCTGCTAAAACAGCACTTCAAATTGGGGTCAGAAATCCACCAGAAACTAGTGCGGCCGGTGCAGTTATAGGCGTAGTACCATCTCAATGCCTTACTCCCACCGACACTTGGATGGCTGCATTCTGCACCAATGAAAGTTTCCAAATCATCTTCAAAAGCAGCCCTGTGTATAATGCATTGCAGTAGCCTAGCCTGGACATCACTAGTACACGGATAAATAACAGGGGCAATTTCTGTCCTCTCCAGATAGGGCCACAGTTGCTGCACCAGTCTAAGCTGGTAAAACACACTCCTAGACATTGCAGCCACCTGGACTCACCCAGTGCAGGGTCAAGGAGGACCCCTTCACTATGCCATTGGTAGGGGGAGTGAAAAGTCATCTAAAAGCAGTTGCAAAAGCTCCACCCAGAATATTAGGCTTCCTGAGCCACAGCACTTCTGTCTTGTCTGGATTATAGCCCATGAGCCCATGTCAACATGCTCACGACCTAATGCACAAAAGATCTGACTATCTAGACATCTCACAAAAGTTGTGACACCCAAGGGGGTGGCAGACCCACCTACCCTGACCTTTTTCTGGGACCAATAGTTACATCACAAGCTACATGGAGGAAACAAGCATTATCTGTTGGGGAATAGTATACATAATTCCAGACTGTGAAATCTGACTTTCTCCTTTTGAAGGGGTAACAACCCCAAAACTTTCAATCTAAAAGTATGGACAGAGTTGCACTCCCCCCCATCCATTCCCTGATGTAGGACATTGACCAGGGTGACCAAGGCTGTTTCCATCCCATAATCAGGCCTAAAACCCAACTGGAAGAGATCTCAATCACGGGTAGCACCTGACACTGCCTGAAACTGAGAGGCCACGTCATGCTCCAGCACCTTCCAAGAATGGCCAATTTGACACGCAGTGATAATTATCCCAAACCATCAGAACTAAATAGGGTGACCATATGAAAAGGAGGACAGGGCTCCTGTATCTTTAACAGTTGTATTGAAAAGGACATTTCAGCAGGTGTCATTTGTATATATGGGGAAACTGGTGAAATTCCCTCTTCATCACAACAGTTAAAGCTGCAGGTGCCCTGCCCTCTTTTAAATCTGGTCACTCTAGTATAGCTCCTGCACCTTTAACTGTTGTGATGGAGATGGAATTTCACCAGGTTTTCCATATATTCAAATGACACCTGCTGAAATTCTTTTTTCTATGCAACTGTTAAAGGTACAGGAGCCCTGTCCTCCTTTTCATATGGTCACCCTAGAACTAAACCTGTTTTCTTCAACAGGGTCTTCTCCACTTCTTCTTTAAAAGTTGCAGGGGTCGCACTATCTCTGAAAGAGGCATTGATCGACCACCTCCGAAGTGCAAATACCCAGCCCAGCTCTGGCCTATTTCTCAAGCCAGGATGGACCAGGATCTAAAGAGCAAGTGGTGGGCCTCAGCCCTCCCAGCAGTTCATCCAGGTCCTCAGGTTTCACAAGCTGAAAGGTAATTATAACAACCTGACTACAGAGTGCACTAGCCCCATCCATTGCTGACTCAGTCAAAATACTGGCATCCAAAGCAGCATGGATACAAGCAACTTTCACCTGCAAACAGTCCAGCAAATTGTCAAGGCAGCCCTTTGGGGGTTCAAAGGGCCTTTATCCACCCAAAACCCCTCTGTTTGACAACTCTGAGCAGATGCAATGGTGGCAGAGAAGTACGGTTCTACCACAGAGTAAGATTGCAACTAGATTTTTACTTGTACTTGGTTTTATCCCACCATTTCCACTGTAATTGTTTATCCCACCATTTCCACTGTAATTGTTGACTCTGTTGCTCCATTGCCCTCAATTCCACAGAATACCAAGTAACTGACATGGCAGGTTGAGGAGGTTTGGGAGCAATCGTATCGACAGCTTTCCAAGGCCTCGGAAGGACCACTGGCTAAGCCAGCAGGAAAAATCCCAAGAAACCTCAGATATCCACCCGGCTTCATCTTGGGGCAGACCATCAAACTCCCCTGCCCCTACAGAGATGATGGGCAGCCTGAAGGTCAAAATGAATCAGGTAATGATTTGTCCATGTCAATGGAATCCCTACTGGCTCTCCCCACCCCTAATGATTCTCTCCTGATGCCACATAGAACACCAGATCCAAGCTGTGACCTGCCACGTGTGTTGACATGGCAGTTCATGAAATCTTGAGCTGCTCCTTCTGACAAGGTAGTCGTGGCATCAGCAATAGAGTCCCCCAACCTCAATACTGCATTTGAGGCCAGCTCAGGCAGGGAGACAGTTATGCAGCAGAGTGGAACACCAACAGAATCCTCACCCTGGGCCTTGCTAGACGAGGCCTTAGAGCGCCTTGAGAGCCATTTTCCCTGCTGTGTGTCCACATGATGCACAGGGGAATCTGGCCCCAGGCCGCACTGAAGCCTCCTCTAACGCGCCATAAGCGAAGTCGCTTATGGCACGCCTTTTCTGCAGCTCCGGCCTGAGGCTGGAGCTGCAGAACGTCTAGAGACTTCCGTGGCTTTTTGCGGCTACTCGCTTACTCGCGAGTAGCCGCAAAAAGCCGCGGACTGGGCACATCGGGGGGGGGGGGAAGGCCGGACCCGGCAGGAGGGGGGGAGAGCAGGCATCGGGGATGGCAAGGGGGGAGGGCAGGTGAGAGAGAGAGCGACGGGCGCCGCTGCCCGGGCAATGCCCAGCGTGGAGGGGGTGCGCTGCCACCCGGGGAAGCGGCGGGCGCTGCCGCCCGGGCAAGGCCGGGGACAGGGAGGGCGGATGGCACAGGCATCAGGGATGGGGAGGGCAGGGGGGCTGGGGTGATGTCTTGGGGGGGCTTAGTTTTTTTAAAAACCGGACTTACCTGGTCCGGAGTCTTCGGGCCGCACGTGGCCCCTTTAAACTTAAAAAAAAATGGCGGACGCTGCAGGGATCCCGATGTCCCTGCGCGTCCCGCGTCTGGAAGCTGGGGCGGCGCGCGCTAACGTCAGCGCGCCGTCGCCCCGCCCCCTGCCGGCTTATCCCGGCAGGTCTAGCAACGCCCCCTGTCTCGGGTGCTGAACACCTGGTGTAGACACTCAAAACTGGCTGACTGCTAGATGGGGTATCTGACTGGGGAGAGGGAAACTCTACAGACTGAAGCTAGCCACCACCCCCAGCCCACCCCTCTAGTTGAACTTGGTGTTGCACAAGAAACCCTGGTGGGCACATTTGGGAGTGATTAACTCCTCTCTCTTCAACCAACCAGGTTTCCCTGATTATGATACAGAATGGGGGAACATGAGCTCAGAGCCAATCAGCCAGCAGCATCAAGGAAATTTCAATGCTAAGGTTGAGAAACCACTGTTTCCATAATATGCTTTCTCAGGACACTTCTTTCTGCCTGTCTATTTAGTGATTTTGAAGCCTTTCAATTAAAAAAAGGCAAAAGAGAGAGAGACACTGCTTCCAAGGAAGCACTAAAGATGCAGGCATTATATCAGTGCTTTTAAAAAATGATTCCAGCTCTCAGGAATTGCTGCTGCCTCTGATTCACATGTGCACATGCAGCCACATACATAGTGACAATGAGGCTGCTTCTGTGGACCAAATTGGGATGGGGGGGGGAGTGTGGATTGTGTAAAACAGCCCTTAGCATAAAACTTTAACAAACATTAACAGAGGGCCACGCAACGTTTGCTCTAACATCATCAGTACAATTTAGGAGCAATAAAGCATCTGGCCCAAGTCAGCACAAATAAGCTTTCAGCTCAGGTTGCAAAGTTCAGCCCATTGAACAAGGCCAGCCACCACCTCCCCGCAATGAGTAATGACACAGAATCCCATTTAGAGAGCGATAAAAACCCTCTTTGCTTAGGAATGAGCACCATGGCTTGCTGGGTCTTCCCAATCTGGGGCTGGAGGTGTTCCTTTGCCATGAAGCTGTGGCTCCAAGTGTTTCTCACAGGTGCTTTGATTTGTTCAGGCTTCCAGAGATTTTGAGCAGAGTAAGGAACCTTGACTGTTCTTGATCTATTTGAGTGTGGAGTGCCGCAGCCCCAGACATACCCTTTTCGTCAGCAAAGGGACAGACGGATGAAGTTTGGGCACACAGCAGCAGCAGCATGAACTTCCCATCCATGCATTGGACAAAGGAAGCCCAGGCTGACACCAGGCAAAACTACATTTTGCTATCATTAGCGACAGGGGCCATTGCTAGACCAGGCTGTATCCCGGGCTGATACCTGGATTGCCCCTGTGTGTCCAGATGACACACAGGGGATCCTGGGCTCAGGGAGGGATCAATCCTGCCTGGCTCCGGAATATAGCCTACCCCTTCTAGCCCGATTTTTCCCGCTGTCTCGGGCTGAGCCCTAGACCATGGGCGTGTAGCCCCTTCTGCCACTTTTTCCCAGCTCCGTGCAATTACTCATGAGTAGCCGGGAGAAGCCACACACGGGGCGCAGCATTCTCCAGGACTGCTGCGCCCATTGGGGGCAGGGTGGGGGAAGCAGGGAAATTAAATTAATTTTAAAAAAGCTTACCTTTAGTCGTTTGTGAGCTCAAAAAAGCACCCCCCTCTTTCAATGATTTTCCAGCATGGCAAGGAAAATGCTCACCTCGTTATTCCTTACTCCCCCTCCCCCTCCTCCTCCTCCCTCCCAATCCCCTTTCCTTTTGTGTCATGTCTTTTAGATTGTAAGCCTGTGGGCAGGGACTGTCAAGAAATACTTTTGTAAGCCGCCGTGAGAGCCTTTTTTGGCTGAATGGCGGCATAAAAATCCTTAAATAAATAAATAAATAAATAAATTTACATTTCCCTCGCTTGCTGTTGCTCCCTTTCAACTGGTTTCTTTTGTCTTCAGTAAAGTAATCTCATCACATAAATCTGATTGGCTATGTGAAGCCTAATGTTACATTGTCACATTTGCTATATGATCCCCAATCGGCTGGGATTGTCCTCTATGCCGGATCTACACTGACTTTCCTTCAGTTGGCAAATTTAAACGCTTACATCTGTCTGAAAGGGCATCTTTCTTCAACGCTAAGATATCCATTTTTATCAGACAGAGACTTAACCTTAATAAATAAAATGGTACTGGGAGTTTTCAATTGAGGTCAGGAGTGGTAAACTTGATATTTTATAATATGTATCTCACCACAGACAAAACTATCCTGTCAGAGAATTGTATCAGCGCAACTTCTGACTTAGGTAATATGTAACTTTCACAGCTAAGGACCTCAGAGGTGCTTTACAGTAACCACCCTCTGTCCTGTTCACAAATAAAATCCTTTTTGACTTCTGTCACTATAAATGAACAGAGTCTACTTCGGATCCCGACGCTGCCACCACCTATTATGCCACGACACAGGCTCTGAACACCAGACCTCACGGCTGCCACCACTTCTCATGGGGCGACACAGGCTCTGAACACCAGACCTGGCCGAGGCTGCTCCCTGCTCAAGCCAAGCACCACGGCTTGATACGCCTGAGGCAAGGGATAAAACCCACCTTCCTCCAAACTATGTGGAGAAAAGGGTTTAAAATGGAGAAGGATTTTAATATAAATAATAATGCGCTGTGAGTTATATCTGCTTAGGTGAATGATTGTCAGAGTGGGTGCTGAAATGTGTAAACTTAAGATGATAAATGCCAAACAGACACGTGGGATTTTTGTGGTAGTTTTAAAACAAACAATTAAAATTTATTTTTAAAAGTTCATAAGCTTTGTTTCAAATAACAACATTTAAAAACCTTTTTGAAACCTTCCATACAATCCTGTCACTCTCACATTCGCGCTTTCCTTTCTCTCACACAATCACTCTTGAACTTTCTTTATTCTCAGTATTGATTAATATACTTCCACTACGTGCACACCACACTCTAAAGACACCACTCACTACAATGACTCTCAAATTTCCCAAAACTTAAGTACCATAAATACAGAGAGCACTACAGATTCTAAGAGTCCCTAACAAGTCTCCCTGGAAAGAACTCACAATCCCCCCCCCCGTCCTTCCCTTATATATCACACCCCCCCCCTCCCAAGACATTCTAACTCCGCCCACTCAGGCCAACATTCTACAAACCACAGACTTACAAACTGCAGGCATATCTTTGGGAATTGACTTGTGGGGTGTAACGCCACATGTCACATTCGCTATATGATCCCCAATTGGCTGGGATTGTCCTCTAGGCCGGATCTACACTACTGCTTTAAAGTGCTTTATAACAGTTTTGACAACTGTATATGGAGTGTGTCCTGGGCCCCAACAGTTGTCAAAACTGTTATAAAGCGCTTTAAAGTGCTTTAAAGCAGTAGTGTGGATCCCGCCCTAGTGACCAATCCGGGAAGATGAAAAAAGCTGCAACTCGAATCTGTAAGCACCTTGAAAACAATGCAGTGATTTCTAAAAGCCAGCATGAATTTGTCAAGAACAAATCCTGTCAGACTAATCTGATTTCAATTTTTGATCGGGTAACCTCCCTTGTGGACTGTGGGAATGCTGTGGACATCATATATCTTGACTTCAGCAAAGCTTTTGACAAAGTGCCCCATGATATTCTGATTCACAAACAGTTGGCTACAGAATCGGACTCAAAGAGTGCCTGTGAAGGGTACCTTCTCAAACTGGTAACAAGTGGGGTGCCGCAGGGCTCAGTCCTGGGCCCAGTGCTCTTCAACATTTTTATGAATGATTTGGACGAGGAGGTGCAGGGATTTGCATGGATCTCAGAAAGCACATGCATAAAAGGAACCAGGGCATCACTTACATCTCCTTTTCTCCATCCTCTTTCATTCCTACAAAGTGACTAGCATGAAGAACAGCAACACTGAAGGCAAGTTCACACATTCTTAACACCCCTCAGTGCGCCAAAAAAGAAAGGCAGCCGTGTTGACTATATTAGTGTAATACTTTTATTAAGCCAACCAAAAGGCCACAAACAATGTGCAAGAAGATCTTTTCATCAGGCAAGATATTACAAAAAGCAGGTTGGGGCGGGGTGAGGAACGGGAGGAAAGCAACAGCAAAAAAGAGCTGACAATGCTGAAGTCATGTTTTGTTAGCAGCTGACTATAGTTAGCTGGAGCCGCGCAGCAGCGAATGCGCACACAGCCTCCCGCCAGCTCACCACTCCCGCTTTGCATCTGCTTTCATAAAACCACGTCTGGTGTTGGGTAAAAACTCTTCCATGTAGTTCAGTGTTCCTGTCTAAGGCCTCATCTACACCAAGCAGGATATTGTACTATGAAAGTGGTGTAAAAGCGGTATATAAAAGGCAGGAGCCACACTACTGCTTTATAGCAGTATTGAAGTACACTGACAACTGTTGGATCCCATTGACACATACCATAGCCGCTTTCATAGTGCAATATCCTGCTTGGTGTGGCTCCTGCCTTTTATATACCGCTTTCATACCACTCTCATAGTGCAATATCCTGCATGGTGTAGATGAGCCCTTAGATGCTGTTACATGCAAGTGAGGCAAAGCCACCACACCCACCTCATGCAGCCCATGGGAGATGGGCTCCTGAAGGCTAGGAAAATCCCAGCCCAGTCCTTTGCCTTGTTTCCTTATTCTCCAGTCTGGGTGAAATGGTCTTTTTTGCAGGCACCTTCAGCCAACAGCACACCACAAGGCAGACGGTAAAACACCTAATGAAAATAAGTGGCTTAGGAGTGTCATCCGTACGTGCTGAGACACCCTGAATGAGGCTGGGATTAATTTAGTTCAACTAAATAGTTGGGAAATTAGCCAAAAGATGAGAGGACAGACTTTGCATGCAAAAAAGACGGGGATCGATGCCTGTCCATTTCCTCCCAGGAAAGAGTTCATCGTCAATCAAACAGCTCCTCAAGGAGAGCAAGAGGACCATCATGAAGCCAGCAGACTTATCCGGAGAAAACCATTTCCCATGCAGCTTATCCAGCACCCCAACTCTCAGCAGATGTGCCTTTGCCAGTTTTGCTTGAGAGCTGAAGTGGTCCAGGCAGCTTGTGTCAGATGTTAAGGAGAAAGGGGCCTCTCCTTACTGAATTGTCTTTGGAAAGATGGCACAAAGAAGCTGGAATTGAGACACACACATTGCCTCTTCCTGATTTGTGTTGAGAAGCAGTTTCAAGTGGCAAAATGTTTCTTGGGAGTCAACACTGCACCCAGGTGCTCCCCTCCCCACAAACTCATGATCATCACCATTTATTTTCCTTCTCATGAACAGTCTCCTTCTTGACTCTTTCATCCCCTCACAGAACCCACCTCCCTCTGCCCTCATACATGGTTACACACACTTTGGCTGCACTGCTCCCTCCTAATAACTGCAAGTTAGACCAAAGGAATCTTTCAATCTTTTTTGGCTGGGGGTGGGTGGGTGGGTGGGTGTAGGGGTAGTCCTCTGGGGATAACATGAGGAATACCAGACAGAGAAGAGGACAATATGCTAACAATGTATGTAAATGTTATGTGATCTCACCTATTGGGTTTTGTTAGCAAACTCTGGAACTGATGCCATTTTTATTCAAATGGTCCCAAAACTCATCCAAAACGGTGACATCACAAAATGTCCTTACAAGAATGGTTGTCCTGCATGACAAGAGACATACAAATACAGTTAGGGGTAAGTGGTGAGGTCAGATTTGCTGATTACACTGAATTATTTAAAGTGGTTAAATAAAAACGGACTGTGAAGAGCTCCAGAAGGATTTCTCCAAACTGGAAGAATGGGCATAAAAATGACAAATGGGGTTCAAGATAACCAAGTGTAAAGTGGTGCACATGGAGGGGGGCATCCAACCTCACATATGTACCAATGGGGTCTGAGCTGACGGTGACTGACCTAGGATGGGATCTTGGGGTTGTGGTGGACAGGTCCAAGAAAATGTTGACCCATTCTGCTGTGGAAAAGATAAATTCTAGGGCTGTGATCCGCTTCTCTTCGGTTTGGAGAAGCAATAGCAAATTGGGGGCTTCGTCTCTGTTATAGGTGGAGGAGAAGCGAGTCGGGGGTTAGCGAAGCATAGCGAAGAGAAGCAACCACAAGTGGATCGATCCGCTTTTTGCGGAGCACTCCGCCCACCATTTTGGATATTTTTCCTCATAGGATTGCATTGCGGAAAAGATTAGCGTATAACCTTTTTGTTTTGAAACCCACATCCCTGAAACTCACTGTGCTTAGAAAGTGGTGGTTGGGGGTCATTTGTGGCGATTTTTAGACTCTTTCATTGTGCGGTTTGCTTGCTATTAATTTGTTTAGAATGGCTAAAAGTGGGAGGGGGTAAGGTTTTTTTAAGTGATGAGAGGCAGATTCAACTCCCAGTTGTGATCACCTGATGAAGCATCCTCCAATCCCAATGTTGGAGGGGGGGAATAAGCAAAATGGGATACTTAGTAACTTGGGATACTGAGTAACTTTTCTTTCTTTGTCTGAACTTTTTCCAGTGTTTTTTGAAAAAGTAAGCCCACCAAACGCACAAACACAACCTTAAATTATATACTAAGTAAATAAATAAAAGATAGGAAACACAGCACTGCTACCCACCCTAACCTTGGTGAACAACTGAATAGATGTGGTGCAAGGGGATGATGTCCATAGGGCATGTGGACGTGCCCAGTGCACACTCCTGCCCTTGGAGGGTCATCAGAACCCTCCAAAGGTTAGCCAGTGAAGCTATTAGCCTCTCATGAGTTGAAGAGTGCGGTAGCTTCTGAAAGACTGGTACCTAGGCAGGAGCAGTCAAATTGGCACAACGGTTCCCCCTCCCCCTGGGCATGTCCACTTTCCTCTTACTGGTAAAAGACAGACATAGCCTTTTTAAATATATATATATATATTGTTGTTGTCATTCAGCAACACTGCTGCTTTAATTCCACCCATCCTGTGTTTATTTATTTATTTATAAAAATTTATATACCACCCCATAGCCCAAGCTCTCCTGGCTTTCCCTCTTCAGTGAAGTCATTGTGGTTCAACTTCTTCTTGTGGTTGTGATTATTAATAATAATATTACTAGTACTGCTATTATTAATATTGTTTACTAATGGCTGTGTGATCACAGTGCAGTCAATCAACTCTGAAGCAAGGAAGACAAAGCTTTACTCTTATCCTCCTAGCCCCCTATTAGTTATGGGATGCAAAAGGCATCTCTCTGTGCTGTTCCTGCCTCACAGGGCTGGTTTGCATTACTGGCTTTGATGGCCTGGAAATGTGGAAACAATCCTTGGCTCACTTACTTGTGCCCCCAGAAATGTCTGCTGCATGCCCGCCTTCCTGCCTCTGCCTGGGTGCTGTCGTTGTGGGGTATTGGGATCTGCTGCCTGGGACTTATTTCCCCATAGATCTATGGCACAGTGTGTGTGTGTGTGTGTGTGTGTGTGTGTGTGTGTGTGTAAAACACCTCTCTGCCTGCCTCTCTGCCCTCCTGGTGCCTGGAAGATGTAGATGGGCTGTGTGGGTCAACCCCCCAAGCCGCTTGCATGCTTGCTCCCAGTGCTTCAGGCCAGGGCATAGCCGCCGCCTGCTGCTGCCTCTCCCCCTCTGTGCCCGCCTCACAGGGACGGTTTGTGCGTATCTTGCTTTGACTCAGGGGATTAGTCCTTCCTGCACTCACTCTGTTTAGACTTCTTGAAGTTCCAAGTAAATTTTTGAAGTGTGGAAGAAGATTCATATTTAGGTTTATCATTAAATACTCCCCAATTCATGGCGTGTTGGGATTTCCTTTGAAATGGCCATGAATAAGGAAGGCCCATTTAGCTGTCTGCAGCTTTAAAAATCCCTGAGATATTTGGATTTCTGAAAATGGGGTGGGGGATTTTCAAATATTCCCCCAAAATCACTGGAGCCTCGGATTTGCTTCCAACTGGGCATGAAGGTGGATACATGGATAAGCTCTCATGGTGGCGATTTTGAGGTTTCTAACGTTAACAGAGAAAAAGTTATAGGTGTTTGGATTTCAATGCAAGTCTATGGGGGGTAAAAGAGCTCTGATTCGGATCTGGAGCTCCGCAGTGAAGCGGAGCAGACCATAAGCGGTTCGACGCGGGGCGGAGCGGACCTGATCCGGAATTTGCGGATCAGGGGATTCGTGCACAGCCCTAATAAATTCCATGTTGAGGATCATGAGAGCCAGCATAGTGTAGTGGCTAAAGTGTTGGACTGGGAGTCCCCACTCGGCCATGGAAACCCACTGGGTGACTTTGGGCCGGTCACAGACTCTCAGCCCAACCCACCTCACAGGGTTGTTGTTGGGAGGATAAAATGGAGGAAGAGGAGGATTATGTATGCTGCCTTGGGTTCCTTGGAGGAAAAAAGGCAGGATAGAAATACAATAAATAAATACATAAATAAATAAACAGTTCCAATCACTATGCCCCCAAAAGGACAATGTAGTATAGCTGGACAATGTACAGAAAAGGGCAAGCAAAGTGGCCAAGAGGCTGGAGCAACTCCTCTATAACTCACTGTGGCGTCACACTCCACAAGTCAGTTCCCAAATTTAAGTCTGGAGTTTTTAGAATGTTGGCCAGAGTGGGCAGAGTTAGAATGTCTGGGGAGGGGGAGGAGTGATATATAAGGGAAGGACTGAGGGGACTGAGAGAGACCTTTTAGGTACTCTTAAGAGTCTTTAGCACTCTCTGTGTGTTAGCTCTTGGTGTTTAGAGTACTTGAGTCTGGAGAATTTGAGGTTCAGTGTAAAGAGTGGTGTCTTTGGAGTGTGGTGTGCACATAGTTGATGTATATTAAACAATACTGATAATAAAGAAAGCTCAAGAGTGATTATATGAAAGGAAAGCGCGTATGTGAATGAGTGAAAGGATTGGATGAAAGATTTCAAAAAGGTTTTAAAATGTTTTAATTTGAAACAAAGCTTGTGAACTTTTAAAATAAATTTTAATTATTTTGTTTTAACTACCACAAAAATCCCACGTGTCTATTTAGCATTTATCATCTGAAGTTTATACATTTAGCACCCACTCTTGACAATAATTCACCTCAGCACATATAATTCACAGCACTTTAATTTATTATTGAAATCCCTCTCCATTTAACCCCTTTCTCCACATAGTTTGGAGGAAGGTGGTTTTTATCCCTCGCCTCAGGCGTATCAAGCGGTGGTGCTTGGCTTGAGCAGGGAGTGTCTGCGGCCAGGCCTAGTGTTCAGAGCCTGTGTCGTGGCACTCACCCCTTAATTCTATAAACAATTCAGAAGGCAACTTCCTGAATTAAAATGAAACAAAACATTAACAATTTGTCAGAGAGAGAAATTACATCAATGTAAGAGAGTTGCCAGTTGCCTAACCTCTGAAGGGGGTGGGAGACATACAGAGAAGGGCCTCAGAAGATACCTGTTCATTTGAGAGCAGGCTGTCCTTAAGATACCCAACTCCCAAACAATAAAGGGCTTTAAAAGGTCAGACACAGTACTTTGACTTGTACTCCAACATTTTCAAGAAGCCTGTGGAGATATTTTATCAATGGAGAGACATGTCCCAGCACCCATTAGTCATCCAGCCACCAAGTTTTTCATCAATTAACATTTTCAGGTAACCTTCAAAGGTTGTCCCACATTCAGGCACCACATTTCAGTAATCTAATCTGTCTGTTATCAGGTCATGGATATGGTAACACATTTCTAGAGTCTCTGTAGGGCCAATGATATGTGGAGACAGCACCACTATGGTTGTTATGGCAGCCATGAAGTTGCCCCCAAAGAGGTAACCTGAGCATGGAGGTTGGGATCCCTCAGGATCAAACCCAAGACTGCATCTGCCAGCTCAGAAAGAGAGATTGTCAGATGGTGGCATGGCTGGTATACTAACAGCATCCCTAATAGGTCCCAAGTGCGCAACATCACCAAGCCCAGGACTTAGCCATGTAGGCAATCTGGAGAGGGTATACTACTAGGCCACCATCACTTCCTGTATTCTTCTGAAGTGAGCAGAGTAACCTTTCGCTCCAAGTCTCTCGTCTAGTTTGAATACTCAGAAGAATTATTAAGAGAACAGGTTCTCTGCAACTCTGCACAGATTTTGCTCAGGAACGATCACCCAGATCTCTATAGTAAACACCCCTCGGCCACTGCTGGAGACATCCTCCACACAGGCCACACGGGCCTCGTTCCAAAGCTCAGCATCACCCCCAAGCTCCTGGCTGCCTTCCTCCCCACCCATGGCTTCTCAGAGGCTTCCCCTGTACATCCCTCAAGCCACACACACAATGCAGCCTTGGAGGTGTAACATGGGATTAAAATATACCATCAATTTTAGGTACATTCTTCTTCTGTTTATGTTGCAAAATAAATTCTTTAAAAAAGCTGGCAGACTTTGCAGGAGAGTCTGTGGAGGTAAATGCCTTCATTTACATAAAATGTAGCTGGCTATTGTAATGCTGAAGCCATAAAGAGCTGAGGGGTTTATGATCCGTCCTTGATGCTTACAGGATGTAAAATCTGATGGGGGGAGGGGGACACACAGTGACTTCTCTAGCATTTACCAATCTGGTACAGATACTCTTGGGAAGGAGAAGGAGATTTACAAAAATAGCCTCCTTTTCATAACTGCACATTCTTTCTCCAGCCTTTAAATGCTTTGCCTTTTAAAAAGGCTTTTCTTTCTCCCACTTCTAGTTCTGAGATAAAATACATAAATAAAGAGAACTGCCAAGCTTAGAACAGGATTGAAATAAAAAGACCTGACAAACACTGTGCTCAGAGGAAGGGGCTGGAGGAGGAGAAGGGGGAGGGGGAGGGGCTTCTGCAATGAGCAGCTCTGCCTCCACCTCATCGTAGGACTTTAAGCCTGGACCTGCTGATGGCCTTCCAGCAGCTGACACAGGGTAAAGGAAGAAGCGGTGCTGCAGCAGCAGCAGCAGCATCCAGGCACCAGCAGTACCACAAGCACCCCTCTTGGCTGCAGGCTACAAAGATGCTGCAGAGTTGTTCCTCCTTGCCACCAAAGCCCCAATCGGCTATGAAAACGTGCAAAATCTGTATCTGGCGTCCAAGGAGCAATCTCCCAAGAAGCTCCAGATCTCCCAGGCCAAGTCACCTTTGTATCCCAGAGTGGCACTGTGATATTTTACTGTTCATTGCCAGTTATCTATATGTGATGTAAGTATTTGTGCTGTTTTAATGATGTTTGGCTTTGAAATGTATGCACTGTGTAGATTTCAAATATAATGTTGGTAAGTATTTAAATCTAGTGGGAGGGGGAGAGAGAGAATGTGAAGTGAATGCTGATTGGTTGATGGTTCAAAGGTCTGGTTTGGTTGTTAGTAGTGAGTAGAGACTGTGCCCCCATCTATGTGACAACGGGATTGCTCCTCATTAAATATAAACCCGAATTTCCGTTGATTCGAATGTAGGTAAAGAGCGTCACACTGCAGCAGCAACACCGATTTATTTCCTGAATTTTTATTTTAATAGTGAGTTATAAATGCGTACAAGAGCATTATCGCATAGACGAAGCTATGGAGGAGAGAGGAGCGAAGCTATAAATTTTATATGCGGAGCTCCGCAGATTCATATAACACACAAACTGGGAGCGAGGGGGGGGAACGAGGCAGCAGAGGGAAAGGAATAAGGCAGCAGAACACGTCTCCTTCATCTGCCTGCCCGTTTCCCCCTTTGTTCCCATAGCTGTTCCTGTCACATCATTGCTCCCCGTAAGGAAATTCAAAGAATGAGGGGGGGGTTGGGACAGGGGCATGGGGGGGAACAGCCTCCCCAAACTGGGAGCGGGGGAGGAGGAACAAGGCTACAGAGGGAAAGGAACAAGGCAGCAAAACACATCTCCTTCATCTGGCTGGCCATTTCCCCCTCTTTCTTTTTGTGAACCACCCACAGAGCTTCGCATATTGGGCGGTACAGAAATGCAATAAATATATAAATACAGGAATAAACTTGTTTTGAGATGCTTTCTTTGCAGAGCTCTGCAGAGAGACTTCAAACTAAAATTGGCGCGAACGAACGATGCAGCTGATAGGTGCGAAATTGGGAAATCAGCCAACCATGTTGTCCTATCCTCAAAGCTCTGAACACAAGTCAAAATCCAATTTAACTCCCCCAAAGACCCATAGCCATAATGTGGTGCAAACTCGGATGTGATCTAAAAGTCACAGTAAATCACATATGCGAAGATGCACATTATCAGGTTAAAACCCTGGCACTGCAGCAAATGGATGGCTGCGTCATGTAACCTAAAACACAAATATGCACATTTAGGTCAGGGTAAACAAGTCGTATAGACAAGCCCTGTATGCGAGTTAGTCAGAGTTGGGTTCTGTTAAGAGTCTGAAGTTGGGTCCTGTTGGAGTCAGGGTGTGGTGAAGAGAGTTGAGAGAGTGTAGGAACAACAGCTGTTGTTATTTTGGGAACAGAGTGACTGGGAGGACAGAGTGTAGTCTAGAGGGGCAGCGTAGGCAGGATTGCAATTGAAACTGAATGAAACAAACAAGCACTTGAACCTGATGAAACCATAAACTTCGGAACTGTATAACCGTACTTATTGTTAATTAAAGTTCTTTCTGTTTCATAAACTGGAGTGGATTCTTGGAGTACCTGAGAGAAGGTACAGTTGTTAATGGTGGCAGCGGCGAAGGAGTAGGAAAATAGAGAGGGCTGGGCTGGCTGCTGTGAGGCCAAAAAGGGAGAGTGAGTCCAAGAGGCAGAGGGCAGCATTCTGATGACCCTCCCCAAAGTTGGGAGCCTTTGATCCAAGTAGCAAAATAAAGGAGGACCAAAGTGGATGGCATCACAGCAGGCACCACTTCCACCATTGTTGGACGATTCCTCACTCTCATGCACCTCATTTCCACTTAGCCTTTTGGATGTACTGTAAATGAGGAAAGGAGGAGAGTTGGAGTGCTTGCTCTTAAAGGAGGGTATAGATATTGTAGCAATAACGGAAACCAGGTGGAATGGAGAGAAGTGGTGGGATCCGTTCATATCTGGATGGGAGGTCTACAGGAAGAGATGCAAAACGTGTGGCCCGCCAAGCCATTTATGGCAACCCATCAGACACACACGCACATGCCGCCTCACGTCTGCTGCACTGGGCTAGGTGAGAAAGCAGCGATCAGATCAGCATTCCTGGGGGAACAGAGTGGGAGGAGGGTGTCCTCCCCATTGTGTATGTGTGAGCCACTGTTTCTCCTCCATCCCAGTGTGCGCGCACGCACACATTTGTGCAGTTCTCAGGCACCCCAGCAAAATGTAAATTAGCCCTTTAGGCCAAAACGGTCGTGCACCCTTGCTCCATGGGAAGGACAGCGCAGGACAAATTGAAAGTGTTTTCCCCTCTGTATGTCAAAGGCATAATGTTGGGCAAATCAGAAGCCTTGAAAAGGGTGGGTTCCTAAACAGAACCCTCAAATAGTCCCAGAGCAGGAGATCAGGGACCAACCAGAGGGGAGGCAACCTTGGACTTAATCCTAAGTGGTGTCCAGAACCAAGCGCAAGATCTTACTGGCCAGATCTACACCAAGCCATATAAAACACTTTGAAAACGGTTTGAAGACTGTATAGGGAGTGTGTCCTGGACCCCAACAGTTGTCAATACTATTATAAACCATTTTAAAGCAGTGGTATAGATCCTGCCCCTGTTGTTGAACTGATCTGAAATAGCGAATACAGTGCCATCAAATTGTATTCATATTTAAGAAGAGAATTGTCAAGGCAATCCAACACAGTCACATTTGACTTCAAAAGAGGAAACTCCTTTAAAATGAGGAAATGGTCAATGTGAAGTTGAAAGGAAAGTCAAGAGGGCCTTGGGCCTTGCTAGACCAGCCTTAAAATCTAGCGCGGGCTGTCGCTCCTATCCACACATCGACGTGATGGGGTGAAGGAAAGCCCTGTCGCGTCAGCCATTTTTTACATCTTAAAGGGGCCATGTGAGCAGGAGCGCACCAACGCTAAAGGTAGGCTTTTTAAAAAAAGGGGTTCCCCGCTCCTCCTGCTCCCGATTCCCCACCCCCTGCAATCTCCGATCCCCCCGCGATCCCCTGTGCATCATCTGGACGCACAGGGATGAGCCCAGGCCTCACACCAGGCTAACCTGCCGTCTAGCAAGGCCCCAAATCTCAATGTTTTGGACTTACTGAAAACTACCATAAAAGAATATATATCAAAGATCAGAAAATGTAGCACCAAGTCCAAGAGGTCACAACCAGGTTAATGAGAAAGAAGGGTCCCTTCAGAAAATGTACGACTTGCCCAGGTGAGGAGAGAGAAAAAGGGGGACAGGTTTGTGGCCAAATCCAAATTTCCAGCAGCAAAAAGCGTGGTTTAGTAGGGCAGGAGGCAACAGACTTCTCCTCTCCAAGAACTGCATTCCTAGAAGAGGGCAGCAGAACTGAGCAAGCCCAACATTAGGGGTGGTCCCGCCATGGCAGCTTCCCCACTCAAAGACCCAAGGAAACAGGTGAGTTCCCAGTTCTCTGCAGCCACTAAGCAGCAGCAGCAGTAATGGATATGAATCATATATAGGATGGTTAAACTTTGGGCAGTGGCTGGATAGTGGAATAAATTGCCAAGAAAGCTTTGAGGATCATTGGGGACTCCAAGTAATACAATACATAGAGGATAGAAAAGCAGGTTTCAAAGACGATTTTAATATATGGTGGCAATATACATATTTTAATATTTTGCTGGCAATATACATGTATTGCCAGCAAAATTATAATATTCAGAGTGAATGCATGAGGAAGTTTGATAGTATGTGCCCCTCTCTAAGAACTGGTGCTAAAAGCCTAGCCATTCATTCATACTTGTACCCTTCTCAATTCACTGAAACCACTTCAAGCAAAAATCATTTGAAAGAAATTACCACTGTACCACGAGCAGTGAAAAATGTCCCATGTGAGCCGCACCAGCCCCAAAAGCAATAAAATTTCTGCTGAAGTGCACAATATAATAACTCAGGGAAAAGAAGTCCCCATGACAACAAGAGGGGAAAGAAAGCCATGAAAAGCAGAAGATTCAATCCTCTCTCAATACAAGGTGTCACCAATTTGTGCTGCTGGCGTTCTTCTCACTTGGCGAATCAAAGGCCCTCACATTCTCCAGAGAGGGAAGCCGCTCTTCCTGCAGTTCCAAAGGAGCTCACTCTTGGAGGGGGGGGGTGCAAGCCCTGCTTCTCGCATATCTAAATGCATGTTAATTGACGTAACTGCAGGACACTCTGAACTTTTTCACTGCCTAAACCTGTCCCTATCTTGAAATGCTCAAAAATGTGTTTGAGCATTTTGAGAGAGAAGAAGTAAAAGAAAGATTTTTTATGACACATTTGGAGAAAGATAAGTGCCCTTGAGGAAGAAATGTTGTTTCTGAAAAATGTTGGGCATAATAAAAGATTTTTTCTGGCACCTGAGAATACTTTTCTCTGCCAGCTTGCAGTGCATCAGGGGCCTCCCCTTTTGCGCTTTCCTCAGTTCCTCAAGGAGATGATGATGATGATGATGATGATGATGATGATGATTTATCCAATTTACATTCCATCTATATACAGAATACCCTAGGCGGCATACAAAGTTAAAACAATTTAAACAAGATAAAAACAATCGATAAATACCATAGGTAGCATAAAAACGTTAAAGACAATTTAGAAAGATAAAATAATCAATAAAATCATAGAGCATAAAACCAATATATAACGGTCAGCAATAAGATTCCCAAAAGGGAAGGCCTGACAGAATAATAGAGTCTTTAATGCCGGCTTAAAGACATTGAAAGAAGTCAGCAGGCACATCTCAAACAGGAGGTCATTCCATAGCTGAGGGGTGGCAAAGGGAAAGGTCCTCTGGTGTGGGATTGCCAATCTCACCTTAGACGGTGGCAGCAGATGACCCTCCAAGGGTCTTAAGTGGTGGGGGGACTGGGACACAGGAGAGGAGTTTTGTTGCAGCTGGGCTGGATGCTTTATTGGAAGATCCAACAGAGCAACCTGGTTCTTATGACGCAGCAGCCTATTGTGGACTAATTTACTCTTGAGGAGCAGTGGCGCAGGCTGGCCACCATTATGAAGATGGAACCACCAGCTGAGGGTTGTCAGGTCATGCAAACCCATACAGCCTGAGTTATTGGAGGGCTGAACAACCCTGGCATAACCCACCTATGGCCATTTGGGAGGAGGGCCCGTTTCTACATCAGGATGCTTTAAGAGGATGTTCAGAGGAGGGCAACCAGGATGATCAGGGGTCTGGAAACAAAGCCCTATGAAGAGAGACTGAAAGAACTGGGCATGTTTAGCCTGGAGAAGAGAAGACTGAGGGGAGACATGAGAGCACTCTTCAAATACTTAAAAGGTTGTCCTGCAGAGGAGGGCCAGGATCTCTTCTCGATCCTCCCAGAGTGCAGGACACGGAATAACGGGCTCAAGTTAAAGGAAGCCAGATTCCAGCTGGACATCAGGAAAAACTTCCTGACTGTTATAGCAGTACGACAATGGAATCAGTTACCTAGGGAGGTTGTGGGCTCTCCCACACTAGAGGCCTTCAAGAGGCAGCTGGACAACTATCTGTCAGGGATGCTTTAGGGTGGATTCCTGCATTGGACTCCATGGCCTTGTAGGTCCCTTCCAACTCTGCTATTCTATGATTCTATGAGATATTCAGAGGTTCTCCTTCTGAACCACTACATGCCTCTAGAGAGCTCACAAGCAGGCTGGTGCTGCTGCCACCCTTCATTCCATTGTCACTCCTAGCCACAGGCCCTGCCTCTGCATGTGGCTATCGTGACTAATGAGCAGGAGCCACTGATTGCCTTAACCCCGTCCTTGAATGTGTCTCAGCCCCTTTTACATCCATCACTACATCTTGTGATTGCAAATTCCATAATTTAACTATGCATTGTTTGAAGAATATCATCCTTTTAACTGTCCTGAATCTCTCCTCATTCAGTTTCAACAGGTGACCAGTAATGGGTGACCTAGTAATATAAGAGAGGGAAGAAAAACTTATGTCATGTTCCCTTCCCTCACCTTTTCTCTGTGCTAAAAGTCACAGGTGAGTTGCTCTAGCCCCTCTGATCATTTGAGCTGCCCCTTTCTTCCCTTTTTCCAGCCCTAAAATATTGTTTTTGAGAAGGATTCCAAGTGTGGCTGCACCATAGATTTATATAGCAGCATGATGGTTCTGACAGTTTTATTTTCAATCCCTTTCAATCTCTAGCATGGATTTACCCTTTTCACTGCTGCCACACACTGGGTCAACATTTTCACTGAGCGATATACCATGATCCCGAGATCTCTTTTGTGGTTAAGTCATCACCAGTTCAAATCCCAGCAGTGTGTATATATGGCATAAAGGGATGCAATGCTGGAGCAGCATCAAACTCAGGACTCCATCTACTGACATAGTGTTTGGCCTGGGTTGTCACAAACAGGGCAGAATGGGAATATCCTTCGTCTGCCGTTGAGTCTGCAGCAGCTGATAGCTGGTGCCTCTCAAGGCCTAGAAAATGGCCAAAAGGCATCTGAACTTGACGTTTTTCAAGGCTTGACTAGAGTCCTGATGGGAGATCTACCACAGCTTTCTCTGAACACCTCGATAAAGCAAGAATGCACAAGCGCACGCACACACATCTACACACGCACATATCACAACTTTTTGTTTTCCTTGGCTCCAAAAGCAAGAAGCAAACCCAACTGATTCAAGCTACAAGGAAGAGGATTTCAGCTAAAAGTTAGGAAGAACTTCCTGATGGTACAAGCTTTTATGCTGGATCAGACAAAGAGTTCATCTGGTCCAGCATTTTGCTCACACAATGGCAACCAGCTGTTGACCAGGAACCCACAAGCAGCAGGACATGATTGCAACAGCACCTTCCCGCCCATGTTCCCCAGCAACCAGTGTATACAGGCTTAGTGCCTTGGATACTGGAAGTTGCACTTAGCCATCAGGACTAAGGGCTTTGCTAGACCTGCCAGGATAAGCCAGCAGGGAGGCGGGGCCAAGGCGCGCTAACGTTAGCGCGCACCGCCTCAGCTTCCAGACGCCGGACGCGCAGGGACGACGCAAGCCCTGCAGCGTCCACCATTTTTTATTTTTTTTTAGTTTAAAGGGGACACGTGCGGCCCGAAGACTCCGGAGAAGGTAAGGGTTTTTTTTCGTTAACCCCCCCCATCCGCCCTCCCTCGCCATCTCCTGTTCGTTGCCCCCCGCCCTCCCTCGCCATCTCCTGTTTGTCGCCCTCCGTCCCCCCTCGCCATCTCCTGTTCGTCGCCCCCCGCCCTCCCTCGCCATCTCCTGTTCGTCGCCCCCCGCCCTCCCTCGCCATCTCCTGTTCGTCCCCCTCCGTCCCCCCTCGCCATCTCCTGTTCGTCGCCCTCCGCCCTCCCTCGCCACCTCCCGTTCGTCGCCCTCCACCATCCCTTCTCCTACCGGAGCGCTGTGCGAGGTCCGTGGCTTTTTGCAGCTACTCATGAGTAAGCGAGTAGCCGCAAAAAGCCACGGACCTTCTTAGACGTTTCTCAGCCCCGGCCTGAGGCCAGGGCTGTGAAAAAGGCGCGCCATAAGCGACTTCGCTTATGGCGCGTTAGAGGAGGCCTCAGTGCGGCCTGACGCCGGATTTCCCTGTGCGTCATCTGGACGCACAGCAGGGAAATTGGCCCACAAAGCGCGCTAAGGCCTCGTCTAGCAAGGCCCTAAGTAGCCATTGACAGCCTTCTCCTCCAGGAATTTATCCAACCCCCTTTTAAAGCCATCCAAACTGGTGGCCATCACCACATCTTGTAATAGTGAATTCCATAATTTAACTCTGTGTGAAGACGTGCTTCCTTTTATCTGTCCTGATTCTCCCACTAATCAGCCTCATGGGATGACCCCGGGTTCTAGTATTTTAAGAGAGGAAGAAAAATGTCTCCCTATCCACATTCTCCACACCAGGCATAATTTTGTATACCTCTTTTGTGTCTCCCTTTAGCCTCCTTTTTTCCAAGCTCAGGGGAATTGGGGGTGTTGGGGGAGGGGGAAGAGATGTTGCTTGCCCAAATTTGGAGGGTGACCTTTACTCAGACCTTTCAGTCAGCAGATGACAGAATGACTTGTGGCAACACACATTTTAATTGTTGGTTTTGAGCCTTGACAAAAAGAGGCTGCCCAGTACGCAGTGTGCTACGGTAGTCTTGAGACCCAGGAATAGGCATGAAACACAAACATCTAACATTCTGGAGTCTGCAGACTGCTTGGAATAGTCATCAATCAGGGACCATTTGGGCCTTCTGAAGCAGAGAGTTATGAAGGCAGCTAAGCTGATTGCTTATTTATTATTTCAGGTGAGAACAGAAGATCGATTTAGTTCTACTGGTAGATCTCTGGGTAATCTGCAGTAGATCTCTGACTCCCAATCATTTAACTATAGGTGCAACAAGCCCCACCCCCCACATGCTGCCATATATTATAAAATTCAAACAAAGAAAGCTCAGGATAACTTGAAGTGGATTTTTGTTTGAACAGACTGTGCAGTTCGGTTCAGTTCAGATACTGAAAACAAATTTGGGGGCTCAGCATTCTGTAATTCAAAAACTCTGAATTACGGATCTCTGGATTCTAGTAAAAAACAGATACAAAAGAGTCCAGGTCTCCTGCAGCTTTAACTGCTGCATGCATGCAAATGACACCTGCTGAAATTCCCTTTTCTATGCAACTGCAGGAGCCCGTTCCTTCTTTCCATGTGGTCACCCTAGCCTTGACAAGCCCTTGGGAGCCATTCAATGGATCATCTTGTGGAGCCTCTCGGGAGAGCAGCAGAGCAGCTAAGAAGAGCCTCCCATGGGCATGATGCTCCATGGCCTGTCGGAAGAGAGGCGGCTGCTGTTGTAGGGAGCTGTACCTCATAGCAGGCCCACCTCTTCCTACATTGTGACATTAAAGATGCCCATGGAATTCCTTCCAGGACTCAGATATACATGCCTCAAGCAGGGGGGTGACATTAAGAGCCTTGAATTTTTCTCCAGCTCGGGATAAAATCTAAGCCCAAAAAGAATGGGCTTCTCTTTAAATCCCACTTGCCTGGCTAGTGCAGCAAATGTCAGCAAGCTACCTCAGGGGGAGGAAAGGAGGGAGGTTCCCCATCCCCGCCTCAGCACAAAGTCACAGGGCCTTAGTAGACCTTAGGAAATGCCATTTTCTATAGGGCTACTGTGATGTCAGCCACCTTTCCAGGTGTGTGCCAGGACTTCTCCTGCCAAAGGACCTTCCAGGTGCGTGCCAGGACTGTCGCCTGGAAATCTTATTTGTGATATTATGGGACATGCAATTCTAAGAAACAGTTGACATGTACTTTGATTTTCAAGCTCAGATCTATGAATAAACCAACTAAATTTATCTGTTCCATCATCCAAACTGAAGCCTGTCTGGGTGCCTGTCAGCAACCAGGTTCAGTCGATGGTGGAGGTGGAAATACACCATGGTGGCCTATTTCCCCACCATGCATGCCAGATGGGTGGCAGGGGGATTTGCATAATCGCTCTGGCGGCTTGCCATGTCATGCAAATCCAGCTAGCATGGCTTCTTGGGTCAGGTAACAAACCCCCTGAAACCCATGGGTTGTTTTAGGGTTGTGGGAGGCTTGTTACCCACCCCAACAAGTCACCCTCACCAGATTTGCATGACGGAAGAAGCTGCACCGGCAAGGGCAATGTGGCAAATCCAACTGGCACAGGCAGGGTAACGAAAAGCCACACTGGCTTGCTAACCCCCCTGTGATCGTGCAAACCAGGTCTCTATCTCTTCATTATGGAGGGGGAGCGAGGGGGAGCCTGGCTCATGGGTCCTGGAGCAGAGCCTCCTCTGAGGACCACAGGACACTGGGAACCAGAGCATGGGAGGAGACGCAGCCACAAGCTTGTAACGGTCTCAATGCAACAACCGTTCGAACACGTCTGATGAGTGGCAGGCAGGCCTGAAGAGAGAACTGCTGGAGATCACAGCCTCTTACCCTTTTGCATAAATGCTTTTTAACAGAACTTTGGCCATCTGGGCAAGTGCAGCAATCCTGAAAAGCCAAGATGCCCTAGGCTTACACACCATTTTAAGAGCCATTGCCAGTCTAGAAAACCCATTCACATTTTTTCTGCAACTTGCAGAAAAAGCCATGCAGCTGAAAACAGATACCCTGTATTCCAAGACACTTAAATACAATTTGCTTTAAACTGAACCAGATTAGCCACACAAAAAGCAAACAATAACAGCTTATAGCTCCTCTTCTTTAGTAAAATTATTCCATCTACTTCATTGCCCAGGAACAAAAAGATGGTGTCTATGCAATTTCCAGAGGCACCATCTTTCCAGAGACAACTGTGGAGGGACACCGTCTATAGGTGTTTCTATGCCAATATGGGAGAATTGGAGTGCTTGGTTTCAAAGGAGAACATGGACATAGTGGGCATTACAGAAACCTGGTGGAACAGAGAGAACAACTGGGATATGGTCACCTCTGGATATAAACTCTACAGGAAGGGCGTACTGGGGGAGGTGTTGCTCTGTATGTCCAAGAGGGCATTGTGTCAAGTAGACTAGAGCACCTAAATGGGGCAGACTCCTCCACTACAGGTCCCCAAAACTAATTTAGTACTAGGAACATGCTATCGTCCCCCAGACCAAAATGCTCAGGGTGACCTTGATATGGAAAACAAAATCAGGGAGACCTCCAAATGAGGAAGTGTTGTAATACTGGGTGACTTCAATTATCCTCACATTGTTTGGATGAATGCATATTCTGGTCATGACAAAGAGGTTAAATTCCTCAATGCCCAAAATAACTGTGCCCTAGAACAGTTGCTTATGGAACCAACCAGAGAGGAGGCGACCCTGGACTTAATCCTAAGTGGTGTTGCCCAGGACCTGATACGAGATGTAAATATTGTTGAACCAAATGGTAATAGACCACAGTGCTATCAGATTCAATATATACTTAAGTGGGAAACTGCCCAGGAAGTCCAACACAGTCACATTTGACTTCAAGAGGATACTTCTCTAAAATGAGGGAACTGGTGAAAAGAGAGTTGAAAGGGGGGATAAAAAGGGTTAAATCCTTGGAAAATGCATAGAGTTTACTCAAAAGCACAATAATAGAAGCCGAACTAAAATGTATTCACCAGGTTAGGAAAGATAGCACCAAATCCAAGAGGTCACCAGCATGGTTAACAAGCAGGGTAGAAAAGAGGGCTTCCTTCAGAAAATGGAAGTCTTGCCCAAGTGAGGAAAACAAAAGGGAGCACAAGCTTGCACAAAGGCAATGCATGCAAACAATAAGAGATGCAAAAAAGCATTTTAAAGAGCATGTTGCTAATAATATCAAGGCCAACAATAAAGAATTCTTTAAATATATCAGAAGCAGGAAACCAGCTAGGGAAGAAGTTGGACTGTTGGATGACAATGGAGTTAAGAGAGTACCAAAGGAGGACAAAAAATTGCAGAGAAGCTGAATGAATTCTTTGCATCAGTGTTCACTGGAGAAGATAGATGACAGAAGCCTGTGCCTGAATTGATGCTCTCAGGAAGGCATTCTGAGGTATTAAGACCAATAGTGGTGACAAAAGACAAAGTTCTCAACCTTATTGACAAATTGAAAGCAAATAAGTCACCAGGCCCAGATGGCATCCATCCTAGAGTTCTCAAAGAACTCAAATATGAAATTGTGGACCTCCTCACAAAAATATGCAACATGTCCCTAAGCTCAGACTCTGTACCAGAGGACTGAAAGATGGCCAATGTAACACCAATTTTTAAAAAGAGATCTAGGGGGATCTGGAAAATTACAGTTCGGTTAGCTTGACATCAGTTCCAGGTAAATTGGTTGAAAGCATTATTAAAGACAAAATTAGTAAGCATATAGAAGGGCATGTCCTCCTGAAGAAGAATCAACACGACTTCCACAAAGGCAAGTCCTGTTTCACTAATCTACTAGAATTCTTTGAGAGTGTCAACAAACATGTAGACAGGAGTGATCCGGTGGACATTGTTTACTTGGACTTCCAAAAGGATTTTGATAAAGTCCCCCACCAAAGACTCCTGAACGAACTTAGCAGTCATGGAATAAGAGGAGAGGTCCTCTTATGGATCAATAAGTGGTTGGAGAACATGAAGCAGACAGTAGGAATAAATGGTCAATTCTCGCGATGGAGGGAAGTAAATAGTGGAGTCCCACAGGGATCAGTATTGGGACCAATTATTTTCAACCTGTTCATAAATTATCTGGAATTAGGAGTGAGCAGTGAAGTGGCCAAGTTTACCAATGACACCAAATTATTTAAGGTTGTTAAAACACAAAGGGATTGTGAAGAGCTCCAAAGGAATCTCTCCAAGCTGGGAGAGTGGGCATCCAAATGGCAGATGTGTTTCAATGTAAGTGTAAGATGATACACATTGAGGCAAAAAAAGCCAACTTCAAGTATAACCTGATGGGACTTGAGCTGGCAATGACCAAACAAGAAAGAGATCTTAGGGTTGTGGTGGACAGCTTGATGAAAATGTTAACCCAGGCCACAGCTAGACCTAAGGTTTATCCTGGGATCATCCAGGGTTCGCCCCTGCTTGAGCACTGGATCCCCTGTGTGTCACCTAGATGAACAGGTTTGACCCCTGGACAATCCAGGGATAAACCTTAGGTCTAGCTATGGCCCCAGTGAGCGGCAGCTGTAAAGAAGGCAAACTCCATACTAGGCATTATAAGAAAAGGAATTGAGAATAAAACTGCTAGTATTATACTACCTTTAAACAAATCTATGGTGCAACCAAACTTAGACTACTGTGTGCAGTTCTGGTCAGCACACCTAAAAAAAAGATATTGTAGAGCTGTAAAAAGTGCAGAAAAGGGTAACTAAAAATGATTAAGGGGCTGGAGCATCTCTCCTATGAAGGGAAGGTTACAACACCTGAGATTGTTTATCTTGGAAAAAAGGAGACTAAGGCCGTAGCTAGACCAAAGGTTTATCCCAGGATTGTCCTGGGGTCAAACCTGTTCATCTAAGTGCCACACAGGGCATCCAGCGCTCAGGCAGGGGCGAACCCTGGATGATCCCAGGATAAACCTTAGGTCTAGCTGTGGCCTAAGAGGAGACCTGATAAAAGTGTACAAAATTATGCATGGTATGGAGAATGTGGATAGGGAAACATTTCATAGAATCATAGAATAGTAGAGTTGGAAGGGGCCTACAAGGCCATCAAGTTCAACCCCCAGCTCAATGCAGGAATCCACCCTAAAGCATCCCTGACAGATGCTTGTCCAGCTGCCTCTTGAATGCCTCTAGTGTGGGAGAGCACACAATCTCCCTAGGTTACTGGTTCCATTATCGTACTGCTCTAACAGTCAGGAAGTTTTTCCTGATGTCCAGCTGGAATCTGGCTTCCTGTAATTTGAGCACATTATTCTGTATCCTGCACTCTGGGAGAATCAAGAAGAGATCCTGGCCCTCCTCTGTGTGACAGCCTTTCAAGGACTTGAAGAGTGCTATCATGTCTCTCCTCAATTTCCTCTTCTCCAGGCTAAACATGCCCAGTTCTTTCAGAATCTCCTCATACAGCTTTGCTTCCAGACTCCTGATCATCCTGGTTGCACTCCTCTGAACACACTCCAGCTTGTCTGCATCCTTCTTGAAGTGTGGTGCCCAGAACTGGACACAATACTCAAGATGAGGCCTAACCAGGGCCGAATAGAGAGGAACCAGTACCTCACGTGATTTGGAAACTATACTTCTATTAATGCAGCCCAAAAGAGCGTTTCCATTTTTTGCAGCTACATCACACTGTTGGGTCATATTGAGCTTGTGATTTACAACAATTCCAAGATCCTTCTCATTTGTAGTATTGCTGAGCCAAGTATCCCCCATCTTATAACTGTGCATTTGGTTTCTGTTTCCTAGATGTAGAACTTGGCATTTATCCCTATTAAATTTCATTCTGTTGTTTTCTGTTGTTTCTCCCTCTCTCAAAATACTTGAACCCGGGGTCATCCAAAGAAATTGATTGGTGAGAGATCCAGGACAAATAAAAGGAAGTACTTCTTCACACAGCGCATATTTAAATTATGGAACTCACTACTACAAGATGTAGTGGATGGCTTTAAATAGAGGTGGGATAAATTCCTGGAGGCGAAGGCTATCAGTGGCTTCTAGCCCTGATGGTTGTGTGTTATCTCCAGTATTCAAGGCAGTAAGCCTGTGTGCCCCAGTTGCTGGGGCACATGGGTGGGGGGGTGCTGTTGCACCATGTCCTACTTCGTTGGTCCCTGGTCGACAGCTGGTTGGCCACTGTGTGAACAGAGTGCTGGATTAGATGGACCCTCGGTTTAATCCAGCATGGCAGTTCTTACATTCTTATGTTCAGAGCCATGATAGTCTGTGGCAGCAAAAGAAACCGCAGGGATGCTGTGGATCTCTCCGCTGGAAAGCTCTAGGACCAATATGCAGGCCGCCAATCCAATGGGATATACCATATGCCTGCAATCAGAGTATCTAAGCAGACATCAGTGTCTTTGCATTAGGGTGGCCATTAGCAGGGGTCAGAAGAAAATCCCCTACTGGAAATGGTTACATTACTGCGTTTAAAGGCTTCTTCTAGGGCATCCAAGGACTGCTGTCCTTGGATACCCCAGAGAAGGACTTAAAGCTGTCCAACAAAAAGGAAATAGGAGCTTAGTCACAGCTGCACCTGTAGGCCAACACCAGAGGTTTGGTGTTTACAGCGCAGCAACACACACACACACACACACGCACACCAAGCTGCAGCTAATAGTATCAGGCCACCATCGGCCGAAACCTCTTCCAGGAACTCTCTTGCCTCTCTCAAGGCAACCTCATCCCTGCCTGTTCTTCCACACAGAATGGGAAGGGCCTCTTCTCCAATTTCCTGGCTCCCCTATTCTATTCTCACCACAGCAACACTTTGAGGGGGCAGAGGCAGGCTCTACAGTAAAATAAAGTACCAGCTGTTTGGGAGCATGCTCACAGGTCTGCACTCTTCCTTTCCCACCCAAAACTACTTTCCCATCAGCAACTGCCTCTGCTTCCTGGGTCCTGGAGTCCTGGGAAGGGGGGCTACATGCCCAGGCACAGCTGCATGAGAGGGGCAGCTAAAACTTCTGAATCTCTCTCAGAAGACGTGTCCTGAGATGGAGATTCTCTGGTCCAAATTGGTCTCTGTCCCATCAAGCGCCCTTGAGGAATTTCAAGTGTTTGTCTCAGGAGGAGATTCAAAAGCCCGAGTCCTTGAGAGCTTAGCTTGGATGGGGTTTTATTGCACAGGAAGAGGTGCAGGGATACTGGAAATTCCCAGAGGCCAGCTTCTCCAGAGCCAGCCCACCTCGAGGGGGTCTTCCCCTGGATTCTGCCATGGTGGTTGAGCTTTTGCTGCCCCTATGCACAGTGGATTTCCCAAGGGAGGGGGGGAACATAGCATAAGTTCGTCTCCAGAGAAGCCAAATCTAAACGTTGTATACAGCTTTTAATAGCTGGACGTTCTTCTTAACATAAAGAGGCCAGGACGGCGGGACATTTCCCCACCCAGGGTGGGACCCAGTTGAAGGCAGCCTGCATCACCTGGGCTTAGCAGTTTCTGGGTTTGGGAAATGGCTCACCCCCTCTGCACCTTATGCCAAGCCAGCGATGTGCCACCTGCAGCTGAGGCAAAGCAGCTGTTCAGCTCTTTGGCACACCAGAAGTACAGTGCCATGCACCCAGCCCCTCTGTCCACATCTGGCACCTTTGGGTTGAACTACCTCTGACAGCTCCGCACTTCCTCTGCGCTGCTCCTCCTTGGGAGACCTTTGCCTGTGCCACAAGGGTCTCTCATGCCTCCCACCCAACCCGAGCCTAGAGAGCGCTCTGCCCAGAGGGATTTCCTCATTTGCAAGCAGTTCGAATAACATGTGGAAGGCAGAATGCACAGCAGCGCACCGCAGAGAACTTCCCTCTCCCCACGGCTCACCGGCCACTTTCAAACGGGTTCGCCCGCACAGAGAGGCGCACACGGCGGCCACCATTTGGCGCCCCAGCCAGGCCCTGTCCGGGTGGGGTGTGGGTGCTACTCCAGCCAGGCCCTTTGCGTAGAGCGCCCCAGCGCCGGCCACGAGAGCCACTTGGGACGGTGCGGGCCGCACTTGGCGGAGAGCGCGCACCAGGCGCCCCACCGCGCGAGGAGCCGGGCATTCGGGAGCCTTAGCGGACCTCCCGGCGAGGCTGCCCAGGAGTTTCCGGGTCCTCCGAGACCTGCCGCGGGTGGGGGGGGGCACCGCGCCCACGTCTCCCAGCGATGGGAAAGGGCTGCCGCCGCCGCTGCCCTGCTCCGCACACAGGCGCGCGCACACGCCGCCGCCGCCGCCGCCGCCGCCGCCTTACCTGTACCAGTCGAGGCCCTTGCCGTAGTTTCGGTCGAAGAAGTGCGGCTCGGTGCCCACGGCACGTACGTCGGGATGCGCGCGGAGAGCCTCCAGGAGGGCGCGGGTGCCCCCCTTCTTCACGCCGATGATCAGCGCCTGCGGCAGCCGCTTCTCCCCGTAGTCCGGCGTGGCGGTAGGACGCTCGGCGCCCGCAGCTGCGTCCGAGGCGGCGGGGGCGGCGGCGACAGCATCCTCCGCGAGTCGGCCGAGGTCCTCGGAGGCGGCGGTGCCGCGCGCGTCGCGCTCCGAGGCGCCGCTCGGAGCTGCTGTGGAGGGTGCCGGCGGCGGCGTCCGGAGGCGCGGCGTGCTGCCGTCGCGGGGAGACGCGGCGGCGGGGCCGTCCGGGGCCGGCGAGGAGGGGCTGGGGGCCCCCTGGGCAGCGAGCGGGGAGCGGACGGCGCCGGGGCCCCCCATGAGGCTGTAGCAGACGTAGGTGAGGCAGATCGAGAGGCTGCACATGCAGAGCAGCTTGCGGGCGGGGGGGCCCTTAGGCGGGGGGGCCATGCCGCCTGCCCGCGCCCAGCCCCGGCCGCATCCTGTCAGCCGCCCGGCCGCCGCCGCCCGCCCGGCTGCATGGGCCGCTGCTGCCCGCCAGCCCCGCCGCCGCCGCCGCCGCTGCCCGGGGGGAGCCCCGCATGGCACAGCCGCCTCCTGCGCGCCGCCCGGGCGGGCCCCCTCGGCTGGCCAGGCGCTGCCGGTCCCGCTGCCGCCGATGCGACTCGAGCGAGGGAGTCCCCGCTAAACTTTGTGCCGGGTGCCGAGGCGGAGGCGGCGCGGCGCGGCGGGGCGGGACCGCGAGGGGAGGGGAGCCGAGGGCGGCGGCGGCGGCGGCGGCGGCTCGCTGACGCCCGGTGGGTCGGCCGGCTGGCTGGCTGGCTGGCTGGCGGTTGGAGGGCGGGGAAGGCGCGCGCTCCCGGCCCCGCAGCTCCGCCCCCAGCCCCGGCGGCGAGTTGCCTGGCGGGTCGCCTCAGCGCACCCGGGGGTGGGCCCTGGGGAGGGCTTCTGAGGATGTGCAAAGGGCGCGGTGGGGCTCTTCCTTCACCGAGGCATGCCTGGCCCGCTCGCCCCCGCCCTGCTCAAGGAGGAGCGTCCCGCGGTCGGGCTTCGGCGCCGGGCACGGGGCGGCGCAGCGCCAGGGCCGGAGCGATGGTTCGCAGGGCGCGCGGGCGCTGCTCTCCGCCTCTTCCGTCCGTTACTTATGCCCCAGCATAGCAGAACTTCGCGGGAGGGGGCTGTTCAGGCATGGCCGCCGCCGCCGCCGTGCCCAGCCACTCCCCACAGCCTCGGCTCCCGCCGCCCCAAAGAGCCAGGGCTTCCCTAGCGGACTCCTGGCAGGGCCAGGCTTGCGGCTCCCTCGGCGCAGCCCAGGCACAGAAGCCCTGGAGAGGCAGCTAAACACCCAGGGCTTCTCTCTGGGGAAACGTGTCCAGAGCTGGGGAGCCTCCGGTCCGAGTCGCTCTTAGCGTGGAACTTCCCAGCTGAAGGCCAAATCGACTCCAGCCCCGGCAGGGGGCGTTTCCCTTTGCCCCGCCCGCCTGCCTGGCCCTTCAGCTAGCACAGGCCGGGAAGCCCGTTGGCCGGTTGGCACTTGCTCTCTGGAGTGGCTGGGGAGCAGCAAGCAGCAAGGCAATAAGCCAGGGAGAGCCCCCTTCCCCCCGCCTGCCTGGTATCTGTCACTCCTTTCCCTGCCTTGTCCTGAGAGACGCAGGAGAGGGAGAGACCACATTTCCCACAGCAACCTTGCCAGGTTGACCGCTGCTGGAATGAGGCCAAGAGACTGGCTTGTATGGTCTCAGCAAGTTGGACCCCCTCAGCCTCCCCTTCCCTTGTGTGGAGATGGTGATGGATTGTGACAGTAGGAACATCGCCTGTTACTACCTGTGGAGCAAATATCTCCTTCCGTTCTTTTCCGAAGGGCCCCCAGAGCTTTCCACAGATTCTCAACAACCCATCTTACAGAGCAGGCAGAGGCATTGGAACCAGGGGCCGCCAGCTCCTGCTCTTGACCACCACCACCCCAGCCATACATGTGTTGCCTTTGTTAGAATGCCAATGCAGCTCTTCTTGCCAGAAGGAGGAGAGGAGCCCAGGCTGGCTGGCTGGCTGGCCCCAGAGATGGGCTCTGATGCTGGTGACGAGGCCAGCCTGGCACAGCAGCGGATGGTGGATGGCTTGGGCTGTGCTTCATCATCTGACAAGTGCCATGTTTGGAGAGGAAAATAAACGTGTGCCACGATCCATGGCGTATTCAAAATCTTCCCTGGATTATTTCCCAGCCCTAACAAAGGCAGCTGCAGGAAGATCCGCTGGCTCTGAAAATGGAAGCTCACTGCTGCTCTCAGCTGGTCAAGTGGCTCCACACGCAGGTCTAGCCCAGATAAAGATTATTCCTTTCTAATATGTTTTTATGGTCCGCTGGAGACCTCTGAAACAGGAGTCTGGGCATCCCTGTAAATCATCCCCTGTAACTTCTGGGTTCCCTTTCAGCTCCAGTACTGACATCCTGCAAGGGCTGGGCCAGATGCTCAGCTGGGCTGACAGGCAAAGCTAAGAGGCTCCCTGCACCTTTTACAAAAGCCAGACAGAGCGAAGAAGGAGGGCACCACGGAAGCCCCCAGGAGCCAGCAAGGCTGGTTATTGCTCAGCTTTCAACATGCTTATTCCTGGGGGATGCACGGTGGATCTTGTTTGTCTTTCTTCCTCCAAGGGAGGGCGCTCTGCCATCAAGAGCTGGCGCATTGATGCAGCACCCCAGTGAGCTCCAGGCCAATTCCTGGGTGTTACCCAGGGGGAATCCGCACGTCGTTCCCAGGGCGCTTCTAAGCGACCCCAGTGCGGCCCCAAAGCGATAATGTAACTTACCTGGAGAAGAGCCGAGGAAGAGACGTCCTTGCCGCCGCCACCACCCAACTCCCTCCACGCCGGCCGGCGAGGAGGGAGTTGGGTGGCAGCGGCAGCGGCAAGGACGTCTCTTCCCCGGCTCTTCTCCAGGTAAGTTACATTATCGCTTTGGGGCCGCACTGGGGTCGCTTAGAAGCGCCCTGGGAACGACGTGCGGATTCCCTCCCAGTCAGTGCCAAGGTCAGAGCTTTCTGCAGCCATTAACCACTCTAGTTGGTGCAAATGGACCAGGGGCTGATCCTGCCCAGTCTTCCATCTATGGCAGAAGCCACTTTAAAGGGCAAAAAGGAGGAACCTGGAAACTACAGGCCAGTCAGTCTGACATCCATCCCTGGGAAAATTCAGGAGCAGATTATAAAGAAGTCAGTCTGTAAACACCTTGAAATCAATGCGGTGATTACTAGAAGCCAACATGGATTTGTCAGGAACAAATCCTGTCAGACTAATATGATCTCATTTTTTTGATAGGATAACCTCCCTTGTGGACTGTGGGAATGCTGTGGACGTCATATATCTTGACTTCAGCAAAGCTTTTGACAAAGTACCACATGACATTCTGATTAACAAACTAGCTAAAAGTGGGCTAGATGGAACAACTATTAGGTGGATTCACAGTTGGCTACAGAATCGGACTCAAAGAGTACTTATCAATGGAATCTTCTCAAACTGGGGAGAGGCAACGAGTGGAGTACCGAAGGGCTCAGTCCTGGGCCCAGTTCTCTTCAACATTTTTATTAATGATTTGGTTGAGGAGGTGCAGGGAACGCTTATCAAATTTGCAGATGACACAAAATTGGGTGGGATAGCTAATACCCTGGAAGACAGAAACAAACTTCAAAGTGATCTTGATAGGCTGGAGTGCTGGGCTGAAAACAAGATTAAATTTAATAGGGATAAATGCCAAGTTCTACATTTAGGGAATAGAAACCAAAGGCACAGTTACAAGATGGGGGATACTTGGCTCAGCAATACTACAAACGAAAAGGATCTTGGAATTGTTGTAGACTGCAAGCTGAATATGAGCCAACAGTGCGATATGGCTGCAAGAAAGGCAAATGCTATTTTGGGCTGCATTAATAGAACTATAGCTTCCAAATCACGTGAGGTACTGGTTCCTCTCTATTCGGCCCTGGTTAGGCCTCATCAAGAATATTGTGTCCAGTTCTAGGCTCCACAATTCAAGAAGGACGCAGACAAGCTGGAGCGTGTTCAGAGGAGTTCAACCAGGATGATCAGGGGTCTGGAAACAAAGCCCTATGAAGAGAGACTGAAAGAACTGGGCATGTGTAGCCTGGAGAAGAGAAGATTGAGGGGAGACATGATAGCACTCTTCAAATACTTAAAAGGTTGTCACACAGAGGAGGGCCAGGATCTCTTCTCTGTCCTCCCAGAGTGCAGGACACAGAATAACGAGCTCAAGTTAAAGGAAGCCAGATTCCAGCTGGACATCAGGGAAAACTTCCTGACTGTTAGAGCAGTACGACAATGGAATCAGTTACCTAGGGAGGTTGTTGGCTCTCCCACACTAGAGGCCTTCAAGAGGCAGCTGGACAACCATCTGTCAGGGATGCTTTAGGGTGGATTCCTGCATTGAGCAGGGGATTGGACTCGATGGCCTTGTAGGCCCCTTCCAACTCTGCTATTCTATGATTCTATGATTCTATGTGTCTTGAAACCGGAGAAGCAGCAGACACCTGGCTGCCTCGGCATGCTGCACACAGCTGCACATGGCTGCACATGCCCAGTGACCACATGGAGCGCAGGTGAGGCCCAGGGGAGTGTGGCCTATGAAGGGTGGATTCCTGCATTGAGCAGGGGGTTGGACTCGATGGCCTTGTAGGCCCCTTCCAAATCTGCTATTCTATGATTCTAAGATGCACCCTCTGAACGCAGCTGTGCTCTCATTCCTGCCGGCAGCAGGAATCCCGCTTGGATGAGTAGATGGTCCACGGAGGACCAAAGTGAACAGTCCACCCCTGCAATTGGGCCACACACACCGACAGCATCCCAGTTGCCCTGTTGCCCCTCCCCCTCCCAGCCCTCCTCATGCCTCCCTCCCAGACTGCCTCAGCATCAGCCCCCCTCCCCAACCAGATTGTACACCTGGACAGCCAAGTCTCCTCACAATACTTTGGCTCCTGGGTGGGGGGGAGTTGAAGGAGAAGCCCCTCTAGGCCAGTCAAGCCTGGGTATGTCGGTTGGAAGGAGTCCCTCTCAAGCTCTCCTTGGCAACAAAGACCCAACCCTTTTTCCAAAGTCAGAGCTTTTATTGAGCAGCAGGAGGTGGAAAGGTCCTGCAAGGAAAGGCGCCCATGTGGGGTCGCTGGTCAGTCACTCCAGCCAGGCTGCTGTGCTTGGGGTGTGCCTCGACAGACAGCACGGCGGCAGGTGTAGTGCCCCCTATGGCACTAGCTCCATGCTAGGAACACCCTCACTCGTTGCACAACTGTCTGCCATTGTGCTTGCCAAGGGTGGAGGCATCCACCTAGTGTCAGTGACTCTACAGAGACTTCTTCGGATGCTCTGCTGCCAGTATCCTGGGCAGTGCAACCGTCCTCGGGGTGGGCCTCCATGATGGTCACTGTGGCATATGGCCAGGGATGCAACATTTACCTGTGTGATAGGGGCCTGTACCAGGCAGAGGGGGACACTGGGAGAAAATGAACAACAATTGGCAAGAGCTGGAACATCTTGTTCCAAACCCAGGTGTCTCTGAAGGTGTGTGTGTGTGTGTGTGTGTGTGATGTCACTTCATAAAATTCCATGGTAAATTCCATGCTAGGCATAGCTAGGAAAGAAATCAAGAATAAAACTGCCAATATCATACTGTCCTTATGCAAATCCATGGTGTGGCCACACCTTGAATATTGTGTACCGTTCTGGTCACCACACCTAAAAAAAGATATTGTACAGCTGGAAAAAGGGCAACTAAAATGATCGAGGGGCTGGAGCATTTCCCCTATGTAGGAAGGTTACAACAACAGTTTGGACTCTTTAGCTTGGAAAAAGGGAGGCTGAGTGAAGACATGATAGAAGTGTGCAACATTATGCATGGTGTGAAGAATGTGGAGAGGGAGACTCCCCCCCCTTTTTTTTTCATAGTACTAGAAGCCAATGGGGTCATCCCATGAAGGTGATTGGTGGGAGATTCAGGACAGACAAAGGGAAGGACTTCTTCAAACAGCACAAAGTGAAACTGTGGCACTCGCTGCCAGAGGATGTAGTGATGACCACCAATTAAGATGGCTCTGAAAGAAGATTGGACATGTTCCTGGAGGAGGAGGAGGCTGCTAGTCATGATGGTTATATTTTAACTCCAGTATCAGAGGCAATAAGCCTGTGTACACCAGTTGCTGGGGAACATGGGCAGGAGGGTGCTGTTGAACTCATGTCCTGCTTGTGGGTTTCTTACTGGGGCAGCAGGTAATGTAGGGTGACCCTATGAAAAAGAGGACAGGGCTCCTATATCTTTAACAGTTGTATAGAAAAGGGAATTTCAGCTGCAGGAGCCCTGCCCTGTGTTGTATCTGGTCACTCCAATATAGCTCCTGCAGCTTTAACTGTTGTGATGAAGAGGGAATTTCACCAGGTTCTCCATATATACAATTGACACCTGCTGAAATTCCCTTTTCTATGCAATTGTTAAAGATACAGGAGCCCTGCCCACCTTTTCATATGGTCACCCTAGGTTATGTTCAAAGCAGTTGTGCTCTCAGTGTGAGCATGATGTGGTGACTGGTAGCCCTCTTTTAGCTACTCCTCAGGGGTTTTTCTCCGTGAGCCCCTGCCAAAGGAAGTGAGGCACTGGCACCCTGAGCTCCCTAAAGAGGTTTGCCTGGCACCTACACTATACTTTTTTAGATGCCAGACCTTTTTTTAGATGCCAGACCTTTTAGATGCCAGATCTTTAGATGAAGACCTTTTTATTTTCTCAGCATTTTAACAGTTAATTTCAACTTTGCTGTTTTAAATTTGTATTTTAAATCTGTATTGATTTTTGCATTGTTGCTCGGTTTTATCCTGGTTGTATTTTTATATTTTATTTTATACTATGCTTTTATACTGTTTGTTTTATTTATTTTTTTGAATGCCTTTAGTGGTTTTGATTTTTGTAAACTACTCAAAGAGCTTCAGCTATTGGGCGGTATAAAAATGCAATACATACATACATAAATAAATAAATAATATTCCAGAGTATCCCAACGAGGGCTTCCAGTCACCGCATCCTAAGCCCTGTCAGTGCACAGACTGGTGACTGGTAGCCCTGTCACACTGATAGCCCAGCCCAGCCCAGCCCAGCCCACAAAGGAGGCCTCCACAAGGTAGAGGGAAACAGACTTTTTCACCCACCTGCAGGGCTGCCATTCCACAGGCGCAACTCCCTTCCCACTTGGGCGTTAGCTAGATAAAGACTAGTTCCAAAAATTTTCAATGGGGAGCGTTATATAAATATTCTAAATAAATAAATAATAAATAATAAGGAAAAAAGGAAAGGAACCTCTCGTGCAAGCACTGAGTCATTACTGACTCTTGGAGGGACGCCAGCTTTCGCTGACGTTTCCTGGCAGGCTTTATAGCAGGGTGGTTTGCCGTTGCCTTCCCCGGCCGTTATTACCTTTCCCCCAGCTAGCTGGGTACTCATTTTACCGACCTCGGGAGGATGGAAGGCTGAGTCGACCCGAGCCGGATGCCTGAGAACCGGCTTCTGCTGGGATCGAACTCAGGCCGTGGGGAGAGTTTCAGCTGCAGGAACTGCTGCTTTACCGCTCTGTGCCACACGAGGCTCATGCAATAAATAATAAACCTAAGGTTTATCCTGGGATCATCCCAGGGTCATCCCTGTTCATGTAAATGACACAGGGGATCCCGGGAGCAAGAAGGGACAACCCCAGGATGATGCCGGGATAAACCTTAGGTCTAGCTAAGGCCTGGCTTTTTCCTTCCTTCCTTCCTTCCTTCCTTCCTTCCTTTCCTTCTTTGCTTGCCCTCTCTTCTTATGGGGTTATTTCTTTGCTTCCTACTATGACATGTCCCTCCTTTTCTACCTTAGAGGTGCAGTACTAACTTAAAAGCCATGTGGCCATGTGTCCTTTCAGATCGTGGGATTGGAGACCCTGCCTGTTCCTGATACAGTGGCGCTTTCTCCTGCATGCCTCCGGCCAGCTCTTGACATCAGTGTTTGGCTTCCAGGCATGTTCAGTGCAGTAGCACCACACCCTGATCTCGTTCACACAGGCGTGCTCATCCCTTGATTCCACGACATCTGGCAATGGGATGGTGTCAGCCAGCTCCGCTGCAACATGTTGTGATAGCTATGAAATACCTGGCCCAGGAGTCAAGACTGCAAGTGCCCATCCACATGCAGTAGGCCTAAGGGAGATCATTCATGTGTGAACTAGCCTTCTGGGTGGCCTTTTGATTCCCTGCAAAGAAAGCCAGACTGTCACCACGGTGAGCGCAGCTCCTTCAGTCCCAGGCTCAGTTCTTGCCTGAGGTGTCCTGAAACAATCAAAGAACAAGTGTGCCTCTGAGCATAGGAAGATGACTGAAATTCCCTGACTAACTGCAGTCTGCCTCCACATCCCTTGTCTCCCTAGGAGCAATGCCCCTGCTCAGTTCGACAGATGGAAACAATGCTGAGGGGTGCAGAGTTCAGTGCTCAGAACAGAAGGTCGAGCCATGGCTAGGAGAGGTCAAATGTGGTCTGGAGTCACAAGACATCTTCCCAGCCCCACCTTTCACCGTGAGATGATGGGAGTTTCTGCAATTCCTCCTCTGTGATGCAGCGAGTGACAGATCTAAAACCTGGAATGAGACCATCTCAGCTACAAGAAAAGAATGCAGAAAGGCCCCCAGCCTCCTGAAAATGAAAAAGCATCCTGCTGGCCTGGCATAGGAATCTGACATGTTGTGATTGGATGGGAAAGGAAGGGCCTTCCTGATGGGCTAATCTAACCCAGGCCAGCTTCGAGCAGCAGAGTTTGGGAGTCCTCATGTGGAAAGGGAGAAAAGACCTTGCAGAGGGAAGAGGAGGAGGAGGAGTTTCTCCTAGCAGGAAGGATGGGGTGGGAAAGGGGAATGGCAAAACGGACGAGAAAATGGAGAGGGCAAGTTGTCTCATCTTCTGCCTCAGAGATACCACCACAGATGCATGGTTCCCAGAGGCCTCCTTCAGTTAAGTGGATTTGAAAAGCGTCATTGAGGCATAAATCAATAACACGGGAAGATCTTCACACTCCAGTGCATGTTGGTAGGAGGGCCATTGCTCCTTGGTAGAGTCCCTGCATTGTATGCAGAAGGCCTCAGGTTCAAGAGCTGGCATCTCCAGGAAGGGCTAGGAAAGGATCCTGCCTGCTGAGACCATTTGTTGGTTAGCAACCAAACCCCTCAGAATTTCCTCCATCCCAAATATCGGTCAATAAGTCCTTGGAAGTTGCCATGTGTGTGTTTCCTTCTTGGCAGGGAGGGGGAAGCCTTTCCCACAGCCAGACTTTGCTCAGGAGACATGAGGAAGTGGCCAGCCATGGGTGGGGCAGGAGGATAAAGAGGTGGCTGCTCCAGCACCCTGCACGCTCCTCACAGAGCATCTCACGTTGAAGAAGCATGATCAGGTCTATACTGCCGCATCGTGCTAGAGTGACTGGCCAATGGGAGTTAGGGTGTGGTAGGGAGGCAGGCATGTGACACATTGCTAGCTGTTCCTTTCTTTTTTTAATGTAGCAGCTTCTGCCTGCTCTTTCTGCCATCACAATAAATATACTGGAGCCTTTTTCAGCTCAGCAACAGGTGCCCTTGCTTAGTCTTGTTTCTGCCTTTGATTTATGACATGGCTGGAAATTTAAACATCTCTGGAGGTCTCTGCCTTTCTAGAGTGATGCTGGAGTTACTGCCTTTATATGAAAGGGAAGGAAGCCACTTTGCCTCCCAGAAAACAAGGCAGAAACGCTTAATGCTCAACACCACCAATTTTATTTTGAAGGAAAAGGTGCCATGAAGGCCCAGTCCGGATCAGGAGCAAGACGTCCCATTCTTTTCTTTCACACAGATGGTTTTCTTGCAGAACAAAAGTAGCAGTATTAAGTGCTTTTTAAAAAAAGCATGATTGACTTAACATGCAGTTTGGCCAAGCAAATAACACTTTGGAGATCAGGAAAACCCAGCAAGTAAAAGGTTGGCCCTTGTTGCCCCAGCAGCTGCTGGACACCTGGGTTACTGAGGCACCGGGGGGCGGGGGGGGCGAGAACAAACCCATTTTTATAAAGGGCAGGTGGGGCACACTCACTTGGACCTATTTTGGACTGCATTTGGTGGCATCCCAGCCCTGCAGTGCAGCCTTCCCTGGTCAAGGAGTGGGAGGAATTATGGGTGGGGGTCCTTTTTGCCCCCTCCACTCCCATTCTTACCAGCTACCTATTTCAAACTTATCAGGTTGTGGGAATCCCTGTGGCAGTTCAAGAAGATTGAAACAGTGCCCAAGAAAGTCGGTTAAAGGAAGTAGTGTAAAGTGCAAAAAGTGCTAAAGTGGAAGTAAATGTGTTTTGAGCTCTAGGCAGGGCAACCCCCTCCCCAGCCCTCCCTCATTTATTACTGTGACCATGAAGCAGGAGGGTCCAGAGCCCACCACCTCTTCATAGGGCAAACTCTTTGGAATGCTTTGCCTCCGCCCCACTCTTACGTGCTCATCCCAGGAGTGTTGGGGACTCCGATTGGCTTAACAGCCACCTTACAAGCTCACCTCTTCATACTCACAAGCCCAGGTTGGCCCAACCGCTCATACCTGTCCACAGCCGAGCTTGAAGTATCAGAATCTTTACAGCGGCGCTTTGGCTCCGGGAGGCGCCTTTGCTCCCACAGTTGTGCTCCTTCCTAGCATTTGCACGTGCGAATTTTCCAACTCTGGAAAAGTAAAAAGGGGGGGCAGAGGAGAGGAATGGGGCCATTCCTCTCCCCCTTTTTTAAATGTTATTATCTGTATCTGCGCAGATTAATAAAAATAAATGGAGGGGGGAAGAAACGAGGCAGCCAGAGGAGGATGCAAGGAGAGGGAATGGGTGAACCACGTGTTCCCCCTCTGGCTGCCCATTCCTCCCCCCCAATTTATTTTTGTTTTTATTACCTGTATCTGTGGAGCTGCGCAGATACAGATAATAAAAAAATAAATGGGGAAGGCATGGCCCGTTCCTCTCCCCCCTCCCCGCCTCCATTTTCTTTTTTACTTTTACAGAGGCGCAGGGCTGCCCATGGCAACCAATCAGGGGGCTCCGCTACCAAAAAAGTTGGGGCAAGTGCCCGACTTTTTTGGAGTGGAGTTTCTAGGGTTTGCCCCCAGATGGCTTCACAATGGCGGCTGCATCATGTAGATGACGTGCCACTACCGCGAAGCCCCCCGGGGCAAACCCTATGTGTAGACAGGCCCTTGGATTCAGCCACCGAGAAAACCAAGCTAATTTCCACAGAATCACCTCTCTGCATCTGCTGAGGGTTCCTGCCTGTTTGTGTAAGTTTATGCTTTGATTCATGAATGCTCCAGTGAGTTCATTTCCCCAATTAATGAGTGTACATTTACATTTTGCTTGTGCTTAATGAATTTCCCTGTGTGATTGGTTCCTCCTGCCAGATACTCTGTTGCCAACACTGAAAGGTCCCTTAAGGAATGTGTGTCCAGAGAACATAAAAGGTTTGTACATGTGTGAACACATTTGGCAATATATGCAACTGGTGAAGGTGTTCCCAGCAGGCCCCTTCCCCACACCCAGAGGAACCAACTTCAGCTGGCCTCAGGATGGGATGGGGCCACCGGCCCCTCACGTCTCTGCTCACTCAGGCTCCCTGGACTGTGAGGGGGCACAGGTGGGCAGGTGCTTCTGCAAGGGCATACAAGGCCATCATTTGGGGCAGGGGCTCAGGTGCTGTGGGGCATTGCACAGGGTGGGATCTTCAGGGATGAAGAGCATGTCCTGGCAGGCTGGTTGATCAGGTGTTCTCAGGCAAGCAACACCTGCTGAGGTTCCCTCTTCCGTGCAATGATCAAAGGTTCAGGAGCCCTGCCCTCTTTTTCACCTCCCAAACTGGTTGACTTGGATCTGAGGGCCTGGGCAGCGGCGGCAGCTGCAGTCCTGTTGCCCAGCATGGGCACACTGAGCAGGTGCTTGGAGAGGAAAGCCTGGCACATTCACTTGCTGTTCCCACTAGCAGAAGTTCTTGCTTCTGAGGGCTTCCTGAAGAGCCCGGAAGGATGGCCATGAACCTTTGGGTGTTCTGATCATCAGCCTTCCAGTGCCAGCAACCTTTGGCCCCCATCCCATCACCTCCAGTTGGAGCTTTGGGGCTTGGCTTGACATCCACAACTCCTCCCAGGCTCCCGTTCCCCTTGATGATGACAAGCTTCAAAGTTGCCAGCCTCTGGCCTGGGCCGTAGCAATCTGGCATCTCTCTCGGAGCTCCTGTGTTGGCACCAAGTCTGTGGCTGGGACACTGGCGTGATGGCCCTGAGCTCAGCATTTGCCACCCCTGGCTTGGGCTCAGGGCCTCTGGCCTGCAGCCTCACAGCTCCAGGGGTGGGGGTGGCCTGTGGCATCTTGGGCTCAGGGGTCTCTGGTTTAGCTTGGCCCAGCACATCTTCCATCAGCAGCATTACTTCTGAATTGGTGTCTGGGTCACTGCTAGAGTCCCATCCAGACTTAGGGCACCACAGCATTGTTCTGCAGATGACCTGGCTGAGCTATGGTTGCTGTTTCTGCTATGGAGAAGGAAAAATCATGTGTTCCTGGTGCTTCTTACTTTCCTTAAAATGGTGGTATTATTTCAGCAGCTGCTCTGTGTGACAGTCACAGCAGAAGCCACTTAATCCTTCCAAATTAAGTAGTGTGTGTGTTTGGAGATATATATATATATATATATATATATTATATATTCTCATTATTTAAAAAATGTGAACAACATGATACACTCTGGAATACTAACACAGGCAGCTCAAGAAAAGCTTCTGCCACCGGTGAAGGCCCCATTCCATATGGTCTGACATTAAAATTATGCAAATCCTTGCAAATGTTACTTGGCACCAAGAAGATATGATAGAACCAGTGGCACCTTATGGCAGTCATTTCAAAATGTTGTTTTGCCTTTGCTCATTAAATTACTCCTTAAAAGTCTGCTCAGATTCACCCACTCAAGGGCTTTATGCCCCCCACCCCCATCCCCGGGATTTTCTACCCTTTGAACTGGGTGACAACCCAGCAGGGATACAAGGGAGCCCCCGCAGTGAGTGGCGGAGGGAGAGATGCCCACTTGCATTGCAAAACGTGTGAGTTTGGAGCCAAGAAAGAGCTGCTGCCCCAAAGCTCCACTCTGGGCAAATTGGATGCACCTGCCTGCCTGCATCGATGACCCAGCAGCACCCCGAATCAGACTGAGGCACCCCGAGGCTTTGGGACTGATCTGCTTTGGCCTCGGGGCACCTCGGGCCAACTCAGATTCAGCGGTTCGGACCAAGGCGGTGCACAGCCCTAGTTAGGAAGCTTTTAAGTTTGAGGGAACTCTTGTAGAAGTGGTTGGAATGAGATGCATCTGGACATGTTTCATAACTAGGATACACAGCCCCAGGGGCCCTCTCTCTTCCTTGACATAATTGATTTTATTTATTTTATTTATTTTATTTATTTATTTATTGCCTTTCTATACCGCCCAATAGTCGAAGCTCTCTGGGAAGTTTACAAAACTAAGACAATTCAAAACAAAACAACAGTATAAAACCATAATATAAAATACAATATAAAAGCACAACCAAGATAAAAACAGCGGCAATGCAAAAATACAAATTTAAAATACAAATTTAAAACAGCAAGGTTAAAATTAATTTATAGACTGTTAAAAAACTGGGAGAATAAAAAGGTCTTCACCTGGCGTCTAAAAGAATATAATGTAGGTGCCAAGCGAACCTCCTTAGGTGTACGGCGCAATCCTATACTCGAGATACATTGGCTGAGGGCTTTAGGATTTGGCAGCAGCCCCATTATGATAGTAGAACCTGATCCCCCACCCCCAAAAAAACATTAAGAGAAATTTCTCTACAGTGTGAAAAGCTTCATACTGGAACTAGCCAGAGAAGTGTTGGCTCCCTCCTTTGTTGGAAGTTCTCAAACAGAAGCTGGACAACCATCCATTGGGGATTTCTTGCATCTATGAGAGAGTTGGGCTAGATGGCCTTTAAGGCTTTTCCAAGGCTCAGATTCTCTGCTGTGTGGTGGCAACATGGCCATGGTACAGCACCATGTACATTGATGGTGCTATATAAATAAATAATAATAATAATAATAATAATAATAATAATAAGTTTATGTCAGTGTTGCTACATTCTGTATTGGATTCATTTTGCTTTCTCCTTTGCTGCTGAGAGCGCTCAGGATCACAACTACATTATGGTGAGGTAATCCACCTGGGAATGTCGATAATGAGGTGACATGAAAGGTTGGGAAGCCTCTCCAGAAACAGTACCCTGTTCTGCCTGATAGTTCCATGGGAATGAGCACTGCATTGTGAAACATGGGCGTGTGGGATTGAGCGGGCCACCGCCAGCCACTGTAACAGGCTGACAAAGCAGAAGGTGAGAATAAAATATGCTCCTTTGGCCAGAAAATGCCACCCCTGGGAAAACTAGCCTTACTGCTGATAGTGAGGCCAAGTCTCAGAGCTCTCCCAAAGGGAAGTGGTGTGTCCTACAGCGTCGTGCACTCATTCGCTTCTTCCTCTTCTTTTCTATGGTGGTTTGTTTCTTGGCCAATGGTCAAGGGCAGTGGACAGCTTTCCTGGCCCTGCTCTCGTCACGTCTTTGGTGTATCTTTGATGTGAATAAAGGGACTAGACTGAGGTGGGGCTGACGGGAAGCAGCCCTCCTTGATGTGACAGGGATCAATTTCAATACGTCAATACAAAGTGCGCAACAGAGGTTCACATTCAAGCCCTTGCCTAAGTGGATTGTCACTGATATGCATGACACAGTGTTCAGGGTGACACAGGGAGAAGCAGCGAGCTCTGCAAAGGCTCCCAAAGCAGCAAGGAGGCACTCAGAGGATAGGAACAGGGTGCATCGCACAACAACACCACTGGTCTTTATCTGCTTGCAAGCTCAGGAAACACTGGGCTGCAGGCAGTTTGGAGGGCTCCCTGCACTGCAAAATGGCTGGATGTGTGAGCATTTTAATGGATTTATTTCAAGAATTTTGAAGCAGGTTTTTTTGGAACTGCCCATCCAAAGCAAGGTACAAAAAGAAGTGAGAGACAAGGTATTATCTTTGCAAAATCATGGAAGACGGGTGACGTGCCGGATGACTGGAGGAGGGCTAACGTTGTCCTTATCTTCAAAAAGGACAAAAGGGAGGAACCTGGGAATTATAGACCAGTTAGTCTGACACCCATCCCTGGGAAAATTTGGAACAGATTATGAACTCCATCACACCTATTTTCCCCCCATGGTTTGCCTCCATATTTTTTACCTCCATTGCATAAGCGTGGCAGGTGTTGCTCCCTTTTACGATCCATTGCTATACCGGTGAACTCTCTTTTCACTTGTTTGCGCTCCCACTGTTATTGTGCCCACCCCACCCTGCCCCATCTTCTCCCCCATTCCAGTTCATTGGTTCTTGTCAGTGATGGACATTGTGATCCAGTGGCAGCCTTCTTCAACATTTTTATTAATGATTTGGACGAGGAGGTGCAGGGAACGCTGATCAAATTTGCAGATGACACCAAATTGGGTGGGATAGCTAATACCCTGGAAGACAGAAACAAAATTCAAAGTGATCTTGATAGGCTGGAGTGCTGGGCTGAAAACAACAGAATGAAATTTAATAGGGATAAATGCCAAGTTCTACATTTAGGGAATAGAAACCAAATGCACAGTTACAAGATGGGGGACACTTGGCTCAGCAATACTACAAATGAGAAAGATCTTGGAATTGTTGTAGATCACAAGCTGAATATGAGCCAACAGTGCGATATGGCTGCAAGAAATGCAAATGCTATTTTGGGCTGCATTAATAGAAGTATAGCTTCCAAATCACGTGAGGTACTGGTTCCTCTCTATTCGGCCCTGGTTAGGCCTCATCTAGAGTATTGCGTCCAGTTCTGGGCTCCACAATTCAAGAAGGATGCAGACAAGCTGGAGCGTGTTCAGAAGAGGGCAACGAGGATGATCAGAGGTCTAGAAACAAAGCCCTATGAAGAGAGACTGAAAGAACTGGGCATGTTTAGCCTGGAGAAGAGAAGATTGAGGGGAGACATGATAGCACTCTTCAAATACTTAAAAGGTTGTCACACAGAGGAGGGCCAGGATCTCTTCTTGATTCTCCCAGAGTGCAGGACACGGAATAACGGGCTCAAGTTAAAGGAAGCCAGATTCCGGCTGGACATCAGGAAAAACTTCCTGACTGTTAGAGCAGTGCGACGGTGGAATCAGCTACCTAGGGAGGTTGTGGGCTCTCCCACACTAGAGGCATTCAAGAGGCAGCTGGACAACCATCTGTCAGGGATGCTTTAGGGTGGATTCCTGCATTGAGCAGGGGGTTGGACTCGATGGCCTTGTAGGCCCCTTCCAACTCTGCTATTCTATGATTCTATGATTCTATGATTCCCCCCTTGTTCATTGGAGCTCCTATAGGATTTAAGCAAAATGCTTACTGCTCCCTCATTTTTAAAGATAAAGAGATGAAACTTGGTGTGGTGATAGCTCTTAAGGAGGGCTTTAGCTGTGCCAAGTTTAAATCAGGTCCGTTCATGCCCTGATTTTTAGGATTTTTTTAAAAAAAATCCCTTCAAAGCATTCTCCTGATACTCCACCCATGTGAAATTCCACCTGTTTGCATTTGTGGAAGATCTGTTTTCCTTTACTTTGATTATGCACAGCTGTGCATCTCCAGGTCATAAAAATAGAAATGGGGAAAAACAGGCCAGATGGTGTGCAATAATGTGAAACAAATTTATAATAAAGAATCACAATTTTACATCAGGAATGTGCATGCGCACCCACATGCACATTTGGTAGACTCTGACTTGTAAAGAGGTAGTTGGTATGTCTCTGGTTTTGGAAATGTCACACAGCTTGAACCTGTGTGTGTGAATGGGGGTGGGTTATGCATTTTGCCCGCCCGAGAACAGACAAATTCCTATTGAGATCTGCTTATTCTCCATGAGGTGTGGTGACTGTGCACCTCTATCCAGTTGATTTACATATAAGCCATCATCCTCAAGATATAAAAGAAAGTTTATGAGCCAGTCTTTAGCATAAGCTCCCTGGACAGCATAAAGTTAAAGAATAAAACAATAAATACAATTCAAATAGTTGACTTTTAGATTGCACTTTGGTTGTGTGTGTGCGTGTGTGTCGCAGAAAAAGGCAATATTGACTCAGAAGCAGTTGCGTTATGCTCACGAGTCGGCTGTGCTGCAGCCTTGGGGACCATCTTGATGCATTCATCTCATGGCCATCAAGGAGCAATAGTTCTTGGCTTGGATGTCTCTGCTCACCCTTCCTGAAGAGAGATAGAGAGACCACAGCCAAGGCTCACCTCTGCAGCACCCGTGTCTGACAATGAGGGGAGACTAACAAAACCTGTCTGTTGCTGTTCTTATCAGTTGAGGTAAAAACTGGAGCAAATTGGGGCAGGTCAGCTCCCGGCTTTAGAGAGGGCAGGGTCATGTTTCTGACTCTGCACCATTTCCTGCTAGGGCTGTGCACCACCACCCCGAACCGCTTCGTGGCCCAATCCAGAACTTTCGGATCGGCCCCAAACCAGTTCGCACCAATCCGACCCACCCCTCGCCCACTCTGCATCGGATCCCAGAGCGAGATCTGAAGGGTCGGATTGAAATTCGTCCACCATTTTGCCCCCCCTTCCCCAGGAAGGGGGGACAAAATGGAGGGCGAATAAGTCCCCCTCCCCCTTACCTGGCTCCGCCTTCCACTGCTGCACAGGCTGCGGCACCGGAGGGCGCCGGAGCCAGATAAGCCCCACACACACACACTTACCTGCCTCCATCGCGGTCCATTGCTGGCTTCAACTGAGTGCCAGGCTTCAAACTGAAAGAGTAGGCCATGGCCTGCTCTTCCAGTTTGAGGCCTGGCCCTCAGTTGAAACCAGCTCCGGACCGCAACGGAGGCAGGTAAGCCCCCCTCCCCCCCTCCCCCCTTACCTGTCTCTGCCGCCATTGTCGCACATTGTCATAAGCCCCCTCCCCCTCCCCCCCTCCCCCCAACACTTACCTTTCTTCGGAGCTCTGGATTGAGGTGAAGGATCTGCTTTGTCTTGATCCGCTTCGTCTCGATCCGCAGCTCTCCCGACCCGATCCAGCTCCACCTTTGGCGGAGGCAAATCAGGCCACTCTGCTACCGCTTCTACGAACTGAAGCGGAGCAGAGCACAGCCCTATTTCCTACCTTGGCAGCCCTGAATAAGCCTGGAGTTTCTTAACTTGTAAAGGTGCACCATGAGGAAGGGGTGGCATCCAGGTGTTTAAAGAACAGAGCAGTATTTTTTATCACCCATTGTAGGCATAAAGTACTTCCCTGGCTCCCAATTCTGCTATAGGAAAAACAATTTATCACTCCAAACCTGCTGGTTCTGCTGCTGAGGCACTAAACAGCAGCTGCCACAGCCTGATGCTGTCTGGCTGAAGGCAATATGATAGATACTGGAGTAATAATCAATCAATATTTTTGCTTAGACCCTTGTCTATCAGTCTGGCATTGTGTGGACTAATTAGATGATAAAATGTGATGAATGTGTATTAAAGTCAACTTCTCCCTGTTAGCACTCCAGGGACCCTTTTCCATTTTCTCGCTGACCTTTTAGATCTCAGCTTTATTGTACGTGAATGCAATTAAATCCATTTGTCAGATATTTGCATTGCACTGGCTTGTTCAGAATTCAATTAGTCAGTGTCACTTCCCCGTCCTTGTGAGCCTCTGGAACAACAGAACAGCAGCTGCTTATTTTTTTAAAGAGCCACTGTAAAAACCTGGGATTGCACCAGCAGCCTCTTGGAGTGGTGATGTGTGTGTGTGTGTGTTCCCTTGGCTCTTACTCTGGCTCCTGGAACCACGGAAAGTGCAGAAACAAACAACGCATGCAGGAACCTCCTTCCTGAGGAAAGTTAAATGGTTGGGGAACTTACACAAAAAAGCAGGGGAAAACACAGTGCCACCAGAAGGGGTGGGGGAGACATGCTAGAGGGTTATGCATGGCATAGAGAGAAAATATAACACAAGTACTCATGCATCATCTAATTGAAGTGATTGGCAGTAGGCTGAGGACAAAGAGAAGAATGTGCTTCTGTACACAATGGCTGCATTCAGACATCACACCAAACCATGGTTTGTGTTTGTAATGGAAGTCAGGGTCCACCTGACGTCCCTGCAAGGTAGGCTCCTGGACCAAACGTCCTAGACACCCAGGCAACCCGCCTCCCTAGCCCTTTCCACAACCGGGATGAGCCAGATGTTCCAAGAATAAAGCACAAACACACATTAGGGACCAAGTTTAGTAACATCACTAAGATTAACATGTAAGGCCTTGGTCGGTAACAGCTAAGCAAAAGGGAAGGGGAAAGGTTGGAGAAGGGAGTGGGGGAAGAGGGGTGAGAAACGAAGCTGAGGAAAGGAAGCTAGCAATTACCCCAATAAAACCATCAGTCATTCCACCACCCAGCCACAGTGGCGGCTGCCCTTGTCCAAGATACCCCAACACTTAAAACATAAGAAAAACCTAACTACCTCCAAGCAGTCCCCCTTGGCTGCTTGAACCTGATCTTCCCTTGACACGTGTGTCATCCAGCAAAGAAGATGGAAACCCTCCAGCACTAAACTCTTTTATCCCTTTTCAGCCACCTGGCCCCATGATCCATACCAACCAACCAGTACCCTTCCTGGGCTCTGGACGACCCCTCCCAACAGGAGCGAGACCCACATTCTTTCCCACAGCTGAAATGAGTTGACTTCTAAGCACTTCTGATAATTCCCAGGTGCTACAGGGGGAGTTAGAACTGCCAGGCAAAGAGGACCTTGGCAGGCATGCCCAGCTTCTTCCCCCCCACCCGAGCTTGGGACAGCGAAACTCAGATCACAATAACGTACACATTCTGGCAGACACAAAAAGGCAACATTGAATTAAAGCAGAGCCCATGTCCATGTCCTTCACAGTGTTTACATCTGAACCTATGTCCATGTGACTGGCCTAAAGTCACCCACTGAGCTTTCATGGCCATGTGGGACTAGAACCCAGATCACCTGATTTCCAGTCCAACACTCTAGCCACTCCACCATACTGGCTCTCAACAAGAGACACTTTGAAACTGGTTTAAGAAACCACAGGTGATAACAACTGAATTCACAAGTCACAATTATAGCCATTGCTTCATCTCAAGAGTCTGCTGCACCAGGGAGAAATGAATGAACTTCTAAAGCTGAGTTCTGAACAGATGGAAAATGAGAGCAATCATTTGAAGCAGGCTTTAAAGTGTAAACCAAGGTTTTCCTATTGTACATCTCGAAGCTCAAACTTATGGAACTTACTTACACAGGATGGCCACTGGCACACAGAAGGCTTTTAAAGGAATAGGCCAAGAGCTTTAATAATCACTTAGAAACAGAGCCATGTGGCTTTACATCTGCTAGATTTATCTCACCTTTTCCAATTGGAGTGATGTCAGTATGGCTCTTCTGCCATCTGACATTGCTCTGGGGCCAATCTGGGGCAGGAGCCTGGAGGAAGGCGACTGGCGATTGGTTGCCTTCCACTAGGAAGAGGGAGGGCTGGCTCCCGTACCTGGATGGCCGCCCAGAACCCCCATGCTCCCTCCTTGGCATCGGGATTACCCAACGCAACCACAGGAGAGGGCAATTGTGGTGTCTGAAGGGAGGCGGCACCAACACAGCACCATGAAGACAGTCCAGGTCCATATTGCTCTCTCATGCATGCACACACTCAATTTCCCCTCCACCTCTACTGCCTGCATAGTGCATGTTGGGGAGTGGGAACGAGTTCCACTTTGCCCCATCCCACCACAGCCTCTCGATGCTGTTCATATCCAGCCCAGCTGTTCCCCAAGAGGAGAGACACCTCTGCACTTACATGGAACTGAGGGTGCTTTCAGGGCCACCCTTACAATTATTTCCTTCCTGCTGTTATGAAGTGATGCTTCTTTTATCCATATTTTATCACACAGTGAGTCTGGATTCAATTGCTTGGTTTGCAGCCACAGAAATCGCTATAACATTGGCAGCTGTCTGTTTTCAGAGGGGTGATGAAAGGCCTATGGCCTCTTCCAAGTAGTGGCATGCAGTAAATCCTCAATCCAGTAATGAATGGGGCCAATTTGGAAAGACCATGTCCAATGGGAAGTGGGCATACTCCAAAATGGACCAAATCAAATCCACACTCTCCTGCAGAGACAGCCAGGGGTGTGTCTGCACAAAAAGGTGTGTCCCTACCCTGTGCCTGTTTGCATTCTCTTCCCCTCCTTATTGTTTTACTATGATTTTATTAGATTGTAAGCCTATGAGGCAGAGTCTTGCTATTTACTGTTTTACTCTGTACAGCACCATGTACATTGATGGTGCTATATAAATAAATAATAATAATAATAATAATAATAATAATAATAATAATAATAATAATTGGATCCCTTTCTCCCCAAATTCTCTATATCGAAATGCTACAGTGGGGAGAAGAAAGGAGTGTACTTTTGTGACTATCAGCTCTAGCTCCTAATCACAGTGAATTATTTTACTAGGGCTCTCCACTCACAGAACATCATCAGACAGGGTGGGGGGTGGAAGACAGAGGAAAGAAATGGTGGTTCAACTGCTTAACAAGGATGGCAAATTGCTAACAGATGACAAAGAAAAGGCTGAAGTGCTCAATTCCTACTTTGCCTCAGTCTTCTCCCAAAAGCGGGTCTATGACCCTCCTGGAAAAAGTGAAGCAGAAGTTGAGGGGGCAGGATTGCAGTTTGAGATTGATAAACAAATGGTCAAGGAACACCTAATTTCCTTGAATGAGTTCAAATCTCCAGGGCCCGATGAACTGCATCCAAGAGTAATGAAGGAGCTAGCGGAAGAACTCTCAGAACCTTTGTCTATTATCTTTGCAAAATCATGGAAGACGGGTGAGGTGCCGGACGACTGGTGGAGGGCTAACGTTGTCCCTATCTTCAAAAAGGGCAAAAAGGAGGAACCTGGAAACTACAGACCAGTCAGTCTGACATCCATCCCTGGGAAAATTCTGGAGCAGATTATAAAGAAGTCAATTGAAATCAATGCAGTGATTACTAGAAGCCAACATGGATTTGTCAGGAACAAATCCTGTCAGACTAATTTGATCTCATTTTTTGATAGGATAACCTCCCTTGTGGACTGTGGGAACGCTGTGGATGTCATATATCTTGACTTCAGCAAAGCTTTTGACAAAGTGCCCGATGATATTCTGATTAACAAACTAGCTAAAAGTGGGCTAGATGGAACAACTATTAGGTGGATTCACAGTTGGCTACAGAATCGGACTCAAAGAGTACTTATCAATGGAACCTTCTCAAACTGGCGAGAGGCAACGAGTGGGATGTCGCAGGGCTCAGTCCTGGGCCCAGTGCTCTTCAACATTTTTATCAATGATTTGGACGAGGAGGTGCAGGGAACGCTGATCAAATTTGCAGATGACACCAAATTGGGTGGGATAGCTAATACCTTGAAAGACAGAAACAAACTTCAAAGTGATCCTGATAGGCTGGAGTGCTGGGCTGAAAACAACAGGATGAAATTTAATAGGGATAAATGCCAAGTTCTACATTTAGGAAATAGAAACCAAAGGCACAGTTACAAGATAGGGGATACTTGGCTCAGCAATACTACAAACGAGAATCTTGGAATTGTTGTAGATCACAAGCTGAATATGAGCCAACAGTGCGATATGGCTGCAAGAAAGGCAAATGCTATTTTGGGCTGCATTAATAGAAGTATAGCTTCCAAATCACGTGAGGTACTGGTTCCTCTCTATTCGGCCCTGGTTTGGCCTCATCAAGAGTATTGCGTCCAGTTCTGGGCTCCACAATTCAAGAAGGATGCAGACAAGCTGGAGCGTGTTCAGAGTAGGGCAACCAGGATGATCAGGGGTCTGGAAACAAAGCCCTATGAAGAGAGACTGAAAGAACTGGGCATGTTTAGCCTGGAGAAGAGAAGATTGAGGGGAGACATGATAGCACTCTTCAAATACTTAAAAGGTTGTCACACAGAGGAGGGCCAGGATCTCTTCTCGATGCTCCCAGAGTGCAGGACACGGAATAACGGGCTCAAGTTACAGGAAGCCAGATTCCAGCTGGACATCGGGAAAAACTTCCTGACTGTTAGGCCATTGCTAGATGAGGAGTTAGCCCGGTGTGAGGACCGATCTCCCTCCTGTGCATCCAGATGACGCACAGGGGATCCCAGGGTCAGGCCAGGCAAAGTCCTCGCTTGAACCGGGATAAGCGGATTCACTTATGACCTGGCTTTTCCGCAGCCCCGGCCTGAGGCCAGGGCTGCGGAAGGTCTAGCAGGGTCCGTGGCTTTTCCCGGCTGCTCGCTCGCGAGTAGCCGGGAGAAGCCATGGACTGAGCACAGCATTCCATAGGAGCGCTGTGCCCATCGGGCCGGGGGGGGGGGAATCACGGGGGGGGGAGATGGGGGCCAGGGGGAAAGAACGGACCCGTCAGGAGAGATGGGGGGGAGAAGAACGGGAACAGCCATGGCGGACGGGGGTGGAGGAAGAAGAACTGGGACGGGGACAGGGCCTGGTGGACTGGGGTGGGGAAGAAGAACGGGGATGGGGACAGGGCCTGGCGGACTGGGGTGGGGAAGAAGAACGAGGACGGGGACAGGGCCTGGCGGAAGGAGGGAAGAAGGACGGGGGACAGGCATGGCGAGCGGGGGGAGGACGGGCAAGCGAGCGGGCAGGGGGTGGGCACAGGTGAGTGGGCAGAGGACAGGCATGGCAAGCCAGGGGAGCATGGGCGAGCGAGCGGGCAGGGGGGCATCAGGCATTGTGGGGCTGGAAATCAGGGGCAGGGGGAGCGGGGAACCCTTTATTTTTTAAAAAATCACTTACCTTCTCCGTTGGTGCGCTCCTGCGCACATGGCCCTTTAACCAGAAACAAACTGGAGCACGCGACGGGGCTTTCCCTTGCCCCGTTGCCTGTTTATGTCTAGAAAAGGGCGACGGCGCGCGCTAGTTGCAGCGCGCCATTGCTCCTACTTCCCACCGGATTATCTGGTAGGTCTAGCAAGGCCCTTAGAGCGGTATGACAATGGAATCATTTACCTAGGGAGGTTGTTGGCTCTCCCACACTAGAGTCATTCAAGACGCAGCTGGACAACCATCTGTCAGGGATGCTTTAGGGTGGATTCCTGCATTGAGCAGGGGGTTGGACTTGATGGCCTTGCAGGCCCCTTCCAACTCTGCTATTTTATGATTCTATGATTCTATGAATTACATTTCCCTGCCATCGCTTTGCCTCCTGCTTTGGTCCCACAATAGGGACGAATAGCTTCTTCTTTCTTCACATGGGGAAGAAAGAAGAAGCAAGCAACGGCCACGTGGCACATTCAGTGGGCGCTTTTATTGTGCTGCTTCTCCTGCACACAGCAGGAAATGGTGGCAAGTTCCATTATAGCCAAAAAAATCGGATTTGCCAGGTCTTTTTTTTTTTGTGATTGAAAAACAAACCGAAGGAGCGGGAGACGTGTGGGAGGTGGATGGCGCCATGAAAAGGACCCATGAAAAACTGTGAGTGGCCAGTAATGAGCATGCTATAAAACACTCATCTGATGGAGCCCCACTATGTTTTGGGATGAGATGCAGAAGTAAAATACCACAGGGCTGTTTTAGTGTTTGTTGCTTTTGGCTAGTTGTCTCCTCAAAGAATAAGAATGTTCAAAGTGTTTTGGTGGAGTCTGTGGATGACCTTTTTGCCTTGTGCATTCTTCCTGAAGTTTTCCTTCTCAATCCTTTCTAGTCCTTCCTTTCCTAAACCGTTTGTTATTCTTCAATTCTTACATTTTCATACCTTCTGAATGACACCGCAAATGTCATCCAATTCAGCCAATTTTTTTTTTTAAAAAACAACCACCATGATTAGCAACAGCTGCCAGAAGAAGAGGAAGCAGCAGCAGCAGCAGCAGCAGCATGTGAAGGTACCTAGCACGAAAAGCCAGCACCTATTTCTCTGCAATTCAGCAGATTCATCCCCTTGAAAGGGAGGGCTACCCTTAGAAGGGACTACTATTTCTGCATATTTCACCCTATTCTGTCGAAAAGCAAAAGAAGTTGCAGTCATTCATTGATTTCTAATGAGAGTCAATGGGAGGAACAAAGTTTGGTATTCCAAAGCAAGATTCAGACCCGAATCAAATCAGGCAGCCCCCAAATTGGTCCAAGCCAAATTGGTGTGTTTTACGATTCGCCAGTCTCTGAATCAAACCTTGTGATTGGTGCCCATCCTTACTTACAAGGCTTGGACCAATTTGGGGAGCACCTGGGTGTAGCTAAGCAAGCAAACCCAGCTGGCATCGACAGGGTTGAGCTGGCAAGCACACATGCACTTGCCTCTCCACTCACACCCGGGCAGCGGATTTGCCCCTAAAGTGGAGCAAACAGCTTGCAGTAGCGTCCCACAGGCAGAACTGAGAGGTGGAAAGAGCTAAAGTGCCTTGCAGTTGCCTTTTCCCCTGGTGCTAGCAACCCACCAGTCGCCTGGACTGTGCTGCTGCTTTGTGTAGAGAACAGAGTAGAACTTCCTCCCTCCTGAGTGTGTTATGCATGTATGTGGTGCACAGTGCAGCCCCCACCCCTGCATACACACACACCACACCATACACCATACACACCCTCATAGTTACAGCTGGTCGTAGTACAAAGTCAGAGTCCTGCAGGCTTTAGGCATTATTTTGTGGAAGGCTTTCCAAACTTTATACCTGGGAATGGCAGTCCCAAGAGGCTGGATCGTGGCTCCAAGCCTGTCTTTGCAAGGCCTGCGATGATGGGGAATCCTAATAATAACAATAACAATAACAATAATAATAATATATTTCTTACCCACCTCTCCCTTTGTATCAAGGCGGGGAACACCATTAGAACAGGAATCAAAACATCTTAAAAATTCTTGATTTAACATTGATCTGGCTCGGCCTGCCAGAAAAGACTAGTCTTTAAAGCTGCCTTAAAATTACACAGAGAGTTAATCTGCAGAGGCAAGTCAATCAGTCCCTTGCCCTGCCACGGCATTTGGTGCGTGTGACAATGGGGAATCTGCACTTCCACCCCTGGGCAGGCTGCAATTGCAAGGCAAGGCCTGTTGTCTCTTTTAACTATCTGTGATTATTAAATCTCAGCATGAAGTCATGTGAGGTTCAGGCTCCTCTTCTAGTGCTTCCTTCTACCTCCCTGAAAACCACGTGACCACATTTGTCCAGCAAGTGAGTGAGACACACTTCAGCTAGGCAAAAGTACTAAACTCAGTTCCAGTTTCCAATTCAGTTATTCAAGAACCAAGCAGAGAGAAGATCAGAAATGTCAGCTGCTTTCAAAAGAACATGGAACAGAAGCTTACTTCTCAGGGTTCTGAGTCCTAAAAACAACATTCCTAACACAGAAACACAGGAAGCAGCTGTCTGATGCAGAGGGAGATGCTTGGGGGCTGGACACCAAACAACATCTGTTCTCCAGGTCTCAGGCTGCAAGAAACTTTCCCAATCCTACCTGGAGCACCTTGCAGGTGGGCGGGGGGGAGAGGGACACATACGGCTCTGCCATGTGCAAAGTTCAGTCTTTACTCTTTGCTCGAAGACAAATGAAGATTTCACAGACCAAGGTATTTCCAATGGGGGTGGGGGAGGGGTGGAACTCCCAAAGATGGACTCAAAATTCAAACTGACCAATCAATGTCTGGGATGACCTGATCATGTGTCCCCCAGCTGGTTCCTGCACCAACCCATTTATAATAAGTCTGTGTCAGAGTCAAGCGATAGAGCAGGCATTGCCAACCTTTTTGGACCTGTGGGCACATTTGGGAATTTCAGAGAAGGCTGTGGGTACCACCACAAAATGGCTCCCATGGAGGATGTGGGTGTTGTGGGAGGCTGGCTAGTCCAAAGACAAGCAATTCACCCAAGAAACTGAGCGCAAACAGGAAGGATCTGAACTCCAAAGCCAGTCCACATATTTGACACCACTAGGATGACCATATGTCCGGATCCCCCCGGACAAGACTGGAAATGGACAAGTCAAAGGGGGAATTTAATATTTTTTAAAAATGTCTGGACCAGCCACCCCCACACTGGTCCAGGCTTTTTGTTTTGGCTGATGCCATTGCACAGGCCAAGAAAATGCCTGGATAGGCACGAGGGAAGGGGTTGGAGGACGTGTTTCCAGCACATCCAGAAATGCGTCCTCCACCCCCACCCCCCAGCACCAATCTAGCCTTCTGCTGGACCAGCGCCATCGCGCCGGCCCAGCAAAAGGCTGATCTCGGCCCTGGGAGGGCTGTAGGACCCATTACCGCACTTCTGGGAACAGGTCCTCCAACCCTGCCCCCAGAGCCGCTCTAGCCCTCTCCTCCTGGGCTTATGTGATCGCCAGCCAAGGAGGAAAAGAAAAAAGAGGAAGAGGAGGAGGAGGAGGAGGAGGAGAAAGCAGCAAGAAACAACAAGAAGCAAGCAGCAGGAGGAGGAGGAGGAGAAGCGAGGAGGAGAAGCAGCAGCAGCAGCAAATAGGAGGTAAGACTGACATGTATGCGTCAGAGAGAGAGAGTGGGTGCATGTGGTGTTTGAGTGAATGGAGGTGTGCATGCATATTTTTTGGAGTGGGTGATCCTGAGTGTGTGTATGTGTGCGCGCACACGTGTGCTGGCAGTGGGAGTGTATTGATGTCTGATTGGGATGCCTGGTTGTTTGACTATGAATGGATGCATGTTTGCTGTGGGGGGGTTAGTTTTTTGTGAGTTGGGGGGATGATTTGGAGGTGATATTCCTATTAAATAATGCATTTTAGACCCATAGACCTTCCTTTCCAATTTGGTTGATGTAATTGGCATGACATATATTTTGTAACAATGGCTGATAATTGTTCATCCTTCTTAAAAAAACTTTTAAAAAATCAACAGGGTTACCATTATTATTATTATCATCATCATCATCTATCTCTCTTTTCTTGCTCGCGGTGGTTTTTCTAGATGAACATGATGGGCTTTGCCAAGTCATGCTTGTCTTTTATGGATTCAGAAATTTCTTGTCTATTAAACATGTTTAAAGTATGACTGCTTTCTGGATGTTGGTAGGCCTAATTTCTGAAGGGTTTCTGTAGAAAAAAATATATACAATGCAAGTCTGATGTGACTAATGGAATAATTATAACTTTGTCCTGTTGCCATAGTTCTTTAACTTCCATAGCCAGTGGTGTATATTTTTCTGTCTTGTCCTTTTCTGCAACATTTTTGTCATTAGGTATTGCTATGTCAGTGTGGTAAGTGTATTTTTCACCTACAGTATTTTGACTGTTATGTCTGGTTGAAGTTGAAACAAGCTAAGAGGTGTTAGCCTTTAATCCATTTTGCATCGTGGCTAATGTTTGCAGGGGAATAGTAGTTTATACTCTTTCTGAATGCTTGTTTGCTAGTTTGTTGTACTAGATTTTTCTGTACTTATCAACTACTTCATTTGTTCAGTGGTAGCAGTATGCTGAATGTGTGAGTATGGATATGAGCAAGGTGATGGGGAAAGACTGTTAAATGTTAGGAAAGGTGAGACTATAGTCATCCAGTAAAGGACTTGCAGTCAGAAAAGATATTTGAGGGAAGGGGAGACTGTATCACACAGAGTACAGCAAAAGCTTCAAAGTACAGCAAAAGCAGGAATGAGTGTTTATTTCAGATACATTGAATCACTTGTTCTTTATTCCAGTGATTTTAACATTAAGATGTTTTGTAGGACAGGTTTGTCTTGTGTGCTGTGAAATCAGACTTGTGACCAAGGCCATGTTTGGGTGGACACGCCCCCTTGTGGGCTGGGCATGTTGGTGGGCACGCCCCCTAGGGGTGGCCATGTTGACATCCTTTTTGATTTCCCAAATATGGTCACCCTACAGAGGCACAGCAGCAAAGCACCCATTTATGGTTGCAATCCTATGCACACTTACAAGGAACTCAATGGGAATGACTTCTGACTGGGCCTACACAGGATTGCTCTGCTCATCCTATCCACACACATACACTTTTCTCCAGACCCAAAGGAAAGGATAATGCTGCCAGCCCCAAAAGGAGGGGGAAGGTTTCCCTACCTGGGCCTCAGGCTCAGCCACACCCTTCCCCACCTGGCATCCCTTCCTCCTCTTCTGCCATCAGAGCCCCCACCTGGGAAGGTGCTCTGTGTGGGAGAGAGAGAAGAATGAGAGAAGAGGCTGGCAAGCGAGAGAGAAAGTTCAACGCTTGGGGCTGTGAGGAGGAAGGAATAGCCAGGCTGGAGGCTGCAGTGCTGAGCACAGGGAGATAAGGGGCTGAGTGGCAAGAGAGGAAAGGCTGGGGCTGGGAAGGGAGGGGGGAACAGTGAATCCAGAGGCTGGGGGTGGGCAGAGCAAGAGCCTGAAGGGGAAAGGGCTGGGTGCCAGGAAGAGGACCGGCTGGGCCAGGAAGCAGCCCTCTCCTTCTCTTCTGGCCCACCTAACAGCTGGTTAGCGGGCGGGGTCAAGAGCAGGAAGGAGAAACTGGCGCCTTGAGGTTTTCAAGTTTTATTATTTATAACATATCTTTGTGAAGGGAGCAGCTCTCCATGGGTGCCACTGGAGATCCCTGCAGGCACCATGGTGCCCGTGAGCACCAGGTTGGGGGACACAGCTTAACAATTCTGGCCATAAGAGCTGCCAGTTCCAACTGGATACAACATTGGGAAGAAAAGTTCTGGATTCAGAGACAAAGCTTCAGAGACGTGTGTATTCAGGGTTCACATTTGGATGCAGTCTCTCTAGAACAGCTTTCCCCAACAAGGTGCCCTTCAGATGCTTTGTACGTCAGCTCCCATCAATCCCAGGCAGCCTGCGCAATGTTCAGGAATGCTAGACGTTGGAGTCCAAACGTCTGGAAGATACCAGGTCGGGGAAGGCTGGTCTAGGAGGGGCAGCAAAATATAAGGGGTTGTTGTCGTTGTTGTCGTTGTTGTTGTTAATAATGACATCATCATCATCGGCAATATTTATAGACCACTTCTCCTTCGAACAAATCCCAACGGTTTACAAAAGAATTTTAAAAATAAACAGAAAATAAACAAAGACAGACATACCACACAATGAAGTTGGTCCAAAGGCAGCTCCTGGCTGGGGGAATGCCAAAGTGAACAGACACAATTTCAATAAATGCCTAAAACACACCAGTGTTGAGCCCCGACATACCTCAGAAGGGAGATCTTTCCACCGGGTGGGTGCCAACACAGAGGAGGCTCGTCTCCGTGTCGCCACCAAACAGGTTGGGGCTTTGAGAAGGGTGAGTGAAGGAGGAAGGTGGCCAAAACAGTCAGTGACTTACATGGTTCAACTCAAGACTTTCTCTCCCAGGCCTGCGTGCCTCTGTCTTTCCCAGAGCACATGTCCCCAGGCCAAGGGAAGGTGCACTCAGTTCTTGGGCTGGCCACTTGTGTCTCTTGAGCGGATGCTGCAATGAACCCCTCTCCTGTGTGGTTCTCGAAAGGTGATGTTTGCCTCCATGGTGCCACAGGCCTTGCTTGGAAACAAACAAGCCAATGAGCAGACTTTGCTCCAACCAGGCAGCTCCGCTTCTGTCACCGAGAGGGCATTGTGCATGTCTCGTAGCAACCAGCAGCGGAGTGCCCTCAGCGGAAAGCAATCCAGCCCCGGGAAGCATAATGAGATAGCAAGGCCGAGGCATGTGCCGTGGTGTGATCCAGGAGGAATGAGGCCTCTGCTCCCATTAGCAATAATGGGAGTCAGGGCTGGAATTCACGCAGCAGGGCTCTAAGAAGAGATGGAGCCCCCAACTCAAATGCTAGCCAGGGAAGGGGGGTGCTCATTGAGCAGTCGCCCTGCAGCCAGGCTCGCTCCAGCCCCCACCCTTATTCTAACAAGCAGTCTTCTCCTGCCCTGGGCTTACAGCAGCGAGAGCAGGAGCGGAAAGATAAAACTCTCAAACCAATGCTCTTAGATGGGAATATGCTTGCAAAAAAAATGCAATTTATAGTCTTCATTATATTTTTAAACAATGTTCCCACTTACAAATGCTGTTGGATGTAGAAATTAGAGGGAAAACAGGAGCACCAATGCAGATAAAGATGTTTGCATTTAAGCCCTCATAAGATCAAGGGGACATAAATTACAGAGCAGCCTCACGCCCCCATTATTCTGGGGGTGGGGGGAGAGAGACGCTGCCACTGCAGCAGCGCAGTGGCCATTCTGCCCTCATTCACTCAGCTGAGGAAGGGAGGGGGGAAGCATACAGCATCGAAATCAAGAAAGCTCGGTAAATACAGGAGACATGACCCAAGCATCCCCAGATGCACCCCCAAAGCCCACCACACTCATGTGCAGCCCCACAAAGAGGAAGCCACAACATGCCCCCAGCTTGCCTCCCTGCTTCCCCACACACACCATGGCAGCCCAGAGCCCCCACACCAGCCGCCCCCAGTGGCACATCCAACATGCTCACAAGCACCATTTTGGAGAACAACAAAGAAAGAGAAGGAAGGCCAGCCCATGCAGCTCAGCACCCACGGAGCTCCCTGGTGCCCACCCACGTCCTGGGAAAAGAGTTCAAGAACCTCCCAAGGAGGGAGGACCCTTTTGCCCAACAGCCAATGGGTGGAGCCAGGGCATGCAACAATCACACACACACACACACACACACACACACACACACACGGGCGCACGCACGCGTGCACACACACACACACCAGCAGCAGCAGCAGCAGCAGCAGCAACCTCCAGGGCAGGAGATGAGAGCTTGAGCCTCACCAGGGGGAAAGGGGAAATGCCAGGGCCTAGGAAAAGCATCTGCGCACAGCCCGGACTGCAAAATATGGCTGAGCAGCATCACTGCTGATCTCATCACGCTTCTTCCAGCTCCCGGCAGCAAAGCTACACTCATCTCCTTCATTACTGGCTACCAGCAGAGGTGTGCTGCTGATACTAAGAAGGAACTGCTCCCAGTCTGGGCAGGGCTCTTCTCCTCTGCAACAGGGAGGAGGGTGTCTGCCCTTATGAGCTGGCAGGGGCAGAAGGGTAATGCCTACTGCCTGCTCTTCATCTCCTTCAGGTTGGAATCAAGGGCCTCATCTACACCTCCAGCCCTTTCACGACAGAGGAGGGATAATTGCAAGGTTTCCTGCTTCCACGATCATCGCTCATGGGGCACACGTGAGGGAAGTTTCCTGCAAGTAAAGGAGAGCTGTTGCAGGAGGACGTGTGCTCCATGACGGCAGTTGTGAATGTGTATCTGCAGAAGTGGGCGGGACTAGGGATTATTATATTTTAATAACTCCTCCGAGATGCACAACAGCGCAGACACACAGCAAGGCAAGGGGGGTCAGTACTGTGTTGAAAATGCGCTCCTGTGCATTGGTATGTTTGTGTCAAAAGAAAAAAGAAACACTCAGCAATGAAACACGCTGATGCCCATGCACACGCCCCTGACAGCGGATTGGCTGTTCGCCATGTCAGGAGCTCGCGCTGAACAGCAACAGCTTTGCGAAGGGGGGGTACACCGGCCGTGGACTTCAGGATCATAGTGAGAGAGCCAGAAAAGCCACTACAAATCCAGTCAGTGATATTCCTGAATAAAGGAGGGGTTGACCCAAGACCACCGCAGGAGTAGGTGAACATCATCTGGCCTGCTAGGGACAACTTCAATATAATCCCTGAATAAATGGCTGGTATAGACAAGGCGCAGGTCCAAGTGGTGCTGTCTGGTCATAAGAAGAGCTGTGCTGGATCCCCCCCAAAGGCCTGGCACTCTCAAGAGGTGATGGGCATCCTCTAGGTTCCTGGGATTAGCCAGGGATTCATGGGAATTCAGCCGCCACCACTCACTACGGAAATTTAGGCCTGGTAAGACAGTTGGGGTTTAAGGCTCCCCCGGCTTCCGTTGGGGCCGGACAAAAGGGGGGGGAAGGTATTTCCAGCCGGACGCAGATCTCCCCCCCCCCCGTTTCCCGGGCGTGTCCGGACAAATCCGGACGTTTAGTCACCGTAATATAAACTTCTCCTGTTAACCTTCAAAGCTTTTCACGGTCTAGCTCCTTCCTATCTCTCCTCTCTCATCTCACACTATTGCCCCGCTCGTGCTCTTCGCTCCTCTGATGCCATGTTTCTCACCTGCCCAAGGGCCTCTACTTCCTTTGCTCGGCTCCGTCCATTTTCTTCTGCTGCCCCTTACGCCTGGAACGCTCTTCCAGAACATTTGAGAACTACAACTTCAATCGCAGCTTTTAAAGCTCAACTAAAAACTTTTCTTTTTCCTAAAGCTTTTAAAACTTGATGTTGTGCGGACTTTATACTGTTAGTTTTACCCTACCCTGTGCCTGCTTACCCTACCCTGTGCCTGTTTGCATTCTCTTCCCCTCCTTATTGTTTTACTATGATTTTATTAGATTGTAAGCCTATGCGGCAGAGTCTTGCTATTTACTGTTTTACTCTGTACAGCACCATGTACATTGATGGTGCTATATAAATAAATAATAATAATAATAATAATAATAATAATAATAATAATAATGAGGAGGAGGTCCACTGCCCTTGCACCCCTTCTGTCGCTCTGTGACGTGGCCTCTGGTGTAGGAGTGAGAATTAGGGGGAACACTCCCTGGGAAGGTCAACCAACCGGCCGGCCGGCTCCCCTTCCTGTCTGTCCAGGTGAAGGGCTTCTTTTGCACGGTGCATATTACAGGCAAACAAGGAATCCCCTGTGTGGCCACCCCAGTCTCCTGGTACCTCAGGCAACTTGCTTCCATGAAGCTTCCCAGAGCACAGGCCATCTCTGTCCAGATAAGGATGTAGCTGGTATATCAACCTAAGCTGATAAAAGGTGTTCTGTACCACCGAGTCCACTTGTGCCTCAAGTGACAGCTCTGGATCCAAAAGCACTCCCAAACTATGAGCCTCCAAAACAACCCTCTCCAGAACAGGCTGAACATCACTTAACCAGACACAGAAACCATCCTCGAACAGTACCTCCATCTTGTCTGAATTGAGTCTCAGTTTATTGCCTCTCATAGTCCATTACCATGCCCAGGCATTTATTCAGAACAGCCACTGCATCACCTGGATATGATGACAAGTAGAGATAGCGCTGGGTATCATCCACATATTGATGACAGCTCAGTCCACACCTCCCCCCGCAGTTTCATGTAGATGGTGAGCAGCACAGGGGATTGACTAGAACCCCGTGGAATCCGATAGCACAGCTGCTAAGACTCAGAGCAACAATCCCCCAGCACCACCTTCTGGAATCGGTGATCCAAGTAGGATCAGAACCACTGCAGCCTCCAACTCCCTGCCCAGACAATCTATCTAGAACAGTGGTTCCCAAACTTTTTCAAGTAACTGCCCCCTTGGTTCCACAAACGCATGCCCAATGCCCCCTGGGATTCCAGTGGGGTCGGGGAGGGAGGAGTTAGTGGCGGCGGCAAGCCCTGTGCCAAGGAGTGCCTGGAGGGGCCAAAATGCTGCTGCAAGAGAACACATTTGCTTAAAAACCAGGTCAATCACAGCAGTATCCTAACTTTTTTTTTTAACTCCATTTTTTGCAAACCTCTGCTAGGAGGAGGCACTTTGAGGAGGGCCTTAGATGATGAGTGTAGTATATTTGGGTAGGGTCATGCCGGGAGAGGTGCTCCATGAGTCTGAGTTGTCCAGAGCCATGCTGCCAACAAGACCCTCCTCAATCCATACATGTATTAATACCGTTTAAGAAGAGTCCTTTTAACGGTGAATTGAAATGTTTCAAAAGCACCACAACGCTAATAAAGAGACATACCCTGCTTGGTGTGCCCCGCTACGCCAGCTGCAAACAGAGGTGTTTGCTCTCTTTTCACTCCCTCCCTTGGCAAGCCTGGGGCGGGTGCTTCCCATTTAACGGGGCCGTGCTCCTCTGGATCCTGCTGGTCTGGGGGCCCAAGCTGAGCAGCGGCAGTGGCGGCCGGGCAGAGGAGCTGAGCTGAGGAGCTGAGAATGAAAAAGGGGGCGTGCTGACCAAGGGAAAAGAGAGCAAACGCCTCTTAGGGTATTGCCACGACACAGGCTCTGAACACCAGACCTCACGGCTGCCACCACTTATTATGGGGTGACACAGGCTCTGAACACCAGACCCAGCCGAGGCTAGTCCCTGCTCAAGCCAAGCACCACCGCTTGGTACGCCTGAGGCAAGGGATAAAACCCACCTTCCTCCAAACTATGTGGAGAAAGGGGTTTAAAATGGAGAAGGATTTTAATATATATAATAATGCGCTGTGAGTTATATCTGCTTAGGTAAATGATTGTCAGAGTGGGTGTTAAATGTGTAAACTTAAGATGATAAATGCCAAACAGACACGTGGGACTTTTGTGGTAGTTTAAAAACAAAACAATCAAAATTTATTTTTAAAAGTTCATAAGCTTTGTTTCAAATAACAACATTTAAAAACCTTTTTGAAACCTTTCATACAATCCTGTCACTCTCACATTCGCGCTTTCCTTTTTCTCACACAATCACTCTTGAACTTTCTTTATTCTCAGTATTGATTAATATACTTCCACTACGTGCACACCACACTCTAAAGACACCACTCACTACACTGACTCTCAAATTTCCCAGAACTTAAGTACCATAAATACAGAGAGCACTACAGACTCTAAGAGTACCTAACAAGTCTCCCTGGAAAGAACTCACAATCCCCCCCCGTCCTTCCCTTATATATCACTCCTCCCCCCTCCCAAGACATTCTAACTCTGCCCACTCAGGCCAACATTCTAAAAACCACAGACTTACAAACTGCAGACATACATTTGGAATTGACTTGTGGGGTGTAACGCCACATATTTTCCCCCTTTTTTAAAAAACCCGAGTATGGGGCTGGTTTAATACCTGGACCTGTACATAGGGTTTGGGGAAATAAAATGGTTAAACATTTATACATAATAATTAATAGCACTAACAATATATGTACATACAAATCTTTTGGAAAATCAAACGTTAAAAGAACCACATTTTTATTAGTCCGCTTTTTGGCTCCAATTTTTAAAGTCCAGGAGCATCACAATGTCCACAACAAAGTCTCACTTTACTGGTGAACTGGACGATTCCTGGCGAGACAGTCCATCCGCGATGATGTTCTCCCGACCTGCCACATGCTGGATCTCCGCGTTGAAGCTCCGGATCCGCCACGACCACTGCTGCAAAAGTTGGTTGTGGCTTTCTATGGGTTGCAGCCATAACAGCGCTCGACAATATGCTCTCATGATGAATCGCTGTCCCTCTACGCATGCCCCGACTCTGTCCATAGCCCAAACGATGGCCAGACAATCTTTCTGGACAGCAGAACAGCTCTTCTCTTTCTGTCCATGTCTCACACTGTCCACTGTCTGCATCAGCATGGCTCCAATTCTGACCTCCGAAGCGTCCGAGGTCAGAACAAACTTCTCTTTCACTGCCTCTGGTACTCCTCTATCCACCCCACAAGTAGATGACTCAATAGGGGGATGGGCTCCAGTCTTATCCCGAACAATGCAAGGTCCGTCCCAAACAGACTCAAACTGATCACTCTTCCTGGGAAAGAAGACCATGACTTCAATTCCTATTCTAAAGTTCTGGTCTCCAGCCCCCTCATCACACCAAGTTTTCTGCCTGGTTTGGGCTCCAGCCAAACCTGTGTATGCCAGCTCTATAATTTCTTTCTTGTCATTGAATTTTTTAACTAGCCCATTTGTTTGGGGGTGGAAAGCAGTGGATGTTATATGTTTGACACCGCAACACCTCCACAAACATCTCATTTCATTAGAAAACAAAACTGAGCTTTGATCACTCCAAATTTTATGGATAAAAACCCAGCAACAAAAGATTTTTAATAGGGCTTCTGCCACTGACAAGGCATCAACTTTTCTAAGGGCTTCAGCATATGGGAACTTTGTGGCAAAATCTATAATGATCAATAGAAACCTTTTCCCCGTCCGTGTAGGGAAGGGTCCTACTAGGTCCAGTCTTATTTTTAAAAAAGGTTGGTTGGTAAGTGATAGGGGATTTAGGGGAGCCTTGACCTTGTCCCTACTTTTCCACACCCTCTAGTAACTCTCACAGGACTTGTAAAACTCTGTGCCTTCCCTAAAAATATTTGGCAAGTAATAATTAGTCATCAACCTTTTCTGGGTTTTACCTATCTCCACGTGGCCTGTCAAAAAGGAGTCGTGAGCTAATTTCAGCAACTGGTCCCTATATGGTATTGGTACCACAAGCTGCTTTTCAGCCCCCCAACTTCCTTGTTTCTTTTTGGGCAACCACTTTTGGTATAGGAGTCCCCAATCCCGGAAAACTTGTTCTTTCTGAGTGTCACTAAAAGAGGTTTCTTGTGCCTCAGCTTTGGATCTTAAAACTTCCAAGCTGGGATCATTTCCTGTGTTTAAAGCAAACGTGGTATCAGTTTTTGCAACAATGTTTCTTGGCTCAGCAGTTCCTTCAGCTGGGTTGCTAGGCAACTGCAGAGGCATGCCCTCAGCCTCTCCAGATTCGCTACAATTGTCTGACAAGCCTTCCACTGCTGCTTGTGAACGTGTAATAATAAAAACTTTTCTACCTTCTAACCCCATGATATCAGTACCTAGGATTAGAGGTTCCTCCTGACAGGAATTAACACCCAAAATACATTTCCCTGTGACTCCCCTCCATGTAACCTACAGGAATTTCAATTATGGGCCCTGTCACAGGTTTGATGTTAATTTTTCTGTGAGGAATAATCTCCTCACTCATCACAAGATCTGCTCTAATCAGAGATAAACGAGCTCCAGTATCTAGAATAGCTTTATGCTTTCTTCCATTTATTAAAACATCTTCCCACAAAGATTGATCTGATTCTTTCATTTCTCCCCACACTAATGTGTAACACTGGGAACTTTGGGGATGTTTAGCATCTTTATTTATATCCACTCTCCTTACTGAGGTACTTTTATCTTTCTCTTCTCTCAGCCTGGGACATTGTGGTCTAATATGCCCCACCAACCCACAATGATGGCATGTGAAGTCCGTTTTTCCAAACATAGGTTTGGTGGTGTTTCCCGCCTTTTCTGTTGGCAACTGATTTTTATTTACCTCAGCTTCTTTTTTACCCCCATTAGGTTTATACCCTGGTTTAATATTATTTTCTTTAGTAGACTTGCTGGTCATATGATAGCCTCAATTTAAGGAAAATTGATCAGCCAGGGAAGCTGCATCTTGATAAGTTTTTGGGTCGCTATCTCTCACCAGTAATCTTATCTCTTGAGGGATTTGAAAAATTAATTGATCTTTAATCATCAGATCAACTAAATCTTGTTTGGTTTTCACCTCAGCACAGGTGATCCATTTCTCAAAATGATCCGCTAATTTGTGTCCCAACTCCACAAATGATTTGGATGACACAGCATTAAGGCTTCTAAATTTCTTCCAGAAATACTCAGGCCCATAGCGAAATCTTTTATAAACTGCTGTTTTAAATGAGGCAAAATCTAAAGCTTCCCCCACAGGAAAACTGTTATAAATTTCAGCCAGATCTCCCTTGATCAAGTTAGGGATAAACGTCATATAATCTTGTGGCTTTACTTCCCACATCATGGCTGCCTTTTCAAAGGTATTGAAGAAAATTTGGGGATTTTGCCCTTCAACATAAGGGGTAAAGTCTTTAGGAGATAATTTGGGAGGTCTAGCCCCTTCCTCAATTCTCCTCTGATCTTCCCGCTCAAATTTTCTCTTTTCCAAAGCAAGTCGTTCTAACTAAACCCACAAAACCACCACCAAACAGGCCCAGGTAGTTTTCTCATCCATCCTCCCGGTTCTTGGAAGAGGATTAGAAAGGGAAAGAAAAATACTCCGGATGAACGACAGGCTTCGAAGGTGGTGCCGTCGTGAGAGTTTTGGATTCTTGGACCACGGGCTACGCTACTTGGAACATGGACTGCTGGCAAGGGATGGGTTGCACCTCACAAGGGCTGGAAAGAATGAGTTCGGCCACAGCATGAAGAACTTCATCAGGAGGGCTTTAAACTGAATCTTACGGGGGTGGGAGACGTAAATTTTGAGGCAACAATGGATGAAGGCCAATGCACCACAGTACAGAGAACAGCTCCAACAGTGTCCCAAAATAGTGTCTGCAACAAGGTAGGAACAAAGCCAGACTATAAAACACATGGTCTTCGATGTCTACATACTAATGCCCAGAGCATGGGAAATAAACAGAATGAACTTGAACTCTTATTACATGAAGGCAAATATGACTTGATAGGTATAACTGAAACTTGGTGGGATGACTCCCAGGACTGGAATATAGCAATTGAAGGCTATAACTTGTTCAAAAAGAACAGAAGAAATAGAAAGGGAGGTGGAGTTGCACTATATGTTAAAAATACCTATCCCTGCACAGAAATACAGGCGGATGAGATTGGGAGCCCCGTCGAGAGCGTCTGGATTAAAATAAATGGGGCTAGGAATAAAAAGAATATGATAATCGGAGTCTACTACCGACCACCCAATCAAGGAGAAGACGAGGACGAAACTTTTGAGAAACAAATTGCCAGTGTTTCAAGGAAGTGTGATGTAGTAGTGATGGGGGACTTCAATTACCCTGATATCTGTTGGGAGACCATTACTGCCAAAAGCGGCCCTTCCAAGAAATTCCTGACATGTATGGGTGATAACTTTCTCCTACAGAAAGTGGTGGAAGGAACTAGAGGATCGGCAATCCTTGACTTGTTATTGACCAATAGGGATGACTTAGTGGATAAAGTGGCAGTTACGGGAACTCTGGGTGAAAGTGACCACGTCATACTTGAATTCTTGATTATGAAGGAGACAAAAGTCGAGCGTAGCCATACACGTACTCTGGATTTTAGGAAAGCTGATTTTAATAAACTCAGAACTATAATAAGTAAGGTCCCGTGGCAAGGGAGCCTAATGAGAAAAGGAGTGCAGGATGGGTGGGAGTATTTAAAAAATGAAATTTTAAAGGCACAGTTACAAACAATTCCAACAAGGAGAAAAGATAGAAAACAACAGAGGAAACCAATGTGGCTCCACAAAAAACTTATTGATGAACTGAAAACAAAAAGGGATACATATAGGAAGTGGAAGGAAGGCCAGGCTACAAAAGAAGAGTACAGACAAGTGGCGCAGAAGTGCCGAAATGGCATCAGGAAGGCTAAAGCTGTGAATGAGCTGAGATTAACGAGGGATGCTAAAAGCAATAAAAAGGCTTTCTTCAGATACGTGAGTAGTAAAAGACAGAGGAAAGAAATGGTGGTTCAACTGCTTAATGAGGATGGCAAATTGATAACAGACGACAAAGAAAAGGCTGAAGTGCTCAATTCCTACTTTGCCTCGGTCTTCTCCCAAAAGCGGGTCTATGACCCCCCTGGTAAAAGTGAAGCAGAAGTTGAGGGGGCAGGATTGCAGTTTGAGATTGATAAACAAATGGTCAAAGAACACCTAATTTCCTTCAATGAGTTCAAATCTCCAGGGCCCGATGAACTGCATCCAAGAGTAATGAAGGAGCTAGCAGAAGAACTCTCAGAACCTTTGTCTATTATCTTTGCAAAATCATGGAAGACGGGTGAGGTGCCGGACGACTGGAGGAGGGCTAACGTTGTCCCTATCTTCAAAAAGGGCAAAAAGGAGGAACCTGGGAACTACAGACCAGTCAGTCTGACATCCATCCCTGGGAAAATTCTGGAGCAGATTATAAAGAAGTCAATCTGTAAACACCTTGAAATCAATGCAGTGATTACTAGAAGCCAACATGGATTTGTCAGGAACAAATTCTGTCAGACTAATTTGATCTCATTTTTTGATAGGATAACCTCCCTTGTGGACTGTGGGAATGCTGTGGATGTCATATATCTTGACTTCAGCAAAGCTTTTGACAAAGTACCACATGACATTCTGATTAACAAACTAGCTAAAAGTGGGCTAGATGGAACAACTATTAGGTGGATCCACAGTTGGCTACAGAATCCGACTCAAAGAGTACTTATCAATGGAACCTTCTCAAACGGGTGAGGCAACGAGTGGGGTGCCGCAGGGCTCAATCCTGGGCCAAGTGCTCTTCAACATTTTTATTAATGATTTGGACGAGGAGGTGCAGGGAACACTGATCAAATTTGCAGATGACACAAAATTGGGTGGGATAGCTAATACCCTGGAAGACAGAAACAAACTTCAAAGTGATCTTGATAGGCTAGAGTGCTGGGCTGAAAACAACAGAATGAAATTTAATAGGGATAAATGCCAAGTTCTACATTTAGGGAATAGAAACCAAAGTCACAGTTACAAGATGGGGGACACTTGGCTCAGCAATACTACAAACGAGAAGGATCTTGGAATTGTTGTAGATCGCAAGCTGAATATGAGCCAACAGTGTGATATGGCTGCAAGAAAGGCCAATGCTATTTTGGGCTGCATTAATAGAAGTATAGCTTCCAAATCACGTGAGGTACTGGTTCCTCTCTATTCGGCCCTGGTTAGGCCTCATCTAGAGTATTGTGTCCAGTTCTGGGCTCCACAATTCAAGAAGGATGCAGACAAGCTGGAGTGTGTTCAGAAGAGGGCAACCAGGATGATCAGGGGTCTAGAAACAAAGCCCTATGAAGAGAGACTGAAAGAACTGGGCATGTTTAGCCTGGAGAAGAGAAGATTGAGGGGAGACATGATAGCACTCTTCAAATACTTAAAAGGTTGTCACACAGAGGAGGGTCAGGATCTCTTCTCGATCCTCCCAGAGTGCAGGACACGGAATAACGGGCTCAAGTTAAAGGAAGCCAGATTCCGGCTGGACATCAGGAAAAGCTTCCTGACTGTTAGAGCAGTGCGACGGTGGAATCAGCTACCTAGGGAGGTTGTGGGCTCTCCCACACTAGAGGCATTCAAGAGGCAGCTGGACAACCATCTGTCAGGGATGCTTTAGGGTGGATTCCTGCATTGAGCAGGGGGTTGGACTCGATGGCCTTGTAGGCCCCTTCCAACTCTGCTATTCTATGATTCTATGATTCTATAATCTTCCATTGCAAGGGGAAATGACCGCTTTTCTTAATTTCATTAAATAAAGCTGCCAGGATAGAAGTCCACCAATTGGGAGCTGCTTTGTAAACTTCCCCCATAATACCATCTTCCCCAGGTGCCTTCCCATTCTTTAAAGTGGCAATTAATTCACAGATTTCACTCGGAGACACAGGGTCCCACACTGGTGGGCCTTCCTCTGACGTGATGATATGTGTGGTGTTATCTGTGTGTGGGTTTGATAATTGAACTTGGGTGGTAGGATCATTGAATAGGTCTTGGAAATGAGTCTCCCATACACGTGTTTTGTTCTATTGCTAAATGACTGTTAGCTCAATTTGTTAATAAGTTTCCAGAATCTCTGTGAATCTTTACTTTGAGCAGCCATTAGGAGCTCCTTCCATTGTGTTTTAGCGTATAGAGACTTTTTTTGTCCTAATAATGACTTATAGTTATATCATAACTTACTGTAATAGGAGATTAGTCTGGGGGCTTGAACCTTATGAGTTATTCTTGCAATCATTCGGAGATTTGATTTAGCCAATTTGCGTTCTCTGTCATACCATCCAGAGGAAAAAGTAGAATTAGATGGATTAAGGGACCCTTTCTTAGAAAACAGAGATTTCAGTATCTATAAAATGTTAGGAAACTACTTAAATTCTGGGTTAAGGATAAAATTGCTACAAAGCCTAAGGCAATTCTCATCATACAGAGTCTCAAGCAGTAGATGTTCCACTTGAGCTGACCATCAAATTCTTTCTGGAGGGTTGATAGCTAGCGTATTTCCAAAACTGTCCCCTTGTGATTTATGCACCTTCGATGACACCATAAGTGATAGGAGGATTGAATAGTGGTCATTCTCAGGGTAACAATATACTTCAATACTACTAATAGAAGAAATCAAGTCAATAGAGACCACCATGTAGTCTATGACACTTCCATCCCAGTCAAAGAAAAAGGTTATGTTACCAGGTTTGTCATTAGGGTGGTTCCCATTAAGAATATAAAAGTTATATTTCATAATTATACTATAAAATACTTTACCGTAGTCATTAATCTTAGTATCCCTTGATTCCCTAACTGCATTTAAAGGGGAGAGTTGGGCTTGTGAGTTATGTAAACTGATCTCATCCAGGATAAATTCTTCATTTGGACCAATACAGGTGTTAAGGTCTCCCATTAGAATGATAGAAGCCCCCCAACTTGTAGACTCGAGCTGTTCAATAAATTTGTCCAACTCACCCCAGATAATGCCGCTGTTATATTTGGAATTTCTAGGTGGGATGTAAATATTTATCAAATAGATTTTAATATGAGCATCTGGATTATATATATTCACACACTGAATATTAGGACTAGCTACACTAATCTTTTAATATTGTATTTAGTAGATAGATAAGTGATTAAGCCTCCACTCGGCCACCCATATTTTGACAATTTGCAGGCAGGTTTTGACCAATAATTAAAGCCATTGAGACTGATACCAGGATGTTCAGAACATACCCAAGTCTCTTGAAGACAAATAATAGAATATTGGTTCAGAAAATTGATTACCTCCTTATCAATTATTTTGTTAGTAAGTCCTGCTATATTCCAAGAAATTAGTCTACATTGCGGGTCTAAAGTAGTGCTCAAGTGGGAGAGTGTAAAATGCTGATAATTCCTGCCCGGTGCTAAGTCCTCTTGCTGCTTCAATTTAAGGGGGGGGGGCTTAGCTCCATTTTCTTTATTTTGTCATGCAGAGTTAACTTGGGATATTGAATTCATAGGGGTTATGCTACTGCCATCCTCAATTATTACAATGTCATCTATATTAAGGCAGCACCTAGTATTTAAATTCTGAGTTGGCTGTAGGGCATTAGCTGCTTGCCTCTGCCTCAAGGGGCGGCAGTAGGCCCAATTTCATCGTTGTCCAAGTATCTCATTGCCAGCCAAGGAGTGGGAGAACATACTAGATGGCTCTTTGGAGATTGAAAAGGCAATCAAGCTATATCCACTTGGTATGGGCCCTGCTTGGCAGCTCCGGCTAATAGATTGATTTCTGCGGAAACCATTAATTGAGAGCTACTTTTCTTAGGCTGGGTGTATGGTAGTTGGCTAAAAGTTTTACCTCCCACACTAGTGTTGCTAGTATTGATTTGTCCTGTGTTGTTCTCCACACGATCCAATAGTATTGCCATCGCTTGTTCGCCCCTACCAGCATCACTTTCTTTCTGGTTATGAGATGAGCTTCCCAGCCCGATCGTTGGACCCTTTGCTTTGTCTTCCTGAACCTGGTTCGGCAAAATGCAGAGGTTATCCAAAAGGCTGCTTCCCTTCAGGCTAGATTTTTCTCTCAGTCCCCAAATGTCCTGCTGAGTTTCTAGGGTTGGCAATGGCTCTTTCAGAGCTACGTTTCAATCCTCTCCACAATTTATGAGTGGAATAGTTCCATGTGCCTCCCATAGATTAATTAGAGCTTCTGAATTGCTAGGCAGGCTTGATGTACTTCTATCTGCCCTAACTGGGCATATTCTTAATAGTGGTGAGGGGTGTGCCACATTCTTAAAGTATCTAGATACTACTATGTCCAACCACTGTAGATCCTCCCTCTTATCATATATTCTACTAGCCGTTAAGGTGTCCTTAAAAATCACTACTGCGTGGGCATAGGTGTAGTTGTAAAACAAATATTCCACTTTCAGAATATTAGCAGGATTAATTTTGCCTAAAGTTACAGATTGCAGAATATTAATTAGGTGTGTTTTACGTTCACTCTGGGAGAGCATCCCCCTCGGTTTTGGGAAACCGCAAAGGACCAGAGTGTGGCGGATTAGCTGTAGATCCCAGCTGTCACTGTATTTTAAGTCTACTGACTGAGGCAATGGCTTTTTTGGTTCTCTAAAACTATTTTCTTTTAGGACGTCAGGCCAAGGGTCCTGCATCACCACTTCCTTGTTATCCACCACAGTGGGAGGTTGGGGATGCATTGCGCATTGTTTTCTCTTGGCGGTCATCTATAAGATGCCGGGATTGCATCTAATTATTTTTTAACCTGCGTTTTCCTTGATTCGCTTCTGCTCAAAGATTGTCACACTGCAGCAGCTACAGCGAGTCTCTTCCCTTCAATTTACAGGTGGAGGAAATCCTGTCATACAAGCACTTGTGGAGCAAAGTTGCTCCTGGTGGGCGGGAACCCTTTTATTTATTTATTTTATTTTTATTTATTTATTGCACTTATATACCACTCCCATAGCCAGGGCTCTCTGGCCGGTTTACAGAAATTCTAAAATTAAGATAAAATTTAAAATTCTAAAACACAGAACATACACACATAAAGCATTAAAAACCATTAAAAAAAACTAAACATGTGGGTGATTAAGATGTGCCGCCATATGCCTGGGCAAAGAGGAAAGTCTTAACCTGGCGCCGGAAAGATAGCGTTGGTGCCAGGCGAGCCTCGTCACAGTCTGGGGGCCACCACCGAAAAGGCCCTGTCCCTCATTGCCACACTCTGAGCCTCTCTCAGAGTAGGCACCCGGAGGAGGACCTTAGATGTTGAACGTAGTGAGAGGCGTTCCATCAGGTATTGTGGTCCCAAGCCATGTAAGGCTTTATAGGTCAAAACCAGCACCTTGAATTGGGATTGGAAACATACAGGCAGCCAGTGTAAGCGGACCAGAGCAGGTGTTATATGGTCGAACCTTCTGGTTCCTGAAATCAATCTGGCCGCTGCATTTTGCACAAGCTGCAGCTTCCGAACCATCTTCAAAGGCAGCCCTACGTAGAGTGCATTGCAGTAATCTAACTTGGAGGTTATCAGAGCATGGACAACTGAAGCCAGGTTATCCTTGTCTAGATAGGGGTGTAGCTGGGCCACCAACCAGAGTTTGTAGAAGGCACTCCATGCCACTGAGGTCACCTGAGCCTCAAGTGACAATGATGGATCTAAAAGAACCCCCAAGCTACGAACCTGCTCCTTCAGGGTGAGTGCAATCCCATCCAGAACCGGTAGAACACCCCCCATCCTGTCAGCGGAGTCACCTACTAACAGCATCTCAGTCTTGTCTGGATTGAGTCTCAGTTTATTAGCCCTCATCCAGTCCATTGTTGCAGCCACACATCCACATCTACACATCCACAGCCTCTCCTGCTGAAGATGAAAAGGAGAAATAGAGCTGCGTGTCATCAGCATACTGATGACAGCACACTCCAAAACTCCGGATGACTAGGGTGACCATATGAAAAGGAGGACAGGGCTCCTGTATCTTTAACAGTTGTATTGAAAAGGACATTTCAGCAGGTGTCATTTGTATATATGGGGAAACTGGTGAAATTCCCTCTTCATCACAACAGTTAAAGCTGCAGGTGCCCTGCCCTCTTTTAAATCTGGTCACTCTAGTATAGCTCCTGCACCTTTAACTGTTGTGATGGAGACGGAATTTCACCAGGTTTTCCATATATCCAAATGACACCTGCTGAAATTCTTTTTTCTATGCAACTGTTAAAGGTACAGGAGCCCTGTCCTCCTTTTCATATGGTCACCCTACGGATGACAGCACCCAGCAGCTTCATGTAAATGTTAAACAACATGGGGGACAAAACCGACCCCTGCGGGACCCCATATTTGAGAGTCCACGGGGCCGAGTAATGTTCCCCAAGCACCATCTTCTGTATCCGACCCGCCAAATAAGAGCGGAACCACTGCAGAGCAGTACCTCCCACTCCCAGCTCAGTGAGTCATCCCAGAAGGATACCATGGTCAATGATATCGAAAGCCACTGAGAGGTCGAGGAGAATCAACAGAGTCACACTCCCTCTCCTGTCTTTCTCCCGACAGAGGTCATCATACAGGGCGACCAAGGCTGTTTCCATGCCAAAACCAGGCCTGAAGCCCGACTGAAATGGATCCAGATAATCAGTCTCATCCAAGAGTGTCTGGAACTGGCCCGCAGCTTCCACTTCTGGGTCCGTACTGCAGTTAGCTCCTCTCCTCGCATGGCTGTGATGACCAAACTCAAAACTGGGTTTCCTTCTTTCGTTCCCTCTCCACTCGAGGCAGCAGCAGCTCCCAGTGCAGCATGGCTCAGCCGGCCCTTTCCCAAGTGAGAGAGGCTGCCAAAGAGCTAGGGATGGCAAGATAGAGAGAGCCACTGACACTCACATCCCCTCTCCACAGTCATTCGCAGGGGAGACTCTGCATCGGTTGCCGTGTGTTGTGTTATACTGCATTGCTTCTGCCGAGTCCCTGCACAGCCAGTGGCCTCGCCGCCTACGCAGGCGTCAGCTTGTTCTCTAGCTGGTTGTAATCCACTGTCATTCAGTCACTCAGAGTAGATAGAATTTTATTCTTGGGTCTGTTCTCCTTTCTGGCAATATAGAATGATTCTTAGAATCATAGAATCATAGAATAGCAGAGTTGGAAGGGGCCTACAAGGCCATCGAGTCCAACCCCCTGCTCAATGCAGGAATCCACCCTAAAGCATCCCTGACAGATGGTTGTCCAGCTGCCTCTTGAATGCCTCTAGTGTGGGAGAGCCCACAACCTCCCTAGGTAGCTGATTCCACCGTCGCACTGCTCTAACAGTCAGGAACTTTTTCCTGATGTCCAGCCGGAATCTGGCTTCCTTTAACTTGAGCCCGTTATTCCGTGTCCTGCACTCTGGGAGGATCGAGAAGGGATCCTGGCCCTCCTCTGTGTGACAACCTTTTAAGTATTTGAAGAGTGCTATCATGTCTCCCCTCCATCTTCTCTTCTCCAGGCTAAACATGCCCAGTTCTTTCAGTCTCTCTTCATAGGGCTTTGTTTCTAGACCTCTGATCATCCTGGTTGCCCTCTTCTGAACATGCTCCAGCTTGTCTGCGTCCTTCTTGAATTGTGGAGCCCAGAACTGGACGTAATACTCTAGATGAGGCCTAACCAGGGCCGAATAGAGAGGAACCAGTTACCTCACGTGATTTGGAAGCTATACTTTATTTGGAAGCTATTAATGCAGCCCAAAATAGCATTTGCCTTTCTTGCAGCCATATCGCACTGTTGGCTCATATTCAGCTTGTGATCTACAACAATTCTAAGATCCTTCTCATTTGTAGTATTGCTGAGCCAAGTGTCCCCCATCTTGTAACTGTGCCTTTGGTTTCTATTCCCTAAATGTAGAACATGGCATTTATCCCTATTAAATTTCATTCTGTTGTTTTCAGCCCAGCACTCCAGCCTATGCAGGAATCCATCCTCATCCGGAAACTGGCATACACATTTAGATAACATTAAAAAAAATAGCTACTAACACAGGGAACTCCCTGTCAAGATTTTACTGTGGTAAAGGTGGTAGACAGACTATCCCAGCTCTCAAAACCTATGAGGCCAAAGTTATAGCATAGGTTTGTTATGGTGCTCAAACATGGGGTCTACTCAGAAAGTCAATCTTGAAACCCCACAAAATAAGGGATTAGGGCCCACCTTAGTATTAATTGCTTTCAAGGAGATGCTGAACTTTAATAACAGAGCATTTTTATCCTTTATTTGTAATCAGGAAATATTACAAATTGTTGAAATGTATGGTCTCTCCTTGGATATCCTGAGCTCTTCAAACTTTGAAAAAACATCTGTCCTTTTGGGTGACAACATAGAGGGAGGGAGGGGGGCGATCTCAGACTTACCTCCTTCCAGGATCATCCCCTGCATCCAAATGGCCAGCGCGACGTCTGGGATGGGAGGAGGGACCTCACACGAGTGGAGGCGGTGATTTTTTTAAAAAAAAGTGACAGGAGCTGGAGCGCACTCATGCTCCAGCGAAAGGTAAGTGGGGGGGGAACCCACTCCTGCTCCCGCATCAAACCCCTGATTCCTCCTGGCCCAGCTCCTTCCCTCTACTAATCACCACTACTCACGGGGAGGAGGGGAGGAGCCTGGATGGGCGGCCACACACTTCCTGCAGTCTTGGGACAATCCTGAGACCACAGGAGGGTTTTGATTTTCCCAGCTATTATAGGGCTGTGCACCGCTTCGGATCCAAGTCCCGAATATGAAGCAGATCAGGGTGATTCGGACCTCTCTAAAACAGATCCAAGGTAGATTGGGGGAGGTCCGAATTGATCCAAACTGAATCGGATCGGTCCAAATCGATTTGGAGATTTGGAAAAAAAAATTCAATGACTACACATGGGAATTTACAAAAATGCATTCATCTCCATCATTTTTAAAGGAAAAGACATGATATTTGGCACCATAATAGCACTTAAGTAGGGTTTTAGGTGTGCCAGTCAGTCAATTTATTGTGTTACCAGCAATTAGCCATTATACACAAGTTATAAAAGAGAACAGTTTACAATAAAAATAATTGAGCATCATAAAAGGAGTCACTACCCAAACCCTTCATGCATTGTGTAGAACGTATCTGCATAGACTTAACTAAAAATTTCGACACTCTAAAAGGAGCCCTTCAGAGATTTTAGCAAAGGAGAAATGTATGTATTTCTAGATCAGTATACATAGGACATACAAGCAAAACATGAATTAAGTCTTCGATAGAGACTGCGTTACATCCACATACTCTGTCTTTAATTGGTAATCTCTTATATCGTCCTAGCTGAACTGCTAAAGGGAGAACATTTAGTCTTGCCTGTATAAAGATTATCCTCAATTTAATGTTAGGTATATCAACCAGATAACTTGGTAGAGATAAATAAAATGGCGTGAAAGAATTATAGAAAGGGTTAGTTTTACAGGACTTAAGCTCTTCTGACTGAGACTGCATCTCTGTATCCTTTAATCTTTGCAATAGCAGGGTTTTAGCTTTATCATGGCCCTGGGATAAGAGAAAAGGTACTGAAAATCCCAGATTCATTACAACCCCTTGTATTCTATGCATCCATGAGTCTGAGCCTTCCTCAGCCAACGTCATCAGAAGAATCTCTGACAATTGTCGAAAGATGGATTTTAACCAAAAGAGCAGGGCTAATCCAAGAGCTTCCGCTCTAATTGGCATAACTCCTGCTTCTGCACGCACGAGTGCCAACTTTGTAGAGCTGGGCGCTGCCAAGCGTCTGCGCAGGAATTTGTTTTGCACTTTTTCAAGTTGACCTAAATTTGTAAGCGCCCACAGGGGGGCTCCATATAACAACATGGGCAAAACCCTAAGCTTATAAAGTTCCATCGTGGGCTGAATCAATTTTTCCCTTTTGTCCGGTAAAATCTTATAAGCCCGTTCAAAGTTCTTTCCGCAAGCAACATACTTGCTTGAAGCTGAAAGGACCAGTTGCTCATCCAATGAAACACCACACCAAGGTATTTATAAGAGAAGACTTGCTCTAATTTGTTCCCATCAAGTTGCCAATTGCAGATTTTTTTGAATTTACCAAATATCATAGTTTTTGTCTTTTTGTAATTAATGGAAAGAAGTTCATTCGTGCAATAATTACTAAATCGATTCAGCAATCTGCGAAGGCCAATTTGGGTATAAGAAATCAACACAGCATCATCTGCGTATAGAAGAATAGAAAACTTCTGACTACTGATTTTAACTGGGAAATATTTATCGCCTTTTAAACACTCAACAACATCATTTACATAGAGGTTAAAGAGGAAGCAAGCATCCCTGCCTCACACCTTTTGTGACTGGGATCAAGTCTGTTAGGTGTCATCTATCTAATCTGATTTTCAAAGATGTATTAGAATAAAGAGCCTTTATACATTTTTAAAGTTTCTGGTCAATACCCAGAGACTGTAGTTTGGTCCAGAGGCGTTCCCGTGTGATAAAGTCAAAGGCAGCTTTAAGATCAATGTACGCCACATAAACATACTTTACAATACCAGCCAGGTACTTATCCACACCATGCTTCAGCATAAAACAATGATCAAGGGTAGATCTGCTGGTGCAAAAGCCTGCTTGTTCCAAGGCCAACAAAGCATGTTCCTCAGCCTTTCCACAGCATTCCCACAGTCCACAAGGGAGGTTACCAGATCAAAAAATGAAATCAAATTAGTCTGGCAGGATTTGTTCCTGACAAATCCATGTTGGCTTCTAGTAATCACTGCATTGTTTTCAAGGTGCTTACAGACTGACTTCTTTATAATCTGCTCCAGAATTTTCCCAGGGATGGATGTCAGACTGACTGGTCTGTAGTTCCCAGGTTCCTCCTTTTTGCCCTTTTTGAAGATAGGGACAACGTTAGCTCTCCTCCAGTCGTCCGGCACCTCACTCGTCTTCCATGATTTTGCAAAGATAATAGTTCTGAGAGTTCTTCCGCTAGCTCCTTCATTACACTTGGATGCAGTTCATCGGGCCTGGAGATTTGAACCCATTAAAAGAAATTAGGTGTTCCTTGACCATTTGTTTATCAATCTCCAACTGCAATCCTGCCCCCTCAACTTCTGCTTCATTTTTCCAGGGGGGTCATGGACCCGCTTTTGGGAGAAGACTGAGGCAAAGTAGGAATTGAGCACTTCAGCCTTTTCTTTGGCTGGTGCTAGGCCACGGGTTAGCGCGGTGCGAGGCCTGTGCTTGTCCCTGTGCATCCAGATGATGCACAGGGGATCCCAACCTCAGCCAGGGCTCGAGCCGCCCTGGCACCGCCCTAGCAGTAACCGCTTGTAGCACAGTTCTTCCCACGGTCCCGGCCTGAGGTCGGGCTGAGGCCGGGACCGTGGGCGTGTGGACCGTTCCGCCGCTTTTCCCGGCTACTGCACTTATGCGCGAGTAGCCGGGAAAAGCGGCAGATGGGCTGCAGCGCTCCCACCCCCCTTCCCCCAATTCCCCCCACGACCTCCCCTGGCCTCTGATCCCTCCTTGTCCCCAGTGCTGTGTCCTGCTGTTGCCGCTGATGTCCCCAGCTGCCCTGTCCCGCTGCCGCTACTGTCCCCAGCCGGCTTTTCCTGTTGTCGCCATGTCCGGGCGGTGATGCCTGCAATGAAGTACTTCTTCACACAGCCAGCATCACAGGCCAGACATGGCAACAGGGATCGCCATGTCCTGCAGGCCGGACATGGCGACAACAGGAAAAGCCGGCTAGGGACAGTGGCGGCAGCAATGGGACAGGGTGGCTGGGGTCATCGGCGGTGGCAGCAGGACACAGCAGGTGGGGACAGGGAGGGATCAGAGGCCAGGGGAGGTCCTGGGGGGGAATCGGGGGCAGGGGGCAGGGGTCCCTATTTTTTTTTTTAAAAAAAAAACCCTACCTTTTCTGGTGGTGCACTCCTGCCCCTTTAAGGAAAAAAATGGCGGATGCGACGGGGCTTCCCTCGGCCCTGTAGCATCTTACGTGTGGATGGGGCCTACAGGCCGTGCTACTTCTAGCGCAGCCTGGCCCCTCCTCCCACACGGATTATCAGGTAGGTCTAGCAAGGCCCTTTGTCATCTGTTATAAATTTGGTGTTGTCAGCAAACTTGGCCACTTCACTGCTCACTCCTAATTCCAGATTGTTTATGAACAAGTTGAAAAGAATTGGTCTCAAATTGATTGGTGGAAGATTCAGGACAAATAAAATGAAGTACGTCTTCACACAACGCATAGTTAAATTGTGGAACTCACTACCACAAGTTGTATGGAACTCACTACCACAAGATGTAGTGATTGCCACCAATTTGGATGGCTTTAAAAGGGGGGGGGTGGATAAATTCCTGGAGTAGAAGACTATCAATGGCTACTAGCCCTGGTGGTCTTGTGCTATCTTCAGCATTCAAGGCAGTAAGCCTGGGTACACCAGTTGCTGGGGCACATATGTGGGTGGATGTTGTTGCACCATGTCCTGCTTTGTTGGTCCCTGGTCAACAGCTGGCTGGCCACAGTGTGAACAGAGTGCTGGACCAGATGGACCCTTGGTTTGCTCCTGCATGGCACTTCTTATGTTCTACTTTTTAACAATGAAGACAGTGTGCAATACTGTACACTGTGTAGGGTGACCAGATGACCCAGAAAACCCCAGAGACTTCTGGAAAAATGGGGATCTCCAGGGCAACTGGGACTGAGCCCCAATTAACTGGGGAAAGGGGCTGGAGGATGCATTCCCAGACTTCCAGCCCCTGCCCCCAGCGCCGATCTGGCATTCTGTTTGGCTGGCGCAACCCAGGAGAAGGCCAACATCAGCCCTGGAGGGGGCTGGAGGACACATTTCCAGACTTTCGGGAACTTGTCCTCCAGCACCCCTCCCCCAGCACAGTCCAGGAGAAGGAAGAGGAAGAGGAAGAGGAAGAGGAAGAAGAAGAAGCAAGTAGCAAGTAGCAAGTAGCAAGTAGCAAGTAAGACTAAGGTGTGTGTGTGAGAGAGAGTGTGTATGGGTAAATAGGGTGCCTGGTTGTTTGAGTGAATGGATGTGTGTGTGCGTGTGTTTTGGAGTGGGTGATCCTGAGTGTGTGTGTGTGTGTGTGTTGGCAGTGTGTGAGTGTATTGATGTGATGATGTCTGAATGGGATGCCTGGTTGTTTGACTATGAATGGATGCATGTGCATGTTTGCAGTGAGGGGGGGGGGAACGGCTATAGTTTTCTTTGTGAGAGTTGGGGGGATGATTTTATTCCTATTGAATAAAATGCTATTCCTATTGAATAATGCATTTTGACCCATATACCTACCTCTCCAATTTGTTTGATATAATTGGCATGACGTATGTTTTGTATAAATTGCTGATAATTGTTCATCCTTCTTAAAAATCTTTTAAAAAATTAACAGGGTTGCCATCATCATCATCGTCATTTATCTCTCTTTTCTTGCTTGTGGTGGTTTTTCTAGATGAACATGATGGGATTTGCCAAGTTATGCTGTCTTCTACTGATTCAGAAATTTCCTGACTATTGAACATGTTTTAAGTATGACTGCTTTCTGGATGTTTGCGTGCATGTATTTTGGTAGACCTAATTTCAGAAGGTTTTCTGTAAAAAAAAAAAATGATGATGATGATGATGATGATGACTGATGTAACTAATGGAATAATTGTAACTTTGTCCTGTTGCCATAGTTCTTAAATTCGATAACCAGTGGTATATATTTTTCTCTCTTTTCCTCTTTCTTTACTGCAACATTTTTGTCATTAGGTATTTTTATGTCAATGAAGTAGGTGTGTTTTTCTTTGTTGTTTTTTTTACTGTTATGTCTGGTTGAAGTTGAAACAAGCTAAGAGGTGCTAGCCTTTAATCCATTTTGTTCCATGGCTAATGTTTGCAGAGTAATAGTAGTTTATACTTTTTCTGAATGCTTGGTTGCTTGTTTGTTGTACTAGATTTTTCTGTACTTGTCAACTGCTTTATTTGTTCAGTGGTAGCAGTATGCTGAATGTGTGAGTATGGATATGAGCAAGGTGATGGGGAAAGACTATTAAATGTTAGGAAAGATGAGACTATGGTCATCCAGTGAAGGATTTGCAGTCAGAAAAGATATTTGAGGGAAGGGGAGACTGTATCACACAGAGTATAGCAAAAGCTACAAAAGTAAGAATGACTGAAGTTAACTTCAGATACATTGAATGTCTCACTTGTTCTTTATTCCAGTGATTTTAACATTAAGATGTTATGTAGAACAGGTTTGTCTTAATTGTGTGCTGTGAAAGCAGACCTGTGACCAAGGCCATGTTTGGGTGGGCACGCCCCTTTAAGGGCTGGACATGTTGGTGAGCACACCCCTTTGGGAGCTGGGCATGTTGGTCGGCACACCCCTTTAGGGGCTGGACATGTTGGTGAGTACGTCCCTTTGTGGGCTGGGCATGTTGTCCTCCTTTTTAGTTTCCAAAATATGGTCACCAAAACTCAGTACTAGCCAATAGGTAAGCCCAATGGTACAAAGCTTGGTTTGGAAAACCAAACCCACCTTCTTTAATTGGAAGCTGCATCCATTTCAAAGATATTTGAGGTGGGGAAGAACCCCAGAAGAATTTATGAAACAAAGCATTAAGTTGTTGAAAATATTTGCCAGTAAGTAAAGGAATCCCAGGCACAACATAAAGAATTGGACGTATAAGGTTCATCTTAAGTGTGTTGACTTTACCCCACAGACTCAGCTTTAACGGTGCCCATCTGTCTATATCTAGTATAATCTCATTAATCAGTTTGTTTATTTAAGTTTATCAGTTTAAGTTTATTTCCAAACAAGTAATAAAATCAGGAAACATTAGAAAATATACTAGCCAACACAGTAGAAAGTATACTATCTCCAATAGTATTTTTATACCACCCAATAGCCGAAGCGTAATGAGTGCTTTTCTTTGAGTTACACCATCTCTGACATTGGGGCTGGGGGTGAAATTAGGGTCTGAGAAAGTGTACATTTGGTCCACTCTTCCCATGTCACCAATTCCATCATGTGCCCACCTCTGCCCTGTTTTGGCCCAAAGTCGTTGCCGCAGGGGCCTCCACTGGCGTCTTCTACCACAGCCTTTGCCCCACCCTTCTGGCTTGCATGCCTGGGGAGAGGATTGATGGAACTGGCTCCCACAAAAAGTGGTGATGGCCAGTAGTTTACAAGGCTGTAAAGCAGGCTGAGATGAACTGATAGAGGAAAGAGGCAGCTGTCAGCAGCTACAGACTGTGATGGCTGAATGGAGCCACCCAGGGCCAGGTCGCAGACTCTGCCTGAAATGGAGCCATTTCCCTTTCCCAGGCTCAGTTCCACTTCTGTATAATGGAAATAATAACAATAGTGTTTCCCCTCATGTGTGCATCGCTCTGCCAGCCATTCAGTCAGGATGTGCTCCAACTACCCCTGGAGGGTTCCGGGTGCTGCTCCGCTCTGCCTCTCATCAGCACCGGCTGGCCGGCTGGCCTGCCTCGCTTGTATTGCCTGCTGCTGCTGCTGCTGCCTGCGCCGCCTGCCTTTGCAATTAATTCTGAAGTGTTTGCCTGCCTTTCTTGCCTCCGAAGTCCCAGCTGTCTCCTCTGGAGCCTTTCATTAGCAAGCAAACCCTAATCAGAACAAAAACTAATTGCAGATTTGTAGGGAGAAAGCATAGCTTGATGAAGCAAATGTCTAAAGGGATCTTTGGTTCCATTTATGTTGCTCTGTGTTGTGCTTTGATGTGGGATACCAGGAGAGACAGCAAAAGGGAGTGGGAGATGCCAAGGCAAAAACAATGGGAGAGAAGGGAAAAGAAAAGAAATAGCTCTGCGCCACCCACCCCATCTCCCATCACACTTCCTGAAAAAGATGCTGGCTGCTGAGTGTGTATATCACTGCCTCCTCACACATGGAGGAAAAACAGGAGGGAGGCATGCAAACACACCATGACAGCGGCTCTCTCCCTCCTTCCCTCCCCCACTCTGGCCAGGGGACCCCAGCGCTGTGCTGGGTGGGGGGCTGCGTGGGTGGATGGGCTCTTGAAGCTTGCAACAGGCCTGGCTCTGGGTGGATGAATTCATTCAGCAGCACCCTGGACTTCTGCTGGCAGGATCCAGCACGGTCACCCAATGTGTGGGAATGTCTAGTGCTTTTATAAATGCAATGTGTTTGTGTTTGCCGTTCATTGTTGTTAATTACTCCTGGAATCCCAACGTTGGCTGTACATCCCACCCACACAATGAGATAAAGGGAGGGGGTTGCTTGCTAGCTGGGCTCCTACAGGCCAGCACATCATCCACCCAGTCCGTGCCTGCCAGGGGAGGCACAGCCTTGCTAGATGCCCAAGTGCAGGTGGCCCTGGGCAGTCCCCTTTGTTCATTCGTTTGTCTGTCTATTTCTTTACTGATTCATGCAGCATAGGACTCACTCTGTAGCCAGGGCTCTTACTGCAATGTACGTAGACATAAAACAAAACAAAAAAATAAAATTAATAAAACACCAGCAAAACACAATAAAAGGTAAAGGCAACAACAAAAGCAGCCTGTACAATAGCAGAAACCAGCAGATCAAGAGGCAGTAGCTGCTGAAAGACCTAAAAACCCACTGAGGTAAAACAACTCTAAAACAGGATCAAAAGCCATATTGCAAGTTAAAAGAGAATTAAAACAGCCTTTGCATGGTGCCAAAAAGATCACAGAGGCTGACCACTCCCTAGTAGCACCCCACAATACCTCAGACTATGAGGGCATGCGGATCAGGGCCTCAGGGCGCAGGTAGGAACATATGGGAAGAGGCACTCCTCCTCCAGATAGAGTCAGCCCCAGCACTTTGAATTGGGCCTGGGATTGAACTGGGAGCCAGTAAAGCTGGCACCATTCTCATCACCCACTCAGTGCACTCACTGCCCTACTTTGTCCTAAGTGACACTGATGGACCATCTCCAAAGTCAGCCCCACAGACAGGGCAGGGCTGGCTCTCAAGGGCTGTCTACAGCAGGCTCTCATTGCCCACGTGGCATCCATCAGTCTCTGGCCCTTAGGTGAGGGTTTGCAACTGCCTGTGAACACACACCTTATATGTTGGGCAGGTGGGTTTTAGTAGGGTATTCCTGTGTGTGGTTTACTCAATTGGTGCTCCTCTGTGCGCTGAGTATATTTGCTGTGTGCATGCATGCATGTGTGTTTGGTGGCTTGGGATGTGTCTGGATAGGAGGGATATGGGGAGGGCAGCAGCAGCAAGGTGACCCCATCAGGGTGATCACAGATCAGGGAAGGCACAAGGCAGGAAGGGGGAGTCAGCGGGTCAGAAGAGGTGCATGTCAGGGAAGGCACAAGGCAGGGAGGGGGAGTCAGCGGGTCAGAAGAGGTGCATGGCTGGAGGCCATCTCCCCTGCTGACCCTTCCCTTATCCCACAGGTACCTGGTACTGGGCCCTCTTCCCTCAGTGCCAAATACCAGATCAGTTTATAGTAAGACCCCGCTCATCCATGGTTTGATTATGGATAAAGGAGTGGCCTACTGAGCATCACCAAGACCTGAATGAGTGAGCGGGGTGGGGTATTCTGACCCACCTGAGTAATCCATGCAGTCTGAGCCCAGGCTAGAGGTTTGGGGAATCACAGATCCCTTAAAGATGAATTCCTGCTCACTAGGAAGCGCCTCTAGACTTGTGCAGCCCGTGAGGGCATTCGACCCGCAAGACTCTTCTGTTTACAGAAACATAGAGGAGGGTCCTACGCAGTGGCAGTTCAAGGCATGCCAGCAAGATTCACACAAAGCACACCAAGCAAGGATGAGTACAAGGAAGAAGCCACAACACATTCCAGAAGACCTCCCTGCTTAGAACGGAGGGTTATTAACTGGAGCAGCTCCAGCTGAAGAACATCAGAGGGCTTCCAGAAGAAGCCATCTTCATGAGAAGGCCCTTCTCACAAGAAGCCATTTACTCATGAGGAGACCTTTTCTACAACTGGACACTACTTCTTGCAGTGTTTGTTCTGGCCTGAAAATCAAGACATTGCTGCTCTTGGGGCCTAGGTAGGGGCCTCAGCTCTCATTGTCTTGTGAGGATGCACCTGTGGCCACCTCCCCTGAGGGCTCAGGCTCCTCCAAATCCATCTGCTAGTCTCCAAGCATGGGCTGCTCCTTGATGTGGTTTGTCTCTGGAAGCTCTAGCTCTTCCTCTGAAAAGGATTCCTCCAGTGGGGGCATGAAAGAGGCTGATTGGTGTACTGTAAGCGGCTAAAGAACAAAAAGCAGAGAGTAGGAATAAATGGTCAATTCGCCTGATGGAGGGAAGTAAATAGTGGGGTCCCACAGGGATCAGTATTGGGACCAATCCTTTTCAATTTGATCACCAATGATCTGGAATTAGAGTGAGCAGTAAAGTGGCCAAGTTTGCTGACAACACCAAATTATTTAAGGTTCTTAAATCACAAAGGGATTGTGAAGAGCTCCAAAGGGATCCCTCCAAGCTGGGAGAGCGGGCGTCCAAATGGCAGATGCGGTTCAATGTAAGCAAGTGTAAGGTGACGCACATTGGAGCAAAGAACCCCAACTTCAAGTATAAGCTGATGGGATCTGAGCTGGCGATGACCGAACAAGAAAGAGATCTTTGGATTGTGGTGGACAGCTCGATGGAAATGTCCACCCAGTGTGTGGCTGTTGTAAAGAAGGCAAACTCCACGTTAGGCAAAATGGAATTGAGAATAAAACAGCCAGTATCCTACTGCTTTTATACAAATCTATGGTGTGACCACACTTAGAATACTGTGTACAGTTCTGGTTATCACACCTAAAAAAGGATATTATAGAGCTGGAAAAAGTGCAGAAAAGGGCAACTAAAATTATTAAGGGGCTGGAGCATCTCCCCTATGAGGGAAGGTTACATCAGCTGGAATTGTTTAGCTTGGAGAAGAGGAGGATGGGGGGGGGAGAGACATGATAGAGGTGTACACAATTATGCATCGTATAGAGAATATGGATAGGGAGACATTTTTCTCCCTCTCCCAAAATACTAGAACCCGAGGTTATCCCATGAAGTTGATTTGTGGGAGATTTAGGACAAATAAAAGGAAGTACTTCTTCACACAGTGCATAGTTAATTATGGAACTCACTACAAGATGTAGTGATGGCCACCAATTTGGATGGCTTTAAAAGGGGGTTGGATAAATTCCTGGAGGAGAAGGCTATCAATAGCTACTGGCCCTGATGGTTATGTGCTATCTCCAGTATTCGAGGCAGTAAGCCTGTGTGCACCAGTTGCTGGGGAACATGGGTGGGAGGGTGCTGTTGCACCATGTCCTGCCTTGTTGGTCCCTGGCTGATGGCTGGTTGGCCCCTGTGTGAACAGAGTGTTGGACTAGATGGACCCTCGGTCTGATCCAGCATCAGGGCACTTCTGATGTTCTTATTACTAAAGTGTAAGTGTAAGTGTAAGTGGCGTAAGATGCTGACCAAACATGTGTAAGAGTGCGCAATCATGCCTACTGTATGGCAGCAGAGATGGCTGACTTTGCTGCCTCCATTGCATCCCCCAGCAGAGCTTTCCCATGTGGCCCAGAGTATGTTGTTGGCTCATCTGCTAAATGTTGTGTTAGTACCCTCAAGGGCCTGCTGTAATAATTTTGCAAGGCACTTTGAGGATAAAATCTCTCAGTTTCACGCTGACCTGAATGCTGCTTTTAGTACAGTATCTGGTGAAGTCTCCAATGTTCCATCTGGTGCAGTTGTGTGGGATCAGTTCCAGGTTTGGGGGCGTGGGGATGCAGACAAGATGCTTGCAGCTGTTCAGCCAACCACAGGCACCCTTGACTCTTGGCCATCCTGGCTTCTCTGAGCTGCGGGGTGCGCCCGTCTTATTTCTGATTGGTTTTGAGCCACTCTGGGAGCCTCTTTTTGGCCAAAGAGTGGGATAAAAATTATTTAAATAAACAGATTAGAAACCAAAGTGACTTCTGTGGTGAGGAGCACCTATTAGAGCTTTGGCTATTGGGCGGTATAAAAACGTAATAAATAAATAAATAAATAAATAAATAAATATTTGCAGCTTTGGTTGAAATGCCAGCTAACCTAGGGTGACCATATTTGGGAAACCAAAAAAGAGGACACCTAGTGTGTGTGTGTGGGGGGGGGGAAGCAGCTTTCTGAGTCCTGCAGAAAGTACGTTATTCCCCCGCCACCTTAAAGAACCCGATTGGAGTGGAGGAGGGGAAAGGATTTCATTCTGCACCACCACCATCCACTCCAATTGGGGCCTTTTCTATAATGTCCACGAATGACCCACTTTCCCCTTTAAGACCTCAATTGGAGCTCGGGGTGGGGGAATGATGTGCCTCAAGAAAGCATGTCACTCCCTCCTGCCATGCTAATGGCAGCCTTAAAGAGGAAGGTGTGTCATTCCAGGACATTATTGAAAATTATAGAAAATCCCCCCTGACACCATGGAAAGAACAAAAACCAGGACAAATCCGGGGAAATCCTGACAGTTGGTCACCCTAACTAACCCCTTTCCTGAACAGGGACAGCTTGGCCACTGTAGTTCATTAATGATGGTGAACACACGTTTAGGTTTCTGAAATGAGCTTCCATTGTGCTTGGTCCAGAAGCTGCAGCCCTTGCAGAATGGGCTGACCAGGATGCTGCATGGGCCCCTATTAGCTACCGAGTCACGTTCAAGTTTTTGTAGCTGGTGCCCTGTCCCCTCTGGAGGATTGCCTGGAGTCCCCTGACCCAGGCATTCTGGAGGAGCTATGTATGCTGAGGGGCCCTGAGGCAGATCAGGAGTATCCTGGCCCAGGATGTTGCACCTTCCTCTCAAGGACTCAAGGCATGCGCTGAGTAGCCACCTAGCCTCAGGAAGTACAGGTGCTGGCTCAGCGCGCTACCAGATGCAGGCGTGCCCACCTAAGGAAGAAGGGTTCCTCATGAGTAAAAGCCCATGCACGAGCGGTGCTCTGCTCATGGGCAGTCCATTCCACTGGTGATGTTGGTGGTCTGCACTGGTGCTCTGGCTGGGCTCTGATGGCTCAAGCTTAAAAGCCTCCCGTGCTCAGTGCAGAGCACAGGAACAAGGTCTGCACACAGCTTGCCAGCCTGGCTTCCCCTCACTAACCTTGCTCTGATTTGGACTGCTTATGGACCGTGTCTTTGAAGCTGACCTTTGCTCCCTCCCTATGTAACCGTAGGCAGGAGAGTTTGCACTTAAAGCTCCGAACAGCTAGGGGACAGACTACTTTGTGAATCACCTTCCCCAATGTAGACCAATCTGATTGCTAAAATCATTGGAGGAACTGACTTGCCGTTTATGCACAACTTACAGACTGCCATCTGGTGGCAACTTGGAAATATGCTTTGGGGGGTGGGGGCTATGTGGAATGTCCTAAGAGTGTGCAAAGTGGGTCTTCTCTGCCTTGAAATTCGATCTGGAGCTCCATAGAGGTGATTCTCTGCCTTGATTTTGGAGCCCCTCCCCCCTCTATCTGCCTCGTAAAATTACCCTCAAAGAACCGTTCAGTATTCGGGTAACTGGTATTAACAGAAATGCTTATGGCGCCCTCATTTTTAAAGCTAAAGAGATAAAACTTGGCACAGTGATAGCTCTAAAGGGGGCTTTAGCCCTACCAAGTTTGAATCATATCAGTTCATGCTTTGATTTTTTAAGGAATTTTTAAATGGAAATTAACAAAAATTGTTACATCTGCGTAATTTTATAAAGAGATGATGATGATGATGATGATGATGATGATGATGATGATGACAAATTTATTTCTTACCCACCTATCCATTTTGATCAAGGTGGGAAACAGCAGTAAGTACAAAATACATAGGAAGAAGTACAGGAGACACCGTGCAACAGTGACCAAGAGGCAGAAGGTAGGTTAACCAAGAAGAAGGGAAGAGTAGACGTTGTGGGAGACTCCCTGCTGCGTAGGATTGAAACCCAAGTATGCCGTGAAGACCCATGGACTCGCCAGGTGTGCTGTCCCCTGGAGCACAGATTAGAGATGTGACTGAAGGGTTACCGAAGCTCATAAAGCCCATGGACACATACCCCTTTCTTCTCATCCATGTGGGAACAAATGATGTCGCCAAGCAGAGCTACGAAGAAATCATTTCAGACTTTGAAGCTCTGGGAAGGAAACTGAAGAACTTTGGGGCCCAGGTAGTTTTCTCATCCATCCTCCCAGTTCTTGGAAGAGGATTAGAAAGGGAAAGAAAAATACTCCTGATGAACGACTGGCTTCGAAGGTGGTGCCATTGTGAGAGTTTTGGATTCTGGGACCACGGGCTACGCTACTTGGAACATGGACTGCTGGCAAGGGATGGGTTGCACCTCACAAGGGCTGGAAAGAATGAGTTCGGCCACAGCATGAAGAACTTCATCAGGAGGGCTTTAAATTGAATCTTACGGGGGTGGGAGACATAAATTTTGAGGCAACAATGGATGAAGGCCAGTGCACCACAGTACAGAGAACAGCTCCAATAGTGTCCCAAAATAGTGTCTGCAACAATGTAGGAACAAAGCCAGACTATAAAACACAAGGTCTTCGATGTCTATATACTAATGCCCAGAGCATGGGAAACAAACAGAATGAACTTGAACTCTTATTACATGAAGGCAAATACGACTTGATAGGTATAACTGAAACTTGGTGGGATGACTCCCATGACTGGAATATAGCAATTGAAGGATATAACTTGTTCAAAAATAACAGAAGAAATAGAAAGGGAGATGGAGTTGTACTATATGTTAAAAATACCTATCCCTGCACAGAAATACAGGCGGATGAGACTGGGAGCCCCATCGAGAGCATCTGGATTAAAAAAAATGGGGCAAGGAATAAAAAGAATATGATAATCGGAGTCTACTACCGACCACCCAATCAAGGAGAAGACGGGGATGAAACTTTTGAGAAACAAATTGGGCTGGAGTTAAAATCGCAGGTAGAAACATTAACAATCTCAGATATGCAGATGACACTACTTTGATGGCTGAAAGCGAGGAGGAGCTGAGGAGCCTTATGACAAAGGTGAAAGAAGAAAGTGCAAAAGCCGGGTTGCAGTTAAACCTCAAAAAAAAATCAAGATTATGGCAACCAGCTTGATTGGTAACTGGCAAATAGAGGGAGAAAACGTGGAGGCAGTGACAGACTTTGTATTTCTGGGCGCAAAGATTACTGCAGACGCTGACTGCAGCCAGGAAATCAGAAGACGTTTACTTCTTGGGAGGAGAGCAATGACAAATCTTGATAAAATTGTTAAGACCAGAGACACCACACTGACAACAAAGGTCCGCAGAGTTAAAGCAATGGTATTCCCCGTAGTAACCTATGGCTGCGAGAGCTGGACCATAAGGAAAGCTGAGCGAAGGAAGATAGATGCTTTTGAACTGTGGTGTTGGAGGAAAATTCTGAGAGTGCCTTGGACTGCAAGAAGATCAAACCAGTCCATACTCCAGGAAATAAAGCCAGACTGCTCACTTGAGGGAATGGTATTAAAGGCAAAACTGAAGTACTTCAGCCACATAATGAGAAGACAGGATACCCTGGAGAAGAGGCTGATGCTAGGGAAAGTGGAAGGCAAAAGGAAGAGGGGCCGACCAAGGGCAAGATGGATGGATGATATTCTGGAGGTGACAGACTTGACCTTGGGGGAGCTAGGGGTGGCAACGGCCAACAGAAAGCTCTGGCGTGGGCTGGTCCATGAAGTCATGAAGAGTCAGAAGCGACTGAACGAATAAACAACAACTTAGGGGAGAGAAGTCCTTGTTTTTCCCAAATCTGGCAGAGTTTCTGTTGACAAGGAAGGGGGGGGCAAAGGGAAGGCAGCGGAAGAGGGGGGGGAAGTGCCTTGCTCAAGTCCCTGGCAGCTCGTAGCAAGTAACCTGGGTGGTCCCCGTGCACCTCTCAGCTTTGAGATATAGCTATGAAATACGCATTTAAGGTGGATTCCTGCAATGAGCAGGAGGTTGGACTTGATGGCCATATAGGCCCCTTCCAACTCTACTATTCTATGGTTCTATGATTCTAAGTAGTCCATTAGTCCTCCTATGTGGCCTAGCAGGGGGAGGCCAGTGGGGGAGGGGGAGACAGAGGTGTCCTTTCTCCCTTCCCCACTCCTGAATCTCAGCCCTCCTGCCAAAAGCCCTGAACAGCATCACAAGTCTATGAGAAGAAGGAGCACTCCTTGTAGGCGGTAGAAATACACTGCCATATTTGGTTGCAAGTCCGACTTGTCCCCCATTATTTCTGAAATTTACATTTGCCCAAAGTGACAGCCTTGGGTGAGGATAATTAAGCAAATATCTGAAAGAAACTCATTAATTTTCCAAGGCTTTTATCTTGGCCACTTGCTATAAATAGGTGTCGTCGTCCTCCCTGCACTGTGCAGCAATTAAACTACCTCCTTGTTTCAGTTCCAGCTCTTTCCACCATGCGTGGGGGGGGGGGGGCTCTGTTGGCAGCAAGATTAGCTCGATGCCCGAGACAGATTTACTCATCTGTCAAGTCAGGTAATTAAACCCTTTGGGTTGTCAGATTCATTGAAACTAACAACAAAAACTTTTTTTAAAAAAATCCCTCTGAAATGAGTAGGAGGTGTGACGTCACAACCCTTGCTTTTTGGCACATTGGTTCATGCTCAACACAGACTGTAGGCAGGGCAGCCTCCTCCCAAATTGCCCCTGTGGGTAATCAGGGGCCCCTTGACAGTTGACAGGAAAGGAATATAAAATGGCGGCCGTTGGGGCTCCTCACACATTCATTCTCTTCACACTGACACTCTCCTTCCCTCCCCGTCATGATCAAGGGAATCCTTGCTGGAGCGCATCTGCTCATGCCAGCTTCACATGGCCCTTCACGTGCACAGCACATGTGGCAAATCAGCAATGCCCCAGAAGTGGCATGGAACAGCCCCTAGTAAGTGGGCAAATACAATTTAGACATGTTCAGGAGGCTTCTTGGCTTGAACCCTGATAGTGCAAATGACTGAACTTTCACAATTTTTGGTTTTGATGTGAAGGTTGACATGAGGGAATGAAGGGGTTCACCAAAGCAGCCTTTTCTATCACCCTTATATGTTTCACGCCTGCTGTGGCTTCAGTTCAGTGCCATTTTTGACATGAAAGAGCAAAACAAACCTTCGCTCCTCCTCCCTTGTAAACCTTTCCCAAGGGGCGGGGCAGCAGATTTCACCAGCATAGTAGCGCTCCAGGTGAAAAGATACATGAGCTGAAAGAGCACAACAATGAGCAGACGTGAAAGTGCCCAGCACTCGACTTGCTAAGGAAATGGAGGGCGAAACTGCAGATGAAAACTGGATTTAAAGAGTAGGTGTGACATGACTACTTAGGACCTTGTAACCAATCATATCTGGTTACACAGAAACATCCTCACTCTGAACAAGGAGCGGGAGTGGAGTGTGTGAATATATGCCTGTTGCCACGGCTCCTTCTCTTGCACTGAGGGTTTTCACTGCCCTCCAGTGCTGTGTGGTAAGATGTTTGCCTCAGTTCCACATATAGTTGTGCACGACCAATTACAGCAGAGCCGGGAGAGGAATGAGCACTAGGATGCACATCTAAGGGCACATCCAACTGAAAGTCATGCAGAGCATCAACATTTGGAGGCATACATAAAAGCACGTCTCCCTCTATATTCTGCTGCAATTAGTCAAGAAGGCATCCCTGGATCAGGCTGACCACAGGGGAGCAGGGGGAAGAGAGACTGACCTGGTTGTCTCAGCAGCAGAAGCGTGCTCCCTCTCCTTCCCCCACCCCAACTTTTGCAAACAGCATTGACCAGAAGGGAATGAAAATTTTGCAGGGGTGAAATGTGTTCTGTGACTCCCCCTGCAACCCTAATTTCTGCCAATAGCCCCCTGGGTTGTGGGAGCAACTCCTGGCTCAAATGCAGCTCCAAGGAGCCTCACCTTCTGCTGTTCTCCGGGACCTGGTGGGATGCCTTCTGGCATCACTTTCTGCTGGCTGAGGAAGGAACCCGTAGAATCAGCTCCTTACACTCCTTGTTCCAGGAAAAGAGCCTGATTTATATGAAAGCTATAAGGGGGGGTAGAGGGGGGATCTGCTAGTCCAACGTGAGTTCAAGCACTTGTCCGATTTTCCCAAGGAGACAGATTAATTAATGTAATCGGGCACATCTGGCCCACAGAATTGGATTTTTGCACTTTGGGGATAAGGATTGTATTAAGCTGATAAGAGAAGTTGCAGATACAATGAGATGCTGATTTATGGCAAAGAAAGGAGCTGGCAGCCTTTGCAGCAGGAGAGAGCCTGATCTGCAAAGTGAATCAAAGCAGAGCCAGTGCAAGTTGCCTTTTGACTTTGGAGATGCAGAAGAGGAGAGAGGCTCCCTGGGGGTATCAGGAAGGCAATGGATGGAGAAGAGAAGAGCTGGTGGCGGCAGCGGCGGCGGCTGTTGCAGTTCCGCTGCTGCTGCTGTTTCTCCCAAGCATGAGAGAGATCTGGGTGGCTGGGTGCTGTGAATGTTCTCTCTGCCACTGCCACAAACATCCCAAGTGGCACTGGTTTCCTGAAAGCTGTTGTGGGTGTGGGGGGCATGAGGAGGCTATGTCCTTTAGGTCATAATGCACAGGGCCATTGAGAAGACATGTGATGCTGGCACCTCTGCCATGGTCAGCTGCTCCCTGGCCCTGAGGCTAACACAGAGCCATTTCTTCCCAATCCAGTTCCAACTGGATTGGATGGGGGATTTGAGTGCTTCTCAGTGCTATTCTGGAGGTGGTTGCACTCCCTGCAAAGGATCGGGTCCATAGCTTGGCAATACAGGAGTGGCACCTCTGGCTAGAAATGCCTTTTACCACTTTAGGCCAATATACCAGCTATGGCCCTACCAGGATAGAGATAACCCAGTTTCGGCAATGTTCGGCAGCCTGGTAACTTCCTGCAGAAAAACTATGTGGATGGGGAACCCGCAACCCTCAAGATGTCATTGGATTCCAACTCTCAGCATCCCTTGTCATTGGCCATGCCAATAGGGGACTATTGGCTTATGACTCAGGAAAGTTGGCAAAGACCTTCAGCCTGCTTTATTCAGCCACTTCTGCTAATAGGCATGCATATCAGAGTTGCTTGCTATATTGGTGCTTGTTTTGAATGCTATTGTTAGTTTTCAATAATTTCTGTAGCTTTAGGGGGCAGGGTCACCGCATTTCTGATGCACCCGAGAGCCTCGCTCTCCTTTTGCATATCTCCTGGGAGCCAGGGAAAATGGGAACATATGATGTTGTTAAGGCCCAGTCCCATTTTGTAAATGCCCAGCCATATTCTGCACAACTGAAGTTTCCAGGTGGTCTTCAAAGGCAACCTACACACACCTCTTACAGTCATCCAGCGATGGAGTCCCTGGGCCCCTCTGAATGTCATTGCCAACTTTCCTGAGTCATAAGCCAATAGTCCCCTGGCTAAGCAATTAGAAGTATAAAGCAGCATTGCCCACCAGCCCAAGTTTGTCCCTGCTCCCTCGCGCCCCTCAACTGCTCTAGCGTCAAGCCCAGTGCATGGGTGGGGTGGGGTGCTAGTGTAATGCCTGTCTTTAGAGGAAAGTGGGAGGGGCATGGAATGGGGGGAGGACAGAGCAAAAGGTCAGTTGAGGAGAGGAGTTGAGCAAGAAGAGGCAGCTGGAAGGAGAGGAGGCAGAAGGAGAAAGGGAAGAAAGGGAAGAGAAATCAGCAGCCGACAGGAGGAGACCGTCTTCAGTTTAGTGAAGAGCGCACCTCCACAGGCAACCAAGGACTAAAGAACAGGGATAAACAACCGTTGTTGGACCCGTAAACCTAACACTGCACTTCACAGAGTTAAAAAGGGAGTTGAATGTAGTTGATTCATAGTTGTGTTAATTTTTTTCCTTCACGTTATTATTCCTTAAACCTTCTTAAGCAAATTAATTTCTGTTAAACATTAATTCAGTTTTGTCTCTGAAGTGATTGTAATCTGCCCCTCCTCATCCTAGCCCTTGTCTTGACGGCGGTGCTTTGGAGCTGTGAGGCACTTGGGTCCTGCACTCGCGCTCCTTCCTAGCATCTGCATGGGAAGGAATGCAAGTGCAAACTTTCCCTGTGGGAGAGAGGGGAAGAAACGAGGGGGCGGGAACGAGGCAGCCAGGGGCAGCCATGAGGACAAGGGGAGCTACGCTGGGCGCCTGAACCGCCTTTCCTCCCTCTCACCTCCCTCTGGCTGCCCATTCCTCCCCCCTCCACTTTTTTATTTTTATTATCTGTATAAGCACGGATAAAGATAATAACAATGAAAAGGGCAGAGGAACGGGCCCCGTTCCTCTCCTCCCCCCCCCATTTTTTAATTTTAAATTTGTAAAGAGGCGCGGGGCCCATTCCTCTCCTCCCCCTTCACCCCATTTTTTTATTATTCTCCATGGGGCACAGGGCTCTCCTGAGGTCCACCCCCTTGCCTGTCCAGCCCACTGCGACCAATCAGGAGGCGCCATGGGCTGTGACAAGCCTCCACTGCCAAAAAGTCAGGGTAAGTGGAGTTTCTGGGGTTTGCCTGTGGATGGCTTCGCAACAGCGGCTGCGTCATGTAGATGACGTGCCGCTATTGCAAAGCCACCCCAGGGCAAACACTTCATGTATTATTATTATTATTATTATTATTATTATTATTATTATTATTATTATTATTTATTTATTTATTTATTTATATAGCACCATCAATGTACATGGTGCTGTACAGAGTAAAACAGTAAATAGCAAGACTCTGCCGCATAGGCTTACAATCTAATAAAATCATAGTAAAACAATAAGGAGGGGAAGAGAATGCAAACAGGCACAGGGTAGGGTAAAACTAACAGTATAAAGTCTATGCAACATCAAGTTTTAAAAGCTTTAGGAAAAAGAAAAGTTTTTAGTTGAGCTTTAAAAGCTGCGATTGAACTTGTAGTTCTCAAATGCCCCTGATCATAGAAACTTGAAACATTACACTAGTAGTCCTGTTCCCTTCCTGCTTTTTTGTGCCCCCCCATCCGCTCACCACATGCAAATGTGGCTCACGCCTCTGAAATTTGCATGCGGTGTGGCTCTGTCTCCAATTGGCTGCCTCCAACCCCTTCCACTAACCATGTGGCTGTGCCCAAGGGCCCACCTTCACACCACACTGATTGGTCAAGCAGGGCTGTCTGTCATCCTGCTGGCGGAGGGGCTGCCCTGCCTGTTTGACATGGAAGAAATTAATTGCTATTAAAGCTCAAGCTTTGAACTTTTTTGAACTTTCACAATTTTCTGCATGTCTAAACTGCTCAAGCTTCAGTTTAAAAGAAAAATGCAGAAAAGCATTTTGGCAGATTTCTAGCAATAACCTAAAAACAAGCTCCTTTGGCTCCGCCATTCCTGCCCCTGCTGTGCCTATTCCAGCAGTGCCATTTGTCCCTGGAAACTGCCATCCCTTGAAGAAACAGAGCTCATGAGAGGCAGATGGGACACTCAGCAGGGATCAGAAATCCACACTGAGCGCCTAGCGTGTGCCAACCCTGGACCCAGGCCATGAAGGCACAGGCCACCCAAGAGGAACTCACCAGGTGCTAGTTCCAGTGGAGCCTCCAGCTGAGCCCTGGGGTTTCTCTTGGCTCTTGGCAACCCCTCGCACATAGCACCACCCTGGCTAGGGAACAGACCTGTTGCCGAGCACTCTATTGCCTCTCTATCTGCTCCCACCTGGACATCAAGGAAGTCCAACACAAGACACATTTGACTCCCACAAAGGAAATGTCTCATAAATAAACAGACTGGTAAAAAGGAAGCTTAAAGGGTCAAATCTCTCCAGAACATTTCAGTGTTCTCCACAAACACAATAAGTGAAACCCAGCTTGCACGTATCCTGCTGGTCAGGCAAGAAGCTACCATTTCTGTATCACTTCTTGAACACAATTGTTCTCGTATACTGGGCCCTAAAACAGTCCCTGAGTCCCCACAACCTTTCCTCCAGACTCACTCGAGGACTTTGCTTATGTTCACACACAATAACCAAATTGCACCCAAAGCAGTAGACGCTTGGCTTCTGACAAAGTAGCCCAGCAGCCGTGCCTGGGCCCCAGTAGCTTTGCATACTTGTGTGCCTGCTTGCATTTGTGTATGTGTGTATCGGGGGTGGGTGTTCCAATGATTCAGAGGTGAGGAGGTGTGCCCAGGCTGCAACCCCATTACCATGAGGGGAAAATGAGGCTAAATTGTAAATAATGCCTGAGGGTGTTTAAGGAAAGTGATTTCCCTATATCAATGTGCCTATTGCATTGTCCAGATCTTATGAGATTTGCTATAGCCAACCAGAGGATGTGTTGCAGCAGAACAAGCAACATTCTGAGTAGAGGGCATTGTTGTCCCAGGCTCTCCTCTGGAATGGAGGCAGCATGCTGAGTATGTAGTTGAACTCGGACTTGTAATGTAAGAGAGTTGCACTTTGCTATGTGGCTGACTCTCTCTGCTAGCACCAGAAGTGCAGGAAAGCTGAAAGGACAAATCCTAAGCATCAGGGAGGCTGACCTTGGCCGGGGAAGGGGGTGGGGGTCCAGTGGTGGGCCTGGGGCTGACAGGCCCCAAACAAAAGTGAGTCAATTATAAATTGTTTCCAATCATGTTGGAAGGAAAAAATCAAAACATCCACAGTACAATATCTTTATTGGGACGACCAAAAACTTTCAAAAAAAGATCACAAGCTTTGTAGGACTCTTCTTCAAGCTGGAAGTGATGTTAAAACTAATATAGCAAGAAGTGTGGTCCATGGTGTAAACTTTGGAAACGTAGGAAATACGATTTCAGAATTAAAAGAAGCGACTCATGAGATTGTATGTATGGGAGGGGCTCGTGGAATGTATGGGGGGGGTGGCCCTGTTACAAGTTTGTACTGAGAGCGCACACGCACACACGCGCTCACACACACACACTCCCCCAGCTTGAACCTGGGCCCCTTGTAGGAGGAATGGGCAGAAGGACTTCTGCTGCCACCGCAGGTGCCGCTTCTTGCACGTGGACAGCGCCCTCTGCTGTGGTAAGCCAGTGCCAGCAGGCCCCAATCCTCAGGGTTGTGGTAAAAAGCCATCCCGGGAAGGGCTCAAGGGCACTTAATTACTGCAGGCCTTAATCTGCATGAAGCTGAGCTCTCCTCTTTTCCCAGTGCTCAGTCCTCAGCCTAGCCATGCCTACAGTAGTAGTGCAGGAGATGGGCAGATGACCTCTGACACACCAGCTGCACCAGAACACACGCGCACATTCAGAAACAAGCAGCCATATTGTAATGATCTTGGCAGCCATTCCTGAAGGACGAAGAGCCCAGGGGGGAGCTCTTGGATGTGGGGGGCTGAGCCCCCCCCCATGGCCCCTTGATCCACTCTCCCCTGGGCTGCTGCTGATATGCAAAAAGGAACGTCCCAAGTGGGAAAGGGCCTTGTTCCTCTGGGAGTCTGATTCAGGACGGAAGTGCGGCTTGTGGGGTGTCCCCACCCCAACTCTAGGGCACTGAGTTGCTGGAGCTCCAGCTGGCAGGTTCAGTCTAGTTTGCCCTAGTCAGAATTTAAGGTGCTTCCAGGTGGAAGGCGGGTTCCTAGCACCACCCACCAGAAGGCCTCGGCTCAAACCCCTGTTCTTTGACCCTGAATGGTTTCTTTTCTGGTAAGGAAAAGGGTGGAAGTAGCAGTAGGGAAACAAATGGAAGACAAGGTGGTCTGGACCTGCCACCCACCCAAATTCCCTGGAAAAGCCTGACTTCTGGCAGGACAAAAGCCTCACCTGGAAGCACCCTGGTGGCTCCTCTGGGGGGAGAGGTGGGGGCCAGGCTGGGCAGTCCCTTTGGGCTGCGCTTGCTTGGGAGCACCTCCGTTTCTGCTGCCACCTCTTTTGCAGGGGCCTCCTGATGCCCCCAGTGGCTCAGCTGTGCAGGCTCCAGGCTTTAAGATGCCCTTGGCCAGATGCTCCTGTCCTTCTGCTTTGCTGCTGCTGCTGCCCCTTGCCTTATTTATTTATTTATTACATATTTATACTGCCCAACAGGCAAGGCTCAATTAAAACCATAATACACAGAGGTCAAAATTTTAAAACATATAAAAAAATTAAAATGTCATATAAAATCAGCAAAAGTTATAATCCAGGGAAAGCTTGTCTAAAATGGTATGTTTTCAGAAGGAATTTGAAAGATGTTATATTTTCCACCTCCTGAACGACACGAGGGAGGGTTTTCCAGAGAAGGCCCGCCATCGAGGTTCTTTGTGATGACATTCTCTTCATCTCAGAATGAAGAGCAGGACCTATTCTGACGATCGTAAATGTCACCTGGGTACATAAGGGAAGGCAGTCTGCTAGGTATCCTGGCCCCAAGAACCTTAGGGCTTTATAGGATAATGGCATAACCTTGTATGTGGCTCAGTAGCTGACAGGCAGTCAGTGCAGTTCTTTCAGCACAGGTTTTATGTGGGCAAAGCTGGGTGTCCCAGTGAGCAGCTTACATGCTGTGTTCTGCACTACCTGCAGCTTCCGAACCATGCACATGGCTAGCCCCACATAGAGCATGTGACAGTAGTCTAATCGTGAGGTTACCAGTGCATGAATGACCGTGGCCACGTGGGTCTCCAGTGAAAAAGATGTATCCAGGAGCACTGCGATGCCACCCGCTCACACACAAGGCTTTGACGTGCACACCTCCCTCAGGCGAAGCACCTGAGGAAGGGGTAAAAGGAAAAGTATAACCTTTCCCTTAGAGCAGAAGGAAAAGGTAAGGAGGCTTTTCTGACAAGGCTCTTCGGTGAATATAGCAGGCTGAAGGTTTAATATAAAGTGTTTATTTATGAACCTATAGAGCGGGAGACACAGCCAAACTGACATGTGGTTTTATGGTAGCAAAATAAAGAAAATGTTTATTGTTGTTTACAGTTCTTAGTTCCTTCAAATTCTATTCAAATCCTGCCTAGTCTTAAGAACACTGGTAGTAACAAATCTAATAATAACAATCCTTAGTCCCTATGATCTTATTTCCACTCCTCACACAACTCCTAACAAGAAATCACTCAGCTAAACACATCTACCCTCCAAACCCCATCACCAGCCAAACACCTCAGGCCACTCGGCTCCCCCATATATAGACTCCTTCCCCTTTCCACAGCATCACTAGCCACACCCACTCAATCCAACATTCCACACTCTCTAGACATAATCATGCAGACACACCTAAGGGAATAGAAATGTGGGTAACGCCACAAGCACCCTCAGACTACAGGCCTGCTCCTTCAGAGGGAGTGCAACCCTATCCAGAACAGGCAAACACCCCAATTCCTGGACCTGGGAACCAGCAACCCACAAGGCTTATCAGGATTCAGCTTCAGTTTATTGACCCTCATCTAGGCACTGGTCAAGAGCATGTACGGCCTCTCCCAATTCAGATGTTACAGAGAGATGACCACTCTCAACAGCTTCATATAGATATTGAATAAGATTGAAAGCAAGATGGTGCCCTGTGGCACACCACCGTCCAGCTGCCATGGGCAGAAGTACATTCCCCCAATGCTAATCTCTGGAACTGACCCTGCAAGTAGGAGTCAAACTACTGTAGAACAGGGCCTCCAGCTCCCAACTCACAAAGGTGGTCCAGGAGGATACCATGGTCAACAGTATCAAAAGCCGCTGAGTGATCAAGAAGAAGTAACAGCCAGGGTACCTTTGCCGCCGCCCCCTGGTCCCACCCTGCACATTTGCCCAGAGGGAGAAGGCGAGATGAGACCACTGCTGCCCTTGCCCCATGCTCCTGACACTGCTCATGTATGGAAAGCGGCAGCTGAATGGTCAGTGGCAGCACCAAGGTGGAGCAGCCTGGCCAGGGGGCACCCAGAGTTGGCAGCGGAACCCCCTCCTTGGCTGTGGGGCTCAGCTAGCAGCCCTGCAAGCAATGCAAAGCAAGCCTTGGAATGAGGCACAGGATTGTGGCCATGCCCTGCTCCTCCTATCTGCCCCCTCCCCTTGCTTGTCCAGGCTGGCAGAGCCTCCTGCGATCCTACCATGGTTCTGCCAAGCATCCCTCCTAGCTGCTGTGATCTTAAAAACAAAGACACAAACACACGGACTGTTTTGGGTTTGGATCTGAGTCCAAGGAGCTGCATGGAGCTGAAGGACTCCCATCAGAAGGCCTGGAGGCCAAGCTCTGAGCCACCCACCAGGAGCCCCACCTGATCAAATGGGGAGCAACGTTGCCCAAGGTCCCCCTGGCTGGGGTCAGGTTTGAATGTCACGTTCCCTCAGCACCCACCCTGGGTTCCTCAGGTGCCCAGAAGATCCTTCCAGGAGAGTCAGTGTCTGCTTCCAGGGGACATAGTGGCCGTGGCTCCAATGCCATTTGCTAGTCTTGGCCCAGGCTCCATCACACCTACTTTTTTATCCGGTTTTCATCTGCAATTTCCCCCTCTGCTTCCTTAGTGAGTCAAGTACTGGACAATTCCACATCTGTGCATTGTTGCGTTCTTTCAGCTCATGTATCTTTTCACCTGGAGCACTATTATGCCGGCGAAATTTCCCGCCCTGAAGTTAATTTTTTTATTTTAAAGAAGTATTTCTTTATTTCTGCCAAATACAATAGTACAGCAGCCTGAAACTGAGCAATTTGGTAAAAACAAAAACAAAAAAACCCTACACTTTCCCCTGAATCAGATTGGTTCATCCCTTGATTTTTTAGGAATTTTTAAAATCCCCCCAAAACCTTTTTCCTGATAGTCCACCAGTGTGAAAGTCCACCTGTTTGCAGTTCTAAAGGATCTCTTTTCCTTTACTTTGATCATGCGAAGCTGTGCATCTCCAGTTCATAAAATAGAGACCTGCTGTTCCCTTACTCAAAAGTAAATCCCATTGAGTTCAACTGTATTTACATCCAAGTCATACTAAACTCTGATGCATGCTTACCTTTGAGTAAACCCCATTAAACCTCATTCTAGCAAATGCAATTGAATGCAATTCTGTTAGGCTGAAATGGTGTAATGATGCATTGGTGTATTTAAGGGATTAAGGGATAAAGGAAAATCAACCCCTTGTATGTTCACAAACTGCTTTACCTATCCTCACTTCAACGAAGTATTGTTGGTGCACTGTAAAACTTAGGAGAAAGGGGGCAGGGAAGAACACACTGTGCTTTCCCTAGGATCTTTATAAACGGAGTTGTACGATGGCTTTCTTTAAAAAACAACAACCAAGTCTTCGGGGGTGAACCACTACCACCCCTATCCTAGTGTATTTTCCACATTTCTTTTAAGGTGAAAATGTACCCCTGGTCATGCCTACTCAGGAGTAAGAACATAGAGTTAAATGGGACCTCTCTCTCTCCCCCTTCACAGTTGAGCGGAGAACCGCCCCACCCTCCTCTTTTGTTAATGAGGCCGCCCTTAGGCACACACGCCCCCAGCAAAGAACAGGATGGTGGGATAGAACGTAACCTCAGAAAAACATGGGAAGGAGGAGCGCCTTTATTTTGCAGGGTGGGAGAATAGTCCAGACTTTCCCCACTCCAAAAAGAAACAAAACATGGAGAGAAGAAGCAAAATGAGTGCAGGATGTGGATAATGTCATATGAGTACTGGGCTGCAAAACTGCATAACAGGCATGGCGAGTATGTGATTAATTACTGGTGTGATGGATCTCTCTCTCTCTCTCTCTCTCTCTCTCTCTCTCACACACACACACACACACACACACACACACACACACACACACACAGTGGCAGCTGCCATCTCCCTTATGGAGTTGCCCATTTGTTGAGATAATTGGTTGGTGCACCCTCCCCACCCCACCCCCGGCTACCATTGGAGCCCTGCAGCTGGATCAGGATACAGGCATCTCTACTGCAGCATCCTCCATTTCCACTGGCCAACTAGATGTCCCCCGCAGGCCCTGAGAGCAAGAACCCTCCCCAGACATTGCACCCCAGTGCCTGGTACTCAGCAGCAGGCTGCCTCTGGCCCTGGACCCCCCACCCCAACCTCCTCATCTTCCATGGATTTGCCTCCTCCCATTGTGAAGGCATCTAAGCCAAATGGCTCCCGCCATGGCCAGTGAAAGGGAATTTCAGACATTACCAGCAACAGGGCCTTCTCCACTGGGGCACCCAGACCATGGAAATCTGCCTCAAACTTCTTGGTCAGGGGCAAAGAGGAATTATGCTGAAGGCTTCTGGACACTTCCAGGCTGGTGCTGATTTCTGGGCATATTTGCATACTTTTCTTATTTGCATTGCTTTTAAAACCTTCATAACCTATTTTGATAAGTGTTGTGATGGAAGGCAAGGTATATGTTTACAAAATAATAAGTTAGGGTGACCCTATGAAAAGGAGGGCGGGGGTGCTCCTGTATCTTTAACAGTTGCATAGAAAAGGGAATTTCAGCAGGTGTCATTTGTATATAAGGAGAACATGGTGAAATTCCCTCTTTATCACAACAGTTAAAGGTGCAGGAGCTATACTACAGTGATCAGATTTAGAAGAGGGCAGGGCACTTGCAGCTTTAACTGTTGTGATGAAGAGGAAACTTCACCAGATTCTCCATATCTCCAATTTCAGCAGGGAACACCTGCTGAAATTCCCTTTTCAATACAACTGTTAAAGATACAGGAGCCCTGTCCTCCTTTTCATATGGTCACCCTTTCTGCCTCAGGGGGAAAAGGCAAAGCCATGGCTGGAGCACAGCACAAAGTCAAGCACCTTTCTTTGTTGTGGCACCTGGGCCTTGCCCCCAAAAGCACCAGCCAGACAGCCAGGGGCACCCGCACAGCATTTTGCACAACAGAAAGTCTTGTTATTGGGGGGGGGGGGCACAGTTAATAACCTCACCAAATCTGTTTGAAGAAGTCAGAAAACCTCTGTGCATACGCGTGCGCGTACACACACACACACACAGAGTTGCCTCATCAGCTGGAAAATAAAATGAGAAACAGATCAGACAGAGAGGTAAAGTGTTGACTCTTTGAGGTGAATCTTCAACATTAATGCCTTAATTCACAAAGAAAACTTATGAGTTAGTTATGCACTTTGGTCTGGATCCAGATTTAGAATAGATCCATTGAAATCTGTAGGATTTATGTGATTCCTCTTCAATGTGACTTTCTACTCTTCTTTGGGAAAAACTGGGCATCAGCATCATAATATATTTCTTACCCACTTCTCCATTCTGAATGAGGTGGGGAACGATAGGCCTGCCAGAAGAGATCAGTCTTTATAGCTTTCTTAAATGCTAAAAGACTGTCAAGCTGATGAGTCTCCTCCGGCAGGCCATTCCACAGTCTGGGAGCAGCAGAAGGGAAGGTCCTCTGGATAATACCTGCCAGCCTAATTTTGGCTGACTGAAGTAGATTCTTCCCAGAGGACCTGAATGTGCAAGGTGGATTGTATGGGAGAAGGCGATCCCGCAGATAGCCTGGACCCAAACCATGTAAGGTGATAACCAACACTTTATACTTCGCCCGGAAATTAATTGGCAGCCAGTGAAGAGATTTTAAAATTGGTGTAATGTGGTCACCCCTAAGTGTACTGTTGACCAACCTGACTGCCATATTTTGAACTACTTGAAGTTTCCGGACTAGGCACAAAGGTAGCACATTGCAGAAGTTGAGCCTCGAAATTACCAGCGTGTGCACAAGCATCTTTAGGCCTTCTGACTCTAGAAAAGGGTGCAGCTGGCATATAAGCCAAAGCTCATAGTAGGCACTCCTGGCTGTTGCATCTATTTGGGCTGTCATTTGGAGTGACGGAACCAGAAGCACCCCCAAGCTGCGAACACAGTCTTTCGGGGGAGTGTAACCTCATCCAGAACTGGTTGACACACCTCCAAACCCAGGTTTCTCTAAACAAGCGACTTATTGCACACTTATGGTTGGCCGCTCACGAAGGTTTGTGGGTCTTTTAAAGTTTAAACAATGTCATGAACGACCAGGAGCACCTGTTGGAAATTCCATCATGAAAAGAACTGATTTTAAAGTGGGAACATCTGGGGGGGAAAGCAGTTTGTTTTGCCACTAGATGGTGCTGTCTCAATGGAACTGAATGGAGGAGAAGTATTCAATTCAAATCATGTGGTTGCTCCTATCCATCCATGTAATTAAGCCCCTAACAATCGTGCCAAAAAGCAGGAGGCAAAACACTCCGGGGTAAGCAATGCAATTTCCCCTTAATGTAAAGACACTTGAAGACACAACTTGATGAGCTGATACCATCGAATCAGGGAGGTTGTGGGCTCTCCCACACTAGAGGCCTTCAAGAGGCAACTGGACAGCCATCTTTAAGGTAGATTCCTGCATTGAGCAGGGGGTTGGACTCGATGGCCTTGTAGGCCCCTTCCAACTCTGCTATTCTATGATTCTATGACTCTATGATCTCTCTGGCTCTTGTGCTCCCTCCCACAATTGCCACCAGAAAGGAGGAAACTTCTTACCCTGAAGGGACAGGAGATGAAACAGACCAGACTTGAACTCAAAAGAAGAGAAGAAAGGGAAGGTGAACAGACCAGGCTAGAAGGCCAATAGGTGCTGTGACTTCAGCAGATGGATCCCTCTAGGCAACTGAAACAAGTGACACCATCCCTACTTTTGTCCTCATCCTTTGCAATTCCTTTCCTAGTGTCCCTTTACGTTGTAAACCTGTGGGAAGAGGCTGTCTAACTATTCATTCATGCAACCCACTCTAGGAGCTTTTTGACTGAAGACTGGGATAAGATTGTTTCAAATAAGAAAATAAAAAAGAATGAACAAATTGGACAGATATGACTGAATCCAGCCCGCTGGATTTGAATGTTGACATTTCACCTGATATTAAATGCATGGTTTTAATCCAGAGTGCAGAGCACTGAGCTAATCTGGCACAGGGGGCACAGAGCTGCCTCCCTCAACCTGGTGCCCTGGCTGCATGTGGCTACTCTAGCCTATGCTGCAAACATTGTTTTCCTCTGCAGAAGGAAAGAGGAGCGAGAGCAGCTAGGCTGCACGCATGCGCGCACACACACACACACACACAAACACCCATCCCCACCAGATGCTCACCTGGACAGAGTGGCCACTAGGTGGCGCTGGTGCTTTACAAACGTGCCAAGGGCCTGAATGAAGAATGAGCTGGTGGCGCTGGGTGGGGCGGGCAGTCTGCTCCTGGCTTCCCTGCATGCCATGGGCAGTATTTGTGGCAGATTCACTCCCCCTGGCTCAGTGCTGCACCATCTTGCTCTCCTGGGACAATGTTGCAATAAGGGCAGGAGGAACTCTGCAGCCCACTGGTCCTGGGTGAAACACCCCACATACGGGTAGCATGGGAACAATGTCTCTGATCCCCCACAGGTAGAGCCTCTACTTGTCCCAGATGCCAGCTTGGTTCTGTGGCTTCAACTCACCACCATGAACGGCTGTGAAGGTGGCTGTGCCCCTACCTCCTCCTCCTCCCTCTCCTACTTATTTATTTATTTATTTATTTATTACATTTTTATGCCGCCCAATAGCCAAAGCTCTCTGGGCAGTTCATAAAAATTAAAACCATAATAAAACAACCAATAGTCTAAAAACACAAATACAAAATACAGTATAAAAAGCACAACCAGGATAAAACCACGCAGCAGAAATTTATATAAGATTAAAATACAGAATTAGAACAGTAAAATTTAAATGTAAGTTAAAATTAAGTGTTAAAATACTGAGAGAATAAAAGGGTCTTCAGCTGGCGATGAAAGGAGTACAGTGTAGGTGCCAGGTGGACCTCTCTGGAGAGCTCATTCCACAGCCAGGGTGCCACAGCAGAGAAAGCCCTCCACCTAGTAGCTCCTTAGTAGCTACTAAGGCAATGGCTCTCAAATGGTGCTTCTCAGCTGGGAGGGGAAGTGGAAGGCTGTTCCAGAGTGTTGACATGTAAGCTGTATGGTCAATTTGTCCAGGAGCCAAACCAGGAGTTGGAACTTTAGAGAGTGTGGCTGCTGCATCCAAAGGTGAATAACCCCCAATGACAGGGAAGTGTGTACAGAGGGGCTGATCATGGAGGGAGATTGCAGCATGATTGATGAAAGATCCATCACATGTCACCTGAGTACCAAGAATACCAAAAGGACCATTCACTTAAATTATTGCTGGCAGTAACTCTGGCCAGCCCTCTTCAGTGGAGTCGGTTTCAGACAGCAGCTGTAATGGCTTCATCAAGTTCAACTGACACAGATCTCTTCTGCCCAGGGATACCAGGGGTATATGCCAAGCCCAGGAAGACTTCTGCCATGATTTGGCTCAGAGCTCACCCTATGGATTTCTCCAGCACACTTTCCCAAGCCAGCCTGGAGGGGCTGTAGGATCTGGCAAGCAGACCTCTCCAGGCAGAAGTTCAGTTCAAAGGTATGCAGGCAACAGCTGAATCTGACAACTGAAGAGGAATGCCACAGTCATTTAAGAAGTGATGCTCTGGATGGATCAGACTCTGGGCATCATCATACGAGCATTTTATTGCACACTCATTACTGGGCACTCACAGATTTTTGCAGGTCCTCTTCATGGCATTGTCTGCGTTCCATGTGCCTCCCGCCCTTTCTAGCCTTCTTCATGTGACAAAAAAAGACACTGGTAAATCTGAATTATTTTTGAGAGATGGAACTTGCTGCTATCTCCTGCTGTGTGCAGGAGAAGAAGCGTGTCAAAATGGGCCACGTGCACATTGTTTAATTCCGCTTTCAAAAGAGGAAGTAATGAGGGACAAAAGCATGGTGGAGAAGCGACAGTAAGCAAACATGATTCCCCCCCTGTGTGTTTATGCTCTCTGCATTAGTCAAATAAAGAGGCAAACGTCAGTTAGGCAGGCAAATAGTCAAGCACAGAGCCATCATAGAATCATAGAATCATAGAACAGCAGAGTTGGAAGGGGCCTACAAGGCCATCGAGTCCAACCCCCTGCCCAATGAAGGAATCCACCCTAAAGCATCCCTGACAGATGCTTGTCCAGCTGCCTCTTGAATGCCTCTAAAGTGGGACCTACCTCCCTAGGTAACTGATTCCACCGTCGCACTGTTCTAACAGTTAGGAAGTTTTTCCTGATGTACAGCCAGAATCTGGCTTCCTTTATCTTGAGCCAGTTATTCCGTGTCCTGCACTCTGGGAGGATCGAGAAGAGATCCTGGCCCTCCTCTGTGTGACAACCTTTTAAGTATTTGAAGAGTGCTATCATGTCTCCCCTCAATCTTCTCTTCTCCAGGCTAAACTTGCCCAGTTCTTTCAGTCTCTCTTCATAGGGCTTTGTTTCTAGACCCCTGATCATCCTCGTTGCCCTCTTCTGAACACGCTCCAGCTTGTCTGCATCCTTCTTGAATTGTGGAGCCCAGAACTGGACACAATACTCTAGATGAGGCCTAACCAGGGCCGAATAGAGAGGAACCAGTACCTCACGTGATTTGGAAGCTATACTTCTATTAATGCAGCCCAAAATAGCATTTGCCTTTCTTGCAGCCATATCGCACTGTTGGCTCATATTCAGCTTGCGATCTACAACAATTCCAAGATCTTTCTCATTTGTAGTATTGCTGAGCCAAGTGTCCCCCATCTTGTAACTGCATTTGGTTTCTATTTCCTAAATGTAGAACTTGGCATTTATCCCTATTAAATTTCATTCTGTTGTTTTCAGCCCAGCACTCTAGCCTATCAAGATCACTTTGAAGTTTGTTTCTGTCTTCCAGGGTATTAGCTATCCCACCCAATTTGGTGTCATCTGCAAATTTGATCAGCGTTCCCTGCACCTCCTTGTCCAAATCATTAATAAAAATGTTGAAGAGCACTGGGCCCAGGACTGAGCCCTGCGGCACCCCACTCGTTGCCTCTCCCCAGTTTGAGAAGGTTCCATTGATAAGTACTCTTTGAGTCCGATTCTGTAGCCAACTGTGAATCCACCTAATAGTTGTTCCATCTAGCCCACTTTTAGCTATTTTGTTAATCAGAATGTCATGTGGTACTTTGTCAAAAGCTTTGCTGAAGTCAAGACATATGACGTCCACAGCATTCCCACAGTCCACAAGGGAGGTTATCCTATCAAAAAATGAGATCAAATTAGTCTGACAGGATTTGTTCCTGACAAATCCATGTTGGCTTCTAGTAATCACTGCATTGATTTCAAGGTGTTTACAGATTGACTTCTTTATAATCTGCTCCAGAATTTTCCCAGGGATGGATGTCAGACTGACTGGTCTGTAGTTCCCAGGTTCCTCCTTTTTGCCCTTTTTGAAGATAGGGACAACGTTAGCACTCCTCCAGTTGTCCGGCACCTCACCCGTCTTCCATGATTTTGCAAAGATAATAGACAAAGGTTCTGAGAGTTCTTCTGCTAGCTCCTTCATTACCCTAGGATGCTAAGTTCATCTGGCCCTGGAGATTTAAACTCATTCAAACTCAAATTAGGTGTTCTTTGACCATTTGTTTATCAATCTCAAACTGCAATCCTGCCCCCTCAACTTCTGCTTCACTTTTTCCAGGGGGGTCATTGACCCACTTTTGGGAGAAGACCGAGGCAAAGTAGGAATTGAGCACTTCAGCCTTTTCTTTGTCGTCTGTTATCAATTTGCCATCCTCATTAAGCAGTTGAACCACCATTTCTTTCCTCTGTCTTTTACTACTCACGTATCTGAAGAAAGCCTTTTTATTGCTTTTAGCATCCCTCGCTAATCTCAGCTCATTCACAGCTTTAGCCTTCCTGACGCCATTTTGGCACTTCTGCGCCACTTGTCTGTACTCTTCTTTTGTAGTCTGGCCTTCCTTCCACTTCCTATATGTATCCATTTTTGTTTTCAGGTCATCTCTAAGCTTTTTGTGGAGCCACATTGGTTTCCTCTGTTGTTTTCTATCTTTTCTCCTTGTTGGAATTGTTTGTAACTGTGCCTTTAAAATTTCATTTTTTAAATACTCCCACCCATCCTGCACTCCTTTTCTCATTAGGCTCCCTTGCCATGGGACCTTACTTATTATAGTTCTGAGTTTATTAAAATCAGCTTTCCTAAAATCCAGAGTACGTGTATGGCTACGCTCGACTTTTGTCTCCTTCATAAGTATGACGTGGTCACTTTCCCCCAGAGTTCCCGTAACTGCCACTTTATCCACTAAGTCATCCCTATTGGTCAATAACAAGTCAAGGATTGCCGATCCTCTAGTTCCTTCCTCCACTTTCTGTAGGGGAAAGTTATCACCCATACATATCAGGAATTTCTTGGAAGGGCCGCTTTTGGCAGTAATGGTCTCCCAACAGATATCAGGGTAATTGAAGTCCCCCATCACTACTACATCACACTTCCTTGAAACACTGGCAATTTGTTTCTCAAAAGTTTCGTCCTCGTCTTCTCCTTGATTGGGTGGTCGGTAGTAGACTCCGATTATCATATTCTTCTTATTCCTAGCCCCATTTATTTTAATCCAGATCATTTATTTTAATCAGTCCATATGGGGTCAGTTTAAGGCAGGAGCAGGAAACAGGCATGGTCAAAGAACACAATTACCAGGCAAACAGGTGGTTTCCAGAAGAAAGAGGCACAGCTGAGATCTAGACACAGGAGAGTAGCCACACAGGAGCACAGTCCAACAAGCAGAACTCAGAAGCATAAAGATTCAGCCACAAGGCAATGTCAGGGACACTGGAGTCAAAAGAGAGATGTTGTTTCCAGCAGCTAGAAGGCTCTGATGGAAGGCTTCTGTTGTCAGAGCTTCCAGAGCCCCACCCTGGGCTCAGATGCAGTTCATTGCAAGCCCTCTGGCAACAGTCCCTTTCTTCTTGAGGCGCCCTCCCTTGTAACAGAGCATGCCTTCTAAAAGGAACCCTACTGGCCTGCCTTTTGAGAGGACAGTGCTCTTGAGGGTTAGGTGGCTGCCCCCAGGCTCCACTTCAGAGGCAGATCTCCCCTTTACACAGAGGAGGGCCAGGATCTCTTCTCGATCCTCCCAGAGTGCAGGACACGGAATAATGGGCTCAAGTTACAAGAAGCCAGATTCCGACTGGACATCAGGAAAAACTTCCTGACTGTTAGATCAGTACCACAATGGAACCAATGACCTACGGACATTGTGGGTTCTCTGGCCTTCAAGAGGCAGCTGGACAGCCATCTGTCAGGTATACCTCAAGGTAGATTCCTGCAATGAGCAGGGGGTTGGACTCAGTGGCCATATAGGCCACTTCCAACTCTACTATTCTATGATTCTATGAACAGTTTAGAAAGGGAGAGCAGGATGTGTGGTGGTGCTATGGCCCTACACACACATTGATAACAGAACATCTCAAACTGGGCTTTGGCCCTCCTTCTCCTCATCCTCCTGCAGACCCATCAATGAAGCTCAACGGCCCCCACACGCATGCACACACATACACAACCCCCTTCCACCAGACTATGCAAAAAGATGTCATCTCTCACTTATTTGTCAATGTATCAGTCAGCTAATGTTTTAGAGTTCACATCCATTCTTCTCTCAAAGTTTCTGAAGTCTTTGGTAACAAAGACCTATTTTAGAACCAGGAGCTCCTAAGCTTCATGTAGGCCCCTCATTCATTCATGGTAAACATTTTTCCCATTGCTCATCTCATTTGGGTCTTTGCCAGCCAAGCGAACAATTCCCAGCAGGGAATTGGAAGCAGGGAGTGGATCTGTGACACCCGTTTCTCCCAGAAGGGCTGCTGGCGGCAGCATCCTGGAGGCCTGTCTGAGGTGGCAAATGTGGTGGTGCTTTAAGGGACCATGGCCCAGGAACAGAGCACAGGATGGGCAGGCAGAAGGCCCAGCTCCGATCCCTGGCAGAGCCAGGGCCAAACAGCAGGTGCTGGAAAGACTGCTGCTCTGCCTGGGAGCCCAGAGAGCCAGTCAAAGAAGGCCATGCTGGGCTAGCAGGACACATCATCTGACCTAGTCTAAGGCAGCTTCTTGGGTGCCCTATTTCATTGGTTATTATAGGGGGAGAGGCACTATTTGGATTTTCTGCCTTTGAGCCCTCTCCACCAACTGCAGGAACCACCAAGTCTGTGCAGGCCGTGGGAATAAGCTCACAGTGCTGAGGACTGCTGAAGCTAAGCTGCTGCTGCTGCTGCTGCTGCTGCTACTGCTACTGCTGCTCTTCTTCAATGTGTGTACAGCAGATGGGGAGACCTACTCCAAGTGGACCCACACGCTTCTTCCCCTATGAAGGGTCATTGCATCACCTATTGTTTAAGAAACTACCTGGTGGACATATCAGCCCAGAGGCCAAGGAGCAGCAGCATGAGAGAGTCTGAGAAGCCCTGGCTCCGTCAACTCAGGGCCAAAGCAAAAACACATCCAGAGCATCTCAAGGGAAGAAACAGAGTCTCCTGGAACAACAGCCTCATAAAATCCAGCATTCACTTCTGGCCCATTCTAGCATGGTTCCCAAAGGTTGCTTAACATGGGAGAAGAACTAGAGCCACAGGAAATATGTGTTGTTGCTGTTGCTGCTGCTGCTGCTGCTGCTGCTGCTGCTGCTGCTTTTTAAGGATGGAGAGGATCTGAGCATGCTTGAAAGCACATGGGTAAGACCAGAGGGCGTAAGAGACTTGCAAAGGGAAAGGAAGGAGAGGAAGGAGAAGAGTGGACAAAAGTGAATAGGCTGTAAGTTTAGAAGTGGAATGGAGGCAAGTCAGAAGACAGTCATGTGAGGAAGAGGAGAGAAAATGGGGCAACAGAGAGGATGGGAGGTGGATGGGAATTTGTCTCCATCTTCTCCCAGAGTCTGAGCTTCACCATAGCAGCATCCCACAAACACCCTTCCCTCCTCCATGATCCCTTCCTGATTGGCTCCAGTGAGGGACTCTTCCTGTCAGCAGAGAGCTGGGGGTCCATCCTCATTTCCCTCTCTGAGTGATTGCTGCTGATTACTCCTTCCATCTCTTCAGAGGCACATCTTTCCGTATCACATCTGATCTCATCTTTGCAGCAGCCAGCAATCTGGGCAGTTCCAGGATCCAGCCCAGCTGCCTCCGTGGTGCCTTTTGTGGCATCTGTCCCTGGGCGTCCTCCACTGCCCATAAAAATTCCCAGCCCTCCCTGGAGCTGGTCTGCCCACCCACCCCCTTTGCCTCTCTGAAATCTCTAGAACTGTGGCTGGTTCAGCGGCATCTCCTCCAGTGGCAGAACCAGCCCTGGCCCCTAGTGGAGAGCGTGTCGTTCCTTTCCAATATTTGTATAGCACACGAATAAATTATTCATCCATTTGCACTTGCGAGTCCTCTGGGCACCATACAAAATTTAACTAAAAATATAGCTTAGCATAACACACTGTGGCTGCCTGGGTTGGCTCAGCTGTGCTTCCTGCAGAAAGACCGGGGGGGGGGGGGGTGTCTTCAGGGGCTGCTGGTCTGGTAGTCACGCCTCTAGGAAACCCTGCCGGAGTGATGGATGGAAAAAGCAGCTCTGTGCAAGTTCCCACTGCCTGACCCCTACACAGGGCAGAGCTCCAGGTGGGCCTTTGCTGCTCTCGACCCACCCATCCCGCATCCTGTTTCTCATAGTAGCCAAGCCCACACACAGCAGGACATGAGGGCACTGTTGTCCCCACACCCTCCTGCTGTGACTGCTGGGCTTCTGGCATTCAGAGCCATGTGCCCACTGGTGTTGGACGTCGCACGGAGCCTCCATTGATAGCCTTCTCGCAGCCACCCACAAACCTGTCGAAGGACGAGCCTGCCTGAACCTTAAAGTCGTCATCAGAGGTCCTCATCAAAGCCCCTCTGAGGTGGGTTATGACGGGAGAGAGGGCTTCCTGTGTGAGGACTCCTCCAGGCAGCCTCCCCCTGGCTGGGCCCTCCTGATGTCTTTGGACTGTAGCTCTCTCTGTCAGCCCTGCTGGAGGGCCCCGGATTGGGGGAGGCAGCTGTGTGCAGAACACCTTCTGCAAGGAGATTCGCCAGGCCCGGGCCTGGTTTCTTCCTGGGTCCAGGCAGAGACCTTCATATTGGCCCAGGCAGAACCGCCTGTCCTTGCAGCAGCTTCTCATGAAGAGGATCTATGGACTCTGCTGGTGCTTGTTGCCCTGAGCTGGGCTGGTTGCTCTGGATTTTAACATGATATTATTGTATCTATTGCTCTTTTATTGTTTTATGACAATAAAATGTGAGTCACTTGGGAGAAGGGATGATCATCATCATCGTCATCATCATTCATTCATTCATTCATTCGCTGGTTTCTACTCATAAAAAATGTGTTCTGGGAAAATGTGACACAAGTGAAGGCCTGGTGGGTGGAACCTGTGATGGTTATTGACACCCATTGATGGAGTGACTGTACATCTTGGGAGCTCACTTCTCCTAGTATAACAGCTGTATTTGAACCAAATGAAATTTCTGAGAGGTTTTCAAAGTCATCGTCATATACATTGCATCAGAGTAGCCGAGCTGGAGATAACCAGGGCATGGATAACCAGGGCAATGGCTCCTATCAGTCTGGAATCAGGAGCACTGCTATATGCAGAGGGGGCCATGAATCCAGCAAACATGAGCCATCAGCCAGTAGGCATGAGAGAGAGAGAGAGAGAGAGAGAGAGAGAGAGAGAGAGAGAGAGAGAGAGAGAGATGCCAGATCTACACCAACCAGTATATAGCACTATGAAGCAGTATGAAAGCAGTATATAAGAGGCAGGAGTCTCTACACTACTGGTTTATACTGGTATTGAAGTGCACTGACAACTGTTGGGGCCCATTGACACATTCCACATACTGCTTTCATACCACTTTCATAGTGCTATACAGTATCCGGCCAGGGAGAGAGAGGGTGGGGCATGTCCTTCTGTAGAGAAGCAGGAGCATGCATTTGCATGGAGATGTCTATGGAGCCCACATGCATATGCACACACGCACACACACACACTTCTTGCATTTGCACACACATTACCTGCAACACTTGTCAAAAGGGGAGCTGCCACTGACTTCCCTTCTGAAAGTGCATTTGCCCTTCTGGCTTACTCCACAGGACCCAACCATTACTTTGGTTTCACAAGCAGCGGCAGCAAGACGACTGAGGTTTGGCAGTGGTCAGCTGTATCAGGACTGCTTAGCATGCTCATCTCACACTCTGCTTTCCTGTGGCAGCACGTCAAAGACAGAGCTGAGTTTGCTTTGTGCGAATATTTTACAGGGAAGTGTAATTGAAATTCTCTTCCCAATGCCTGGCAAGGATGACTCATACATCACTGTTATTTGTCTGTATAATAAATAAGACTTAAATCCAAGATTGCAGGAGGAGCTGTGCTTTATGAATGATGCCAGCCCTTTGCATTCAGAGGCAGAAACCAGTGACATCAGCACCTGAATCCCCAAACCCCAAGCTAGTCTGGCTCTGGGCACTGAGATGGGATTCACCCCCCACCCACCCGCACCCCACCCACAAACACACTTCCTCACTCACACACAAAAGCAAGCCTCGGCTGTGTGGTGCCCTGAAAGTAAGAAATGAAGACTAGCTGACACTCTGGGTCAGTTCTGTAGAGAAGGAAGCCAGGCCTGTACTGACCGCAGCCAGTGCAGGAAACAAGAGGAGCCTCAATGGCAGGCTTATTTGTGCTCCTTTGGCCAAGAATGGTTGGGCCATTTCTTGACAGATTCTGCCATGCTGTTATTCAAAACTACATCCAACTGGCTCCCCTCTAAAAAGCCGGGCTCTTCTCCACAGAGCCCCCCTTCCTAGAGCAGCAGCTCCACCACCCCTTGTCCTCAGACCGAATCACTGAAGAGGGAGCCTGGATCAGCCTTCCCTGTTGGTGCCTTCCAGATGTGTTGGACTACAACTCCTAGCATACCCAGCCAGTATTGACATTGGGCTGGGGTGATGGGATTCCTAGTGGAGATCTCTCGAAGGAAGGCTGACCTGGGTCTTGTGCTGCCAACAGAACACAGCAGGCAAAGCTCTGGGATGCCATTGAGCAGGACCAAGAGGGAGCCCGAGATAGCAGACATCCCCAGACATCTCTCAAGGCAGACACGGGAGGAAAACTTCTCTCTGCTGAGGCCGTGTGTCAGAACAGCACATTCAGGAGGGCTGACCCTACCATTAGGCAGAATGGAGCAGTTGCCTCAGGTGGCAGATGCTGGCAGGTGGCAGCAAAGCTGTTGAAGGAAAGACCTGTGGGCCTCATGGCCTGCTGTGTGCTTCCTAGGTTAGGATGCTGTCCCATCACCCATGTTGAAGGAGAACTCACCTTCCAGTTCATCTGTCTTGTATACATGGGAAGGGGGGGCATCTTAACCTTTGCCTTGGGCCACCCCTGGCAGAGAAGAGTAGCAGCAAATGCAGTCTTGAAAACCTTCTAAGTGATGGGGCAGCAAGAGACATGTTTCCACATTAGCTATATGAAAGGGGACCTGCATCCGTCCAGATTAGGGAGTGCCCAGATGAACATGTCTTTGGTCACCCAAAGAACTCCCCTCCTGAACACTTCCATTATATGCATAGTAAGCAACCCATCAGCGCAAACACTAAAGAACTGCCAGGCCCAGATGGATAATGGACTCGTAGACATAAATAAAGCCCAGCTGGAAGGAGGCGCTACCCTGTCCCTTGGCCACCATGTTTAATAAATGGTTGTGCTGGCCTTGGCAGGCACTTAATGAAGAGCGGCAGAGTCACTGGAGACAGTTACATCAATTACATGCTCTCGGCAGGAAGGAGGCACTTGATCAAGTGTCCATCTGCAGTTGTGGCTCTAAAACATGACCTCCTTGACTTGTGTTATTTTTCTTTTGCTGGTTGTTGGTGCATTTCCACCAGGCTGGAGAATTCTACTTCTGGGTCAGCAGAATTCTGAGGATTCTCCTTATGGGTCAGCAGCATCTGCAGTCAATGGGGAGGCTGTCCTGTCATGTTGGAGGCTGTCCTTGTCATGGGGAGCCACTGCAGTCAGTGGGGAGGCTGTCCTTGTCATTGCAAAGGGTGTGCAAAGTTCATGTTTCTGCCTGAGCTCAACATGGCGTATACCTGCAACAAGTGCAAGCTGGTGGCACTTTTGGAAGAAAAAGTGAGAGGACTTGAGCGGCGAGTGTCCACCCTCCAAGGAATAAGAGAAGTCGAGGAGTTCTTAGACCGAACGGTGGAACTGCAACAGCAACAAGAAGCTCACGAGATTGAAGAACAACAGCCAGCTGAAGCAGAAGTGGAGTATGCTGAGGGGAGGAAAGCCAATGAAGAGGAAACTCCCTGGAAAAGAGTGACAGTTAGGAGCAGAAGAATTAGAAGGCATTCTGCACCGGTGGAACCATTAGAGTTAAGCAACCGCTTTCAGCTTCTGGAGAATGAGACTGAAGGACAGTTTGCAGAGGAAGAAGTACAGGAGACACCATGCAACAGTGACCAAGAGGCAGAAGGTAGGTCAACCAAGAAAAAGAGAAGAGTAGTCATTGTGGGACACTCCCTGCTGCGTGGGATTGAAACCCAAGTATGTTGTGAAGACCCATGGACTCGCCAGGTATGCTGTCTCCCCGGAGCACAGATTAGAGATGTGACTGAAGGGTTACCGAAGCTCATAAAGCCCACGGACACATACCCCTTTCTTCTCATCCATGTGGGAACAAATGATGTCACCAAGCAGAGCTACGAAGAAATCATTTCAGACTTTGAAGTTCTGGGAAGGAAACTGAAGAACTTTGGGGCCCAGGTAGTTTTCTCATCCATCCTCCCGGTTCTTGGAAGAGGATTAGAAAGGGAAAGAAAAATACTCCGGATGAACGACTGGCTTCGAAAGTGCCGTCATGAGAGTTTTGGATTCTGGGACCACGGGCTACGCTACTTGGAACATGGACTGCTGGCAAGGGATGGGTTGCACCTCACAAGGGCTGGAAAGAATGAGTTCAGCCACAGCATGAAGAACTTCATCAGGAGGGCTTTAAACTGAATCTTACGGGGGTGGGAGACGTAAATTTTGAGGCAACAATGGATGAAGGCCAATGCACCACAGTACAGAGAACAGCTCCAACAGTGTCCCAAAATAGTGTCTGCAACAAGGTAGGAACAAAGCCAGACTATAAAACACATGGTCTTCAATGTCTATATACTAATGCCCAGAGCATGGGAAACAAACAGAATGAAGTTGAACTCTTATTACATGAAGGCAGATACGACTTGATAGGTATAACTGAAACTTGGTGGGATGACTCCCATGACTGGAATATAGCAATTGAAGGCTATAACTTGTTCAAAAAGAACAGAAGAAATAGAAAGGGAGGTGAAGTTGCACTATATGTTAAAAATACCTATCCCTGCACAGAAATACAGGCGGATGAGACTGGGAGCCCCGTCGAGAGCGTCTGGATTAAAATAAATGGGGCTAGGAATAAAAAGAATATGATAATCGGAGTCTACTACCGACCACCCAATCAAGGAGAAGACGAGGACGAAACTTTTGAGAAACAAATTGCCAGTGTTTCAAGGAAGTGTGATGTAGTAGTGATGGGGGACTTCAATTACCCTGATATCTGTTACTGACCATTACTGCCAAAAGCGGCCCTTCCAAGAAATTCCTGGCATGTATGGGTGATAACTTTCTCCTACAGAAAGTGGAGGAAGGAACTAGAGGATCGGCAATCTTTGACTTGTTATTGACCAATAGGGATGACTTAGTGGATAAAGTGGCAGTTACGGGAACTCTGGGGGAAAGTGACCACGTCATACTTGAATTCTTGATTATGAAGGAGACAAAAGTTGAGCGTAGCCATACATGTACTCTGGATTTTAGGAAAGCTGATTTTAATAAACTCAGAACTATAATAAGTAAGGTCTCGTGGCAAGGGAGCCTAATGAGAAAAGGAGTGCAGGATGGGTGGGAGTATTTAAAAAAGGAAATTTTAAAGGCACAGTTACAAACAATTCCAACAAGGAGAAAAGATAGAAGACAACAGAGGAAACCAATGTGGCTCCACAAAAAGCTTAGAGATGACCTGAAAACAAAAATGGATACATATAGGAAGTGGAAGGAAGGCCAGGCTACAAAAGAAGAGTACAGACAAGTGGCGCAGAAGTGCCGAAATGGCGTCAGGAAGGCTAAAGCTGTGAATGAGCTGAGATTAGCGAGGGATGCTAAAAGCAATAAAAAGGCTTTCTTCAGATACGTGAGTAGTAAAAGACAGAGGAAAGAAATGGTGGTTCAACTGCTTAATGAGGATGGCAAATTGATAACAGACGACAAAGAAAAGGCTCAATTCCTACTTTGCCTCGGTCTTCTCCCAAAAGCGGGTCTATGACCCCCCCAAGAAAAAGTGAAGCAGAAGTTGAGGGGGCAGGATTGAAGTTTGAGATTGATAAACAAATGGTCAAAGAACACCTAATTTCCTTGAATGAGTTTAAATCTCCAGGGCCCGATGAACTGCATCCTAGAGTAATGAAGGAGCTAGCAGAAGAACTCTCAGAACCTTTGTCTATTATCTTTGCAAAATCATGGAAGACGAGTGAGGTGCCGGACGACTGGAGGAGGGCTAACGTTGTCCCTATCTTCAAAAAGGGCAAAAAGGAAGAACCTGGGAACTACAGACCAGTCAGTCTGACATCCATCCCTTGGAAAATTCTGGAGCAGATTATAAAGACGTCAATATTTATAAATAAATAAATAAATAAAATCTGTAAACACCTTGAAATCAATGCAGTGATTACTAGAAGCCAACATGGATTTGTCAGGAACAAATCCTGTCAGACTAATTTGATCTCATTTTTTGATAGGATAACCTCCCTTGTGGACTGTGGGAACGCTCTGGACGTCATATATCTTGACTTCAGCAAAGCTTTTGACAAAGTACCACATGACATTCTGATTAACAAACTAGCTAAAAGTGGGCTAGATGGAACAACTATTAGGTGGATTCACAGTTGGCTACAGAATCGGACTCAAAGAGTACTTATCAATGGAACCTTCTCAAACTGGGGTGAGGCAACGAGTGGGGTGCCGCAGGGCTCAGTCCTGGGCCCAGTGCTCTTCAACATTTTTATTAATGATTTGGACGAGGAGGTGCAGGGAACGCTGATCAAATTTGCAGATGACACCAAATTGGGTGGGATAGCTAATACCCTGGAAGACAGAAACAAACTTCAAAGTGATCTTGATAGGCTGGAGTGCTGGGCTGAAAACAACAGAATGAAATTTAATAGGGATAAATGCCAAGTTCTACATTTAGGGAATAGAAACCAAATGCACAGTTACAAGATGGGGGACACTTGGCTCAGCAATACTACAAACGAGAAAGATCTTGGTATTGTTGTAGATCACAAGCTGAATATGAGCCAACAGTGCGATATGGCTGCAAGAAAGGCAAATGCTATTTTGGGCTGCATTAATAGAAGTATAGTTTCCAAATCACTTGAGGTACTGGTTCCTCTCTATTCGGCCCTGGTTAGGCCTCATCTAGCATATTGTATCCAGTTCTGGGCTCCACAATTCAAGAAGGACGCAGACAAGCTGGAGCGTGTTCAGAGGAGGGCAACCAGGATGATCAGGGGTCTAGAAACAAAGCCCTATGAAGAGAGACTGAAAGAACTGGGCATGTTTAGCCTGGAGAAGAGAAGATTGAGGGGAGACATGATAGCACTCTTCAAATACTTAAAAGGTTGTCACACAGAGGAGAGCCAGGATCTCTTCTCGATTTTCCCAGAGTGCAGGACACGGAATAACGGGCTCAAGTTAAAGGAAGCCAGATTCCGGCTGGACATCAGGAAAAACTTCCTGACTGTTAGAGCAGTGCGACGGTGAAATCAGTTACCTAGGGAGGTTGTGGGCTCTCCCACACTAGAGGCATTCAAGAGGCAGCTGGACAAGCATCTGTCAGGGATGCTTTAGGGTAGATTCCTGCATTGAGCAGGGGGTTGGACTCGATGGCCTTGTAGGCCCCTTCAAACTCTGCTATTCTATGATTCTATGTACAAGCCAGCAGCTGGAGGTCGCCTTGCAATCTTCTCCCAGTCCTTCAGCTCCCCTTTCAAGGGAGCCACCACCACCACCCCTCTGTCCAGGACCTCCATGGAATCTCCTCCAAGCAACAGAGAGTCTCAAGCAAGACCATCAGCCTGTGGCAGGCCCTCCACTGCATCTCTGCCTGAGAGTCAGGCATCTTCGACCAGTGTCTTTCATCACCCTGCTGGGTTCTGCCCACCTGCAGCTTTGGGAGGCAGGAGCGAGGCCTCCTTCCCCTGACAAGCACTCTCACTCGAGGAGTCTGGACAGAGTGGAGAGATGGGGTTAGGGGCATCTGCTTTCTCTGCAGTGTGTGTGTGTGCTCCAGGATTTTCCAGCTGCTTGGCCAACACAAGCTTTGTTCTTCACTGCTGCCATACTGGAACAAGTGGTAGGGCTTGTGGATGCTAGCTCAGCAAGCAGCCGGCCTTGTCCATGCTGAAATCTCAGAAGTGGTTCAGGCATACGGGCCACATTGTTCAACTCTGAAGAAGGGAGCATGTGACTACTACTACTTAGGGCTACCTCAAATGTTACTTTTTCTGAAAGAACAAGCATGCATTTTTTCAGATACACACCCCATGGCCTCCAAATCTCTACTGCTCCTGTTCCCCACCACTACATCAAGACTTTGGGACGTGCCTTCCTTTTCATCCACAGGCATGGCAGAGAGTATCCCAGCTAGACCATTCTCTTCAGCTGCAGTACTTTGCCCCATTTCCCTTCTTATCAAATTCTCATTCTGGCCCTATCATGAGATCATCCGCCATGGTCACTGGATGGCCTCTGCATGGGTTAGCTCATTCTAACTGCAGACTTCCAGTGCCCCTGTCTTAGAACAGTCCACTATTCCCAGTTAATAAAGCAGGGCAAAAGAAGGGAGGGAGGGAGGGAGGGAGGAAGGAAGGAAGGAAGGAAGGAAGGACCTTCCGCTCCGCAGGTAATATTCCAAATTGTGTCGGGGAAGAACGAATTATGAATCTAAGGTATTTCTTCCCTTCTCCAGTGCCAACCTCTTCCCAAAGTCCACTGCGTTAATGTGTATTGCATTGTTTAGCCAATTACTAATTTACTAGGAATTAACTTTAATGCATTAATAAATGTTGCCATTTTCCTGACAAATGGCCATAATAATGCATTTTAATGGGCTGCAGCAGTCAGGGATAAATATCTTTTGCATATTACTTATTCAGTACATCTGTAGCTAATTACATTTGCTGAATAATTACATCGCAGCTGCCTCCGCGCGCCCCTCCCCCGCTTGTGTCAGCAGCCAGCCTGCCCGTGATAAATCCCCACCCGCCCAGAAAAAGGCGACCCAGAGCCAGGGTGATTATAGAGCTTAATCACCAGCCATGGGGGGAAGCCTCCTGGCGACGCTGTCCGGCTGGGCATGCTGCCAGCGGCTGTGATTTAGTTACCTCTTCAGAGGAGAAACTCATTCCAGAGACGGATTGCTGCAACAGCCCTCCACGTGGAGCATGAATAATTCTTTAATCACGGCCAAGACAGGGCTAAAGTCCCACTCCAACTTATCAGGTTTGGAAGGTGGGAGGGAGCAGAAAGGGGCAGCCTGGCATGCATTTCCATCACCACTAGCTAAGAGGCCACCCCAGACCCACAGAGCACACGCACAATGCCTTCCATCAGCCCAGCTAGTGGTTGGAATACAGGAAATGACACAGGATGCTTTTGACCAGACACGGGTGTTAACATTTTTTTAAAAATGAAAAAATGAAAATGATAAACAGCTGCTGCTGCTGCTGCTGCTGCTGCTAGTGAGCTGGTGGAACAGTGGGGGTGGGGGGGTGCCTTTAATGCATGAAAGTTCTCTACAACAATGTAGTAGATTGACTTAAGAAGAATGCTAGCCTATGAAGACCTCTGTATAACTCAGAAACTCACATCCAACATTTGTTCCACTCCAGTTTGCCTGTATTCATGGAACAAGCACACAGAGGATTGGAGCTGTCACGCCATCTAGGGGCCAATCTACATGGGTGATCTAGTGCGAAGCAAGAGTGCTTCAAGGTTGTTCAGGACAGATAACATTGTTGCCATCCTGCAGCAACCACACAACTTCCTGCTCAAAAAGGCACATTTTCAGAGTCATTTTAGTGTGTCTTTTCTAGGGCTGTGCACGGACCCCCGATCCGCTCTAGATCCCGATCTGCAACTTTCAGATCGGGTCTGCTCCGCTATGGGATGATCCACCTCCGCTCCGAGGTGGATCCAGATCCAGAGCTCCGCTTCCCACCTCCCCCATAAACTTGCATTGAAAATGTCAAACGCTTATAACTTTTTTAGTGTTCAATTTAGAAACATGAAAATGGGCACCAGGAGAGCTTCTAAATAGATCCTTAGGCATGGCCACTTTGAAGGAAATTGGATCATCCTTTGATTTTTGGTGAATTTTTAAAAGATTTCCCCCCATTTACAGAAATGCATGTATCTCCGTCATTTTTCCAGATACATACATGCAACTGCCCACCAGGATAGCTTATAAATACATCCTTATTCATGCCAGTTTTGAAGGAAATCCAATCATGCCCTGATTTAGGGGGAAAATTTAAAGTTCAACCTAAATCAGAATCTTCCTCTCAGGTAACAACGTCAAAAATGAACACAGGGAATTTCAAGATAGAAAATTTTTAAACTGGGTGAGTGTACAGCACATAGCTGTTCATGGGATAAACAACTCAGACCTTGCATTGCCATGCTTGGGTCGAAATACTTCTAAAAACTTAATTTCTTTCATGCCACCCACTCATTTCAAAGTGCTATAAGGTGTTGGTTTTTCAAGATGCACCCACACCCACACACACCTCCATCACAGTTCACACACTCCAGGGTATGCCCAGCCAACAATTGTAATAACAATAATAATAATAATAATAATAATAATAATAATAATAATAATAATCACAACAAGAAGAAGAATTAATACAAAAACGCTGCTGACTTTACTGGAACAGTGGACGTGCCCAGTGGACTGTGCCACCACCTCTCAGTTGTTTGGCCGGTCCTGTCTAGGTACCTGCCTTTGAGAAGCCACATTACACATCAACTCGTGCAAGTCATTGGTTTCCACTGGTTCCCCTTTGGAGGGCTCTGATGACCCTCAAGGGCAATGGGCACTGGGCTCGTCCACATGCCATACAGCACATCATCCCCTTGCACCACATCTATTCAGTTGTTCACCACAGTTATGGTGGGTACCTTGCAGTGCTGTGTTGGCTATCTGTTATTTTACTTTGTATATTATTTAAGGTTGTGTGTGTGAGTTTGCTGGGGCTACTGCTTCACCAATGCACTCAAAAAGTAGGGCTGTGCACGGACCCCCCGAACCGCTTCGTGGCCTGATCCGGAACTTCCAGATCGGTCCCGAACCGCTTCGGGTCGATCCGCCCATCCACCGCTCCACTCCGTGGAGTGAGATCTGGCTCTGCCACTGTAGCCATATAGACGGCGGCACCTGTGGTGGTGCCAGGTAAGCCAACCCCCCCGCCCCCTTACCTGCCTCCGTCATGGTCCATCGCGGGCTTCAATTGAGGCCCCAGCTTCAAGCCGGAAGAGAAGGCCACAGCCTCTTCTGGCTTCAAGCCGGGGCCTCAATTGAAGCCCGTGACGGAGGCAGGTAAGTCCCCCTCGCCCCTGCCCCCCTGCTCCCTTACCTGGCTCCACCACCACCGCTGCATGGCTGCACGGATTGGAGGGTCCGTGCACCCTCCAATCTCTGCTTCCGCTTTGAGGCCTGGCCCTCAGTTGAAGCGGACTTGAGGCAGGTAAGGGGGTGGGGGGGGAGTTTCACTTACCTGGCTCCGCTGCCATCACCGCATGGACGACATACCCCCTTACCTGCCTTTGTTGCAATCCATCACGGGCTTCAATTGAGGCCCCAGTTGAAGTTGGAAGAGAAGGCCACGGCCTCTTCCGGCTTGAAGCTGGGGCCTCAATTGAAGCCCGTGACAGACCATGATGGAGGCAGGTAAGCCCCCCTACCCCCTTACCTGGCTCCACCGCCGTCGCTGCATGAACGGCAGCAGCGGAGTCAGGTAAGCCCAACTCCCCCCCACCCCCCTTACCTGTGTCCATCACGGTCCATCATGGGCTTCAATTGAGGCCCCGGCTTCAAGCTAGAAGAGAAGGCCACAGCCTTTTCCAGCTTGAAGCTGGGGCCTCAATTGAAGCCTGCAATGAACACAGGTAAGCCCCCCTCCCCCCTCCCCCCCACTTACCTGCATCCGGAGCTCTGGATCAAGGCAAACCACTTCGCCTCGATCTGCAGCCCCCCCGACCAAATTTGTCTCCGCCTTTGTCGGAGGTGAATCAGGCTGCTCAGCTATCACTTCTCCAAACCGAAGCGAAGCGGAGCACAGCCCTATCAAAAAGTGACAAAAGTCCTACAAAAGACAAAGAAAGAAAAGTTACTAAGTATCCAGTTTTGCTTATTACCGCCTCCAACATTGGGATTGGAGGGTGTTTCACATGGGCTGAACAGTTATCACAATTGGGAGATGAACCTGGCAATCAATGCTGAAAAAGCATGTTCCCCCCTCCCACTTTACCCATTCAATAAAAATTAATTGCAAGCAAACCGCATGATGACGCATTCTTAGACAGGCTGATTATCCCTAAATTAAAAGTAGAACATGGAACTCTTCTTAATAGTCCCATAAGAGCTGAGGAGATAGAAGAGACCATAAAACGTTTAAAAAATGGGAAATCACCAGGCATAGATGGTCTTGGGGGGGAATTTTATAAAGCTTTTAAAGTCACCCTTACTCCCTATTTAGTGAGATTATTTAATTTTATTTTAGAAGGTTTCCAGAATCCTGGAAAGGCACGCGCTTGATAACCATTCCTAAGCCAGGACGAGATCCCCACCTAGTGAACTCTTATCGCCCAATAGCACTTCTTAATCAGGATGCTAAACTCTTCACATCCTTGCTTGCTCATCGTCTGAACCAGTTTATAACAGAATATGTAGATGAAGATCAAACAGGTTTTATGCCAGGTCGACACTTAGCAGATTCTGTGCGCAGGATACTTAACTTAATTCACCACAGCGAAAGCCAAAAGTCTCCTTTGGCACTGTTTTCTCTTGATGTTTTCAAGGCATTTGACCGCTTGGAATGGCCTTTTATTTTCCGCTTATTTCATAAAATGGCGTTTGGTAATCAATTTCTTAAGGTATTGAAGCAATTGTACTCTGATGCTAAGGCAACAGTATGTGTTAACTCTCGGGAATCAAAAAGGTTTCAAATAACTAGAGGCACACGTCAGGGCTGCCCACTCTCCCCACTTATCTTTGCCGTTGCAATAGAAGCCCTAGCAACCTCAATTCGGGCAGACCCAGCTATATCGGGGCCTAGAATAAATGGGAGACATCATTGCATCAAACTTTTTGCTGATGATATATTGCTTATGTTAACAGAACCTAAGGTTGCTCTTCCTGCTCTTCGTACACATCTGGATACCTTCAAGGAAGAAAAGATATGACACTGTGGAAGAAACTTAAATTATCTTGGCTAGGGAGGAATGCAGCCCTGAAAATGACTTTGTTGCCTAAACTGTCTTTTTTATTTCATACCCTGCCAGTAGAGATTCCTGGAAATGAGTTCAAACGTTGGCAACAAGCTCTATCTACATTCAGTGGAGGGGGCAAACGCATCCGGGTCAATCAGGCGACACTATTCCGACCAACTAAACTAGGGGGGTGTGGTGTCCCAAATCTTAGGCTGTACCATGATGCTTTTCAATTGAGGCAACTACACAAAATAATTAGAAATGAGACAGCAACCCCGTGGGTGTCAATTGAAAGCGCCCCCTGCATCCCTACAATCAGGGCGATCCCATTCCTTCCAACACTGAAAAACATATTCAAACAATTAATAACCCATTTTTGAAAGCAAATTTAAAGGTATGGGCAAAGTGGGCAAAATGGTTTGCACCATCCCCTTCCCCCCCTAACCCCGATTTTAGACCACCCCCGATTCAGAGATCAATTTAAGTACAGACAATTTGCAGGTTGGGAAGAAAAAGGTTTTTTCCATATTCGTGATCTCTTTATACAAGGAAAAATCATATCAATGCAACAATTAGAGGCAAAACTGAGCCCACTCCCTTGTCCCTGGCTCCAAAAACTACAAATAGTCTCTTTTGCAAATGCTCTATATCGATTCCATAACATTCCACGCTCACTTACTATATTTGAGAAAGCTTGCCTGACTTATTCTAGAAAGGTTAAAGGGGGAGCTTCTGATATATATCACATGATGTTGGATTGTCAATTCCCAGATAAGGGAGGGTTAAAAATGATTTGGGAACATGACCTGTGCACCAGTTTCACTGAAGGTGAATGGAAAAGCTTGTGGCAATCAGCACCCTATAAAACAATATCAGCAAAAGTTAAAGAGCTCACTCTGAAAATCACTCACCCCTGTTAGACTGCACCATATTAGTGGTAATATATCCCCGCTCTGTTGGCGTGGTTGCTCAGTTCCTGGCACTTATATTCATCTTTGGTGGGAATGTCAACAGGTCAAAACTTTTTGGTCAAGGGTTTTCCAAACCATTACAAACATTATTCATGCTGAAGTAGAAACTGACCCAGCACTGGCTCTACTTTCTATTTTTAGGAATGCCAATAGAAAAATTATTCCCAAAGCCTTGGTCACCCATTCTGGTTGCTGACTTGGAGCTAAGCAGAAGCAGGGAAGAGCAGCTGGCCCAGCTCAAGGAGGAGCTAGAAAAGTAAGCCAGATTCCCAGGGAGCGAGCGAACAGGAAGAGCAAACAGGAGTTTGGCAGGGGGAGTTCGGCAGGGGAGGCCAAGGGGGAGGCCTCTAAATAATAATAATAATAATAATAATAATAATAAAAATAAATAAATAAAATAAAAATAAAAAAGAGGTGGGGGGAAAAAGAAAAGCATAAAGAGAAAAAAAAAACCCCACAAAACCACCACCAAACAAAAGCAAAAAAACCAAAAGATTACTTTCCCTTAAGACATCCTCATATAGTTGTGTACCTTCAGAGAGGACACAACAAATCAAAGGCAATTCTACTATAATCAAAAAGGGGAAAAACAAAAGCAGAAATCGACATTATGGATGGAAAGGAGTCCCTAGAGGTAGTGACCTGCAAAGGGTGTGCAATGTTCGTGTTTCTGCCTGAGCTCAACATGGCGTATACCTGCAACAAGTGCAAGCTGGTGGCACTTTTGGAAGAAAAAGTGAGGGGATTTGAGCAGCGAGTGTCCACCCTCCAAGGAATAAGAGAAGTCGAGGAGTTCTTAGACCGAACGGTGGAACTGCAACAGCAACAAGAAGCACATGAGATTGAAGAACAACAGCCAGCTGAAGCAGAAGTGGAGTATGCTGAGGGGAGGAAAGCCAATGAAGAGGAAACTCCCTGGAAAAGAGTGACAGTTAGAAGAGGAATTAGAGGGCGTTCTGCACCGGTGGAGCCATTGCAGTTAAGCAACCGCTTTCAGCTTCTGGAGAATGAGACTGAAGGACAGTTTGCAGAGGAAGAAGTACAGGAGGCACCATGCAACAGTGACCAAGAGACAGAAGGTAGGTCAACCAAGAAGAAGCGAAGAGTAGTCATTGTAGGAGACTCCCTGCTGCATGGGATTGAAACCCAAGTATGTCGTGAAGACCCATGGACTCGCCAGGTGTGCTGTCTCCCTGGAGCACAGATTAGAGATGTGACTGAAGGGTTACCGAAGCTCATAAAGCCCACGGACACATACCCCTTTCTTCTCATCCATGTGGGAACAAATGATGTCGCCAAGCAGAGCTACAAAGAAATCATTTCAGACTTTGAAGTTCTGGGAAGGAAACTGAAGAACTTTGGGGCCCAGGTAGTTTTCTCATCCATCCTCCCGGTTCTTGGAAGAGGATTAGAAAGGGAAAGAAAAATACTCCGGATGAACGACTGGCTACGAAAGTGGTGCCGTCGTGAGAGTTTTGGATTCTGGGACCACGGGCTACGCTACTTGGAACATGGACTGCTGGCAAGGGATGGGTTGCACCTCACAAGGGCTGGAAAGAATGAGTTTGGCCACAGCATGAAGAACTTCATCAGGAGGGCTTTAAACTGAATCTTGTGGGGGTGGGAGACGTAAATTTTGAGGCAACAATGGATGAAGGCCAATGCACCACAGTACAGAGAACAGCTCCAACAGAGTCCCAAAATAGTGTCTGCAACAAGGTAGGAACAAAGCCAGACTATAAAACACATGGTCTTCGATGTCTATATACTAATGCCCAGAGCATGGGAAACAAACAGAATGAACTTGAACTCTTATTACATGAAGGCAAATACGACTTGATAGGTATAACTGAAACTTGGTGGGATGACTCCCATGACTGGAATATAGCAATTGAAGGATATAACTTGTTCAAAAAGAACAGAAGAAATAGAAAGGGAGGTGGAGTTGCACTATATGTTAAAAATACCTATCCCTGCACAGAAATACAGGCGGATGAGATTGGGAGCCCCGTCGAGAGCGTCTGGATTAAAATAAATGGGGCTAGGAATAAAAAGAATATGATAATCGGAGTCTACTACCGACCACCCAATCAAGGAGAAGACGAGGACGAAACTTTTGAGAAACAAATTGCCAGTGTTTCAAGGAAGTGTGATGTAGTAGTGATGGGGGACTTCAATTACCCTGATATCTGTTGGGAGACCATTACTGCCAAAAGCGGCCCTTCCAAGAAATTCCTGACATGTATGGGTGATAACTTTCTCCTACAGAAAGTGGTGGAAGGAACTAGAGGGTCAGCAATCCTTGACTTGTTATTGACCAATAGGGATGACTTAGTGGATAAAGTGGCAGTTACGGGAACTCTGGGGGAAAGTGACCACGCCATACTTGAATTCTTGATTATGAAGGAGACAAAAGTCGAGCGTAGCCATACACGTACTCTGGATTTTAGGAAAGCTGATTTTAATAAACTCAGAACTATAATAAGTAAGGTCCCGTGGCAAGGGAGCCTAAAAAGAAAAGGAGTGCAGGATGGGTGGGAGTATCTAAAAAATGAAATTTTAAAGGCACAGTTACAAACAATTCCAACAAGGAGAAAAGATAGAAGACAACAGAGGAAACCAATGTGGCTCCACAAAAATCTTAGAGATGACCTGAAAACAAAAAGGGATACATATAGGAAGTGGAAGGAAGGCCAGGCTACAAAAGAAGAGTACAGACAAGTGGCGCAGAAGTGCCGAAAAAGGCCCCTTCCAACTCTGCTATTCTATGATTCTATGATTCTATGATTTGCTGGTTGCAGCCAGGTGGGAAATTGCCCAATTCTGGAAAAGCGACAGAGCTTTTGACCATCAACGCTGGTTTGATAAGATTTGGAAACTAGCTTTAAATGATAAATTGACACAACATAGCAGGTTAGCAAGAGGAGAAATAACATCAGACACATTTGTGGAAAACTGGCTGGACTTTTTCACATTTATTAATATGAATCCTGGCGAACCTAGACCCCCAATGACTCAGGAATCCTTCTGGTCAGAGGTTCTAACTTAACCTGCATCTTTTTCTGTACCAAGTGCTTATTGAAGGAATGAACACCCATGCTTTTTTATAGTGGTGCTGTGGGAACATCTATATTGTTGTTGATTGTTTTCTTTTACTCTGTGTTTATTGTATTTGTCCTTACTTGAAAATCAATAAAAATAGCATAAAAAAAAATTCTGTAAATCAATACAAATAACCCCCAATCATCAATTTCTAAGCACAGTCATTTTCAGGGATCTAGCTTTAAAAACAAGTTATAGGCGATTTTTTGCCCAATGCAATCCTATGGGGAAAAAGTCCATAATGGTGGGCGGAGCCCCGAAAACATGCTGTGTGCTCCGCAAATGAGCGAACCACTCTGCATTGCACTGCTGCCCCCCCAACCCACTTCGGCTCTGCCTTTGGCGAAGGCAAAGCAGGTCGCTCCACTCCCGCTTCTACGACCCGAAAAGGGGCGGAGCACAGCCCTAGTCTTTTCCCCTTGCAGTTCAGTTAAAGTGTGCCCCATTGCCCTGAATTATATCTGGCATGGTGGGCTGTGACCTGGCTGTGGCCTGGTCAACGGATGGGGATGTCCCTGTTTTTTCCCCATTTGCTGTAACATGCTTTAGGTACAATCTAGGCTTCCCGCAGTACTGCTATTTCTCATTAGCGCTATTTCAGGCTTTCACTATTGCCCTCACCTTTGCTGTTCCTCTGTTTATTTCTTATTGTGCACTATATTACAGCACAGCTACTGCAGTCTCTTGACATTGGCCCACCACTAGAATTTTCTTTTGTTTGTCAGTTGGGGTTGTTTCATAGTAGTGCTACTGTGAAATGGTTCTGTAGCAGGCTTTTGCTAGTGGTCCTCAGCTTTACTTCTCCTTTGGGTATTTCTCATTCATATTGTATTGTAGTAGCGCTATTTCACTACAGCGCAGTTTAATCATAGCATTTCACTCAGTGCTCTACAGTGGTGTGTTCACCTAGCATGTTTTCTCCTGTATCTCCCTTCTCCGCTGTTCTTTTTTTTTTACTGTTCATTCCATATTTTTGCTGGTTGCTACTACACAGTTGTGGCAGCCTGTTTTTCTCATTCATACTACCTCAGTAGCGCTGTTTCAAGCATTCCCAATAGCACAGGAGCTGGCTTTACCCATTCACAATATTTATTGCTGTTTTAACCTTTCACAGTATCCTAATGGTGAATGAGAGGGGAGAGGTGTGGGTAAAGTATGGTGGCTTAATTAAGTGCTTCCATTAAACTTCTCCGATTGGGACAGCATGGATGGGGTGGGGAAAGAGCCTCTATCATTGGCTGAACACCATTCATGCGGCTGATGACATTCAGTTCAATTGCCTTGTCTTTTAAGATCTGTGCAGCACTGAGAAAATGTTAGGTGCTGCCATCATCATCATCATCTCCATCTCCTTGGGGAGACTGTGCGTCTGTGGGCAAGCAGTGCATTCTTTTTGAATATCTGTACAGCAATTAGAACATTTTAGGTGCTTTATGGGTGGTTCATAATAACAACAACAATGACTAACAATAGTAGAAGGCAATGGAAGAGCGAAGGAAGAAGATTCCATTGGCAGAGGAGGGCTGGGAAGCAACCACCGGAACCAAAGGGAGAGATGTGGCCATGGAGACCTGTATTTAGCTCTCCTGAGACATTTCCTTTAGGGAAAAGAGGAGGCTGAATTGCCATGGGGGCTGCCCTTTCGCTTCCTCTTAGCAAGAACAGTATTTTGCCAGGTCTCAAAGGACAGCAACTGTCACACACCAGAGTGACATGACGGGCTGAGAAGGAGTCACTTAGAAATAGCATCTGAGTGGGTTCCTCCAGTATGAGCATGGGTCTGGAGCAGGAAATGGTCCATCTCTGGGGCATTTCAAGCCCCAACTTGTCATTTAAGCCCACCACGGGGTGCTTTTGCCAACCCTTTGGCAGCTGACCCTTGGTTCACTCCCAGCATCACAGATGGCCCACCAGCGGCACACAGTAGCCAGTGGTACCAACCCCTTTAATCTATGGCAATGAGTAGAATGGCCACCGTTAAGATCATGGTCGTCACTGTCTGAGGTAGCAGAGTCACTGCAAGGATACAAGGGACCAGGGATGCAAAACAAAGCAGCAGCAGGCAGCACTGCTGAGAATTGCCCAAAGGCAACTGTGGTTCGTGGATCTCTTGGCATTCAGGAAACAAACTGAGGCTGCCTGAAAAGCACTTGGAGATGTGGTTAACACCTGGGCTCCTTTGTTGGCCTTTGAGGAGTTATGGGGAAAGACGGGTAAGTTGCCAACCAACCATTTTAATTTCTGAAATGCCCAACAATTAAAATGGCTCCCTAAGTATGGATCTTGGAGCCACCATTCACATTTGGAGTGACTACTCTTCCCTTCTTTTTGGTCGACTGACCTTCTGCCTCTTTTTCACTGTTGCATTGGGTATCCTGTAATTCTACCTCTGCAGGCTGTCTTCCAGTCTCACCTTCCAATAGCTGGAAGCAGTTACATAGCTCTAGTGGTTCCACTGGTGCAGAATGTCTTCTAGATCTTCTGCTCCTGTCACCCTTTTCCAGGGAGTTTCCTCTTCATTGGCTTTCCTCACCTCAGCATTCTCCACTTCTGCTTCAGCTTGTTGTTTGTTTGTTTGTTTGTTTGTTTGTTTATTACATTTCTATGTAATGTAATAAACATTGTTGTTGCTCTTCAATCTCTTGTGCTTCTTGTTGCTGTTGCAATTCCACTGTTCTGTCTAAGAACTCTTCACCTGCTCTTATTCCTTGCAGGGTGGACACTCACTGCTCAAGTCCTCTCACTTTTTCTTCCAATAGTGCAACCAACTTGCACTTGTTGCAGATGTATGCCATGTCGATCTCAGGCAGGAACACGAACATTGCACACACTTTGCAGGTCACCACAGCTAGAGACTCCTTTCCGTCCATATTGTCTATTTCTGTTTTGTTTTTTCCTTTCCAATTGTATTGGAATTACTGGTGCTTTGTCCTGTCCTCTTTGAAGGTACACAACAAAGTCCCCTACTGTATGAGTGTGTCATTATGAGCCTTCTCAGTGGCTGCTCCAGTGCTTTGGAACTCTCTTCCCGGGGAAGCTAGACTGGTTCCCTCCTTGATGGGCTTTCGGAAGCAGGCTAAAACTTGTTTGTTCCAGCAGGCCTTTGGAGAATAATCTGGCCTTCCATCTATGTTAATGACTTATAATTTTGTCGTGTATTTTAAACTTTTATGTTTTAATTAATTTTTTTTGTACATTTCTTTTCCTAGGTTTTACAATATATGTTTTAAACTTTGTAAGGCCGCCTTGAGGCCCAGTATTGGGCAAAAGGCGGGTTACAAATAAATATAGTACTGTAATAATAATAATTATGAAAAGACAAAGTGCTGTCTCCCTGGAGCACAGATTAGAGATGTGACTGAAGGGTTACCGAAGCTCATAAAGCCCACGGACACATACCCCTTTCTTCTCATCCATGTGGGAACAAATGATGTTGCCAAGCAGAGCTACAAAGAAATCATTTCAGACTTTGAAGTTCTGGGAAGGAAACTGAAGAACTTTGGGGCCCAGGTAGTTTTCTCATCCATCCTCCCGGTTCTTGGAAGAGGATTAGAAAGGGAAAGAAAAATACTCTGGATGAACGACGGGCTTCAAAGGTGGTGCTGATGTGAGAACTTTGGATTCTGGGACCACGGGCTACGCTACTTGGAACATGGACTGCTGGCAAGGGATGGGTTGCACCTCACAAGGGCTGGAAAGAATGAGTTCGGCCACAGCATGAAGAACTTCATCAGGAGGGCTTTAAACTGAATCTTATGGGGGTGGGAGATGTAAATTTCGAGGCAACAATGGATGAAGGCCAATGCACCACAGTACAGAGAACAGCTCCAACAGTGTCCCAAAATAGTATCTGCAACAATGTAGGAACAAAGCCAGACTATAAAGCACATGGTCTTTGATGTCTATATACTAATGCCCAGAGCATGGGAAACAAACAGAATGAACTTGAACTCTTATTACATGAAGGCAAATACGACTTGATAGGTATAACTGAAACTTGGTGGGATGACTCCCATGACTGGAATATAGCAATTGAAGGCTATAACTTGTTCAAAAAGAACAGAAGAAATAGAAAGGGAGGTGGAGTTGCACTATATGTTAAAAATACCTATCCCTGCACAGAAATACAGGCGGATGAGACTGGGAGCCCCGTCGAGAGCGTCTGGATTAAAATAAATGGGGCTAGGAATAAAAAGAATATGATAATCGGAGTCTACTACCGACCACCCAATCAAGGAGAAGACGAGGACGAAACTTTTGAGAAACAAATTGCCAGTGTTTCAAGGAAGTGTGATGTAGTAGTGATGGGGGACTTCAATTACCCTGATATCTGTTGGGAGACCATTACTGCCAAAAGCGGCCCCTCCAAGAAATTCCTGACATGTATGGGTGATAACTTTCTCCTACAGAAAGTGGAGGAAGGAACTAGAGGATCGGCAATCCTTGACTTGTTATTGACCAATAGGGATGACTTAGTGGATAAAGTGGCAGTTACGGGGACTCTGGGGGAAAGTGACCACGCCATACTTGAATTCTTGATTATGAAGGAGACAAAAGTCGAGCGTAGCCGTACACGTACTCTGGATTTTAGGAAAGCTGATTTTAATAAACTCAGAACTATAATAAGTAAGGTCCCGTGGCAAGGGAGCCTAATGAGAAAAGGAGTGCAGGATGAGTGGGAGTATTTAAAAAATGAAATTTTAAAGGCACAGTTACAAACAATTCCAACAAGCAGAAAAGATAGAAGACAACAGAGGAAACCAATGTGGCTCCACAAAAATCTTAGAGATGACCTGAAAACAAAAAAGGATACATATAGGAAGTGGAAGGAAGGCCAGGCTACAAAAAGAAGGGTACAGACAAGTGGCGCAGAAGTGCCGAAATGGCATCAGGAAGGCTAAAGCTGTGAATGAGCTGAGATTAGCGAGGGATGCTAAAAGCAATAAAAAGGCTTTCTTCAGATACGTGAGTAGTAAAAGACAGAGGAAAGAAATGGTGATTCAACTGCTTAATGAGGATGGCAAATTGATAACAGAAGACAAAGAAAAGGCTGAAGTGCTCAATTCCTACTTTGCCTCGGTCTTCTCCCAAAAGCGGGTCCATGACCCCCCCAAGAAAAAGTGAAGCAGAAGTTGAGGGGGCAGGATTGCAGTTTGAGATTGATAAACAAATGGTCAAAGAACACCTAATTTCCTTGAATGAGTTTAAATCTCCAGGGCCCGATGAACTGCATCCTAGAGTAATGAAGGAGCTAGCAGAAGAACTCTCAGAACCTTTGTCTATTATCTTTGCAAAATCATGGAAAACGGGTGAGGTGCCGGACGACTGGAGGAGGGCTAACGTTGTCCCTATCTTCAAAAAGGGCAAAAAGGAGGAACCTGGGAACTACAGACCAGTCAGTCTGACATCCATCCCTGGGAAAATTCTGGAGCAGATTATAAAGAAGTCAATCTGTAAACACCTTGAAATCAATGCAGTGATTACTAGAAGCCAACATGGATTTGTCAGGAACAAATCCTGTCAGACTAATTTGATCTCATTTTTTGATAGGATAACCTCCCTTGTGGACTGTGGGAATGCTGTAGACGTCATATATCTTGACTTCAGCAAAGCTTTTGACAAAGTACCACATGACATTCTGATTAACAAACTAGCTAAAAGTGGGCTAGATGGAACAACTATTAGGTGGATCCACAGTTGGCTACAGAATCGGACTCAAAGAGTACTTATCAATGGAACCTTCTCAAACTGGGGAGAGGCAACGAGTGGGGTGCCGCAGGGCTCAGTCCTGGGCCCAGTGCTCTTCAACATTTTTATTAATGATTTGGACGAGGAGTTGCAGGGAACGCTGATCAAATTTGCAGATGACACCAAATTGGGTGGGATAGCTAATACCCTGGAAGACAGAAACAAACTTCAAAGTGATCTTGATAGGCTGGAGTGCTGGGCTGAAAACAACAGAATGAAATTTAATAGGGATAAATGCCAAGTTCTACATTTAGGGAATAGAAACCAAATGCACAGTTACAAGATGGGGGACACTTGGCTCAGCAATACTACAAACGAGAAGGATCTTGGAATTGTTGTAGATGGCAAGCTGAATATGAGCCAACAGTGTGATATGGCTGCAAGAAAGGCAAATGCTATTTTGGGCTGCATTAATAGAAGTATAGTTTCCAAATCACGTGAGGTACTGGTTCCTCTCTATTCGGCCCTGGTTAGGCCTCATCTAGAGTATTGTGTCCAGTTCTGGGCTCCACAATTCAAGAAGGACGCAGGCAAGCTGGAGTGTGCTCAGAAGAGGGCAACCAGGATGATCAGAGGTCTAGAAACAAAGCCCTTTGAAGAGAGACTGAAAGAACTGGGCATGTTTAGCCTGGAGAAGAGAAGATGGAGGGGAGACATGATAGCACTCTTCAAATACTTAAAAGGTTGTCACACAGAGGAGTGCCAGGATCTCTTCTCAATCCTCCCAGAGTGCAGGACACGGAATAACTGGCTCAAGTTAAAGGAAGCCAGATTCTGGCTGGACATCAGGAAAAACTTCCTAACTGTTAGAGCAGTTGGAATCAGTTACCTAGGGAGGTTGTGGGCTCTTCCACACTAGAGGCATTCAAGAGGCAGCTGGACAAGCATCTGTCAGGGATGCTTTAGGGTAGATTCCTGCATTGAGCAGGGGGTTGGACTCGATGGCCTTGTAGGCCCCTTCCAACTCTGCTATTCTATGATTCTATGATTCTATGAACTCCTGTTTGCCCTCCCTGTTACCTCGCTCTGATTGCTCACTGTCTGGGAGGTGGCTTCCTTTTGTAGCTTCTAATCCTGCTGGGGCAGCTCCTCTTTGTGCCTGCTCGGCTTGGAGTCAGGAATCAAAATGAAACTCCCTACCCACTCAGTGGGAAACAATGTCCTAAAGTCATGCATCCCCACCCCTTGCTTCACAAGAAAAGAGGACAGGGCAGGCAAACTTTGGGTATGCTGTCCCATCACCCATCCCTGCTTGGCACCCATTGCACTCCAAACTGAGGGGGGGCTCTCTTGACGATCCTTCCCATGTGCTGAGCCCAGGTTGTTTGAGCAGAGCTGCGGAGGCTCCTTGGACCCAAGGGATGCCTCAGCCAGGGCGAAGCCACACGCTGGGAGCCACATGCCAACGGTGGTGGAACCAGAGCCCAGGGAAGGGGCAGGCAGCCCCCACGTATGCACTGTTCTCACACAGACACAGTGCCAGCGCAGCACCCTCTTAACAGCCCCAGTGCAGCAGGGCCACTTCCAGGCACTGCTCCTGGCTTAGCCGCAGCCATCGGCAAAAGCAAGGGGGTGAGTTGAGCCTTTGGGAGTGGCTGCCTCAAGGTGCTGGGGTTGCACTGAGGAGGCAGTTGCCACTGAGCCTGCTTCCCTCTCCCGGCACCCTCCTCTAAGGGGGGTGTTTGGGGGAAGGGGGCCTGGCAGGGCACGACTGGCCCATGCACATCAGCTCACCCACTGCTGGCTGGCTTAGGGCTTTAAAGGGCAGCAGTAGCAGCTCAAACCGGGTCTGGGAGCCCTCAGTTCTTGGAAAGGGTGTGTAATGTGCCCGTTGCAACTCCAGCTGAGGAATCCGGCTGTGGCACTCTGGGCCAGGTGCAGATTCCAAACAGATTAGATGGCTTGGAGTGCTGTTTGACCCCACCCCCGCCACACTATCAGCTCACCATTACACAGTGGATCTAATTCAGAGCCAGGCAGAACCTGCTCTGCATTTCTCTGCAAAATAAGCTTCTCCCTGACGTGGTCTGTGATTGCTTCTTAAAAACTGCACAGGGGGATCAGTTCCGTCATCCTCTGATAAGGTATCAGGTGACGGAGGGATCAGTGCCCACCTCACAAATCTGCAACTAATCCTTTGCAATCAATATTTTTCATTAAGAACCTGCGCAAGTCAGGCTATTATAGGGGGGAAATCTGTTTAGGTTGACACCTTGATGAAGTTATTCTGTGCAGAGGCTTAAGTTATTGAAAGGTAATAAAGAGGCCAGGAGAGCTTCTGGTTCTAAGTGGGGGCTCAGGGGCTGCAGGGGTTTTTTTGCAGGAGATTATCATGCCCATTTACCAAGGAATTATGAGGAGCTGCTGGCCGGAGGGTGGAATTGAGGTTTTAGCCAAAAGAGCCTATCAAATCCTCTTGGGTACCACTCAAGTGAGGGCCAAATTATTCCGAGCTGTGCAATCCTCAGCTCCCTCATCATCAGGACAAGGACACCAGTTCATCATTCATGGATGAAGCGAGTCCAACCAGCTCAGTCCCACCCTACCGTGACTGGCACCAGATCTACAACAAGGTCTTAAGCAGAGGAGGGTCTTTCCCACTGCTGAGGGCCACCCCATCACCCATAAGGCAGGATGAATCCCCCTCCTCAGGCAGTGGATTGGGAGGGGTGGCAAATTCTGCCCCATTCTGGGAGGCCTGTCACTGCCTCACCATGCCCACATGCCTACTGCAGCAAACGGCGCAGCGTGAAAGCAGCTGCCTGCCCAATCTCTCGCTTCAAGGATTTCCCCAGAGGGAGCAGGCAGGTGGATGGGCTCTCCAGGTGGCCGTGAGAAGGAAGCAGCGGTGGCAGCCATGGGGGGAGCAGCAGCATGCTTCTTCCCATCTCAGGCAGGATCCCTGCTGCCATCACCTTGTTGCATAAATTATGCCTAATCCAAGTGTATCCAAGTCCAATATTAAAACACTCGTGAAAGATCACAGGCAAGGCGTTGGGCTCTAAACGTTTATTCTTGAGAATAAGGTGACCTCTTGGCGCTCACGCTGCTCAATCAGAGTCATGCCACGCTGAGGCAGGACAATAGCTTATATACTTCCATGCAGTGGTCAGAAAGTCAAGAAATACTTTTGTAAGCCGCCGTGAGAGCCTTTTTTGGCTGAATTGCGGCATAAAAATCCTTAAATAAATAAATAAGGGGAATTGCAACTGAAATTGCCATGTGCTTTGCATCTGTAGCCCCTCCCCTACTGGAGATGTGGCTAGGGGATAGTCCTAAGGACTTGGCTGGGTTTGACTGGATTGAATATTGAATATAAACCTGAATTTTCATTGATTCGAATCTAGGTAAAGAGCATCAGACTGTGCAGCAGCAACAGCAATTTATCTTCTGAATTTTTTGGGAATGCAGTTATTAATGCGCACATGTGCATTATCGCATATATGATGCTATGGCCAAGCGAAGCTATACATTTGATCTGCAGATGATGCAAGAGGGGGGAAGCAGCGCAGGGCATGGGTGAAGAGGCGCCCAGCTCAATAGAACTACTCGGGAGTCATCAGCAGGAGAGGGAGAGAGAAAAAACAAAGGCTATCCCTAGAGCGAGAGGGAGACTGGATGCAAGAGGGGGGGAAGCAGCACAGGGTGTGGGTGGAGAGGCGGCCAGCCTGTTTCCCTCTTTCTTTTTGTGAACTGCCCAGAGGGCTTTGCATATTGGGCGGTACAGAAATTCAATATGTAGAGAGAGAGTGGGGTGGGATGAATTTGCATTAAGAAGCTTTCTCTGCGGAGCTCCGCAGAGAGACTTCAAACTAAAATCGGCGCGAACAAAGGAGGCAGTGGATTGGTGCAAAATTGGGAAATGGACCAATCATGTTATCCTACCCTCAAAGCTCTGCCCACATGTCAAAATCCGACATAACTCCCCCAAAGACACATAGCCATAATGAAGTGCAAACGTGGACCTGATCTAAAAGTCGCAGTAAATCACGAATGCAAATATGCACATTATTGCCGTTAAAACCCAGCGCTGAGGCGAATGGACGGCTGCGTCATGTAACCTAAAATGTGAATACGTGCATTTAGGTCAGGGTAAAGAAGCTGTATAGACAAGCCCATAGTCACCAGCTTCACAGGGCTTTGCAGCTACAACTTTTTCATATATGATAAAGTTCTCTTTTTGTGATGCAATATATGTCCTTCAATAAAATGGATCCTTGCAATCAGAAATGCCACAAATATTTTCTGTTCTGGTACAAAAACTAAAAATTGTGCTTAATTGTATTTAATGACAGGTTATTTTCTGTTTTGCAAGGTTTTGGTGCTACTTTTATTGTAAATAGTTGTAATGACTATTTTTAAAGTATAATGTTTTTAAAAGTTAATAAACAAAATAGAGATGGTATCATGATCTACAGGGGGGAGCAGCTAGCTGGACAAGCTGCTGCACAATTAAGTCGTGTGTTTGCATGGGGGAGAGATGCAGGGGCTGCAGCCTGAAGCATTCTGTTGTCTGTGCTTTTGAATGGATACCAAGGCAGCAATAAGGATGCACCTGTTCTGCATTGTGAAGATCAGACCTGTGCAGAACTGTTGGGGGTATTCTGCCCAGTGCCTGCATCGCTTTTTAAAAAGGCTGCTGGGCGCTAGAAAATGCACCACCTCTTGGCCTCGTTGAGTCTTAATTAGAGCCACATGTCAATGCCCAGATGCCAGAGAGGCCAGAGACCTCCTGTGCAATAGCAAAGAAGATCTGCCCAAGCACATTTCCCTTTCACTAACTAAGGCTGGGGCAGGTACCAAGGGCCTCCCCTGCCTCTTGCAAGAAGCACCCGCCAGAGCTGCAGGCTGTCACAGGGGCAAAAGCAGCTCCTCCCTTCCTACGGGAGCCTGCCTGGTTCTCCTCCACTGAATAGGCTGCTCACCCTGTCTAGATGCAAAGGCTGTCTTTTCTCACCCCTGCCTCCAGTCTCTCAAGCAGAAGCAGCCTGTCTCCAGACCCCATCAGCCCATCTAGCTCCCCGTTTGCTTCCTGAAGGCAAAGCGCCTGCCCCGCCCCACGCTCCAAATCCTCACAGGCCTGCAATTGGGAGCGGATGAATCCGGATGCGGCCTCTGCCACTGCAGCCTTCTGATTGCCTCGCCCAGCCAGTGGCGGCTGATGGTTGTCACTGAACACGGCCCTATCAATAATAGATGTTTGCAAACCTCAGAGAGTGCTAAAAATCTCCCTCTCCTCCATGAATTATGAATGCCACAGAGCACAGTGTGGATCCATCATGAAGCTTTGCCTCCGCTGATGTTTTAGCATAAGCCTACAATCGGCCTGCATTCCAGCTATGGTTTCTTTGTGTACAGAAATATCATATTTTCAGTGAATATATTCCAGCCTTAAGTAACCCAAGGACAGATCTCCAAAGGTTGGGGAACTGGCCAGTTATACCTTCCCCTTAAACTGTAACTGATAGGGTGGGTCAACAGATGGCACCAGAGCAAAGCTGACGTGGCTGCAGCCCATGTGCAAACTGCCAGCTGGCGCACCAAGACCCCTCTCAATGTGCAGCATCAGGCCATTGAATCTGGCTTCTGTCTGTTCTGAATTTACAGATGTTTGTTCTGTGTGTACTCCTCAGTTCCAGTGTGTGTGTGTGTGTGTGTGTGTGTGTGTCTGTCTGTCTGTCTGTCTGTCTCACACTCTCTCACACACACACTGTGCACACACACGCACACCAGACATTGTCTGAAGGGTCAGCCCAGCCCTTTGGGGAATGAGGCAATGGCCTTGGAGGAGGCAACAGAGCAGAGAAGGGTAAAAGAGGGCAGAGAAGGGGGCGCTGGCACCGGAGGGACCACTTCCCCCAGAGCCTGAGTGCATGAGGAGCCTGCTGTGTCCCTCCCTCTCAGGCAGCGGGGGGGGCGGTGTCACACCACTGACCTCAGAGTCTGGAGGCACCAGCACCAGCCCAGAAACCACACCACAGCTGTATGCTCCCCAATGCCAGGAGAGCCAACAGCTGCTGAAATAGGCCAGGCCTCTAGCTCCAAGGGCAGAGTGGAAGCCCTGCTCCAGAGCAGGAGGGGGACAGGGGAGGGCAAGCGCCACCCCAAACAAGGAGCTCAAGTCCACCCCATTGATGGACTACTGGAAGGAAAGGACGTTTTCACATGAATGTTGCTGCAGCTCTTGGGCCAACAAAGGCTACACGTTTTGCCACTACTGACATCCTATTCAAGATGGTGTCAGGACAGTAGCCATCCACTGAGCGGAAAGCGGGGACACCTGGCAAGCAGGAGGGAAAATTCACTTAAGGTATTATTTATAGACAAGAGTGCCTAATCGTAAAAAGAAAGAAAAGAAATTCTAACGACAAATTATTATTTTCAAAATTGAAATTAATTTCACCTTCTGTGGTGTAGGCCTAGAGTAACCTTTCCCCCACTTATTTCAGAAATAATATGTTTAGGGTGGAAGTTTTAATGTGAAATATACCATTATTTTTCTTTCAGAGATCTTAAGATACAAACTTTGCCCCTTCTGTGCCAGAACTTTTTTCTGGTGCTGCCACTGCTTCAGGGGCATGGTAGCCAGGGTTATGGGATTTGTAGTCCAAAACCCCTGGAGAGAACCAGGCTGGGAAAGGCTGGTCAAAGGCCTGCTGCTGCTGCTGCCGCCGCCACCACCTGCCTGCCTGCCTGTACCAGACTCCAGCCTGAGCTCTGCTCAGAGCTGTCCAGGGTGCTGAACGCTTGTCTCCTCTCCCCTCACTCCTGTAACACCAGAGCTTTGAACCTTAAATCGGGCTGGAACTCCCCCACCCGCCACTAGGGCTGGAGCTCTCAGCTGCCTGTGACCCCCACCCCCACCCCCACCTAGAATAGCACGCAGGGCCAGACCAGAGCTGTAGCAGTTGCACCAAACCCAAGAGCTGGCCGGCATGTTTCCCAGCCTGTTCTCGATGCTTGAGATCTGGGACTGGAACTGGGGGATGGAGGTACAGTGGGCAGAAGGGTCTGCTCCGTTAACCCAACCCACGTGGAGCACAAGCTGCTGTTGCTGAGCCCAGGCCTGGCCAGACAAGAGACTTTGTAGTGCCGGCCAGCTGCAGGGTCCAATATGGGCTCTTCCCTCTTGGGCCTGAATTGGTCTCTGAGCCCTGAAGAGGCCATGAACTCATTGGGCTTCATGAGGTCCCAGCCCTAGACCAGGAGTGCTTGGTGCCTGCCCTGGTGGTCCTAACGCAGCCATCCAGGCTTCCTTCCCAGCTGGTTTGATGTCTGGGTGTGGATGCAGCCCCAAAGTGCATACAAATGTTCATGGCCCTGGTCTGTTACAGCTGCTGCTGGGAAGAAGAAAAGGGTTGCAGAAGCAGTGCTGATGTCCAGAATGAAGCCCACGATACTTAGGAGGGCTCTCCTATCATTCTCCTATAAAATATGGACCAACATTCACAAGTGCTATAGGAGAATTGTTGACAATCATGCTGGCTTTGTACGAGTCTCAATGGAAAATTTGTTGTGCACATCACAATGGCACAAGGAGTGGGGAGTGGGGTTCTACAGCCTGTTAAACCCAGAGCCCTGGAGCACTTCCAAGACTAAACACAGGCTGCCATGGAAAGCAAACTCCCGAGAAGAACAGGGGCCTGCTGGGGGGGGGGGGTCGTCACTGATTCGGGTCTTATTTTAGCCCTGGCCTGGTAGGAGGAGGGTTGCCTCAGCCTCCGATGTTTGACTTTTCTTCAAGCAGAACTGCAGAAAAGGGAACACTGGCATCATTGCAATGAGTGGGTGGAGAGCGATCAGTAGTTTTAGATGGAGATCCTCACTTGCTCACCCCATCACAGCACCCACCATCATGTGGCCTGACTGGGTGCCTTGAATTGCTTGTTCTGAACATTGGACATAGATGACATGAATCAAGTAATTGCCATTCCCAGTAATGAATAGCAATTTCCAGAGACATGGTGCAGGTCTGCAGGGAGCCACAATGGTAGCACATTTCATAATTATCCAAAAGAAAGATGAAAGGACTTTGCAAAATTGCCTGTAATTGTAAGTGCCTTTTGCTTTCTCCTAACTTGAAAATATGGAGAATAATTCTGAAAACAGCATGACATGATCATATACAAAGAAAAGTCTCACCTTGAGTTGCTAGGTAGCAAAGATACTGCCAAAACTGCTGCCCATTCCATACATTTCTCTGTAAGTGTGTGTTCAAGATGAAGCTTGCTCCCAGGCCACCTATTTGCCTCAGGCTGAAGCCCAGCAAGCCAATGCCACAGCTATGACAGTGTCATGTAGTCATGCAACGTCTCCCAAAAGCAAAGTCAAGAGCCCAAGAATGGCAGCTAAAGCAGCAACAGCAGCAGCACCAAGAGCCATCCTCACAGTCACAATGACACCAATGATAATAACTCCGTATCACCCAGGCATGGGAGACACCAGTCCAGTCACTATACCCAGGATGCTGTTGCAGAATTCAGCCCAACACACACACACACACACACACACACACACACACACACACACACTCTTTCATTGGGTTTCCAGGAAGTGTCTAAAGCCCCTCAAAGCCTGCCCGGTACAGCTCCCCCATCCCCAGCAGGAGGGTTGTGCTTTGCTGTGACCCAAAAGAGGCCACACAGGGAAAGCACTGCACCCAGCATGCAATGCCTTTGATCCTAAGGCATGCCGGGGAATGCCCAGGAGGCAGCTGCCACTGCAGGCAATTGACAGAAAGAGCAGGAGGCAGGAGGCTGTGGCTGGATGGGGGAGGCTCAGGCATCCTGGGACAGACTGAGGCCATTGGTCCTTCTGGTTGTTTTTTCTCTGCCCTTTCCCTGTTGTGACTGGAGGAAGGAGCCCGTTACCTCTTGCATACTGAGGCAGCCTGTGCTTCAGTCCCGTTCGGGGCTGCTGGGTCTGTCTATGGCCCTGGATGCTATGCATGGAGCTGGAGCTGGGGGCAAGGGACCATGTCAGGAGCTGAGCTGTTGGGAAGAGCAAGACGGAAGACAAAGGCCACATCATGGGTCTTCTCTCTGCTGTCACAGATGCTTGTGGAGTGGAAGGTGTGGGTTCTTCCAGTCTTGCTCCCCCATCCACACACACACCCCACACCTTGCTTTGAGAATCCTTCTTCCTGGCAGCATAGCCACAAGGTCTGCCTTGCCATGTTTAATATCATCCCATGGCAGGACTTGAACCCACCTCTGATGGTGCAAGGATGGGGAAAATGGGGCTCTCCGGTCATTGCCTTACATTCATTGGTCCCTGGGCTGTAGAGGTAGCATGGGGCCATCACCGCCAAGCAGTCCTCACAATCCGATGGCACGCTGGGTGTGTCTGTTGGTGCTGCTCCAATGTGTTTTGTTTCTACAGTTGTTGTGTGTCTTCTTCTGCTACTGCTTGAGTAGAAGGCCACAGAATCAGCCCTATTTATGTGTTACTCATGTGTAGGGCACTCACTTGGTGGCACAAGAGTGAGGGTCCTGCTTCTGCCTCTGCCCCTGCAGCCCTGAGTTAGTTCCACCCCACCCCCGCCTGTGCATTGAGTACAGATGTCTGCAAGGGAAGCCCTACGCTTGAGTAGCTGCTTATGCATAGAGTCAGGGCATGAAGCCGGCACTGCCGGTGCTCTCGTTCCTGCCATCTGTTATCTTGCAAGAACAGCTCCTGGGTGCTTCTCAGCCTCCAATTTGTTCTTTGCAGTAATCAACCAATAATTCAAAGGCTGAAATGAGTTGAAAATGGGTCAGCAGCAACCACTCACTTCTTTCTGGCATGAGGTGGCAGGATCATCATTTCTGCTGGAGTTCACAAACCCACATACATCATTTCTGTTGCTGTGAACATACTGCCACAGTATACTTCTTTCCTCTAATCTACTTGCTTCTCCCTGACGTATTTCCTGCCTCTGCTGTCTTCCTCCCCTTCTCCTGAGATCTGTCCATTTTCCTGGTAATGGAACTAGTTTCTTTATTGTTATTCTAATCTCCTTAGCATAAATGGTTTGTCCATCTGGCTCTGCAAATCAGTCATCATCATGACCACCAACAATCTGTGTCAGTTTCGCCTCTCCCTCCCCAGCTTGAGCTGCTGTGCTGGACAGCTCTGGTTTTACAGAGGAGAGCCCTGGAAAGGATGACAACTACTACTGGCCTTGGAAGAGAAATCAAACACGCCAAACTGAGGGCAATGAGTGGAACTCTTTCCCACTAGCTGGGTAACAGACACTAGAAATGCCCTTGTGATAGGCAGCATCAGTGCAAGTCATTCCCACAGAGAGGGCGAAGGACACCTGACATTCTTGTCACCCTCTAGTTTGAGGCCTGATCAAAATCTGACTAAGGAAAATCATTGCCTTCATAACCTGCCCTACTGATGGGCTTCCTGGAGGCATCTGCTTGAGGTTGGCTACTGTTGGAAACATCATGCTGGTGGCATGGAGTTTTAATAGCCAGGGACCTACATCTAGCAGAGGGTGCTTCCACACTAGCTATTAATGAGGGAACTGTCACCCCCTGTTCACTCATGTTTTATGGGACATCTGCATGATATTGCTTCCATCCGTTTTCAGAATGCAAAACTGGTTTTCTCTTTTTTTGGAAACATGGAACCATAGAGCAATCTCTCCGCAGCAGGTGTAGATCACCTTAGTGCTAATCTTCCATCTGGTGGTGATGAGCACTGCGATACATCAGGTGAATGAGCCTATCACCATGACCCCAAGGTCTGACCCCTGCTTCTTTGGAGAATGAGGCCATGGACTTGGAGAAAGGACTGCAGAGTGAGAGGGAATTACTTATGACTGTCCCTACTGGCCTGGAAGCTCTGGCATGGGAGGAAGCCATCCCCACCACCACCACCATGAGGATGTAGCACTGCCACCCTCCAACTCTGAGGCCCAGAAGCTCCACCAGAAACGCCCCCTCCCCATGCTGTAGGGGTCACCAGCAGCTGAAGTGGTCAAGGCCCCTTCATGCAGAGTTGCTCCCACTGGGGGTAGAATGGAACACCAAGACTGAACTGCAACCATATTTAAAGCTCAGTCTAAAGTTACCTGTCACGAAAGTTCCTTCCACCACAGGGCCTTGTAGGAATCAGGTGTGAGCTCCTTGCATGGACTAGAGCCCGCTGTCCACTGGAGCTCTTCCCTAGAGCAGGAAAGTGGTTGCCTTTTGGTTGGTGCCATTTTATCAGCATGTTAATTTTGTTAATCTTTTAATCTGCAGTAAAATGTCATTTTACCTGTATTTTAAAATATAAAAATATTTGTGTTAGTGCTTAAAAAAGCGTTTTACTGCAAACTAAAATCACACACACCATTTCCATTTTAGTATGTCTTAATAAATAAATAAATAAATAAATAATTTTTTTCCTGGTGATTCTTTAATTAACACAAACACTTCAGTCTAAAATGTTGAAATAATTGCACAATCATGCTTAAATTGTGCTTGGCTTAAGTTAAAACCTTTGATTTAAAAAAAATTACACACACACACATACACACACAAAATATAGCATGTTCAGAATTATCCCTTTCCCACCCAGACTGTGTTCTCCTCTGATTATCTTTGGGAAGATTTTTTAGCTCCTTAAGAGTTATGCATTGGCTTCCAGGGCATTTCTGGGTGGAATTCAACATGTTTGTTTTAACGCATAAATCTCTAAGCATCCTGAGAGCGAAACCTGCCTTCTCCTGTAAGAATTTCACCATCCACTGAGTTCATCGATGCTCTGCTCCTAACTGCAGAGGCTACCAGGGACAGGTCCTTCTCAGGTACCTCAATCATGGGAGACCAAAGACGCCATTAGCTGCCAACCTTCCTCTCTCTTATGTGTCGAGTTCAAATATTTTTATTATCTTGAGCTTTGGGCAAGTAACAATGTTATCTTTGTCATCTGTAAACACCCCCACCTTCCATGTGTTTGATTATTCTTACAGTGTGGCTCTATCTGGATTGAATGCCACCTAGAAGACCTTGTACTGGAGAAGCAGGCATTCATGTCCTCACAACATGCCCGCACACTGGTTTTCACACTAGCAAGATAAAGCAACCTCCACTGGTCTCATTGTGTTGGATGCTTTTCAGTACTTAGTGTAGTGATTTTACACTTTTATTTTTATTGTTGATTTAAAATGTGTCTTCCACACTATTGTCACACTAAGCGCAAGTGATGTTAAGCACTAGAATGGAAGCAAAAAGGTGACTAGCTGTATTTACAAACATGACACAGGGCATAGCTAGACCAGCCCATATCCCAGGCATCACCCCGGGATCACCCCTGTGTGTTCATGTGATGCACAGGGCATCCCGGGAGCAGGGAGGGATGATCCCTCCCTTTCTCTGGGATATCGGCATAGCCTTTCCCCCTGCTTTTTCCACGGTCTTGGGATGACCCCAAGACCACAGAACATGTGGGTGGGCGTAGCGGGTTGTCTCAGCTCCTCACGAGTAACAGTGAGGAGCCGGGCACAGAGCTCCTCAGGAGTTTTGTGCCCATCGGGGGTGGGGTGGGGGAGCGAGGATTTTTTTAAAAAAAAATACTCACATTTTTCACTTGAGTGCTGGTTCTCTCCATCTCCTTTTTTTTTAAAAAAATGGCGGGCGTAACATCTTCTTCCTCCGAGGATGTCGTGTGCTGCGTGTAGACAGAGGGAGAGATCTCATGATAACCATATTGCGAGATCCTCCTCCTCTTCCGCTAGACTCGGTAGGTCTGGCCATGGCCACAGACTCCTGTGCTTCTCTAAATAAATGCTAAACTTCTTTGTGTCATGAGAATCACACTATGTTACATTTTAATTTATAAACACATGTTTATAAAAACATTAATAAAAACTTAATCTGCCGGGGGGGGGGGGGGCAGTCCATTTGCATCATTACAGAGGTGATATTGATTATTTTGTTTTTGAACATAATAAACTTTATTAAATAAAGGCGACACTTGTGGACTAAGCTTACAAAGTTGCCATTTGTGTGTTAGAGATCAAACCAGTAGGAAGAGACTAGGAATGTTACCCCCAAAAGCCTCGTCATCACCATACCCGTCACCTAGCAGTGCTTGATATTTGCTTACCTCAGTTTACCTTTGATGCATAAACTCTGCAGGAGCATCTTGACTCATTTGCCAGCTCATGTGAGCCATTTTTAAAAAAACGTCTTGAGCTGAGGAGGAGATTAAGCATAACAGGCTATTCACTCTGCCCTCACAAAAGGTGTCAGAATTATTTTCGATATTTACTGAAGTAATTTAGGGCATCACCAACTAAGAGTGCATTTTTAAATGAACAAAAATATGCAGGCTTACTCATGCATAAAAAAGGCAGTGCTACGACCCAGTCGCATTAATTTTTAGTACCAAGCCATGCCTGCACGACTCTGCAACAGGAGAAATTCCTGTACTTGAACATTTGGGACACTGAAGCTTTTGAAGCAGCAGCTTAGAAAAGTCTCCCAGGTCCTCCCTGCACTGCCAGTGCAAAACACCTTTGGCCCTGGACTGGGACTTCTTTGTGCCAGTGCTTGAATGATGGGTGGCAACGTGAGGGACATCTACTCAAACCCACAAGTCCAATCCTGACTGCCCCCACCCCCAGGTGCCTAAGGGGAGCAGCCCTTAACAGCACCCAGTCGCACCCCCCTTCTGTAATACAAGCCTTGCATTGGGTGGGGGGGAGGGGGCACCAGACTAGCATCCTGCATGCTTACACTGAGACATGGGCGGCTTTGCTCCCCATGACCAGGCCTTCCTTGCCTCACCCTGCCCTCACACCCGGTTCTTGCTTCTTATGCAGAGACGGCGTATTTGGGACCTCAGCAGACATCAGCATTGCTTCCATTGCCACTTGCCCAAGGACGTGGCATGGCTGGTGCTGACATGGTCATTTTTTCACCACCAGACAAAGGTGCATTTCTTTCCCCAGGCATTTGGACATTAGTTACTGTGTGGGTTGCTTTGGTGGTGTTCATTCCGAGTTGTGAATGGGGAGAGTATTTGGGTGCTTGATTTGTGGATGAACACATTTAGTATTGTATTGTTTTAGGTTATGTTTTTATTGTGTCTATATTTCTATTATTGAGTTATATTGATTGTGGTTTATACTGACTTTGCCATCTTTGTTATCATAGAATCATAGAATCGTAGAGTTGGAAGGGCCATCGAGAGTTGCAAGGCCATCGAGTCCAACCCCCTGCTCAATGCAGGAATCCACCCTAAAGCATCCCTGACAGATGGCTGTCCAGCTGCCTCTTGAATGCCTCTAGTGTGGGAGAGCCCACAACCTCCCCAGGCAACTGATTCCATTGTCGTACTGCTCTAACAGTCAGGAAGTTTTTCCTGATGTCCAGCTGGAATCTGGCTTCCTGTAACTTGAGCCCATGATTCCATGTCCTGCACTGTGGGATAATCAAGAAGAGATCCTGGCCCTCCTCTGTGTGACAACCTTTCAAGTATTTGAAGAGTGCTATCATGTCTCCCCTCAATCTTCTCTTCTCCAGGCTAAACATGCCCAGTTATTTCAGTTTCTCTTCATAGGGCTTTGTTTCCAGACACCTGATCGTCCTTGTTGCCCTCCTCTGAATCATCTCCAGGGGTGGATCTAGACAGCCTCCTGCTGCTGGTGAAAGAGCCACCCAGGTCGGAGAGCTCGACGGAAGAAGGCGGGGTGGCGGCTTCTTCCGCCAAGCTCTCTGACCTGGGTGGCTCTTTCACCGGCAGCAGGAGGCCGGTGGGGAGGTGGGCAGCGGTGGCAAGGGGGCGGCCGGATTCCCCAGTGAAGCCACCAATCCCGGAAACTTTTCACCCCGTCCCCGCGAGGGGCGATGCAGGGCCGCAGCCACTGCCTCCTCCTCCACCTCTTCGGCAGGATCTACACGATGAGTTTTGGGGCGCACTGGAGGCGCACGCAAGCACCTTCACGACGCTGTCTAGATTCCCTCCAACTTGTCTGCATCCCAAAAAGGGGACAACCCAAAAGGGACGTTGGCTTACTTCCTCTTTTCGCTATCTCCGCTCCTGTTCCAAGGCAGCGGAACTTCTTTGGCATAAGTCCAGGGATTGGGCAGATTTTGTTCATTATAAATTTGTACTCTCGTCCTTTTCTGCTGCTATTTCATTGGCTAAACAACAGTATTTTTCTCTCCTAATTCAGTCCCAAGCCAAGCACCCTTGGCAGCTTTTTACGTCAATTGACGCTCTTCTGAAACCCAGCCCACCCTCCCACCCTCCCTCCTTGTCTGCTCAGGAGTTTGCTACTTTCTTCAACACCAAAATCCAATCAATTCACTCTGAGCTTGCTATTACTATCTCTTCCCCAACATTCACTAGTCAACTTCCAGTTCCCCCTGTAATTTTCTCTGCATTTCCTCTGATTGCTGCCGATGAGCTTACTAGTATAATGCATTCTTTGAAGCCCTTCACCTGCCCTCTTGATCCTATCCCTTCTCGTGTCTTTATCAATCTTACGTCTACCGTTCTTCCTCCCCTACTCCATATGGTTAACACTTCTCTGTCTTCTGGCACATGTCCTTCTGCCTTTAAGCATGCTTCAGTCTCTCCCATTCTAAAAAAAATCCTCTCTCGACATGTTTTCGCTTGCTAATTATCACCCTATTTCTTTGCTGCCATTCATGTCAAAAGTCTTGGAACGAGTGGGTTATTCTCGGTGTCTTCATTTTCTTTCTAGTTCTTCGGCCTTGGATCCTTTTCAGTCTAGCTTCCATCCTCTGCATTCTACTGAGCCAGCTCTTACTAAGATTACCTTTAGATTGCCAAATCTAAAGGCCTGTTTTCATTTCTTATTCTTTTGGATCTTACTGTGGCCTTTGATATGGTTGATCATGACCTCCTATTGGCTACCCTATGTGACCTTGGATTCCACCTCCTATCTCGAAGGTCGCTCGTTTAGCATGTGTGCTAATGGCCACTTGTCTTCTTCTTTCCCCCTTCAAGTTGGGATGCCACAAGGCTCAGTACTTGGCCCTTTGTTGTTCTCTTTATACATGTTATCTTTAGGTAATCTTATTCGTTCTCATGGCCTCCAATATCATCTGTATGCAGATGATACACAATTGTGTCTCTCTTCTCCCAAACTTTCTTCTGACGTTCAGGCTAGGATCTCAGCCTGTTTGTCTGACATCTCAGCCTGGATGCTTCAGCATCGCTTAAAACTAAACATGGCGAAAAGATTATTGCTTGTCTTCCCTCCTAAACCATCCCCTCGCTCTTCATTCTTTGTTACTGGTAATAATGTCACACTTTATCTGGTGGAAGAAGCTCGTAGTCTTGGCTTCATATTTGATTCTTCACTTTCCTTCTCCTCACATGTCGAGGCTGTAGCCAAGTCCTGCCACTTTTTCCTATATAACATTGCTAGGATCTGTCAGTTCTTATCTGCATCTTCTGCTAAGACTCTTGTACATGCTTTGGTTATCTCCCGTTTGGACTTTTGCAATCTTCTCTTGACTGGTCTTCCTTCTGTTCATCTTTCCTCTTTGGTCTCTCTTCACCATTCTGCAGCCAAGATTATTTTCTTGGCTTATTGCTTTGACCATGTTTCTCCTTTGTTGAAATCTCTCCATTGGCTTCCGATTCCATATAGAATTCAATATAAGCTTCTTTTGCTGACATTTAAATTGTGTCATGGTCTTGTGCTTTCTTATCCCTCCTCTCTCATTTCACTCTACCATCCCCCTCGTATCCTCCGTTCTTCAAATGCTATGTTGCTGTCCCGCCCAAGAGCTTTGATCTCTCTTGCCTGGCACTTTGGCTGCCCCATTTGCTTGGAATGCGCTTCCTGAGCATCTACGAACTACGAGTTCCATCTTAGATTTTAAAACGTGTTTGAAAACTCATTAGTTGGTAGTAGCCTGATGTCCATCTGTGACCAGTGGCTGGTTACCACAAGTGAGAAATGTGACTGTGTTGTTTGTATGACTGAGGAGGAGACTGATGGAATCCAATGGATTTCTGAATGCTCTTGGGGATTTTCCAGTGGAGAGAGCTGGTGATCCAGCTGAGGCCCCAGCCTCACTGTGGAATGGTGAGATGCGGAGGGCCATCGACTTGATCGCACCTGAGTGTCCTCTCCGGTCCTGTAGAGCCCGCTCTGCTCCTTGGTATACCAAGGAGTTGCGGTCAATGAAACAGGCTGGACGTCGACTGGAGCGCAAATGGCTCAAGACTCGAAGCGAAGATGACCGAGCACGCTGTAGAGCGCATAATCGTGCCTATTGCGTGGCAGTGCGGGCAGCAAAGAAGGCTTATTTTGCTGCCTCCATTGCGTCCTCGAGTAGCCGTCCAGCGGAGCTCTTCCGGGTGGTCCGGGGGCTGCCAACATCCTCCCCAGCAAATGGGGCCCTGGCTCCGTCAAGGACCCGCTGTGACCTTTTTGCATCACACTTTGAGGACAAGACTGCTTCTCTCCGCAGCGAGCTTGACGTTGTTTTTAGTGCAGCTCCAGTTGAGGTGTCCGATGCCACCATCTGCCCAATTTTGTGGGATCAGTTCCAGTTATTGTGGCCTGATGATGTGGACAAGGTGCTTGCAGCAGTGCGGCCGACCACTTGCCCTCTCGATCCCTGTCCCTCCTGGCTTATAAAAGCAAGCTGAGGGGGTCTGACTGGGTGAGTCCAGGGGGTGAGAAATGCTTCTCTCCGGGAAGGGGTGGTCCCTGCTGTCCTTAAGGAGGCAGTAGTGCGACCACTCCTGAGGAAGCCCACACTGGATCCGATGGTATTAGGCAACTACCGCCCAGTTGCTAACACTCCTTTTTTAGGGAAGGTACTTGAGAGGGTTGTGGCGGAGCAACTGCAGGCACTCTTGGAGGATACTGATTATCTAGATCCATTCCAGCCTGGGTTCCGTTCTGGTTAGGGGACGGAATCAGCCTTGGTCACCCTGATGGATGACCTTTTTCGAGAGAGGGATAGGGGGAATGCAACCCTGTGAATCCTGCTCGATCTCTCGGTGGCTTTTGATACCATTGACCATGGTATCCTCCTGGATCGACTCTGTGGGATGGGCATCGGAGGCACTGTTTTACAGTGGTTCCGGTCCTACCTACGGGGTCGTTTTCAGAGAGTAGCATTGGGTGACCAGTCCTCAGCCTCCTGGCAATTGAGCTATGGAGTGCCGCAGGGCACCATCTTGTCCCCAATGTTATTTAACATCTATATGAAGCTGTTGGGAGCGGTCATTAGGGGATTTGGAGCTAAATGCCATCAATACGCTGATGACACACAGCTCTATCTCCCTGTGACAACTGAATCAGGTGAGGCTGTGCAAGTCCTGGACCAGTGCCTAGACTCAGTAATGGGCTGGATGAGGGCCAATAAACTGAGACTAAATCCTGGCAAGACGGAAGCCCTGTGGGTGAGTGGTTCCCGAGTCTGGGAGACAGGCTCATTGCCTGTTCTGGATGGGGTTGCTCTGCCTCTGAAAGAACAGGTTCGTAGTTTGGGGGTACTCTTAGACCCATTTCTGTCGTTGGAGGCTCAAGTAGCCGCCACGGCTCGGAGTGCCTTTTACCATCTTCGGTTGGTTCGCCAACTATGGCCTCTCCTGGACAGGGATAGCTTGGCCACGGTGGTACAGAATCATAGAATCATAGAATAGCAGAGTTGGAAGGGGCCTACAAGGCCATCGAGTCCAACCCCCTGCTCAATGCAGGAATCCACCCTAAAGCATCCCTGACAGAGGCTTGTCCAGCTGCCTCTTGAATGCCTCTAGTGTGGGAGAGCCCACAACCTCCCTAGGTAACTGATTCCATTGTCGCACTGCTCTAACAGTCAGGAAGTTTTTCCTGATGTCCAGCCGGAATCTGGCTTCCTTTAACTTGAGCCCGTTATTCCGTGTCCTGCACTCTGGGAGAATCGAGAAGAGATCCTGGCCCTCCTCTGTGTGACAACCTTTTAAGTATTTGAAGAGTGCTATCATGTCTCCCCTCAATCTTCTCTTCTCCAGGCTAAACATGCCCAGTTCTTTCAGTCTCTCTTCATAGGGCTTTGTTTCTAGACCCCTGATCATCATGGTTGCCCTCCTCTGAACACGCTCCAGCTTGTCTGCATCCTTCTTGAATTGTGGAGCCCAGAACTGGACACAATACTCTAGATGAGGCCTAACCAGGGCCGAATAGAGAGGAACCAGTACCTCACGTGATTTGGAAGCTATACTTCTATTAATGCAGCCCAAAATAGCATTTGCCTTTCTTGCAGCCATATCGCACTGTTGGCTCATATTCAGCTTGTGATCTACAACAATTCCAAGATCTTTCTCGTTTGTAGTATTGCTGAGCCAAGTGTCCCCCATCTTGTAACTGTGCATTTGGTTTCTATTCCCTAAATGTAGAACTTGGCATTTATCCCTATTAAATTTCATTCTGTTGTTTTCAGCCCAGCACTCCAGCCTATCAAGATCACTTTGAAGTTTGTTTCTGTCTTCCAGGGTATTAGCTATCCCACCCAATTTGGTGTCATCTGCAAATTTGATCAGCGTTCCCTGCACCTCCTCGTCCAAATCATTAATAAAAATGTTGAAGAGCACTGGGCCCAGGACTGAGCCCTGCGGCACCCCACTCGTTGCCTCTCCCCAGTTTGAGAAACTTCCATTGATAAGTACTCTTTGAGTCCGATTCTGTAGCCAACTGTGGATCCACCTAATAGTTGTTCCAACTAGCCCACTTTTAGCTAGTTTGTTAATCAGAATGTCATGGGGTACTTTGTCAAAAGCTTTGCTGAAGTCAAGATATATGACGTCCACAGCATTCCCACAGTCCACAAGGGAGGTTATCCTATCAAAAAATGAGATCAAATTAGTCTGACAGGATTTGTTCCTGACAAATCCATGTTGGCTTCTAGTAATCACTGCATTGATTTCAAGGTGGTTACAGATTGACTTCTTTAAAATCTGCTCCAGAATTTTCCCAGGGATGGATGTCAGACTGACTGGTCTGTAGTTCCCAGGTTCCTCCTTTTTGCCCTTTTTGAAGATAGGGACAACGTTAGCCCTCCTCCAGTCATCCGGCACCTCACCCGTCTTCCATGATTTTGCAAAGATAATAGACAAAGGTTCTGAGAGTTCTTCCGCTAGCTCCTTCATTACTCTTGGATGCAGTTCATCGGGCCCTGGAGATTTGAACTCATTCAAGGAAATTAGGTGTTCTTTGACCATTTGTTTATCAATCTCAAACTGCAATCCTGCCCCCTCAACTTCTGCTTCACTTTTTCCAGGGGGGTCATAGACCCGCTTTTGGGAGAAGACCGAGGCAAAGTAGGAATTGAGCACTTCAGCCTTTTCTTTGTCATCTGTTATCAATTTGCCATCCTCATTAAGCAGTTGAACCACCATTTCTTTCCTCTGTCTTTTACTACTCACGTATCTGAAGAAAGCCTTTTTATTGCTTTTAGCATCCCTCGCTAATCTCAGCTCATTCACAGCTTTAGCCTTCCTGACGCCATTTCGGCACTTCTGCGCCACTTGTCTGTACTCTTCTTATGTAGCCTGGCCTTCCTTCCACTTCCTATATGTATCCCTTTTTGTTTTCAGTTCATCAATAAGCTTTTTGTGGAGCCACATTGGTTTCCTCTGTTGTCTTCTATCTTTTCTCCTTGTTGGAATTGTTTGTAACTGTGCCTTTAAAATTTCATTTTTTAGATACTCCCACCCATCCTGCACAGGCATTGGTTACCTCAAGATTGGATTACTGCAATGCACTCTATGTGGGGCTGCCCTTGAAGCTGCTCCGGAAGCTGGAGCTAGTGCAGAATGCTGCAGCTCGGCTGTTGTCTGGAGCTGCCCCTTTCCAGCATGTAACTCCTCTGCTGAGGGAACTGCACTGGCTGCCTATTCGCTACCGGGCCAGGTTTAAGGTTCTTGTACTTGTGTACAAAGCCCTAAACAACTTGGGACCAGGATACCTGAGAGAGCACCTTCTCCCTTACCAACCTGCCCGGTCACTGAGGTCATCCGAGGGCCTGCTCCTGGTGTTTCCACATAGATCCATCCTCCGATTGGAATCCACCAGGGGAAGAGCCTTCAGCGTGGCGGTGCCCCTCCTGTGGAATTCCCTGCCTCTGGAGGTCAAGCAGGCGCCAACCTTGTACTCCTTTTGGCGCCTCCTGAAAACATCTTTATTCCAAGAAGCCTTTCTTTAACATGCAGCCTTGGATTTCTGTTGTTGTTTTGCTTCTTTTTAAATTTTGTTTTAACTGTTTTATTCTGTTTTTATTTTCATTTTACCTTGTACACCGCTCCGAAATTTTTTCAATGAGGAGCGGTATATAAATATTCTAAATAAATAAAAATAAATAAATAAATAAATAAAAATCTGTTTTCCATAGCTTTTGGTATTTTATCCTGATTTACTGTTCTCATTGCTATGACTATTCCCTTATTTCTGTTTTGCGTAACCCCTTCCCCGCTTCATATGTTTTAATGTGATTTTAGACTGCAAGCCTCTACACAGGTTATTACTGTTTTATTTGTATATTCTGTACAGTACCAAGTACATTCTTGGTGCTATATTATTATTATTAATAATAATAATAATAATAATGGTGATGCCGTGATTCTTGCTAGTCAGTGTTATTGTGATCACCTGCTATAAAGACATTGACCAATGGAGATGCCCAAGGAGAAGGCTCATCAGTGAGAATTGGAAAGGGTGTAGTCTAAAGGGGAAGCTAGATGAGGTGGTTTGGTGGAGGTGGTGTGTGCACCAGATGGCTGGTGCAATCCCAGGTTTAGACTGGCAGCCTTGTCACCCTCTGGCTTCTCACCTGTTTCTCAGCCCTTGATACCCTCTTAGGGAGGTTGCCTGGTTGCAATGGCAGGAAAATTCACCGCTAGCCGAATTCCAGGGTTAGAATGAGTTTCCCTGATCTCCCTGGTCACAGTCCCCAGCCCACCCATGCCTCCTCACTACCAGCCTGCCTGCGGTTCACGTGGTGCTCCATGCCAGCCCTTCTCTCCAGTTCTGCCTGAATCATCCCATGTCAGATCCATCAAGTCCCCACTGCCCATTGTTCCCTCAGGCCCCACTTCTCAGCAGACCCCTCACATTGTCCCACTTCCTCTGGAGCCCCTCTCCCTTGGCCAGCTTTACCCATACTCCTTACCTTAACCCTGCACACACACACACACACGCATGCATATACCCCCCATGGTCTGCATTTTCTTCAAAGCCCCTCTCTGACTAGCCCCTTCCCTTTTCCTCAAGCCTCATCATCTGCTTGGGGGCAAACTAGACATGAATAGGATCCTCTGAGGGTTTACGGAGCAGCTGGAAGGTTAATTTGTTAATAGCAGCTAAGGTTGGTTTGGGGAGTATTTCAGATCCTCGTGGGGAAGCTGTTTCACTCTTTTCCCTTCAGTGTTGAAATTGCACGCTCTCCCTGGAACTGCTCTGCCCAGATCCATGGGATGCCTTTCTGCCCCAGCTGCTGCCCCATGGGCAACAGACTCTAGGCAAATATATATATACATACACACACACACACACACCATATGAGAAGCAGAACATCTTCCAGGCTTGGACCACCTGCTACTCTTGGGTTTCAGCCAGCTCTAACTGAACGGCGCTCTGGCATGTAGTCTCTGGCTTACAGCTATATTCAGAGATGACATTCTGAAAAATTGAAAATGTTGGCCTGGGAAGCATGGGAAGCAATTTGTGCAAGCAAGTTTCAGCTGCTGAGTGCAGTGCCACCGCCTCTTGCAATCCCAGGTTGAGGCACCTTCTAAGCAACATCTTTCTCCACCTATAATTAATATTGATTTTGTGCAGTCAAAACATAGTGGAGCAGCTTAATTTTGTTGCTAAGATTTTTGACATGAATGTTCCTGAAGATTATCATAGGCTTTAATGATGGATTTGGAGAGTCCAAAAAGAGGCTCCTGCTTAGCAGAGCATCTGTGCTTGTGGCAGCCACACAAGGCTGGAGGGCCATTCCCTTCTTGGTGTTTCCTGAGGTGGATGCAGGCTTTCTTATTTAACAGAGTTCTTTTCTTCTTCTTCAAAAGGGAGGATTAGAGAACAGAACAGTGTAGCAGAATATGCACTGCAGTCTGTAGAATCAATAAGTGTTTGTTGTATCTCGTAGATGTGACTAGTTCTGCATGTCCGTGTTGTGAGATAACGATGAGCAATGGAATATATTCTTGTAGGTGGAGGGAGGCTGCAACGAATGGGTCAGTCAAGGGCTGGAAGCAGCATGTAGCTTAACTTAGCAAGGACACCTCCATCTGGGAGTCACTGGTATCATTGGCAGATGGGAATGGTGGCATGACCAGCTCCAAAACTATTCTGGGTGAGGTCATTGGCATCATGAGGGTTATAAAAGGCCAGAGTTTTATCAGGTTGGGAGAGAGATCCTGGGAGAATGAGAAACCCACTGTCTTCGCCCGCCAGGCCTTGAAATGGACTGTTAGGTTGAGAGGAAGCGAGGCTTTATTGTGCTATCGATAGCATAGTACTTTTAGTAATTTGTATATTATTAATAATAACTTGTGTGTATTTAGGGAAGTTTGTGATCTTTCTCATCTTTGCTAAAGTTTGTAATTCTCTTAGGCCTTTGCTAGATGAGGGGTTAGCCCAGTGTGAGGCCTGAGCTCGTCCCTGTGTGTCCAGATGATGCACAGGGGATCCTGGGGTCAGACAGGGGTCAAACCTCCCTGGCCCTGGGGTAACCGGCACCGCTTGTGGCCCAGTATTTTCCAAGGTCTCAGGCTGAGCCTGAGACCGCAGGCATGTAGACCGCTTTTCCCAGCTACCGCAATTACTCATGAGTAGCTGGGAAAAGTGGCGGATGGCACACAGCGCTCTGCAGGAGTGCTGCGGCCATCAGGGCAGGGTGGGGAGATCGGGGGGAATGGGAGCCATGGGGGATGGGAGGAATCAGAGCCATGGGGGGGGGGAATCGGAGATTGCGAGTTATGGGGGGGAATTGGAGCCATGGGGGATGGGGGGAAACCAGAGATCGGGGGGGAAACCAGAGATCGGGGGGGGAATCGCGGCCAGGGTGGGGAAATCAGGGAAAGGGGGTGAGGAATTCTGTTTTTAATAATAAAAAACCCTACCTTAGCTGCTGGTGTGCTCCTGCACACCTGGCCCTTTAAGGCTCGAACAAAATGGAGGACACGACGGGGCTTTCCTTTACGCCATCGCGTCTGACGTGTGGAAAGGAGCAACAGCCCGCTCTACTTCTAGCACGGGCTGGCCCCTCCTCACCACTGGATTCTAAGGTAGGTCTAGCAAAGCCCTTAGACTTTTTGAGCAATATATATTTGTGTTGTCTGGCTTGGGAGAAGTTTCAGGGACCACTACCTATCCATTAATTCTTGAAGCCCATAACACTTGGTAAAGATTTGCTAATCTATATCTGAGCAGAGTCTGTCCTTTAAAGCCATTGTATTCTCTCTTAATCTGGTGAATCTTGGACACACCCATTCAAGTTTGGGAAACAAGCTAGTTGGGTGGAGCAAGCAGCAGTTGCACATTTCAAGAGCTGCTCCAGGCATCCCCAAGCCCTACAACCGATCTTTCAGGAGACTGCAGCCCCTTCTAGATGAGGCTGAATCCCACTCATCTGGTAGAGGGGGGTGGGGGCATCCACTAGCTGTGCCTCTTGTCTTGTCTGGACTGAGCTTCATGTAGATGTTCAACAGTTCGCAGACAAGATAGAATCTTGTAGGAGCCTTAAGTAAAGATGCTACGGAGTTGAGCAGAAATCCCCCAGCATCCCAGAACTGCTGCTTTTAAATGGATACTGTTGTTTTTATACTGTTGCACTTATGTTTTTGATGGTTTAAAATTGTGTATACTTCTTTAATGTTTACTGTTTTTAACTTTTGTAAACTACCCAGAGAGCTTCAGCTATGGGGCGGTATATAAATGTAATAAATAAATAAAATCTTCTGAAAACCTCATAGAAAAATCATAGAATAGCAGAGTTGGAAGGGGCCTACAAGGCCATCGAGTCCAACCCCCTGCTCAATGCAGGAATCCACCCTGATTCCATTGTTGTACTGCTCTAACAGGAAGTTTTTCCTGATGTCCAGCCGGAATCTGGCTTCCTTTAACTTGAGCCCGTTATTCCGTGTCCTGCACTCTGGGAGGATCGAGAAGAGATCCTGGCCCTCCTCTGTGTGACAACCTTTGAAGTATTTGAAGAGTGCTATCATGTCTCCCCTCAGCCTTCTCTTCTCCAGGCTAAACATGCCCAGTTCTTTCAGTCTCTCTTCAGAGGGCTTTGTTTCCAGACCCCTGATCATCCTGGTTGCCCTCCTCTGAACACGCTCCAGCTTGTCTGCGTCCTTCTTGAATTGTGGAGCCCAGAACTGGACACAATACTCTAGATGAGGCCTAACCAGGGCCGAATAGAGAGGAACCAGTACCTCACGTGATTTGGAAACTATACTTCTATTAATGCAGCCCAAAATAGCATTTGCCTTTCTTGCAGCCATATCGCACTGTTGGCTCATATTCAGCTTGTGATCTACAACAATTCCAAGATCCTTCGCATTTGTAGTATTGCTGAGCCAAGGATCCCCCATCTTGTAACTGTGGTTTCTATTTCCTAAATGTAGAACTTGGCATTTATCCCTATTAAATTTCATCCTGTTGTTTTCAGCCCAGCACTCCAGCCTATCAAGATCACTTTGAAGTTTGTTTCTGTCTTCCAGGGTATTAGCTATCTCACCCAATTTTGTGTCATCTGCAAATTTGATCAGCGTTCCCTGCACCTCCTCATCCAAATCATTAATAAAAATGTTGAAGAGCACTGGGCCCAGGACTGAGCCCTGCGGCACCCCACTCGTTGCCTCTCCCCAGTTTGAGAAGGTTCCATTGATAAGTACTCTTTGAGTCCGATTCTGTAGCCAACTGTGAATCCACCGAATAGTTGTTCCATCTAGCCCACTTTTAGCTAGTTTGTTAATCAGAATGTCATGTGGTACTTTGTCAAAAGCTTTGCTGAAGTCAAGACATATGACGTCCACAGCATTCCCACAGTCCACAAGGGAGGTTACCTTATCAAAAAATGAGATCAAATTTGTCTGACAAAGAGCAGAATCACCACAAAAGCTCCCAGCTAAATCCAACAGACACACCAGGACGACACCATGGCTGATAGTAACAAAAGTTGCTGAAAAGTCAAGAAGGATCATCACTCCCCCTGCCTCTCTCTTCCTTTCATTCCTAGATGTGTCTGTGTGTTGGGAGGCAGAGGTCCTCCTGAAAAGCAGCGTCTTCTTTAGCATCATGCCACATCTTTCCTGGTGTTAGCAACAGACTCCGGGGCTACAATCCCTGGAGCTCTGGCTCAGAAGCCATCCTTACCAGAGGGGAGTCTCAAGGGAGGCCAAGAGAAGGCCTGGTGGTGTGCCTTGCTCAGTGGCCAGCCAGCCCACGTCCCCCCAACCCGAGGCCCCTGTTCCCTGCTGCCTGGCTTGCTGTGGCTTGTCTCTCACTTGTACGCTTGTCTCTTTGCCCGCATTGATTTGTTCTGAATTCCTTGATTAATTACTCTCCAAGAAATTTCAGCTCTATTAATTACCTCTGCTTAATTAGGGCAAACTTTTAATTGTGTCCCTAAGCTGAGCAGAGTTCAATATACTTACTAATTAGTGACCTACAATTGGTTTGAAACCAATTAGCCTGGCGTCACCAGTGGCAGAGGCTTTCAGGGTTGTCTAGGCCTGGTGGTGATGGTGGTGGTGGTGGGTGTGGGCTGGAGGGAACTCAGGGATTCACAGGGAGGCTTATTGGATCACTACACAGCAAACTGGCAAGGGATGTTCAGGCACCATAATCCAGGGAGGTCTCCACATAACACATTTTGAGCTGGAATGTAGCCAACCAGATACATAAATGCCCCCCCCCCAATTTCCATAGTGGGTGGGTGGGTGGGTGGGTCAGATTTGGGAATTGAAAATGGCAAGACAGAGTCTAGGGTGTGTGTTGGGAGCACCAAGAGTCTGTTCTCTGGCCCAGAGATGGTGGTTACCTCTTCTTTGATTATTTAAAATCATACAATTATTTAAAATTTTCTGCCAAGACTCTTGTTCATGCATTGGTTAATTCTCGGCTGGACTATTGTAACCTTCTGACTGGCCCTCCTTCTTCTCATATCAATTCGTTGGTCTCTATTCATCATTCTGCTGCTAAGATCATCTTCTTGGCTCATCATTCTGATCATGTTACTCCACTTCTGAAATCTCTTCATTGGCTTCCAATTCACCTCAGAATCCAATATATTATTATTATTATTATTATTATTTATTTATTTATATAGCACCATCAATGTACATGGTGCTGTACAGAGTAAAACAGTAAATAGCAAGACCCTGCCGCATAGGCTTACAATCTAATAAAATCATAGTAAAACAATAAGGAGGGGAAGAGAATGCAAACAGGTACAGGGTAGGGTAAGCAGGCACTGGGTAGGGAAAAACTAACAGTAGAAAGTAACAGTAGAAGTCTGCACAACATCAAGTTTTAAAAGCTTTAGGAAAAAGAAAAGTTTTTAGTTGAGCTTTAAAAGCTGTGGTTGAACTTGTAGTTCTCAAAGCTTCTCCTGTTGACTTTCAAAGCCTGTCACAGTCTAGCTCCTTCCTATCTTTCCTCTCTCATCTCACATTATTGCCCCGCTCATGCTCTTCATGCATTGAATGCCATGTTTCTTACCCGCCCAAGGGTCTCTACTTCTCTTGCTCAGCTTCGTCCATTTTCTCTTGCTGCCTGGAATTCTCTTCCAGAGCATTTGCGGAACACAACTTCAATTACTGTTTTTAAAGCTCAATTGAAAACTTTTCTTTTTTCTATAACTTTTAGAACTTGACTTTGGTCTTACTTTTACACTGTTAGTTTTATTGTCCCCTGAGCCTATTTGGTGCATTCTCTTACATCTGTTATTGTTTTATGATTTTATTAGAATGTAAGCCTATGTGGCAGGGTGAAGGTAATGGCAACCCACCCCAGTATTCTTGCCGTGAAAACTAAATGGATCAGTACAACCAGAGATATGTCGGTATACCATCGGAAGATGGGACCCCCAGGTCGGAAGATGGTCAAAATGCTACTGGGGAGGAACAGAGAATAAGTTCAACTAGCCCCAGATGTGATGACGCAGCTAGCTCAAAGCTGAAAGGACGGCTAGCGGCCGACGGTGCTGGTGGTGAACGACGAATCCGATGTTCTAAAGATCAACACACCATAGGAACCTGGAATATAAAATCTATGAGCCAGGGAAATTGGATGTGGTTATTGGTGAGATGTCAAGATTAAATATAGATATATTGGGTGTCAGTGAACTGAAATGGACTGGAATGGGCCACTTCACATCAGATCACCACCAGATCTACTACTGTGGACAAGAGGATCACAGAAGAAATGGAGTAGCCTTCATAAATAATAATAAAGTGGCTAAAGCAGTGCTTGGATACAATCCAAAAAATGATAGAATGATCTCAATTCGAATTCAGGGTAAGCCATTTAACATCACAGTGATCCAAATATATGCCCCAACCACAGATGCTGAAGAAGTAGAAGTAGATCAGTTCTATCAGATCTGCAGCACCTACTGGATAATACACCAAAAAGAGATGTTATTTTCATTACAGGAGACTGGAACGCCAAGGTGGGTAGTCAAATGACATCTGGAATTACAGGTAAGCATGGTCTAGGAGAACAAAATGAAGCGGGACATAGGCTGATAGAATTTTGCCAGGACAACTCACTTTGCATAACAAACACTCTCTTCCAACAACCTAAAAGACGGCTTTATACATGGACTTCACCAGATGGCTGGCACCGAAATCAGATTGACTACATCCTTTGCAGCCAAAGGTGGCAGACATCTATACAGACGGTAAAAACAAGACCTGGAGCTGACTGTAGTTCAGATCACGAACTTCTTATTGCACAATTTAGAATCAAACTAAAGAGAATAGGGAAGACCCACAGATCAGTTAGATATGAGCTCACTAATATTCCTAATGAATATGCAGTGGAAGTGAAGAATAGATTTAAGGGACTAGATTTAGTAGATAGGGTCCCGGAAGAACTATGGATAGAAGTTCGCAACATTGTCCAAGAGGTGGCAACAAAAAACGTCCCAAAGAAAAAGAAAACCAAGAAGGCAAGATGGCTGTCTGCTGAGACACTGGAAGTAGCCCAAGAAAGAAGGAAAGCAAAAAGCAACAGTGATAGGGGGAGATATGCCCAATTAAATGCAAAATTCCAGAGGTTAGCCAGAAGAGATAAGGAATTATTTTTAAACAAGCAATGCGCGGAAGTGGAAGAAGACAATAGAATAGGAAGGACAAGAGACCTCTTCCAGAAAATTAGACACATTGGAGGTAAATTCCAGGCAAAAATGGGTATGATCAAAAACAAAGATGGCAAGGACCTAACAGAAACAGAAGAGATCAAGAAAAGGTGGCAAGAATATACGGAAGATCTGTATAGGAAGGATAATAATATCAGGGATAGCTCAGACGGTGTGGTCAGTGAGTTAGAGCCAGACATCCTGAAGAGTGAGGTTGAATGGGCCTTAAGAAGCATTGCTAATAACAAGGAAGCAGGAGACGACGGTATCCCAGCTGAACTGTTTAAAATATTGCAAGATGATGCTGTCAAGGTGATGCATGCCATATGCCAGCAAATTTGGAAAACACAAGAATGGCCATCAGACTTGAAAAAAATCAACTTATATCCCCATACCAAAAAAGGGAAACACTAAAGAATGTTCAAACTATCGGACAGTGGCACTTATTTCACATGCCAGCAAGGTAATGCTCAAGATCCTGCAAGGTAGACTCCAGCAATTCATGGAGCGAGATGCCAGATGTACAAGCTGGGTTTAGAAAAGGCAGAGGAACTAGAGAACAAATTGCCAATATCCGCTGGATAATGGAGAAAGCCAGGGAGTTCCAGAAAAACATCTATTTGTTTTATTGACTATTCTAAAGCCTTTGACTGTGTGGATCATAACAAACTGTGGCAAGTTCTTGATGGGGATACCAAGTCATCTTGTCTGCCTCCTGAGGAATCTGTATAATGAACAAGTAGCAACGGTAAGAACAGACTACGGAACAACAGACTGGTTTAAGATTGGGAAAGGAGTACGGCAGGGTTACATACTCTCACCTTACCTATTCAACTTGTATGCAGAACACATCATGCTACATGCTGGGCTTGACGAATCCAAGGCTGGAGTTAAAATCGCAGGAAGAAACATTAACAATCTCAGATATGCAGATGACACCATTTTGATGGCTGAAAGCGGGGAGGAGCTGAGGAGCCTTATGACAAAGGTGAAAGAAGAAAGTGCAAAAGCCGGGTTGCAGTTAAACCTAAAAAAAAAACAAGATTATGGCAATCAGCTTAATTGATAACTAGCAAATAGAGGGAGAAAACGTGAAGGCAGTGACAGACTTTGTATTTCTGGGCGCAAAGATTACTGCAGACGCTGACTGCAGCCAGGAAATCAGAAGACATTTACTTCTTGGGAGGAGAGCAATGACAAATCTCGATAAAATAGTTAAGAGCAGAGACACCACACTGACAACAAAGGTCCGCATAGTTAAAGCAATGGTATTCCCCGTAGTAACCTATGGCTACGAGAGCTGGACCATAAGGAAAGCTGAGCGAAGGAAGATAGATGCTTTTGAACTGTGGTGTTGGAGGAAAATTCTGAGAGTGCCTTGGACTGCAAGAAGATCAAACCAGTCCATACTCCAGGAAATAAAGCCAGACTGCTCACTTGAGGGAATGGTATTAAAGGCAAAACTGAAGTACTTTGGCCACAGAATGAGAAGACAGGATACCCTGGAGAAGAGGCTGATGCTAGGGAAAGTGGAAGGCAAAAGGAAGAGGGGCCGACCAAGGGCAAGATGGATGGATGATATTCTGGAAGTGACAGACCTGACCTTGGGGGAGCTAGGGGTGGCGACAGCCGACAGAAATCTCTGGCGTGGGCTGGTCCATGAAGTCACGAAGAGTCGGAAGCGACTGAATGAATAAACAAACAAACAAATGTACAGCACCATGTGCGTTGACGGAATAATAATAATAATAATAATAATAATAATAATAATAATAATAATAATAATAATAATAATAATAGGAGCCCTGCTGGGCCAGACCAAAGGCTGCTCTAGTCTACACTCTGTTTGCGAGTGACCAGCCAGTTGCCTGTGGGAAGCCCACAAGCAGGACATGGGTGCAGCATCCTGCTTCTGATACTCTGGGTGGGAGCATAGAGCTGCCATGACAGCAAGCCCTGGTTGTTGGATTTAAAGTGTTCATATCATGTTTCCCTGCCAATCAAGGGCAACAACATCATCTTTTTAAAAATAAAATAAAATAAAACTATTTGAGAAAGCAAACAATTAAGTGGCAGATTTCTTTTTAAAAGCCCAACAACAGAGCCATAAGCTGTGAGGAGCTCAGAGCACACCATATCACTGTAGGGAGAAGCTCAAGGTGTGGACGCCATCAGCACCTCATACTCTTGTTGGGGAACAGAGCATTTCTGTGGCCACATCCTTCCCTCCTGCATAGCAGCGTCTCTGTAGAAACTTAAGAAGCAAACCCAAGGGTTCAGGGGGAATTAGGAAGAGTTTTTGACCTAAGACTAGGTGAGCTTCCAACCCTGCCCAACCCTACACCCATGCTCCAACGATGTTAGATGGTCCACATGGGTGGGGAGAGAGAGAGATCTGTGAGAAAGAGGCCGAGGCAGTTCAGAAATGACAAACGCGCCAGAAGCAGCACTTGCTGCAACACGTGCTGCAGTCACAAGGAACTGCTCACAGCTCAGAACCCAGCATCCCAAAGAGGCCAGGCCAAGCCAGCAGGATGTACCAACTGCATGGGGTTGCTGAGCTGTTCCACTGACAAGGGCAAAGAGAGAGAGAGAGAGAGAGAGAGAGAGAGAGAGAGAGAGAGAGAGAGAGAGAGAGAGAGAGAGAGAGAGAGAGAGAGTGTGTGTGTGTGTGTTGGGGTGGGGGCTGCGTCCCAGACCCTATTCCCACCAGCTGTCCTCAGAGGAGCACTCCGTGAAGCCACGTCAGAAGGGGGGGGCATCCCACACATGTCATTAGTAATTAATTTCATTCTTAATCCTATAATCCAGCTGCTCCTTGATTTCCTAAGCAAACTGCTTGTCCTGGCCACAGACTGTGTCTGGCAACAAGGAGCTCCTGGCTATGCGGACACAGCGAAGGATTAGATGCCTTGCAAAGCTCGTATTTGCACTGCTGCGGACAGAGGGAGCAGCAACGCCAACCGGCTGCAGGCCAACAAAGCCCAGCCATTTCCAGCATCCGGATGTTTTCACACTGGAAGAGAAAAATAAAGTGGAATCTTCCCACACACACACACCCCATATGCACACCCTCCCGCTTGGAGCCAGAGTTCATTTAAAAAACAGCCACACAGAGAACATGGTACACTGGAAAACAGTGTCTCTCCCCTCCCCACCAAATCTAGAATCAGTGGCTGCTGTTTTGACATACTTTCATTACAGCTGGAGCTGATAAAGTGTCTGCATTTGAATAGAATTTTACCTGTTGCTTGAATTGTCTGGGGAGGGGAAAAAAAACATTTTTGAGAATAATAATTTGGGGGGGATGCATGCAAGGCCAAAAGCCAGCCCCCCTTTTGCCCAGTTCCCATGGATTCTTTCTGCAGCCCCACAGAGAGGTGGAGGCTCGCCCAGTACCTGCTGTGCTTGGGTGGAATTTCCTCTTCTTGGAGAGTCTCTCTGGTATCGCTGGATTAGGTGGGCTAAAGATCAGGCATGTAACTAAGGCTGCACAGAACCTGGGTAGGGATAATCACTTACTTCCAAGTAAGCACATGTGCAGTGGTGCCGCAGATGCTCTTACGTTTTCCCTGGGCCTTGCAAAAGCATCATTCTGTTACAACTAAAACTCTGCCTAAAACATTGTGTGGGGGTCACAGTTGTGTGCTGTTGAGATGAGTAACTTCTGGCTCCATCCAGCTAGCTTGTTTCCTAAACTTGAATGGGTATATCTGAGATTCAACAGATCAAGGTGCTGTCTAAACATCCTCTTTGCCCTGGGGTAGCAGTGAATCAGCGCCACATCAGTTCTATGACACAGGCCCCACGGGGCTGCGCCATAAAGACGTTGGGATTTACCCCGCCTTTTTTCTTCAGAGCGAGATCACCACGGCCCTTCCACCACATGACCTCGCTTCAGCATTGAGCCAGAGTTGGTCCAGGGCAGAGGACAACCAGTGATTGGTCACCAGAAGCAAAGGAAGGGGACCAGAGGATGGGCTCCAGTACCCAGATGGTGTCATCAGTAGGCAGAGGACACAAAGCCCTATTTCCCGTTCTCTTGGAAGCCAGTGGAGGCTGTGGGGGTGATGAATTGGGCTTGGCTGGATGAGGAATAACAAACTGAAGCTCAGTCCAGACAAGACAGAGGCACCGGTAGTGGATGCCCCCCACCCCCAACTGGATGAATGGGATTCAACCTCATCTAGAAGGGGTTGCACTCTCCCGAAAGATCACTTGTAGGGCTTGAGGATGCCTGGAGCACCTCTTGAGAAGGGTAACTGACTCTGGCTCCATCCAACTAGCTTGTTTCCCAAACTTGAACGGGTGTGTCCAAGTTCATGGCTCCGAGTTGGTGCCGCTCCACCGTCAGTATCACTGGTATGAAAAGGCAGCAAATAATTTACACAGACAGAGGCAGCGCCGGCTTTCCAGCAGCCAGGCCCACCCCATCCCAGTTTCTGGCAACCAATGAGAGGTCGCCTTCCACCCAGGAATGTCCCATCCTCCCCAGTGCAGTGCTTGAGCAAGGACAGATGGGTAAGAGCTGCGCTGACCTTGCTCGGACAGGAAAAGTTGGGGTCAGTCCCTTACTTTTCTGCTGTGATTCTTCAGCTCTTTGCTCCAGGGTGGCTCCGAATTGGTGACTGCATCATATAACCAACACAGCGCAGATTCGGAGCCACCTCGGGGCTTCCAGGGCATATAGACAGTGCCCAAGATTCACCAGATCAAGAGAGAATACAAGGGCTTTAAGGACAGACTCCACTCCACTCAGCACTTGACCGACCCATTCATGGCAGCCGCCCTCCATCTTCAAGAATATATTCATCATTATCTCATAGCCCATACACACAGAACTAGTCACACCTGCAAGATACAATAAATCCTTATCAATTCTGCACACAACAATGCCAGGACTCTTTGACCAGCTTCAGCTGGTATCCCAGTTATGACTCTCTTTGGAGGTGGATAGTCTTCGCTGCAGAGATTCATGCCTTGGTAATCTCCCATTTTGATTACTGTCATGCACTATGTGTGGGACTGCCTTTGAGGTCGCATAGTGCAAATTATGGTTGAAAGAATTCTAACTGGGACCCAGAAGCTATGATCAGAAGCTACACTGGTCCTCCCTTGTCGCAACTGGCTCCCAGTTCACTTCTGGGCCCAATCTAAAGTGCTGGTTTTGACTTGAAAAGCTCAATACAGCTTGAAGCCTCAGTATCTGGTGGTATGCCTCCTCCCGTATGTGCCTGCCTGCACTTCATCTAGAGAAGCAAGCCCACCCTCACGTACCCCCTGACTCTGAGTGTAAGAGGGTGTCAACAAGAGAGGCAATGGTGGTGGCCCCATGGCTCTGGAATGCTGTCCCAGGGGAAACTTGCCTGGCACCCAGTTCTGTCTTCCCAGCACCAGGCTAAGAGTTTCCTGTTCTCCCAGGCCTTTTAAATCTTTTAGTCTTTTTTAAAAAATATTTTAGTGTACTTACGTTTTATTATCCTAGTCCCTGTAATATGGTTTTACCTCTTATACCGGATACTGTATTTTATGCTGTTTTGGCACATTTATTAGTTTTATATTGTTGATTTTATTGTGATTTTATTTGCAGCATTATTGCTGTTGTCATTGTAAAATGCCTAGAGAAATTTACTGAAGAGGTGTTTAGTAAATTCAAGAAAGAACAAATGAACGGAAGAACACCAGGCCAGGCCATTTCTCTGTCTCCAGCCCCTGCACAAGGGCTGGGAGCCCTGCCACGGCATGGCCCATCCAAGGGAGGAGAGTTCTGGGGGTGGCTGTCAGGGAGGAGCCCCGCTGCTTCTTGCTCCTCTTTCAAATTCCGAGGGCTCCCCAGGGCAGTTGTGCCCCCCCATCCCACTGCCTAGCTGTGAGAAAGCACATCCCTGCCCCAAGGTGAGGCCCTGGGGTGAAGGTGGCCCTGGAAGGCACCTGCACCTCGGCTTTGCTGCATCAGTGGCAGATCTCCTGCTTCAGGATTAACTGTGAACTGTCAGCCTGGAAGCACCTTCTTGCTGGGGCAGGGAAGAGGCCGTCCTGTGGATTTCCAGCGCAATCTCACCCCGTCACCCCAGTGCCTTGCTCCGGGGAAGACCCAGGGACATCACAAGACAGGGCCCTTTCTCAGAGCATGGTGCAGTGGGGAGAGGTGGCCCTGGGCAGCTTGCAGGCCAGCACCCCAGGAGAGGGGAGGGGAAGTGGCATTTGCTGACCTGCCTCAGGGGTGGAAGGCCTTGGGCCCACCCTGCAAGGTGCAAGGGTAGCTCAGACCAGCAGCCGGGCTCCAGGCTCTCCTCTTCGGCAGATCCCCTCCTCTGCCTGGCCCTGCTAAGGGGCGATGCTGCCAAGGACTGGCTTTCCACTCCTCATGCAGGGGTGCTCCTCCCCCCCCCCCCCCCCAGTCACAGCCGGTCCCTCCCGTGAGGCTTCCGCTGATTCCAATTTCACCCTTTCCTTGCTGCCCTGCACAGCCAGGTAGCAAGTGGTGGGCGGCCGCTTGTTGATGGCTCTGGTGCCACATTGCAATGTCCCCCTTTGTCAGCATACATTTGCATCAGTGCTCACCTGGGCAGAATGCCAGAACCAAGCTCTGGCACCGGGAGCTCCGAAGAGTGCCGAGGGGGGCTGCCGCCTCTCCCTCCACCCCACCAGCCTGGACGCTTCCAGGGCTGAAAGGCAAAGCTCCCCAGCTCACACCAGGCAAATTGGGCCACAGGCAGGGCCAAGTTCCAGGTGGGTTGAGGCAGTTGGGAAATGGATGTGCTCAGGACAGGAAGCCATCACGGCGGGGGCAAGACCCACACCAGTTTTTCTTGGTGCGCTATAATCAGGGCTTGATTAAATATTGTGTGTCCCCCACCCTGCCCGCCCGCCCAACACAGAGCCATCATTAATCAGGACAGAACTGGGAGCTCAGTGTGGCCTGCACACACTCGCTTTGATTTGGCAAGTTCTGAAGCTGCTTTGTTCTCCTTTCAAGCCTGTTTAAAGGAGAGGCAGGATTTTGACAAAAGGCTCTTGCTGATCTGAAGTAGCTTTTTCGAGAATTGCCTTTGGCAGCAGCACCTCAGCATATACAGTGTGAGCCCAGTGTGGGTGGAATTTGCCCACAAGGGCTACAGACCCGGGGAGGGGAGGCCAAGCCATCACCCTCAGCTATCCAAGGCACAACCCCTGCACCACCACCACCCACCTCCACCACCACCACCCCTCTCTCTCTCTCTCTCTCTCACACACACACACACACACACACACACATATTTTCCCCCTTAAGAGGCACAATACATAGTCCTGATCCAGATCCCCCCCTTCCCATGGATACTACTTACACTTCAATAGTCAGGGTGATCCTGCGTATCTCTAATTTTGCCAGGGGGACCCAAAGCCAAGGCTTAGGTTGCAAGCTGGCATCACGCCATGGCTGTGTTGCGTACCACGGTTTGGATCTTGCCTCCAAGCCCACTGGGCAGCCTTGCTCAGCCTCAGCCTCCTCTCTGCACATTGGAGATTAGTGGACTACCTCGCAGGCTCGCGCAGTCTTCTGTTTGGTCCTAATAGTCATTGCCCAACTGTGATTTTTCCTCATGGATCAGTGTGGCTCTCTTTGGCTGTGTGTGAGTGCGTTAAATGTGCCTCACAGGAGTTTGCAAGGCTTGCAAGAAAATGGTGTGCAAGAAGTGCAGCCAATGTTTTCTGTGCAATAGGATGTGAAGAATTGCTTCTTGCTCCCTTGGGGAAGGATTGTAGCTCAGTTGGAGGCAAGTGAAAAAGAAGGCAGGCCCCCTGCACCTTTAATTGATGTGTAAATGGGGGATCCTCCCATGTACAAAGCTGCCCACTGGTCATCAGGAACCATGGGGGGCATGTCTGCTGGCACCACTGCACTCCACTTCCCTGGCTGGAAGGGGCCCCTGTCTGACAACGCTCCCGTGACACTTGCTATCTGTATATGGGAGTAGAAATGCAGAAGTGGCAGAAGCTGAAGTCTGCTTGGGCATCCTTGCCTCCTCAAAGCACGTAGAAAGCTGCAGAACTCTCCTAATGAGCTACATAAAAGCAATCAAGGTGTGATTAGTGGATCCTTCTGCTTTGGGATCCTTTGCAGCTCCTGGCTAGGAAGCAGGAGATCATTAGACACTGCATTTCAATTAGCAGGAGGGGAACTTCAAAGATGAATCTGCTTCACTTGGTGGGGTATGTCTCCAAATGTTTATTTTGTTCCTCTCCCTCACCATGGCAAGCAGAAAAGGGGGGCTGGCCAGTTCCTCAGGGCCAAGTTATCGCATGAGGCCCCCAGTCCAGGGCCGGATCTACACGACTGCTTTAAAGCGCTTTATAACTGCGCTTTAAAGCAGTAGTGTAGATCCTGCCCAGGAGATTTCCTTTACTCGGACTTCAGTTGGGCCACTCCAAATATGACAGGCTCTTTTAAAGAGCACAACACGGATTGAACATGGCGTTCCAAGAACCAGATTTGGGGGCAAACAGCCCCAGGCGGTGGGCTCACAAATAGAGCCTTAGCCGGCAAACATACACAATCGGCCAGAAGCATGTTAGCAAACTTTTCAGTCGTGTTCATACCCACATATAATTTTGCTTATACATATTTGGAAACACAGGCCATTTTCCAATAGTGCCGTATGCACAATTAAAGTTTGCCGATTTCTCCCACAACATTTTGACCAGCCCTGACAAGAAACTCTGGCTCTGCCATTCGCCACCCACTTTGGGGAAAAGATGGCACCATTGCTCTGGGAGGGGAGGGGATTTCTCCCACACCACCTCTGACTTCCTTGGCTGCTTTGTAGCACAGGAGAAGGGGGGCACTGGGGGGAGGGGCAGGACCAGAGGGAGCTCCCTTTGCCAGAGGTAGGGAGCCAACAACATCTGCCAGCTCTTTGCCCACTGAGGCCGCTGCTACATACTCTTGGCTGCCAGGGCCTCTCCAGGGCACTAGCAGTAAGGCCTCCCATGCTGTCTGGGATTGAACCTGGGGCCTTCTGGAAGCAGAGTGTGTACTCTGCTGCTGAGTGACGACCTTTGCTCTGTCCCATAAGGGCTCCCGCAGGTCTGGGAACTCTGGGCTCTGCCCAAAATGTCCAGAATGGCATGGTACAACTATGCCCAGTGGAGACAACCATACCCATCAGCCACTGGGACTGGCCAATGCACAGAGAGGCTTCCATTGGTCTCATTATGGTCTTTATCGCATCAGTGACAGATATGGGAGGATTAGGCAGAAGTAATCTCTGTAATCTACTCACTGAGATTAAAGCTCTTTCCCCCCCCTCTCCCTCCCCCCACAAACGATGTTATCCCTTTCATTTCAGGGCTCTGCTCAAAGTGATTACATTGTGGTGGGGAGAGAGACCATTTGGCTTTTCAAAGCACTGTTCCATTCTGCTTAAAACCACATTTCCTAAGCAGCCCTGGGCAGGTCCAGGGAAATGACAAGAAATGAAGATTTAAGTCCACAACAGCTTGTCTTAGCCGGCTAAATTCATTTCCTTGTCTCTGACCTCAGACAAAAAGAAGCCAGCTTGGCCAACTTGCACGAGTCATCCAGAGCTCCCCATGGCCCAGATGTGCCTTTCTGTAGTGGAATTCTTCTCTACATGTTTCAGATTTGCCAGGATTGTGTGGGCCAAGGGGAGAGGGGGTAGTGAGCGGGTACTTCTGCCCTAGAACAGGGGAGCTGATAGAGGTCTATGATGTCTGCCACCTCTTCTAATCAAAACCACTGTATTTGTGCAATGCACTAATGCATGGTGGCTGCAGATAGCAATGACCTATGAGGAACTGAGGGTGACCACACCAAACTAAGCTTTGGGGCACCCCAAATCATACACCCACTCCTCTAAAAGAGTGTCTTCTGAGAGATGGCCTAAAATGGCATCCAGCCCAATGTTTGTTTTGGCACAAGACACTGCTCACATCAACAATAAGGCAATAGGTAGAAATGAATAAGGCGATGGAGATGTACACCCCATAATAAACTTTGGTCCACACCTCCAGGAGTGGTCTCTATGACAGGCACCAGACCCAACACTTCCTTTGGCACAAGCAGAGGTGCCAAAATAGGTTTTAATAAATAAGGAGCTTGGGTTGTGCACCCCACATTGAACATTGGCTCACCCCAAATCAAAAGCCCACATTCCCAGGAGAGTAAACTCTATGTGAAGATATAGAAAGCACATCCTACGTAATGCTTGGTTTTGGCTGCAAGACATTGTCAGGTGTGCCCCGTGCCAATCGCAACCAAGGTATTGGGGGGGGGGGAACTGGTAGCGTAGACCTCATAATAAACTTTGGGACACCCTATGTCACAGGTGCACGTGTCCAGGAGAGTTGCCCTCTATAAGATAGCAAATGACTGCATCCAGACAAATGCTTCATGTGGAGTGAAGGCCTCCAGTGTCTCGTGCCCAAATGAAGCCTGAGGCCAGACACGATTCCCTGCCATCTCACGGAAGACACACTCTTGGCAGAGTAACTGCACAATTGCAGTGGCCCGAAGAGTAGTGCTAGCTACCACACACACACACACACACACACACGGCTCGGAATTTGTAATTATCATCTGGGATCATTATGCAGTCAAGTGTTCTGCAAAATCCACAATTTGGAGGGGAGATGTTCTTGTACGTCTTGAAGGGGGACCGTTCTCCCAGTCATGAAGATATACGTTTATAGAGGGTGAGGCGAAAAGTAAACCACAGTTCCTTGTTAAATCTATTCACTGAGCTCTATTTTGAATTCTGTGCAAGTGAGGAATTGGGAATTGGGAACCAACTTTTGGTGAGCTGCCTGCCACCATCTAGCAACCAAAGGCTCCCCCCTCCAACTATCACCAGAAGGGCCTCTGAAAGAACAACTTACCCCTGAGAGGATGGGAGAAGAAAGTTTAGGCTTGAACTCAAAAGAAGAGAAACTGCAAAAGAGGAGAAAGGAAAGAGGAGCAGACCAGCTGGGAAGGCCAATAGAGGCAGCAGAGTTGATATCATCCCATCCATGTGAGCAACTGAAACAAGCATCACGATCATCACCCTGCCCTTTTCTTCCTCCCTCCCAATCCCTTTCCTTGTGTCTCACATCTTTTTAGATTGGAAGCCTGAGGCAGAAAGTGATTATTGAGTCCTGTAAGCCACTTTAGAGCAGGATAAAATGCGTTGAATTAATCAAACTCCTAATACTGTGGCTTGTTCCTGCCTCTTCCATGCTCCCAGCTCAGCCTACTTCATGGGAGCATTTAGATGCATGTGCATGCGCACACACAAAGAATCAGAGATCTTGCTGAGCCCACAATTGCCAAAGTGTAGAAGCTCACCCCACATCTGCTTCTGCTGGGCACAGACATGCTGAAGGAGCTGGTTTTGGAGGACGCCCTCCTGCACCCAAGCGGGCTTGTGCCACTTCTCATCCCCACGCACACCTCAGCCTGCCTCTGCCCTACTTGGGGAGGGTCTTTTCCTACTGTGAAACGGAGCTTTCTCTCACCACGACCTGAAAAAGACATTCAGTCTCCTGCAGTTGCCTTGAATCTCTTCTGCGCTCCATGCAGGAGGCTGGAGGCCTCTCCTGCTCCCCCACCCCCCCACTTGATCCCAAGTGCCCTTTACGCCCCTCCCCCGCCAACATTTCTAGCCTGCTTCTCTGCCCACCCAGCCACCCCCAAATGCCGTCAATGTGGTCCAGCACACACCAACCGGCCCCTCCAATTGCCCCCCCCCCCCCGGCGACACTCAGAATCATTTCTGGAGCTCAACGAACAGCTGGGCAGAGCAGCCGCAGGGCAGACCACCGGCCCTCCCTGACTGGGCCAGGCCAGAGAGCCGCCCGCCGCGAAGGAGGGGCTGCAATCCTCTCCCCTCGCGGGCACCCTCTCGGGGGGAGGGGGCCGGCCTGCTTGCCCTCCACAAGGCCTCCGCTTCAAGCCCAGCTGCCACCTCCATTTATGCGGACCTCTGGGACCAGAGCCTGGAAAGCCCCCCGCCGCCTCTCGGCCTGAAGCCTCGGTCAGGGCCGGCGAGCCGGGCGGCCTGGTGGGTGCCGGGCAGTTTGGGAAGGGCTCCGGGCTGGAGGTCGTGTGGATGCGCTCCGCTGCTCAGAGCGCCAGACCCGCAACGCCGGGCCCGGAGAGCTACAGCTTAGGGCCAGAGGCTCCGCTCCCGCCGCCGCGCCTTGGGCAAATAACCCCGCCCGGCCTCCGCTTCCCGGTCCAGCCTCTGTGCGGCCGCCGGGCGGGAACCGGCCTGGCCCGCGCTCGGAGTCGGGGGTGGGGGGCGTCCGTTAAAAAGCCCGGCGCGTCTCTGGCATCGCAGCCGCGGGCGGGTCGCAGGGCAAGCGAGGGCAGCGGCATTCTCGCCTTCGACTCGCCCTGCAAGCGGCGCGCCGGAGGGCTTCAGGCCCCGAGGAGTTGCAAGGTCCCTCTGGAAGGGCTCCGGGGCTCGAGCAGCCGCGCACTCTGTACCTGCTCAGAAGGCCCGCCGCCCTTCCCGCCACTGCGCCCTGGCGTGGCTGGGCGGGGGCTCAGCCCTGCGCAACGGCGACCGCGAGCGGCGGGGGCGGCCCCGGCTCGGCTGACGTCAGGCGGCCCCTTAAAGAAGAGCCGCCGCGGGAGCGGGCCGGCAGTGGCGGGCCGCCGAGCTCGCCTGCCTGCCTGCCTGCCTGTCTGCCGTCCGGCCCTGTGCGCCTCCGGCGGCGGCGGCGCCAACCGGGCGACGCGCGCCCCTCTGGCGATGGAGCCATGGCGCTTAGCCGGCGGCGGAGGCGGCAGCGCTGCCGGGCGCTGCTGCTGGGCTCGCTCCTCTCGCTTGCGGGCACCTACCTCTGCTACAGCCTGCTGCTGTTCTGCTGCACGCCCGAGCCGGAGCCCGCGGTGGCGGCGGCCGCCCGCTGCCTGCCCGCCGCCGCCGCCCGCAAGAAACTTCTGCAGAAGTGGCGCGCCTGCCCCGCCGCCGCCGGAGCCCCGCCGGCCTCTGCCCGCAGCAACGGCTCCTCCTCGGCCGCCCGGAGCGGCGTGGGGACCAGCGCAGCATCCAAGCGGCTTCCGCACGCGCTCATCGTGGGCGTGAAGAAGGGCGGCACCCGCGCTGTGCTGGAGTTCATCCGCGGCCACCCGGCCGTGCGCGCCCTCGGCACTGAGCCTCACTTCTTTGACCGGCACTACGAGCGAGGTCTCGAGTGGTACAGGTGAGCCCCGGGGGGCGGCGTTCTGTACGCACGCAGAGGCTCTGCTCCCGCGTGGCCCAGTTCAGGACGGAGTGCTCGTGAGGAGGCGACTGGCGGGGCCTTGCTGAAGAGCCGGCGCCCTCGGGCTTCCACCCGCTCCGGCAGCCTCTACCGACTGCTGCTCTCGAGCCGAGCCCTACCAAGCCCTGTGTGCACCACTGGGCTTTTGGGGCACGTGCAGAGTGCCTTCCCGCACCACCGAAGCTCCGCCGCTTCCCTGTGTGTTTGGGGCGCGCGGGGGCGGCCCCATTGGACCCTGGCAGCTTCCGCCCAGCCCAGGGAGCGGGGCACGCGGCGTCTCTCGGTGCCCCCCCCCCGTTATCTCTGAGCCCTCCCCGCGGCGGCCCTCGTGCCTGCGCTGTGCCCACGCCGGGTGGGTCGCTCGCGCTACTGCGCCCACGGCAGGACCGCTGCCTGATGGATGGGAAGAGCGGCTGATCCCCGGCGGCTCCGAGTGCGCGTCTCTTCGGGATCGGACTTCACTCGACCCCCTGAAATGTCGGGAGGGGGAGAGACTCTTTCCCGCGATTCCGGTGGCCGGGTGTTGATTAACTGGTGGTGACCGCCCCCGCCCCAAATGCAAGCCGGCCACGAAGGTGGCGTGGCGTGCCTCGTTTCGGGCGCCTCCTTGGGAAGCCCTTTGCCGTGTTTCCGCACGAGCTGCCAGGTGCTGGCAACGGCGAACCTAGGGGGAGGTCAGCTGGACACCTCGGAGACCCCCTTGAACCGGAGGGCTCGTGAGGTGCACGAGCCCCCCAGCAGAGGGAGCGCTGCTTCCACGGGAATTCTCGTTCTTTGCGCCATTGTACAAAGTGCTTGAAATTCCTCTCCTGCTGGTCTTTAAAAAAAAAAAAAAAAAAACCACCTCAGGACAACCCTGTGAGGTAGATCAGGTTGTGAATGGTTAAACGGGCCCAGGTGGGCTTCGTGGCCAGTCTGGCCTTTGGCATCAGGCCTCCTGGGCTCATCGTTCGTTTGTTTGCTTGTTTGTTTTCCAGAGCTTCAGTGTCACATAAAATTTAAAGCCTCCAGAAATGTGTGTGTGCGTGTGTGTGTCTGTCCCTTGAATCCTGATTCCTCACACACACACACACACACACACAACCTTGGGGTAGCAATGCCTCCAATCTAGAGGACTGAGTGTCACAGGCACCCCAAAACTCCTTTCCTTCACACCTCCAGTTTCAGAGTTGCCTAGGAAACTAAATTCCTTCATGTGGAAAATGGATATTGCAATACTTGCAATCCAAATAAGGTTTTGAAATCTTGTAAGAATATTTGCATAATGTAGCTCATTTTAACTTGAGAGCTTTAGCCAAGAGCTGTTGGAACCTCTGAGCTTTTTCTGGCACCTGCTGGGTTTGAAGCACTTATAAGAATGCAAAGATCATCTTTAGGGCAGCAGCAGAAATGGCGAGTTTGGGGATTGGGGGGTTCTCTCCTTCCTTTTGAGTTTTTTCTGGACATGTGGCTTGGCGGGGGGTGGGGTGGCATACTGCCAATACAGGAGGGGAGGATGTGGTGGTGGTGGTGGTGCTGGTAATGGTAACGGTAATGATGATTGGATAGATTTATATACTGCTTGCCATATTTAAAAATACCTCTAAGTAATGAATATCTCTGAGCAATTAACCCCTCACTCCACCATTTGAACCCTTCCACCTCGATGCCTCCCAACCCTATGTGCCCATGCTGGGGTCATCCTATGAGCTTCTTTCAGGCAGTGTTGCTCAGCCAAGGTCCTGCCCGCTGCCCCACTCACTGCCACCTTCACACTGAGTTCTGCGCTGCCCCAGGGTCTAGTGCCCTGCTTCAAATTTGGTCTAGCGCAGCTTGGAGACTGCTACCCATGCTTGGAGGTGGCAGACGCAGTTCAGGGCCTTGTCCCTGTCCTGGTAGAGAGGACGTGCAATCTCCAGTGTTAATTCAGTACTCCGTCATATTAAGTGAGTGTGGGCAGGTTCTGGGCAAAGTTGCAACCGCATGGAAAGCTTCCTGCTAAGCATGCGCCACAAGTTGTTCCAAGATCAGGAGTTGCCACTTCTGCTTTTCTGTGTGCCAAACAGATAACATCTTTTTGCAGGAGAAGCATTGAGTGGGTTGGTTTATTTCTTGACAATCTATATGGAGCCATGCCTAAATCTGCGCCCCAATAAATTTGGCCAAAAAGGGAGGACCTTGACATATGTGTGGTCTGCATAGAAACAAGGCAAACTGCGCGCCATGGACTCCACTGCTTTGCCTGCCTCCTGCTATTCTTTATGCTCCACAATCAATGCTGTGATCTCTCCCAGCCAGCAAAACGTCAAAAGGTGCAGAGATAAAACAATTAAGTGACACTTACCAAGTTTTATGAGATTCCTTTAATCTCCCACATCTGCCAGAACCTATGTGTAAAGCAGAAAATGCTGGATTGATTTTGCTCCTGCAAAATGAAGCAGTTAACTAGATGTGCTGCTGGGCATGCCAGATCATGTCATGTGCAAGAGGAAAAGCTCTGGCTCCTTTGCAAGCCCCTTCCCCCCCAAGGTGCAGCCTTTGTGGATGCTGATGTCCCAAGGGAAGGATAGAGGAATGTCCAGGGATATTGAGCCCCACCCACCCCACGCGCACACACCCCATGCACACACACGCCACACACCTACCTCTCCATGGGAGGCCATCAGTCTTCCCATGCTTTGGTGGCCTTCCTTCCCAGTAAATCTGCTCTATAGGTTTCCCGATCTCCATGGATGACTGTCTGAAGTTGTCGTCTTCTGAGCCAGGCTGTTAATCCACCCCACCTCTCCCCCTATGGTCTCCTCTGACTTGCAGCAACTCTCCAGAGCTCTTTCTCAGCCCTGACACCTGAGAGCTTTTTAACCTGGGGCCAGTGCTGCAGGTGTGGGCCTGGTGCTTTGACAGGCAAAGTGCATGCTCAGGCAATTTGCTATGGGCCCTTCCCTGATCTGCTGGTGACCATGGGAGGGCTTTCACTGGGACTGCTTCCTTCTGGGACTTCTTCCCAGGATTAAGACCCAGTTTGCACTGTGAAACACACCCCAGTTTGGGGTTCTTTGGGAGCTCACAGCAGTGAGTGAGTTTGCTGGCTCCCAAACACTAAGCAACCCATGGATGTTTTCCATGACATCTAAACCTGGAACTCTGTGTTGTTAAGAGAGAAACAACCCTTAGTTTGTACCACGGTCATGTTGATGGTGCCCTAATGCTTAACGCAGGGGTGGGCAACACGTGGCCCTTGGTGCCAGCACTGAGCCGCTGAAATTCAGTGGTGCCAAAAGCATTGCCCGTGTGTTGCTGATTTTCACTAAGGATGAGCATTTAATTTTTAGGTCTATTAACATGAACTGTTTCCTGAATTATTTAATATGTTTATATGTTATTAGTGCTGGAAATTGTTAACTGACCTACTGGCATGACTTGCACTTATTTAAATGTTTTAAATGAACTGTAATTAAGTTAATCTTGTATTATAATTGTGGGCATGATATTTGTATCCTGAAATACTTTGAGTAAAATGTATTATGGAAAACGCTGTATATAAATGAAATAATTAAGGAAGTCTAAAAATGCTGAATCTTTCTTGCTTTCAAGTGAGATTTGGCCACTTTAGGCTGCCCTGTCAGTTCACAAGCCAGCAATGGGGTAGGAGCTCTACAGGGTGTGGTTGGCAGGGGGTGAAAATGGCCCCTTGGATTCCGCCCCCTCCCCAAGTTGCCCTCCCCTGGCTTAAAAAGGAGCTTCAGGGTAATCTTAAAAACTTTGATAAAAACATCTATAGGTCTGCAATATTACAGAATATTAACTCAGTATTTCTGTGTGATAATATTGGCCAGTTACATGCTCAGCTGAACCATATTTATATACATAGGTAATTTTGGTTCAGCTGAACATATAATATTTCTCCTAAATGAATTTTTAATTCAAGAATAATTATTGAAGCGTTTGAGTTTATCTAAAGAGTAACATGTGCATCTGCAGTTGTGCCCATGAGAGAAGAGAGGGTGTGTGTGTGTCTTTTTACTCTACCTTAATTACACCTGCAAGCCCCACTTTTTCCAAGGGGAAAATATTTTGCCTCATTGCTAAATGCAAAGTTTTTATCTGGCTTTGACTTTGTGCCTCTTGTGCTCAGGAGGAGCCCAAGAGTGACTTTTTCGATCTCGCCTTCTGATTGGGCGCCCGGGGGGGGGGGGTTCTCTGCCACGCCCTCTGCAGACATTATGTGGTGTGTTTAGCTCAGATGCGAACTCTTGCCAAATGCGCTCAAATGGACTTTCCCAGTCTTTGTGGGGGGCATAATTGTTTTTAGCAACTACGTGAGCTATTCAGCCCATAGTAGTAGTCAGGAATTCCCAACATCTCTGCTTTCTAAAACACATGAGAAAATATATTTTCTGGATTGTGATACTCTTTTCAAACCAAACTAATGTTCACTAGAACCAGGTGAATTTTGGGAGAAGCTTTGACTTTGCTTCTGCGAATCCATGTCTTAATCAGTTGTTTTACATTCTGAACATATATATTAGGCCCTGCTTCATCTTCCTCCATTCATGCCGCTACTGCTGCACTTAACAGAAGGGCCTTTTGGCTTTTAAGGGGTGGGGGTTTCGCCTCCCCTTTCTCCATGTCAGACAAATGTCTTTATGCTAGAAGAGTGAAGCAACCCTTCATTAAGTGGGAGCTGATGAATTATTCTCTAATTTTACTCTTGAACTGTGGGGAAGGGGCTTAGGTGGACCGACCCCCTGTACTCCTCAGTGAATTTATGCTGTGTGTTGGGGTGTCTCACTCGAATCTGGGAAAAGGCATCTCCTGTGGCTGAAATCAGCCCTTCAGACTGGCTTGTTGTCCGTGTTGCGGAAGAGTAGACCAGTTCCGTTACTGTGGTTCTAGAAAGTTCAAGTCCTCTCTTTATTGCAGCTAGAGATGCAAGGCCTAAGAATTTGCAAGGGAGGGGGTATTCTCCCTCTCCCAGGTCCTTTTATAAAAGGAAATTGGAAGTCATTCAAAATGTATCATATGAAGATTTCTATGTAAAACCAACTACAGCATTAGACAAAGCTAATTCCTGTGTAACTTCCAGGGGCTATTTTCAGCCCCCACTGCAGACCGTGGGGTGCTTCTAAAAAATGAAAAAAAGCTGAAATTGCTCGTTTTCCACCAAAATTTTATAAAAATTGGGGTGGGGGACACAACTGGGGCAGCTGCCTGTTGCCCACCCCAGCTATATAAACATTCATAGCACTCAAATTCAGTGTGCATTTGTGCAACTCCAGCAGAAGTGGGCAGCTTGTGGCCCTCCAGATGGTTTGGCCTACAACTCCCATGATCCCTCACCATTAGCCAGAGCTGGTGGGAGCTGAAGGGTACAAGTTCCCCACAGCGCTGCCACCTTCATGAGAAGAGCAAATAGGGCCTTTATTTTCTTGTGAATTGCTCCTCACCTTCTTCTGGTGACCTTTGACCTAGGGTACTTCCAGACAAGACTTGCACAAGTGTTTTATTGCAGGCTCGTTACTGCCCACTCGTATTGTGGGACAGCAGCAGGAGCCATAGTGACGGTAAGGAAACGCGAAAATCCCACCCCCTCTGATGACTCTCTGAATCAGTCCTGCAAAATGTTGCTTTGACATCCTTCCCCCAAAACACTTGCATTGGAAAGCCCAAGTGATTCAGTGTGATTCAAAGCTAGAACTGCCGGCTACGGAACTACACCCCCTCCTCTCGCTCCTTCTCCCCCACCCCGTGGCATTTCCTTTTTGGGGAGAAATGTCTGGCTTGTCTCTCCTCACAAGGGTTTGGCTTAGCTGGCCCCACTTGCTGCCTCTAGCCAGAGGCCTGCAGCATCCTGCCATTCTGCAGCCAAAGTTGTACTCCAAATGGTAAATAAACACGGCAATGCCAATTTTGTAAATAAAACGAAAACCCCAAAGGGTTTGAGGGCTCTCTTAACGAAGATGTGGAGGTGGCACATGGCCCTATTTTGCGGGACAACCAGGTTGCGGCTCTGGGCACCTGCGTGGGGGGCTCCTGGCGGAAGAGACACTGCGCCCCCTGCTTTAACCAGCCTGGCACCTTTCCTACCAGCTGAACCAGTTGAGCGCTGTGGGGAGGGGGCTGGATCGCCCTGTTGCTGTCATCAAGGCATCAGGTAATTTCTATGGCGAGAAATCCCTCCTTTTCAAGCCTGGCTCACAGCAGCTCTGGCACTGAAGTCTGCAAAAGTGGAATTCCTGCTGTTTGCCTTGTGGGAATCGTGCCAAGCTAAACACTTCATTTTCCTGCTGACAAGTGTCTAAAGCCCAGGATTATCCGGAAGCGGCTGGCACTCTGCAAGGAGTGTTGGGTCCGTGCCTGCTCCGTCTTCCACACACAGCAGTGGCAGCGCAAACAAATATTTGCTTTGCTGCACTGTGGACGGAGGGGGGGCAAGGAGTGTGCCGTTGGGGTGGGGAGGAGCCCCCAAGAGGGGCTTTTGAAGCCAGCCTCTCCCAGGGAGGGTGTTTCTTTCTGATAGCAAAGCAAGGCAGCAGGCGGCAGTGTTTCTCTCGTGGGGGTGGGGGAGCATTTCACCAGCTGCAGGGAACCCAGGGGCTGAGTCCTCCTTCGGGCTCCTTCACAGCCCAAAAGAAGCGTCAGTTCTGCCTGGCCGATGTTTGGCGCTGCTGCCGTCTGCTTGAGGAGACTGAGTGGCTGCTCAGGGCTGGGCGACCGTGAAGCTGGTGGCCCTTGGCGCTATGCGGATTACCAGAACCTGAACTGGCAGAAGTTCTCTGAATTCCATCTTGAAGTTTTGTTCCAATGCAAGTGAATGACTGGGTTTGGAAGACACGATAGTCAGTGGTTGATTAAATAGTCCACGGTAGCCTAAATAGTCCACCATTGACGATTGTGTCATCCGTCGGGGGGAACCCACGCCACGGTTGGTTATTTGGGGGAAATAACCAATGCAAATATCCAACGGGTTGCACAGTTTATTATCTGTGCAACCATTGATTATTGTGTCGTGTGAATTATTTCCCATGCCTACAGAAGCAAGAGCGGCAGGGCGCTAAAGGCATGGAAATAGTCCCGTCCCGGGAAGTGCTTGGGAAGCAGCCGATCATGCCATGCCTTGGTGAGGCGCCACAATCAGCGACTACCCACACGCTTCCCGGGATGGGGACATGCTTTCCCTACATGGGGTGCCACCAATCACGGCACCCCACGTGTTCCCAGGGACGTGCGTGGCCCTTGCCCCTGCCCCCACCACAGAGGGAAAGTGCCGGCAACTGTGGACGGGGGATGCTAGCAGCTGCCACTGTTTGAGAGGTTCATGAGGACAGAGTGCCAGAAGAGGAGGAGTGAGTGCGTCCCCCTGCGCCCTGCCCTCCATTCGCAATTTGTTGCTATGCTGAGGGCAGGGGGGGGGGGGTGCTGCTGTCAGGAGAGACTCTCCGCCCTCATCATAGGTACGAATGGCGAAGGAGGTGTTGCAACGCCAACTTCGCCATTTGTTGCAAGGAAGGATGGACACTCCTGACAACACACACACACACACACCCTCGCCGCATTGTGGACTGCATCAGACCAGCGTCTCCCTTCGCCACACTGGGCTCCCCCCTTGGAAATGCTTTCAGGGGGATCTCCATTTCCAGATGGATAGCCTGATGCGGCGGAGGGAAACGCAACACATGTCGAAAAGAAGTAGCGGGGCAGAGTGGTCACTCCTCCCTGCCTGTTGTTGCTATGGCCACACCCAAGCCATAGCAACACGGAGGTGGCAGCAGAGTGAGTCTCTTGACGTGGGGTCCCTCTGCCGCCTTTGTTGCTATGGCAAGGCCAGGGGGTGCGGTCAGGAGCATCTCTGGCAGAATCTCACTCCACGCGCTGCGCTGCTCCCCCCTCTGCTCCTCCCCACGGAATGGCAGTCCCCCAATATGGAAAGCGGGAAGCAGTGCCGCCATTTAGGGGGGGCAGAGCGGGGGGCGGGGAGACAAATAGCCAACCCTGTGAGCATAGTGAACTCCACGGATGACTATTAGCATGTTGCATTGAACGCAACATGCAAATAGTAATCCATTGAGTGGACTATTCACGCAGAGCTGGCTGTTGTGTCATCCAAATACACCTTGTGCCAGATTGCGGCCTTTGGGTTTCTTTCTTTCTTTCATTTCACATGAAAATCTATTTTCAAGCAAATTTTTCCAAATGTACTTATCAGTTGTGTGTATCTTTGAAAGGTACACAGTCTTCTCCCATTGATTAAAGCATGTTTATGCACATTTTTCAAAGGTACACAGTTTTTCATGTGCATTTTTCAAATGGATGCATGCTGTCGCACAGTTGTGCAGGTCCTCAAATCAGACTGCATGTTTGGGAATGTACAGACTTCGACTGCAGGTTGCATCTGAGTCCCATGTTCAGTCTGGAAGGTGTGAACTGGGTAAATCCTGATCAAAACCAAACTGAAATGAATTGCACCCCCACCCCCCAGTGTCCCTATTTGAGGGGGAATAGCTGGTACAAATACAGAGAGCTCAAGGGCACCCAAGTAAGCAACAGATCACCAGCCAGGATCTCTGTGGCAAACGTCAAGCACTCCTCAGGCATTCGCTCCCACTTTCTGGGCTCCTCTTTGCCCCGCCCCACCTGCCCTGCGTTTATGTCTGAACTGTATTACTTGGCTCTGCTTTTGTCCCTGGGGGAAATGCAACCAGCTCCTAAACTATTCCATCCAGACCTCAGGCGTCATGGGTGAGGGCATTATAGATCCACATGTGTCAGCCTGCATCCTTCTTTGCTTTGTTTTGGGGTGGAGGGGAGCTGACCTTGCTCCTTTATGCTCCTACTACTCCACCAAAGCCCACTGCCAGCTCACACAAACACCCTGCATCCTGTTCTCCCCACGCAGCCAAACGGCTTGTGGAAAGTGTGCGGCCCGGTTTTCTTTGCACTGCCTCTCATGATGTTGAGTTGGCTATGGAATGGCTTGTTGAACTTGGGGAATCTGAGTTCCAACTGGAAAAAGCTCTTTGCACATGCTCAGGGGTGCTATTAAGTTACCCCTAACAATGGCTCCTTGGATGCATTTAGCTCGGGGTCTGAAGGTCAGGAAGGGATCCCCATTTCCAATGTCAGACTGGCTAATGGCTTTGGGAGGGGGGCAGGCATCAAATGGATGCATTCCCAAAGTCCTGAACACATTTTTGTAGTGTACGTACTCTATTGTGATCTAGGATATATGGGTTGCTCTTTAATTCTGAAGCATATATTTATTTATTTTTTTAAAAAAAGGATTCAACTGGAAACTCTGACCCTAACCCATCCTGCTTGACTGGTATTTCTCTTAAATGTACTTTGAACTGAAATGGAGGATTTTAATTCAAATGCACCTTTCCAGTCACGTCCAGGTATCTGTGGCCACTTCTCTTACATTTCCATGTGAAGATAAAACAGAGCTGGCAGCCGTGGCCGGATGGCTTCTCAGGCGAAGGTTCCGTGCTCACCTTCAGGCCAGAGCTTTGTTCCCTTCGTCAGAGGCAAGGACCCTTTTGCTCCTCCAGGCAGGCCCCTTTTCCTCTCCCCTCGTGCTTCCTTGATTCCATCTCCCTCTCTTTAGCGTTGTCACAGAAGGCAAATGCCACCACGGCTGGGGCTGTGCTTCCCACAGCGTGCGCCCCAGAGTGGCTCATTGCAGCCAAGGGGAGGGGGTGGAAATGAAGAGCCTTGCGCAGGCGGGAGCCACATGCCTCCACACACGAGCACGCAGAACGGGCCGGACAAGGAGAAAGGTCTTGCCTGGCTCACGGTGACAGCTGGGGCTGCGGCACGCACGGGCGCTTGCTCTCCCCCTAGGCACGCAGCTGGCGCTTCCCCTCACTTGCTGCATTCCACATGGTGAGCGCTGCCGGGACGCCTCTCCCCTTTGCCGTTGGCTCGCTCCTCTCTTTGCCTGCCTGCCTGCTGCTTCTCTCTCCATTTCTGTCACCTTGGCAGCCCTCTTTGTCGCTTCAGAACCTCAGGCAGCGCAAGAGCCTGGTGCAGATTCTGAGAGCTCCCGGCCTCGTTCCTGTGACTTATTAATACAGTTACTTTGTATCAGTTCATAGTTGACCAGGAGCTGTAATTGTCTGGTGTTTTTCTTTTCAAATAGATGGACCTATTTCATGATGGAATAGAACTTTATGAAGGCCCATGAAAGGAACGGCAGTTCTGTGACTTTCAGACGACAGTGCGCTACTTACAAAGCTGTCCAGAGCTGACGGATGCCCAGGCCTAGGTTGCGACCTGAAGCCAACAGCAGCAGCATGCCCTGCGCTGAATTAGTCTCATGCTGGTGGGGAGGGGCCGTGGCTCGGTGGCAGAAGGGCCCCCTGAGCTTTGCAGGCAGAAGTCCCAGGTTCGGTCCCAGCAGCATCTCCAGGTAGGGCTGGAAAGATCCCTGCCTGAAACCCTGCAGAGCCGCTGCTGCTGCAGCCGGTCAGTGTCGACAATACTGGGCCAGGTGGACCAGGGGCCTGATTCTCTCCAGGGCAGCTTCTTATGTTCCTATTCTGGAACATATTTGTCAGGCGCAGAGCAATGTAAGGGAAAGAGCCAATGAATCCAGGTGCTGCTCAGGCACCTCCCTTGGGCAGTTAGGCCCCTGATAGGGCAAAGGCAAAGTAGTTGTGTTTTCTGCTGCCTGACTTTAGCAAGGTCTTCTGAGGAGGTTTGGAACAGAGGCCCTGTCTGCCCTTTGCATGATGGGCCTCTGAACCTCCGGATTTCCCAAAGGGGAAGGTCCCCAAGCACATTGCTGTGCGTGAATCTATCAGTCCTGCTGCTCTGCCTTGCAAGTTAGGAATGAGAGAAGCATGCTGCAGGACGAGGCCAAGGTGCTTGCTACAGCGTCCACTCAGGTGCCTCAGGGGAAGCCGGCAGGCAGGAAGGTGGCCTTCTCCTGTGGCTTCCAGGGCGTCGGCACAGCAGGTGCTGTTGTGTGGCTTGCTGGAGGCAACTGTGCACGGGGCTCTGCCTGGCCCACCCATTGCTCTGCCAATGTGCAGAAAAGGGCCTGAGATCTGTAGGGTAGGGAACCCTGTGAGTGGGTCTGCTGTAACCTAGGAAATTTTGCAGGACTCTTCTTGAGTTCTGAGTGGTGGTGAGTTGTCTTCAAAGCAAGGGTGGCTCAGGTGGTTGGTTCCTCCTAACAATATGTGGCAGACTCCAGCAGTGCACAGCTTTGATGAGCTGTTTGGGGGGGGGGGTGCGTGAATAAACACTGCACTGCATTTCTCTGATGAATGGTGCTGCAGCTCAAGGCAAGCACACTTACTTGGGAGTAAGCCCCATTGAAGACAATGGGACTTTTAAAGTTGGAATAAACATATGGAATTACAAACATAAATATGTTCTATTATAAACATATTAGAATTAGCAGTTACTAAGGGAGGGAGATTGTGGTGGGGGGGAGCACTTTATTGCTTAGTTGGTAGTAGCCTGATGTCCATCTGTGACCAGTGGCTGGTTACCACAAGTGAGAAATCATAGAATAGCAGAGTTGGAAGGGGCCTACAAAGCCATCGAGTCCAACCCCCTGCTCAATGCAGGAATCCACCCTAAAGCATCCCTGACAGATGGTTGTCCAGCTGCCTCTTGAATGCCTCTAGTGTGGGAGAGCCCATAACCTCCCTAGGTAACTGATTCCACTGTCGCACTGCTCTAACAGTCAGGAAGTTTTTCCTGATGTCCAGCTGGAATCTGGCTTCCTTTAACTTGAGCCCGTTATTCCGTGTCCTGCACTCTGGGAGGATCGAGAAGAGATCCTGGCCCTCCTCTGTGTGACAACCTTTTAAGTATTTGAAGAGTGCTATCATGTCTCCCCTCCATCTTCTCTTCTCCAGGCTAAACATGCCCAGTTCTTTCAGTCTCTCTTCATAGGGCTTTGTTTCTAGACCTCTGATCATCCTGGTTGCCCTCTTCTGAACATGCTCCAGCTTGTCTGCGTCCTTCTTGAATTGTGGAGCCCAGAACTGGATGCAATACTCTAGATGAGGCCTAACCAGGGCCGAATAGAGAGGAACCAGTACCTCACGTGATTTGGAAGCTATACTTCTATTAATGCAGCCCAAAATAGCATTTGCCTTTCTTGCAGCCATATTGCACTGTTGGCTCATATTCAGCTTGCAGTCTACAACAATTCCAAGATCTTTCTCGTTTGTAGTATTGCTAAGCCTCTGTACAGCACCATGTACATTGATGGTGCTATATAAATAAATAATAATAATAATAATAATTGTAACTGTGCATTTGGTTTCTGTGACTGAGTTGTTTGTATGTCTTGAGTGTGGGTTTGAATGGTGGGTGAGTGCATAGGTGATGTAGGTAAGGATGTTTTTGGGAAGCCGTGATGCAGGGACACATAGAGGAGGAGCCACTATTCCAGTGATTTGGGGCAGAAGGAGATATGGCAGGAGGAAGGGGTTGCAACATCAGCGTAGAACGGGTTTCAGGTGTCTTCACACTGTTCCCCTTCTACCCTCCTCCTCTAGTTCTCATGTACCTGGTAGCTCATCCACTGAGCCCTCCTTCCTTGTGGTGCTGCTCTTTAATGCCAGGTCGGTCCGCAATAAGACCTCTCTTATTCATGATTTAATCCTGGATGAGAGGGCTGACCTGGCGTGCATTACTGAGACTTGGGTGGGTGAGCTGGGTGGGGTTGATCTGACTCAGCTCTGCCCATCCGGGTACTCAGTGCAGCACCAACATAGATTGGAGGGACGGGGTGGGGGGGTCGCCGTGATTCATAGAACTTCCATCTCTATCACCAGGAAACTACTCCATCTTGATCTGACTCAGCTCTGCCCATCCGGGTACTCAGTGCAGCACCAACATAGATTGGAGGGACGGGGTGGGGGGGTCGCCGTGATTCATTGAACTTCCATCTCTATCACCAGGAAACTACTCCATCTTGGAGCAGGCCTTGAAGGTTTGCATCTGGTGTTGGGCCAGAGAGACAGATTGGGGATGCTGCTGGTATACCGCCCACCCTGCTGCCTGGCATCCTCCCTGACTGAGCTGGCGGAGGCAGTCTCGAGTGTGGTGTTGGAGGAACCCAGGACGGTGGTTCTGGGCGACTTCAACTTTCATGCTGAGGCTGTCTCTGGGGCTCCGGCTCGGGACTTTATGGCCTCCATGACAATCATTGGACTGTCTCAGTTTGTCATTGGCCCAACACATAAAGCAGGGCATACCCTTGATTTGGTTTTTGCTCCAAGCTGTGAGATGGGTATTCTGAAGATTGGGGGGGGGGGGTCCAAGTAACCCCATTGTCATGGTCAGACCATTTCTTGGTGAGATTTGAACTCACGGCGTTACTACCCTCCTGCAAGGGTGAGGGACCCATTCGGATGGTCCGCCCCAGGAGACTGATGGAATCCAATGGGTTTCTGAATGCTCTTGGGGATTTTCCAGTGGAGAGAGCTGGTGATCCAGCTGAGGCCCCAGCCTCACTGTGGAATGGTGAGATGCGGAGGGCCATCGACTTGATCGCACCTGAGTGTCCTCTCCGGTCCTGTAGAGCCCGCTCTGCTCCTTGGTATACCAAGGAGTTGCGGTCAATGAAACAGGCTGGACGTCGACTGGAGCGCAAATGGCTCAAGACTCGAAGCGAAGATGACCGAGCACGCTGTAGAGCGCATAATCGTGCCTATTGCGTGGCAGTGCGGGCAGCAAAGAAGGCTTATTTTGCTGCCTCCATTGCGTCCTCGAGTAGCCGTCCAGCGGAGCTCTTCCGGGTGGTCCGGGGGCTGCCAACATCCTCCCCAGCAAATGGGGCCCTGGCTCCGTCAAGGACCCGCTGTGACCTTTTTGCATCACACTTTGAGGACAAGATTGCTTCTCTCCGCAGCGACCTTGACGTTGTTTTTAGTGCAGCTCCAGTTGAGGTGTCCGATGCCACCATCTGCCCAATTTTGTGGGATCAGTTCCAGTTATTGCGGCCTGATGATGTGGACAAGGTGCTTGCAGCAGTGCGGCCGACCACTTGCCCTCTCGATCCCTGTCCCTCCTGGCTTATAAAAGCAAGCCGAGGGGGTCTGACTGGGTGGGTCCAGGGGGTGATAAATGCTTCCCTCTGGGAAGGGGTGGTCCCTGCTGTCCTTAAGGAGGCAGTAGTGCGACCACTCCTGAGGAAGCCCACACTGGATCCGATGGTATTAGGCAACTACCGCCCAGTTGCTAACACTCCTTTTTTAGGGAAGGTACTTGAGAGGGTTGTGGCGGAGCAACTGCAGGCACTCTTGCAGGATACTGATTATCTAGATCCATTCCAATCTGGGTTCCGTTCTGGTTAGGGGACGGAATCAGCCTTGGTCACCCTGATGGATGACCTTTATCAAGAGTGAGACACGGGGAATGCAACCCTGTTAATCCTGCTCGATCTCTCGGCGGCTTTTGATACCATCGACCATGGTATCCTCCTGGATCGACTCTGTGGGATGGACATCGGAGGCACTGTTTTACAGTGGTTCCGGTCCTACCTACGGGGTCGTTTTCAGAGAGTAGCATTGGGTGACCAGTCCTCGGCCTCCTGGCAATTGAGCTATGGAGTGCCGCAGGGCACCATCTTGTCCCCAATGTTATTTAACATCTATATGAAGCCGTTGGGAGCGGTCATTAGGGGATTTGGAGCTAAATGCCATCAATACGCTCATGACACACAGCTCTATCTCCCTGTGACAACTGAATCAGGTGAGGCTGTGCAAGTCCTGGACCAGTGCCTAGACTCAGTAATGGGCTGGATGAGGGCCAATAAACTGAGACTGAATCCTGGCAAGACAGAAGCCCTGTGAGTGAGTGGTTCCTGAGTCCGGGAGACAGGCTCATTGCCTGTTCTGGATGGGATTGCTCTGCCTCTGAAAGAACAGGTTCGTAGTTTGGGGGTACTCTTAGACCCATTTCTGTCGTTGGAGGCTCAAGTAGCCGCCACGGCTCGGAGTGCCTTTTACTATCTTCGGTTGGTTCGCCAACTACGGCCTCTCCTGGACAGGAATAGCTTGACCACGATGGTACAGGCGTTGGTAACCTCAAGATTGGATTACTGCAATGCACTCTATGTGGGGCTGCCCTTGAAGCTGCTCTGGAAGCTGGAGCTAGTGCAGAATGCTGCAGCTCGGCTGTTGTCTGGAGCTGCCCCTTTCCAGCATGTAACTCCTCTGCTGAGGGAACTGCACTGGCTGCCTATTCGCTACCGGGCCAGGTTTAAGGTTCTTGTACTTGTGTACAAAGCCCTAAACAACTTGGGACCAGGATACCTGAGAGAGCGCCTTCTCCCTTACCAACCTGCCCGGTCGCTGAGGTCATCCGAAGGCCTGCTCCTGGTGTTTCCACATAGATCCATCCTCCGATTGGAATCCACCAGGGGAAGAGCCTTCAGCATGGTGGCGCCCCTCCTGTGGAATTCCCTGCCTCTGGAGGTCAGGCAGGCGCTAACCTTGTACTCTTTTCGGCGCCTCCTGAAAACATCTTTATTCCAAGAAGCCTTTCTTTAATATGCAGCCTTGGATTTTTGTTTTTGCTTCTTTTAAATTTTGTTTAAACTGTTTTATTCTGTTTTTATTTTCATTTTACCTTGTACACCGCTCTGAAAATTTTCAATGGGGAGCGGTATATAAATATTCTAAATAAATAAATAAATATGGGAATTAACCAAAATGCTTACAGCTCCGTCATTTTTAAAGATAAAGTAGGGATTTAGCCATGCTAAATCCCTATTTAAGAACTACCATGGTGCAAAATTTCATCTCTTTATCTTTAATTTCATTTTTTAAAACTTGTACTACTCAAGGTCCTAGACGCCAAAGAGATTTGTGTTTGAACTTTTTAAAAAATTCTAAAAATCAAGGCATGAATGGATCTGCTTCAAACTTGGCATAGCTAAATCCTTACTTAAGAGCTACCATGGTGCCAAGTTTCATCTCTTTATCTTTAATTTCAGTTTTTTATACTTGCACTGCTCAAGGTCCTAAACCCCAAAGAGGAGATTTCTGTTTTAACTTTGAAAAAATCAAGAGATAAACGGATCTGTTTCAAAATTACCATGGCTAAATCCCTACTTAAGTGCTACCATGGTGCCAAGTTTCATCTCTTTATTTTTAAAAATGAGGGAGATATAAGCATTTTGGTTAATTTATTAATTTGAAAAGTGAGTTCAACACATAACACTAACATGGTGTAACATCCTGGTTGATGCTGGCTTGGTTGTCAACTATAATATCTGATCATCTGTTACACAAAGCCATGAAATTCATTAAACAAATAAACTACAGTTTACAAAACAATGTTAAGGCTCTACAGTTTTCAACCAAGCACCAAAAAGCAGGGAAATTAGGAGTTAAGACTCACAAGCCTTAACACTGCATCATCCCTAAGGAGGCAGAAAGTGCAAGAGAAAATCTCATTCTTCCGAAGCAGATAAACCGTGAGGACAGGATGGACAGGGAGGATGTTCATATTTACCTTAATGGAAGGCCTGGTGGGCAAAGAAAGCAGGTTTCTCGTTCTCCCAGGATCTCTCTCCCAACCAGATGAAACCCTAGCCTTTTATAACCCTCATGGTGCCAATGACCTCATCCTTAGTTTCAGACCTGGTCATACCACCATTCCCATTTCCCCTGATGTAACCAGGTCTGCCACTGATACCACTAATACCCAGATGGAGGTGTCCTTGCTAAGTTAAGCTACTTGCTGATTCCAGCACTTGACCAACCCATTCATGGCAGCCTCCCTCCACCTACAAGAATATATTCCATTACTCATCGTTATCTTGCAGAACTAGTCCCACCTATAAGATACAATGAATGGTTATCAATTCTACCCACTGCAATGCATATTCCACTACAGAGCAACACAGCTGTCTCCTTGGAGGGGCGGCTATGGGAATTACCATGATGAGCAATTGCTACACTTCACAATTTGCCCCTACTGTACAGCCCTTGACAAAGGAGAGGGAGGGAGGAAGAGAAGCCCAAGAGAAGAATAAAAATGGGCCAATGAACCAGACACTACGCCCCTCTCAAGCTTTATTCAAGGGCTCCAGGAGCACCCTAGAATTGCCCCATTATTTCTTATTTGCCCCTGAATGTCACCTGGTGGCACAAGCTTTTTCCTGTGTTGCACGGCAGATAAAGCTACCCAGCAACCTATAAAATCAATGGTTTTCTGATTGCCTAGTACAGTGCCAAGCAATGAATTACAGAAGTTTCCCTTGTTAGTCAGAAAGAAGAGGAGATCAAAGATTAGTGAAACAAAGTGTGTGTGCGGGGGGAGAGAATGTATAGGTATTTATACATCAAAATGAACAGGAGATTCTCTGGAAAGCATGAAATTATCACTGCTGTGGTTTTGTGGGTGACTTGAATTTTGAGTCAGAAATTCCCCATCAATTTCCTAAGGTTTCCACAGCACTGAGAAAATACCTCTGGCATTTTTTTATAGAAAGGCAACAACAACAATCCAAACACATCCTTTAAAAACTTGACAAAGAATTGCTTCTACCATCATCAGGCTGCTGCTAGAACTTTGTCCTGCAGTATCTGAGCCATCTCGGAATCAATGCCTCTGCCCTAATGTGGATTTATCAGCAACAGAGGGCTGATCATCGAACCCGAAAATAAGACAAAGTGGGTGAGTTGTTCACTCACTAACCCACATTACTGCCAACAGACAATTGGGCACTCTGCAGCTTGCCATGGCTTCTTTCTCCCTTAGTCCTCCAGCCATATCCCATGAGCCTTTGTAGCACAATCCCTCTTGTATCCTTGTCCCTATGAAAGGAAAACTTTCAAGCTTTCCGCCCTGCTCCAATTGCTACCCCTTTTCTGCACAGGTTTTCCGCACTTGCAAACAACAGGGTAAAAAAACCAACCCAATTCTGCAGTAAGTACACCCATAGTCCCACAGTAGTTGCATCTGCCCCAATAGCTCGGTCCTGTTAAGCCGCTGCTTTTGGAGCTCGGAGTCAAGGGAAGCACTGAAGCAGGGGAGACAACTGACAATTGTCCATTCAAGACAGTGGAAGTATGGAATTGACAAGTTCGATTTCAATATGTACAAAGGGGATATTGATCTGTGCTGGTGAAGAAAGTACAAATGTGCCCAATTGTGCACCAGCAAATAACAGGAAAAAATTAAAAACAAACCCATCTGCGAACTTCCAAAGCACAACAATAACAACCACCACCAATAAATGAGCACTGACAAGTGGGAAGGAAGGCAGCAGTAGCAACATGGCGAGCAGCAGCCATGTTTTTCACCATTCTTGCCAGGTAGCCACTTGGGACAAGCCATTCACAAGCCCTCGTGCCATATTCCCATGTCAAAACAAGCCAACCTGAACAATCCAGCATTAAGCTATGACTTCTCAGGGTGGCTTGAGCATGGTTAACAAACCACGCTGAAGAAACCACACTGGGTTCACATGTGACAATAAGCCACACGGATGCAAGCAAGGCCTTCAACCAGGTCAAAGACTTTGGATGACTCACAAGAGTTTAGCAAATTTGCTCTTCCTTGCATATGAAAAAGAAAGACAAAGTAACTTTAATTTTGATCAACTTTTGCATTACTTTAATTCCAGGACAAACTGGAGGCTACAGCTGTTCTAAAGTATTATTGTTAAGCACTATGCTATTTCTCCCCCTGAAAATATGCACTGCGAACCTGCTGGACTTTGGTTTTTCTGAAGCCCTTTTCTCAAGCGTGGAAGTTTGAAAAAGAAAGTCTTTGGCTGGGTTAGGTAAGAAATCTTACAAAGTGAAGCAACTGTTAATTCTCATTGACCTGGTTCACAAAATCACTACAGCTCACCATTTTTTATTAGCCATGGTGCGTTGCAGGACCCATGGGCACCAGGTTGACAATCTAAGGTACAACTACAGCTTCTCGTTGGGTTCAGACAACAAGATAACCCACACAAAGGGGTTGAGTATACGTTGAGAGTGTGTTGTCATTGAACTGTGGGTTGTTGAAATATGGGTTATCTGAACCCAGCTGTGCTAAAAAAAACCAATGGTTTGTTAACTATAAACCACTCATGAAGAGAACCCATGGTTTGTTGTTGAGTTGTGAATGGCGGGTTTCAACAACAATCCACAGTTCAGCGACAACCCACACTCAACCCATACTAACTCTTCTGCGTGGGTTATTGTGTTGTGTGAATGCAGTCCTTTTGAAACAAACCAGTCATTTTATTCAAGTGTTCTTAGGGAAATTTCTGTTACACCCAACTTTTACATAGCCAGCATAAGCTAATTCATATTATGTCTCCTTTATACACTGTTTTTGTTTAAGGTGTGTTCATTATAAGTAAGTAAAAGAATGTTTACAACAAAAATGTTTAAAAAGAATATATACCCATGTTGGTCATAAAAAAAACCCCAGAATCCAGATTATTCAAAATATTGCAAAAACACTGAGCAAGACTTTGCACTCTCTTCATCAGGGTAGATATAAGCAAATTGGGGCAGTGGGTGGGTGGGGTGGCATGATGTTAAACCCTCAATATCTGCATATAGATTCCAGGGGTTGTTGTGCATGTTTAATTAGATTAGTCTCTGCTTGGTGCTAAACAGATTTGCAACTTGCACCAAAGGCTACTTGGACAAAACAAGAAACCCTCCACTATTTGAAAAGACATAATCTGGCTATAGACATATAGCCCTGAGTGGGACATCCATGTACACTTCGAGAGGCAGAGAACAGAAGTAAAGAGAAATATGGTGGGTGTGATATTAGCAAAGCCAGAGTTTAATTGCTGGTGCTTACTAGGTAAAAAGTCAATAGAAGTCAAATTGGATAGTATTACCTAGCGTTTTCTTTATTTCTTTGATCCAGTAGCCCTCACTGCAACTTGAAAATCTGTTCAGCAATGAGCTGCGTCTAATCCAATTAAGTGTGCTTCATTACTGATTAATTCACTGGTTTCCCATTCACTTCTTGCCAAGCCCTAATGAGAGGAAGGCTGACTGGATCTGCTGCCCACCGACTTCATTGGATGACCAAAGTTTATTTGGGTATTCAAATAATGCCAGTATTATGAGAGAAAGAAGAAAAGCAATCTCTGACTCACTGAAATATCTATCTATAGCAAAGTATCAGCCTTATCCAAAAGCATTTAAAACCATTTCTTTATAAATAAGCGCCTCGGGAGTGTTCAGAATTCACTTACCATTTTCATTCATTGTTCTATACTTTGTCCAAAACAGTGGTGTTTCTTGAACTTGTGATAAATGGCAGTGCAGCAGCCAGTAGGGGATGAGATGCCAAGGCGACCCCTCCCTCTGTGTTGACTTCCTCCTGCCCCCCCCAATGAAGACCCCTTGGAGCAAACTATGGGAGGGTCATGCGAAAGAGCCATTCACACAGCGGGGCTGGTTTTGAGGACAGGGGTAACTGCTCTAACTCTTCCTTACTTTGCTACTCATCTCCCCACCTGTCTTTGCTTGCAGACGTCTGATGCCCCGGACCTTGGAGAGTCAGATCACCATGGAGAAAACCCCCAGCTACTTTGTCACCCGGGAAGCCCCCCAGCGGATCTTCAACATGTCGCGAGACACGAAGCTGATCGTGGTGGTGAGGAATCCCGTCACCCGAGCCATCTCGGACTACACCCAGACACTGTCCAAGAAGCCCGACATCCCCACCTTCGAGGGCCTGTCCTTCCGCAACCGAAGCCTGGGCCTGGTGGACACCTCTTGGAATGCCGTCCGCATTGGCATGTATGTGGTGCACCTGGAGAGCTGGCTCCAGTACTTCCCGCTCTCCCAGATCCACTTCGTCAGCGGGGAGCGGCTCATCACAGACCCCGCGGGGGAGATGGGCAAGATCCAGGACTTCTTGGGCATCAAGCGGGTGATCACTGAGAAACACTTCTACTTCAACAAGACCAAGGGCTTCCCTTGCCTGAAGAAGACCGAGGGGGGCAGTTTGCCTCGCTGTTTGGGGAAATCAAAAGGGAGGACTCACGTTCAGATTGACCCAGAAGTGATAGAGCAGCTGCAGGACTTCTATCGTCCCTATAACATCAGATTCTACGAAACTGTTGGTCAGGACTTCAGGTGGGAGTAAGCACTTCAGTCTTCCAAGAGGTAGCAGTTGTCAGGGGATCGTCCCCCACACCCTGCCCCTGGGCTGCCTTGGCCTTTGTTTGGGCCCCCTGTGAGTGGCTGGCATGAATGAGTGTCCTGAAGTACCAGGGGGTGGCAGCACCCAAAGCCACACACTGCCAATCCCCCCCCCCTTGGTCGGGTGAGGGGGCTGCTTGAACGGGGCAGGCAGGTCCCTTGGGTCCCTTTTTGGTGGTGCAATCGGTACGTGATGCCCAAGAATGGATTTTATTTTTAATAATGATTATATATTCTATATAGATATAGTGTTTAAACATCACTGCCTCCACACTACTGGGCCCCTGGCCAGTTTCCAACCAGATGCCCTTCAGAGCAGTCCCTTGCGACGTCTGGCTTTGCAATGGGTGTGCCTCACACCATCTCACCTACCCTGCCATTTAGAAGGGGAAGGGGGCTCAGAGCTCCTGCTCAGAGGGGCACGTTTTGTGCCAGAGGAGTTCATTCAGCCTCTCCGCTCTTCCATGGGAGCCCTTTGAGCTTGGCGACGCCAGTCTGCCTGCTTCCCAGGAGGTCTCCAAAACCACACTGTCCAGTGAAACGTGCCTGTCCTGTGAACGAAGCACAGAGCTCTGCTGTTACGGGTACCCCAGGCACACACACACACACACACCTTTCCTTGTTCAGGATTGTGACTCCACCCCTGTCTTCTTGTCTCCTCTCCCCCCCCCCCCGTTTTGAAATAAAAACAAATCTAATGCATTTTTAAGGGAGCCATTTTTCTCAGGGATATTGCGGGTGCCAAATGAGGGAGCCGGTTGGGCTCTCGGCTCATTGTCAGGTGAGCTTCCCCAGAAAAGGCAAAGGATGCTTTATCCTCCCCACTGAGATTGGGATGGGGGAGCTGCTGCTGTTGCTGCTAAAGTTCTGCCTCTGCTGACACTCAAGTGTCAGGACGGCCCCAAATTCGCAACTGCCTTGAATGCCTGAATTGGAGCCTTCGCTGGTCACGTCTGTAGAGGATGTCAGGGTCCACCTGACAGCCCTGCAAGTTAGGCTCCTGGACTAAACGTCTTGAACTCCCAGGCAACCCACCTCCCTAGCCCTGTCCACAACTGGGACAAGCCAGATGTTCAGGGAATAATACACAGACACACATTTAGGGACCAAAGCAAATTTGTTGCCATCACTAAAAACTAACACGTAGGGCCTTGGTTGGTAAAAAGCCTTTAAAAGGGAGAAGGGAAAGGGGAATTCGGAAAAGGGAGTGAAATAGAAAGGTGAGGAAAAGTTCCAGCAACTAGCCTTACCCCAATAAACAGTCAAACATCTCTTTGGAGAAGCGGCTGGCCTTCTCCAAGATACCCCCACACTTTAAAACATAAAAAACCTCTCTAACTCTGAGCAACCCCCTCCTGGTTGACTCAGACCTGATCTTCCCACTTGACATATGCACGTACCACCAAGGAAGATGGAGGGTCTTCTTCATGGGGCTTTTTATCCCTTCTTTAGCCCCCAAGCCTCATGACCCTTGTTAATCAACCAGTGCCCTTCCCGGGCTTCTGACGACCCCTCCCCACAGGGACGGGACCCACCTTCTTTTCCCACCGCTGAAACGAGTTAGCTTCCCAACCAGGTGCTCCAGGTGCTGTGGTGGGAGTTGCACAGGCTCCAGGCAGAAACAACCTTGGCCAAAAGCCACCAGCTCTCTTCCGCCCGCCCGAGCCTGGCACAGCAGATTTTGAACACAATAGAGCATACATGGAAGGCAGACATCAAAATCCCATCGCAACAACCCAGAGCTTTGCACCCCTGTCCTTCACAACGTCTGCTTGCCAAACCTCTGCCCTTCACTTGGTGGCAGCAGCACTTGGGGCTCTTTGTGGCAAGTCTTGAGGGGCCTCTTTAGGCCACCGATAATCTTGACACAGGGAAGAGCACCGCTGAGGCAAGAAGCAACAGTCTGACGGTACTGTTCTGGACACACGGGCAAGGTGCTGCCCTTCGCTTCCGCAGCAGTGCATCTAGCAGTGCCATCGGTGGGGGAGCGGCAGACTTAAGCCACCACCTGGGGCAGCACATCCTGGAGGTGCCAAAGGACCCCCTAAAGGTGGCAACACTCCTGGCTGCTTCCCCACTGCAACAAACGCTGCAGCAGAAAAGCAGCTGGGGCAGCGCTCCCCACAGCTAGCCCAGCCCAACTGCTTCAGCCTGAGGAGCCCTTCCTCAAAGCAAGAGAGGCATTCTGGGCGAGGTGGCCAGCCCTGGAGATCTCCTGCACTGCTGGGGGTGGGGAGGCAAGAGGATGAGAAGGGGGCACTGGGCAGGGGGAGAGGAGAAGGAGGGCAGCAGTGATGGGGGGAGGGGGAGGAGGCAGTGGGGAGGGGAAGGGGAAAGAATTTGTCCTAGAATCAAGTGCTTGGATACTAAAAGGACAGGATGGGTTCCTGAATTACAAGGCCTGGCTGCAGTTGCCCGCACGAGCTGGCCAGGGGAGACTGCTCAGAGTGGCAGCAGAGTTCCCTAATTGCTCTCACTGGGCACAGCTCGTCCTGACATCCACATCTGGTGATGGGGGAAGGGGGTGTTTAACAAGCAAACCGTGGGTTCTGGGGAGTTCGTTAACCACTGCAGCCAGCCTTCATGCCAGGTTCGGACATTACACCAACCGAGAGCAATTAGGGAAACCAGCCGAACGCCCAGCAGCGGCTTTTGAAAGCCCCTCATGTTGTGCGAACCGGCCCAGAGGTTTTGGCAGCAGAGTGGAATCTTGACTTTGAGGTGGCCGGCCAGCAGCAGGCAAGGAGGGCTTGAAGCCCCGGGTGTTATAGGGTCAAGACAATGGCTTCAAAGGGGCCGGAGTTGCGAGACATGGCACAACACTAACACAGAGGGGCACGGGGAGCTCCTGCTGCTCGGCATGTTTAGCCTGGAGAAGAGGAGATGGAGGGGAGACATGATAGCACTCTTCAAATACTTAAAAGGTTGTCCCACAGAGGAGGGCCAGGATCTCTCTTCTCGATCCTCCCAGAGTGCAGGACACGGAATAACGGGCTCAAGTTAAAGGAAGCCAGATTCCGGCTGGACATCAGGAAAAACTTCCTGACTGTTAGAGCAGTACGACAATGGAACCAGTTACCTAGGGAGGTGGTGGGCTCTCCCACACTAGAGGCATTCAAGAGGCAGCTGGACAGCCATCTGTCAGGGATGCTTTAGGGTGGATTCCTGCATTGAGCAGGGGGTTGGACTCGATGGCCTTGTAGGCCCCTTCCGACTCTGCTATTCTATGATTCTATGATTCTATGGTAGCCATCTTGGCTTGTAACTGCTGAGCCTGACTGTTAAAAGGGTAACCTAGTGGGGAAAAGTAGGAAAACTATTCAAAACCATGATGCTTTTACAACGGTGGAAATTTCCCAACCTTCCACCTGGAGCAGTGATTTGCTCATACCTGGGGAGAGCCCTCCAGGGCTGGAATATGCTGTATAATCACAACAGTGTTTCCCCACCTCGGGGCTTCTGATGGGCAGTTTTGATTGGATTGGTGCTGCTAAATTCGGCCTTCTGTATGTGACCTGGAGAAATGCAGGGTTTTTAGGTAGAGCATTTTGAGCTGCCAGTTTCCCTGCCTTTGCCTAGCTTTGCTCTGGCAGAGTTCATTAAATGGCCGCCACCTTGGTTGCCAAATTCACTTGGAGCCTGCAGCGCAGCCTGCTAACACCGCCCGGTCTCCAACCCCAGGCAGACTGCTGGGCGGGGGGCACGGCTGCTTTATGAACCCCCCCCCATGCCTTTTCTGCCTAGCTGCCACACCCTGCAATAGCCAGCACTTCCACAGGCTCCTGGCACAGAGTAGTCCTGCACGTGAGTGAGTGAGCTGCTGACCTTCCCAGGATGAGGTAGCGACCAGCCGAGGCCTCCCATCACTCTGACTTTCCTGGAGGTGCAAACGTGAGTAGGTGCACCAAATGGCAAAGCAGGTAGGCGAGAGAACCCTCTCCTGAAATATCTAGAAACTCACATGCAAATCTCAGGTTAAACTGAAAGAAGACAGCTATTAAAGAAGAATATGAGAACAGCTATTAAAGAATATGAGAAGAGACAAGGGAAAGCAGAGTGTGTACTTGGAAATTTAAAAAAAGTTGTTTTTTTAAAAAAGATTGCTAATCTATGCTAAACACTGAGTGAAAATACTCACAGTTCAGGAGTCACTTGGAGAATTACAACATACACAACATCTGCAGGCAATCAGAGGAGGAGGACCAGAGTGATCAAGAGACAATGCTCATGGGGGAGGGGGTGGCTGCAAGGGTAGCACATAAACAGGAAGATCTTCTCTTCACCTTTGGGACTAGGAGATGGGCTGGAGGCATGTGGACGATAAAAGAGATAGCTTTAGCTATCCCTGGCAGACCTGATGCATCAAAAGGCTTCCTGTTTTGTGGATCCATGCCCCAGGAAAGACCTGTGTTCTTCTAGGGTGACCATATGAAAAGGAGGACAGGGCTCCTGTATCTTTAACAGCTTGTATTGAAAAGGGAATTTCAGCAGGTGTCATTTGTATATATGGGGAACCTGGTGAAATTCCCTCTTCATCACAGCAATTAAAGCTGCAGGAGCTATACTAGAGTGGCCAGATTTAAAAGCGGGCAGGGCACCTGCAGCTTTAACTGTTGAGATGAAGAGGAAATTTCACCAGGTTCTGCATATACACAAATGACACCTGCTGAAATTTCCTTTTCAATACAACTGTTAATGATACAGGAGCCCTGTCCTCCTTTTCATATGGTCACCCTAACTATTCCATAATTTCCAGAGGGGTAGTCATGTTAGTTTGTTGCAGCAAAACCAATAGTTTTGTGCCATTTGAAAGACCAACAGATCTATTCTGGTATAAGCATTCGTGGACACTGTCTGATGAAGTGCGCCCTGTCCATGCAAGCTTATGACAGACTAAATTAGTCTTTAAGTTGCCGCAAGACTCAATATACCATCAGGTGGCACAAGCTCTCAAAAGGATTAGTGTTCCTAGAGGTAAAATCCAGGCACTGTCCATGCTGCTGAACAACCAAAGCTGGATCCCAGCACAATGGCTCCAATCCAAGATGTCCACAAGTGGCTGTTGTCCTCAGCTAGCCAGGGGTTAATTCTACAGGTTGTGTGAACTGGAAGAACTCTGCAGGGTGTGGGTCCAACTGTACCTGTGTCTGACATTTTTCAAATCCTAAATTAGGCAAACAGTACAAATATTAAAACCCTTCAAACATTGTTGGAACACAACCATCTCAACTTACAATTAACCTGAACTCTTTTAATGCAAGTATTTAGTATTACATCATTTGTTACTCTAATTATTTTTGACATTTGCATCCCATCATCCCTCCAAAGAGCAAACATCACAATCCTCCAAACACCCATTTTTCTCTTCAAAACAAGCCTGCGAGGTAGCTTGGGGTGAGAGATGATGCATGGCTCAAGGTAACCCAGGGAGCTCCATGGCCAAGTGAGCATTGGAAGGGGGGGGGGGGCAGCACACTCACCTCAGCAGCAAGCAGGGTCTCTCCTGGCTTCTCTTAAGTAAACTTTTGGGTAAGCTTTTGTATTCAGTTTCCTGACTCATAGCTGCCCCAGCTGGCCTAGAAGGTACATAAGGAAGCCAGCTGCCAGAGAGCAAGCGATCAGGGTGAGTGAACAGGGAAATCAAACAGGAGTTTGACAGGGGAGTTCAAGACAGAAGTGCATGACAACAGAAATGTGTTCTTGTAAGACAAATTCATATAGTATGGGACCCTGTTGTTAACCTTCAAGGAGGACGAGACAAAACACAGGCTGTTCCACTACAGTCAGAAGGGCAGAAACAAAAAGGGAATAGAGACTATGGATGGAAAGGATTCTCTAGTGGTGGTGACCTGCAAGGTGTGTGCGATGCTTATTTTCTTGCCTGAGATCACCATGGCATACACCTGCAACAAGTGCAAGCTGGTTGTGCTATTGGAAGAAAAAGTGAGAGCACCTGAGTGGTGAGTGTCCACCCTGCAAGGAATAAGAGAAGGTGAAGAGTTCTACAGTGGAACTGCAACAGCAAAGAGAAGCACAGGAGGTGGAAGAGCAACAGCAAGCTGAAGCAGAAATAGGGAATGCTGAAGCGAGGAAAAATGAAGTAGAGGAAACTCCCTGGAAAGGGGTAACAGTTAGGTGTAGGAGAACTAGAAGACACTCTGCACCAGTGGAACCAGTAAAGCTATGGAAGTACTTTCAGGTACTGGAGGAGACTGGAGGACAGCCTGCAGAGGAAGAATTACAGGGGACCTGTTCAATAGTGAGCCAGAGGCAGAAGATCAGTCGACCAAGAAGAAGAGAAGAGAAGTCATTGTGGGAGACTCCCTGTTGTGTGGGATTGAAACCCAACTATGTCACGAAGACCCATGGACTCGCCAGGTATGCTGTCTCCCTGGAGCACAGATTAGAGATGTTACTGGGAGGTTGCCAAAGCTCATAAAGCCCAGTGACACATATCCTTTCCTTCTGTCAAGCCTGCCTTCTTGGTCCCAGGCAAATGGCTGGTTCACCACTCTGTGAACAGAGTGCTAGATAGACCCTTGGTCTGATCCAGCATCAGGGCACTTCTTATGTTTTCACCCATGTGGGAACAAATGATACTGCCAAGCAGAGCTATGAAGAAATCACATCAGATTTTGAAGCTTTGGAAAGGAAACTCAAGAACTTTGGGGCCCAGATAGTTTTCTCATCCATCTTCCCAGTTCTTGGAAGAGGAACAGAAAGGGAAAGAAGAATACACTGAGTAAATGACTGGCTACAAAGGTGTTGCTGAAATGAGAGATTCAGATTCTTGAACCATGAGCTACGCTACTTGGAAGATGGCAAAGGATGGGTTGCACCTCACAAGGGCTGGGGAGAATGTGTTTGGCCACAGCAGGTTAGCACTGTTCAAGTACTTGAAAGGTTGTCACACAGAGGAGGGCCAGGATCTGTTCTCGATCCTCGCAGAGTGCAGGACACGGAATAACGGGCTCAAGTGACAGGAAGCCAGATTCCGGCTGGACATCAAGAAAAACTTCCTGACTGTTAGAGCAGTATGACAATGGAACCAATGACCTGGGGAGGTTGTGGGCTCTCCCACACTAGAGGCATTCAAGAGGCAGTTGGACAACCATCTGTCATTGATGCTTTAAGGTGGATTCCTGCATTGAGCAGGGGGTTGGACTCGATGGCCTTATAGACCCCTTATAGACCCATACATCTAAGGCCTTAGCTAGACCTAAGGTTTATACTGGGATCATCCCGGGGTCATCCCTGTTCATGTAAATGACACACAGGGGATCCAGGGAGCAGGCAGGGACGATCCCGGGATAAACCTTAGGTCTAGCTAAGGCCTAAGACTTGGAAATAATTTCAAGTTCCAGCTTCAGAAAATAACTCCAAGTCCTATAGTCTAAAAATACTCTAAGTCCCAACTTTTACGGAAATACTCTTGTCCCAAAGTCTAAAAGCATAAAGAGATTCATAGTTACACAACTCCTTGGGTCCGTCAATCCAAAAAGCCTGAGGTGAAGTCAAAGTGAAAATGAAAAAAATCTGCCTTAAAGCCTTTGCTACATGTGTTTTTATACACTTGTTCTGGCGAAGGTGGGGGATCAGTGAGTGATGAGACCACCATCTCCCAATCACAATTGGCATGAATAAGTGATTAGACCACACATTCACCAATTAGAAGTTAGGTGTCTCCCCCTCTCCAATATCTCACGTGTTATTCTTGAGGTCCAGAAAACATGGCTGCCATATGGGTGTCTTATCTTGAATGGCGTATTAATGTCTTGCACATCTTCTTTGAACTCATGTTCCTCTTCGGACATATTAGGTCATATCCCACGTGTCACGTTTGCTCAGTATGATGACTTCCCACGCCCAACTTGGAGTGAGGACACTCTCTTATCAGGAGGTGCACACCACGAGATGTCAAAACAGGTTTTTTTTCCCTCTTAGTGGACGTCTGAGCATGCTCAGTTCTCTCATCCAGCTTGCTCACACACTCTCCCACCACACTCACATGCTCTGAGAAGCCGCTTGTAAACCCCTCCACTGTGGGGGTTTCCCCCCTTTCTTCAAAGACAGTCCTGCAAGTCTTAGCTAGAGTCTTAGTTAATGGTATAAAATCAATTAGCATAGAATCAAACTTCAAGGTACATTTCTATGGCTCAGGGTATGGGATATACCTCTGGGGGTCTTTCAGATATGAGTCTGGTGTCTTTTAGGGGGTCTTCTTGTAAATCTCCCCAAAACCCTCACTCAAGCCATTCCACCATTCCAGATCAAATCATCCATATTTAACTTGAAGCAACCTTCTTTATGCAGCGTAATTTAACCTTTTTAGCACCAGATTAACAGTCCCCCACACAATATTCTGATTATCTAGATATTTTTAATATCAAGCATGAATATTTATTTACTTGTTTATTTTTATTTATTTATTACATTTTTATACCGCCCAATAGCCGAAGCTCTCTGGGTGGTATCACATCAAATTAAACCAAATTAATCACTGAAGTCCCATCATTAGCCAGAACAAGAAATAAAAGCTATTTTCTATTCTATATATATTTCTGTGATCCCTGTAGTTGGGTTTGAACTTGAATACTTACAAGAACTTCTTCAGTTGTTTTGGCCCGTATTGGATGGAGAATCAGCTGAAAGAAAGCTGTGGCTTTGCAGGAATATCCCACAAAAACATCCCACCAACGACAGACTGTCCATGATTTTCCTTGTTTACTTAATGCTTGCAACTGTCCCTTGTTATGCCATAGTTTGATATGTCCTGATTGAAGTCTGGATTCCAACTCTTGCGTGGCATCAGTAATCATTTTTTTCCATTTTAATGAGGTTCTCCAATTTATCCCAATTCAATCCAGTGTCAATATTTCATGCTGGAAATTCTTCGTGATTTATCATTTGGTGTCTCTCATATGTTGAAATTCTGAAAACTTGATCACATACCACAATTTCAGTAATATTGCATTTAAAATATTGCATTTCAGCTGGCCCATATACTGCAGTAGCAATTCCCCAATACACTTCAGGACACATAGTTACTACACACATACAACTTTGTCCAATATCATACACTCGGGTGTCATTACGAGCTAAATTTTGCCATTCATACTGCAGAACTGTGGTTTACATTACAACCCTATTCAGACCATGTGAGTGTTGAACAAACCCACTGATTCTCTTTCCATTAGTCACAATGTTCTAACCTTATTCACATATTTTTTTCTATAATCCATTTGGCTATAAAATGGGGTTCCCACATAGAATTACCTACAATTCTGGGAATTGCTGTTGTAGGCAAAACTACTTGTTCCTAGGGTGTTGGTTCAACACTCATACGCATTTGCAGTTTACCTAATAAATATCGCTTATAAGGCGAAAGCCTTATACCATCCAGGCTTTCTTTTATTCCACAATTGTGTATTGTCCCAAAACTCTTCAGGAAGTAAACCATTTCGGAAAAGATTTACAGCTGGTTCAACATTTTGGATTGCGTATAATTGCATCGTAACACAGGACAAAGCTATTCCAGTTTCATTTTCTAATCCTAGAACTTGTGACAATGTAAAATTCATATGTACCTGAACTGTTTTTTCCATCTCTTTCTGCAAAATCCCAAAATTTTGGGTTAGTGGGGTTTGACATTTTTCAGTTATCTCTCCCAATTTTGATAATTTATTAGCTGTAACTTTAATGTCATATTAATTTAAAATACCTACCCCAGTTCACATAACTCCAAGAATAGTGGAATCTTGTATGCAGCTTGATTCCACCATCCCTTAAATGTAGGGTCAGCAGAATGTTTGCACTGTGAGTGAGTTCTAGTTACATTTACATCTTGAAAATACAATAGTACAGTATCTTGAGAAATTCTAGGGGCTTCTAAAATTCTTTGCTGTAATTTCGTTTTATTAATTCGAGCTACATATGGAACATGTTTAAATATAGGAGAGACTGGAGCCTTCAAATAAACATAAGTCCACATATATGGTATACAAATTGAAAAATTTCTACAGGTCATGAAAGTTATCTTTTCCATGAGTGATCAACACCCTCATCATACTATTATTAACCCATTGTTGTTCAAAAGGATTTTCAGTGGTCCATTTTTTTGAGGACTTATTCCACATTTGTACTGTGAAACTTAGTTTAGATCAGTGGTTCCCAAAGTGGGCGGTACCGCCCCCTTGGGGACAGTGGGATTACATAGGGGCGTTAAGAGTTAAGGGGCAGCAGGGGGGCACTAAGAGGCAAAGGGGCAGCAGGGGGGAGCTAGAGGTGGTCTTTTCCAAGAAGTGCCTCTCCAGAAGGTCTTAAAATCCAGGGACATTTTTATGGAAGAAGGTAGTTTGGTCCCAAGCCATATAGGGGAAGAATCCACACATGTATTAATACCATTTAAGAAAAGTCCTTTTAACGAATTGAAATGTTTCAAAAGTACCAAAACGCTAATGAAGAGACATACCCTGCTTGGTGTGCCCCGCCACGCCGACTGCAAAACAGGCGTTTGCTCTCTTTTCCCTCCATCCCTCCCTCGGCAAGTGCTTCCCATTTAAAGGGTCCAACTGAGTTACAAAATGAATTGAGCTGAAGCCAAAGTTTAAGAAATCGTACCAGGAGTTTTGGTTACAGAAGGAAATTTCTGATCGCTATGCTGCACTATGGAGAGTGGTTCAGAAGCTCCTGGTTGCATTTCCAACATCATATTTGGTGGAATGTGGTTTTAGTGTTGTCTGCCTACTTCTCACCAAGCAAAGAAATCGACTACAGATGACTAAACGTGGTGATTTAAGACTCATGTTAAGTGACTTTAAACCAGACATTGGGAAACTGGTATCACTACATCAAGCCCATCCATCACATTAAGAATTTACAGAATAGTGACGTACTCTACCCTAGTTACTAAATGTGATATCTAATATTCTTGCTAAATGCCTATCAGACTTTGAAAAGATGATATCACTGGATCAAGTTCATCAATTATGTTTGAATAAACTAAAAACATGTAATTGGATTTTGAATAAATATTCAATTAATTGTTAATGTTTTGAATTTTATTGTTATTAACTTCCATAGTGGGTCATTGAAAACCACTATTCTGAATAATGATTTTATAGTGTAGGGTAGGGGGCACTGGGCCTGAGTTTGTGGAACCAAGGGGGCGGTTACCTGAAAAAGTTTGGGAACCACTGGTTTAGATGGTAAAATCATACTACCTGAATACAAACCGAAATGGAATGTTATATTGCTTTTATCTCCATTTATAATATATTCATTACCACACACATCCTATTGGATCTGATATATGCACATTCATTGTAAGACTTTGAGTTGTATTGTGGCCTCTTTTCCATTTCCTGGTCATATCAGTGTGTTTCACCAATATTAGGGTAAGGCACATTTTCTGTTGTTTGCAAAAATCTAAGTCCACAACGCTAGTTGTATCACCATTATCATCATATTCAGGATCAAGATCCACAGGGTTAAAAACATTAATCAAAAGAACACAGCATACAAGTTTCCATATATTCTTTTGCAGTCTCTGGAACTTCATGACGCAACACAAGCTCCCAAGATCAAATTGTTTTATATCAAATACTTATGTACCTGTAGTAAAAGATAGCAAAGGGTGGGGGAAGAAAGACAACACAATATAGGTCTTTATATACCCTAGTTTCAAAAATTACCTTCAATCTTAAATAGCCTAAGGAAAGATATCACCCTCACGGGCGTCTTCATCTTCAGGTTCTATCAGGTCCCAGACCAAACACTCAACATGAGAAGCACTCATTAAACTTAATGGAAGGGTTTGTCTTGGTGTCTCACCACATTGCTGCATGTATTCTTCATACTTGCAGTATGTGTCTCTTAAATTGTGACAGTAAGAGCATTCATTCCAAACCCAATTATTCCAACAGAGTCCTCAAGTCCTTTCCAAACAGTTTCAATTAGCTTACCAAGTACTGGACCAACTCCTTCCTTGAGGGGGTCTAATCCACTCGTTTGTTGAGGGGGTCTAGCCCACCATTTGCCTTCAGGACTTTAACGACAGCTGCCGAAGCAGCCATTTCTTGAAGAGTGGACAAGGTACACTGTTCTGCTACACCCAATTGATCTGAAACTGATATACATCTTCCCATCTGTATCTGAAACATTTGGCATCTTATCAAACCTACTTTTATCTCTCAGAAAACCTGATGAGACCATGGAGTTCTTTTCCATCTTCTACAGCCTCTCCGTGGGGGTCTAAAAATTGTTTTTTGTTCTCCAGACTTATACCAAAAAATATGTTATTGCTCAGTATCCCGTGATGACATCCTAGCACTATTCCCCAATGACTTTTCATAGCAGGGACCCTGGTAGTATCCCGAGTCATAACTTTTACCATAGTTACTCCATGTATGGAAGGTTTAATACATCTGTAAGTTCATAATGAAATTGGACCCAAGAATATTCAATCATATGTTAGTAACCCTTGAGTCCTACTTTTTCCCATGTCCTAGGATGAAAATGTCCAGGTTGCTGCAGGAAATAAGGGGGGAAGGGTCTTTGCGCTGTCTGGTGGAATTACTAAATATTCCTCAACTCGTCAGTGGCTTGGTATGTTTTCCCTGGAGTCAAGCATTTCCTGCGCTATTACCTGGATTTCCATGTTCTTGGGATTTCCTAGAGATAAATAATTTTATTTGATCAGAATGTCTCCAGACATCTCGTTCTGGGATGGTGACCAACACAGCTACATATTTCATCTGGCATGGTCCTATCCATTTAGGCTTCATTTTTCCTTTCTGTACTAATTTCTTAAGCATTACTAAATCTCTTTTAAACTACTGTATCATCCAATAACCTTCTCTGTCTTAATGTGACCCAACAGACTATTTATGTCAGTTAATTTCTGAAGTCCTGTTTTAAAGTAACTAACTAAGTTCAGGTGTTCTTCTAAACTCAGAAGTAGGAATCGTTCACATGTCCCGATGAATTGTTATTCAGTATCTTCAGTCAATCTTGGAGGAATGACACCAGAAGATGGTGGTGGTGGGAGATTGCTGTTCTGCCCTGTGGTCTTTGTCCTGTGGAATACAACATTTCCCGTGCTCTACATAAAAAAATACTCAAATGGAAGTTTGGCTTGTTGGATGAAGTTACTCTTCCCCTGAAAGATTAGATATGCATAGTGAGTCTACTTCTGGGCACAGCACTTTGCTGGATGCTGGGTTTAGTGGTAGACAGACACAGCTTATAGCAGCTTTGGCTGATTTGTCAGCTATAGTCTTTCCTACAGAAGGTGGACCTGGCAAACAGGTCTTTCAGTCCATGCAGACCTCAAGGCAGCAAACAATCATAAAAAGCTAAAAACATGAAATCTATCTTATTGTTACAAATCAAACACTAATTAGCAAAAATTATGCTTGTATTATTTTTTGTTGAAAGGTGACTACTTTTTAACAGCATTTAACAATGTTAAGTTTGTTTTTAATGGCCCCCAGAATTGTTGTTTTTTAATGGATACTGTTGTTTTTATACTGTTTTTTTTTATGGTTTTTAAATTTTGTATACTTTTAATGTTTACCATTTTTAATTGTTATAAACCGCCCAGAGAGCTTCGGCTGTGGGGCGGTATATAAATGTAATAAAATAAATAAATAAAAATAAATAAATAAATAAATAAATACCCTTTTTGCCAGTGATAACTAACCTTTCCTATTTGATCATCTCTTTTTCTTCTTTCATTTTCCTCCTGCCAGATTATCTGTAATGCCTGCACCATTTCTGCCATCCACTTTTCTGATTTTATCCATTCTGGATAATTAAGTTCTGGAGTGTATAGGAATTCAGATATCCTCATGGCCCAACCTGTCATTAACTCAAAAGGAGTATACAGACTTTCTGCTGGTCTTAAAGCTCATAAAGTCATTAAGATCATATGTAAATGTGTAGGGGAAATAGTTATCCCTCTCTTTGGCACACTTTCAGTATTGGCATACCATGCTGAGATGTGCTAGAACACAGGATAACACTTTTAAGATAAAGCCTTGCTAAGTAACATCTTGGTCCTTGCCGGCCAATGCCTTGGAATGTACTGACGTAAGGGCCACAGAATACAATACAGTATTGAAATCACTATGCTATGATCACGTATTTCCTTAACCCTTATATGGTATATTCATGCTGAACACACACTAACCAACACCTCCTGTGCACCCCCTGTGCACGAGGTAATCATGCATTTAACATGCTGTACTTAACAACCAATCATAGCTTGTATACAAGAAATGTAACCACTTAGTTCTTAATAAAAACCAAGACGGGGCTGCCTGTTTGGGATGCCTCCCCTTCATGCAGTTGGACTCCTTGCCAGTTATTTACTACATAAATGTTTATCCCATTGTCCACCCTTCCCAATAAGTTGTTTTGTCAATGCATCTTTGATTGTTTTATTACATCTCTCTACTTGTCTTGCACTTTGAGGGTGATATGGTATTGCCATTTTTGCTGTAAGACCATTAGTGCTTTCATTACCTGTCCAACAAATACCAGGTCATTGTCACTATCTATGATTAAGGGCATTCCCCCATCTACTTAGAACATATTCCAAAAGAACTGTAGCTGTGGTTAAGGATGTGCAGTCTTTAGTAGCAATTGCTTCCACCCATCAGGAAAAAGACTTCACAACTGCCAGCACATACTGTTTTCCACTGCTAGTTTTCTTTAAAGGTCAAATATAATCTAATTGTAGTCTAACCCATGGCCCAAAACTATCTGGTTGATGTCTTTTCTCCTTTTCAGTCATGTTTTAGGATTTACTTGTGCACATATTATACAAGTGTTACACCATAACTCTATTTGAGTTCGCATATTGGGCCACCCGGCTACTGCTTTTACTTGATTCATTGTTCCAGCTACTCCAAAATGACATTTTTCATGTACAAATTTAATCAGTTGTCTAAAAGACCCCAGACTCATATCTGAAAGACCCCCCAGAGGTATATTCCAGACCCCTGAGCCATGGACATGAAGACTTTGAAATTTCCAGTCCTTCAAAGACAATCCTGCAAGACTTAGCTAGAGTCTTAGTTAATGGTATAAAATCAATTAGCATAGAATCAAACTTCAAGGTCTTCATGTCCATGGCTCAGGGGTCTGGAATATACCTCTGGGTATCTTTCAGATATGAGTCTGGGGTATTTTAGGGGGATCTTCTTGTAAATCTCCCCAAAACCCTCACTCAAGCCATTCCACCATTCCAGATCAAATCATCCATATTTAACTTGAAGCAACCTTCTTTAGGCAGCATAATTTAACACTTTTAGCAGTCTGGGTGTATGGTCCTGTTAGGGCAGGCTGGGACATTGCTGGGCGGGGTGGGTGGATGCCTGCCCGCCTGCCTTTTTGCCTTTCTCTTTCTTTCCAAAGTGCTGCACAAACAGCCCTGTGAGGTAGGTCATGGGGATGCTAAGAAAGCGTGAGCTGTAAACTTTGGCCCCTCCACCCTCCCAGCTCTGCTCAGGATTTCTCCGCTGCAGGAGAAGAGCCCAGCAGGCTGCCTGGAGCAATCAGGCTGCCAGAGGCAGCGACGACAGCTGCATTCCTGCCCAAGTGCTGCTGTTGCCGTGTGGCGCCAGGGACAAGGCAGGACGCACTGCCTGGCGCACAGCCAGGGGGAATTTATGGGCAGGTTTAATCGGCTGTTTTATAGGAACCTGCAGTCCTAATTGAATGTCAAGTGCTGTTCTCGGTTGCCTCAGAAGAAGGCGTCTCGCCTCCTCTGTGCCTGGAGTTACATTTCCCTAAATTAGGTCTTGGATTTAAGAGGGCTCCCACGTGGGGCTGCACCAATGACTTGCCTTTAATTTGGTGTGTGTGTGAGGGGGGATGGATTTTCATCACTGTTTTGGAGCATCCCAAATACGGAGAATGAAGTCCAACTACTGAACCATCCAGAGCTGCTTCTTCTCACAAGAGTGGGATAAATGCCTGGATGTGACAAAGCTGAACTCAGGCTCAAGATGATCTCCCAGCACACCCTGCCCCACAGCATCAAGGCTGACCCAGAGGGCTTCCCCTTGCATTTGGTGAATTAAACACTTTACAGCAGGGATGCCCAACCTTTTTGGCCCTGTGGGCCACATTGGGGAATACCAGAAGGCCACACACAAGCATATGTGCACATGCATGTACATACATGCATGTGTTCCCCCCATGTGCATGCACACACACACACACACACACACACACACACACACACCTGGGGTTTCTCTTGCTAGTACCAGCTAGGCAGCCTCTTCTCTTATTCCCAGCCTCTGGTCAGAGATGAGGAAGGGATTCCCTTTGCTCCTGTGCCGCTAGCGACCTTCCCAACACCACAGGTTGATGGGGGGGGGGGTTTTCTGGCAGATGCATAAGCTCCCTTAAGAGATGGGACAGGTGACAAAAACGAAGACCACACTGTAGTTGGAAGCAGCCTCAAGCCTTAGCACAGCTGTTCTGCAAGGCTTAGTGACCCAGCACACTGGTGTGCATGAAGAATTAGGGCCCTCCTTGTCTGAGCAATGCGCATGCCCACTGCCATGAATGCCAAGTCAGAGAGCAGTGGGGCTAGAGAGGGGGAGAAAAGAGAGGATGCCTGGCTGGAGATGCCCCTTTGGGAGATGCAGGCTGCAATTCCTTGGGAATAATTGCAATCTGAATAAACATGGGCAGGACTTCATGGGCAACCAGCACAATCTCTTAGGAAGCCACGATTATTAAAATGGTTTTATCCAATAATAGGCAAGTGTTGGACGCTTTTCTATATACAGCAGATGATGACCCAATGGAAATCCTTTGCAGCACATGGTGCTTTTTAAAACCGAGTTGATACCATTCCTGGGGGAGCCATAGCATAGGTTCTTGGCCACCCTAGCTGAGAATGCCACCTGCCCACTGGCCAATATTTCTGTCACAGGCTCTAATACACATACCGTGCATTGCTTTGCATGGGCATTATACCCTGGCTGCAACTTCTGGGTTGTTTTAACTTGAAAACTGGGGCCTCACAATGCTGTCTGCCTCTCGGCCTCCACTTCTCCCCTCCATACTGTCTCCGCTGTTTGAATCGTCTTCCAACAGTGTAAAGAGCTCTGATTGTTCATCCCTCTCCTCCGTCGTGCCTCCATCCTGCTGGACGGAGGCCCTTGTCTAGGCATGCCTGCAAGGCGCAGGGTTGCACTGGAGCACCCTTCAGAATGACTCTTTGGAGACCCCCTGTGAATCTGCGCAGCACCCCCTGCATGCATGCAGGCGAGCCCCGGAGGCAGTTCTGCTCAGGCCAAAGGCTCCTTTGGTGTCATCCAGGGCCATGACGTTATGGCGTTCTCCAGTGCAAGCGAGGCCGGCTTGGGTAATGAGTGAGTGGCGCCTTTCAATGAGTAGAAAGAATGCCTCTTGTGCCTCACTGAGCACCAGGCTCCTTATTTATTTATTTACTTATTTATTACATTTTTATACTGCCCAATAGCCAAAGCTCTCTGGGCGGTTCACAAAAATCAAAACCATAATAAAACAACCAACAGGTTAAAAGCACAAATACAAAATACAGTATAAAAAGCACAACCAGGATAAGCTTTTGATTTTCGCAATAAATCACAGCAGTTCCTGTAAAAGGTTGCAATTTATTAATTTTATTTATTTATTCTTGCATTTATATCCCGCCTTTTTTCCTCCAAGGAACCCAAGGCAATGTACACAATCCTCCTCCTCTCCATTTTATCCTCACAACAGCCCTGTGAGGTGGGTTGGGCTGAGAGTCTGTGACTGGCCCAAAGTCACCCAGTGGGTTTCCATGGCTGAGTGGGGACTAGAACCTGGATGTCCCGACTCCCAGTCCAACACTGTAGCTACTACACTGGCTCCAAATTTGCCACGAGCATCTCAATTGCAGAGGAGTCATTGCTATTTCCAGTGGCAGAAATGGCAGAAACAAGCCTTCCAGCCAACGTGCCAAGAGGGACTGTCGTTCAGCGGCAGATCCCCTGCTTTGCAGGCAGAAGGCCCCGGGTTCAGTCCCCAGCATCTCCACATAGGGCTAGGAAAGGAAACTCGGCGAGGCCTAAAACCCTGAAGAGCTGTTGCCAGCCAGTGTTGACAATTCTGGGCTGGATGGAGCCATGGTCTGACTCAGTGTAAGGCAGCTCCCTGTGTTCCTAGGAGGCCTTCATTTGCAGAAAGGAAATGTACATTATCTTAACAATTCTAATAACAACTCTATAAGCTGGGTCTAGACGTTGTGTCAAATCATTATGAATGTGGAATAAAAAGCAGGAAATAACATTATGAAAGTAGCATACGGAATGTGGATTGGGCCCCAACAGTTATCAGTGCGTGTCAAAACTGCTATAAAGCAGCAGTGTAGATCTAGCCTTAGTCATATTCTGGTAGTGGTCAGGTTGGGAGACTGGGTTTGCCCTGAAATGCCAGCTGTGGTTGCCCAGGGCTGATGTGGGGGAGGCGGCACTCTTTCCCAGCCATCCAGGGAGGGAGGGGCCCCCACTTACAGATTTGCTTCCGCATCCTCCCCCCTTATCTATGTCCAAGGAGTTCAGAGTTACCTGTGGGATGAGCTAGGCGAGAGGCCCAAGAGCTCCGAGGGGCCCAGTATGGGGCAGAATCTGGTTCCCCCACTACTCCCAAGCCCCTCACCTGTTCCAGCCGTGACGACACCTCGGCTCTAAAGGATGCTGAAGGGGTGTTCACCAGTGTCTGCTGCCTAGTGGTTAGCCTCTAAGGAGATGGGTAAAAACTAGAGTTACACCAAAGGCTAGAGGCGTCTGTGTGGACTGAGGCTATTGAACCCCTCAGCCCCACCATCAGTTACTAGAAAACCACCTTGTGGTTTTAGATGCTTTTAGAATGTTTTTAGGATGTTTTTAACAATGTATATTATGTTTTAATTCAGTTTTATGTATTTTATCGTTTATTGTTGTTCCCTGCCTCGATCAAAGTGGAGAGGCGGGTAAGAAATAAAAATTTATTATTGTTGTTGTTGTTGTTGTTGTTGTAACAGTAATTAAAAACTTAAAGTGTGAGGGACTGCGACAGAATTTAGCATGGAAAATGAAATCATTGAAATGCGTGCTGTACTCTAATCTTTTGCTTAGCCAACGGCACTCATGCTAAAGCAAGCCACAGGATTTGATTGCCATGGCAAAGGCGTTCTAAGGCTGGAATCAATTCAGAAATCGTGAGCGGAAGTGGAGCCGGCATGCTCAGCTCAAGCTCAAGGGCACAGCCCAGATGATTGGGCCGGGTAGTCGGAATCAAGCAAAAGGCACAAAGACACAGTCAAAACCTCGCCCGTTAAAAGCAAGCCCCCCCAGCCCCATGGCGGGTGACAGCACAGCCCATCTGTTTCTAGCCAATCCCAGCCCATCTTTCCCGGGATTCCCGGGAGTCCATGGAGAAAGAGATGTGATGGCAATTCCGCAAGTTCTCCCGCAAGGCGTGGCAGTCGGAATGTGTCAGGGCCAGGCCAGAGCTGTGGGTGACGGCATCCAGGCCCAGGCCGGGGAGGCAGCCCTCTCACAGAATCATAGAATAGTAGAGTTGGAAGGGCCATCGAGTCCAACCCCCAGTTCAATGCAGGAATCCACCCTAAAGGAATCCACTCTCTTGCTCAGGATCCCTGACAACACCAGGAGAGCAGCCAGCCTGGCCTGGCCACTCTATCAGGCCAAGGACTCAGCCTCAGGCTACGCAGATCTGGTGGTTGATGGCCTGCAGTTCCTGGCAAGATCCCAGCTCTTGGGGCTCTTAGGACAAGAGGAATGAATGCAAGGATGCGGTTGCAATCCCAAACACAGAGGGAGTTGGGCTCTTGCAATCCATGTGTGCAGGATTGGCTGCACAACACACAATGATTTTACCATGAATTTAGATGAACACGATCTTTATTTCACTGCCAGCCAAGCCTGAGGCAGTGAGTGGAGGAGCCTTACACGGTTTTGCTGAAGCATTAAATTATCCTGTTGCTGTCTATTGTTTTCCCAAATTAGCTATTGATTTATACACGGACCCTCAATTACTCTCTCAGGCACTTGGGAATTCAGCTAAGTGGCATCTCGTTTTTTAACTCAGGGAACTGGGTCTGTGATTCCGTTAAACAAGTTTGGAGCACATTGGTCAATGGCAGTCTAGCCCAGCACACAAAATTATTTCTCATGTGGTGGGAGGCCATGGAGGGGAGTGATACTCAGAAAGACTTTAGGAAACCCATACAAGATCAGGGAGAGTGAGGAAAATGTCTTCCCAGCACTCCAGCCCACTCCAGAGGCAGCCAGGCTACCGTGTTCTGCCCACAAACATCACAAGCAGTTGGTGGCCTTCCCAGTCAGACCATCTGGCCCAGAGTGGGCTCCTCCAAAGCCTTTCCCCAAACTGGTGATGCCCCCAGAGATTGTATTTGGGGCCTCCTGCATGCCACGCAGCTGCTCCAACTTTGACCACTGATGGCTCCTCTGTCAGGACCAGCCAGCACTGGCCCCTCAGGCCTGGCACAACCTGCTCAGAGATGGAGGAGGAGGATTCTGAACACCTAGTACCTGACCCCAAGGCACCTTGCCCAAGGGTGCTGTGGCTTGCCCAGATGACACCTTGCCCAAGGGGGCTCCAATAGCAGGGACTGCCCCACCTGCCTTTGGACAGCAGCCACCACAGCCCTGGAGCTCTCATCAGAAGCCCCAGGACCTCGGGAGCTGCTGTGACAATAGGCCCAACTGAGCCAAGGCTTGTCTAGCAGCCAGAGGCCTCCCATCCATCTGGCCACTGATACTCCTGTTCAAGACCCCTGAACAGTTCTAGGAAGGAGCCAGGCACCCATTTCAGGGTGGGAAATGGCCACTCAGTGCCAGAGCATCAGCTCTCTGAGGGAGTGGTTCCCACTTAGGCTCCACCAACCTGCTTCTTGCCTAGAGCAGCAGTATAGCTCCCTTGCTTGTCTGGGAGGCTGCGGACAGGACATCCCTTCCCATATACTGAGATTTCATTTGCAAGCTCCAAGCATCATGCACTGTTGGCACGCTAGGCACAAACGATGCACATGACAGCGACAGCGACAGCAGCAGCCGCAGCAGCCGCAGCCGCAGCACTCCTCCTGACCACTTGGCCTGCAGGAGCAACATGATTCCTGGCCCCACAGTGGGCTCCCCATCTGCCGTTAGCACATATATTGTTAAAGAAAAGGGCCCATTCAATTAGGACTGCAGGTTCCTATAAAACAGCCGATTAAACCTGCCCATAAATTCCTTGGAGTTGGGGAGCGACTGGTTGCCTTCTTGATCTTAGTTGCCCAGGCAGCCCTGGAAAGGCCAGACATGCTGCTCCAATGCCCCCAGGGCCTCCCCCACAGAGCGCCGGCTCTTGGTGGGACGGGCTGTTAGCATAGGCGTGCGCAGCACATTTCATTAGGGGGTTCAGCCAGGGATATTTTTTAAGGTAAACATTGATTAAAAATACAGTAATAAAGGACTTTTTTTCATTCATCAAACAAGCAAAATAAATGAAAACTGAAGTAAACTGTATTTTTTTAATTAACAAGTAATCTGTACTTTAAAAATACACGTTTTAAAATGGAGACTCTGAATACTATTTTTTTGCTGTAGTGATAACCAGGCATATATAAAGATACAGTCAATTTTCACCATCTTTAAATTTAATCAGATAATAACCTAATCCAAACTTACTAAAACAGATTCACATTTAAAACAGATTCTATCACATTAACAACAATGAGTGTCATCTTAAGTTCCAGCACCATACAGAGAATACACCATAAATCAAATGCCCTAATAATGATTTTAAAAGATTGCCCTGTGTGCTGCTGAGCAAAGAATTTGGAATGAGGTCCAGGAGAGAGACTTCTGGGGTGAATATAGTGAGGACGAGGGGTGGCTGCGAGCCTAGCGTAAGAGAGGGCTGGCTGGCAAGATTTGGAGAACTTGGGGGAGTGTAGGAGATCTGGAACTAGGGACATCTCTGGAAGGCCGCGAAGGGACTATTGGCAGAAGACAGGAGATGAAGGAGAAAAGAGAGGATGGGAAACCGTCACAAGGGCACATCAGTCTTCTTTACTGATCAATTGTAAGCCGCTCTGGGAGCCTTTTAGGCCGAGGTGCGGGATAAAAATACTCTAAATAAAAATACTCTAAATAAAATAAGGGCAGAAGAAGAGGATTGGCGTAGGGGGAGCCCTGGGGAAAGAAGAGAGAGAAATGCCCCTATGTGTGGGGGTCGAAGAGGGAGAGAGGGTGCAGACAGGAGAGGTAGGAGTGTCCTGGAGGGGAGAGGAAACAGAGGTAATGTTTAGCCTTGAGGAGAAGCCTGAGGGGAGACATGATAACATTCCTCAAATACTTGAAAGATTGACACACACAGGACGGCCAGGATCTCTTCTCGATCATCCCAGAGTGCAGGACACGGAATAACGGGCTCAAGTTACAGGAAGTCAGATTCTGGCTGGACATCAGGAAAAACTTCCTGACTGTTAGAGTATGACAAAAGAACCAGTTACCTAGGAAGGTTGTGGGCTCTCCCACACTAGAGACATTCAAGAAGCAGCTGGACAACCACCTGTCAGAGATGCTTTAAGCTGGATTCCTGCATTGAGCGGGGGGTTGGACTTGATGGCCTTATAGACCTCTCCCAACTCTATTATTCTATGATTCTATGAAAACAGTAGTGTAGATCCTGCTTGAGACACCTGGGCCCTGTACACCTAGGAAACCCAATGCATGTTGTTCAGTATCTAAATTATAGTCAGCTCTTGCTAGGGCTGGCCCAAGATATTTTGCTGCACAAAGTGGAATAGCAAATGACATGACCCCTCAACCCACCCCCAAACTCACAGTGCAAAGCCAGTAAAGTCATTTTGGCACTTGAGGCCAGTGGACAACAGCTTATTATGCCATAATAAAGTTGTGAGTCTTCCAGATCTCACAGGATACTTTACGGCTTTTGAACACAAAAGAAGAAGAGGACTATACCACAACCTGGCCTTGTGGGTCATGTAACCAGCAAGTACAGTCCAGAAAGGAAATCTAGACACAAGCAATTCAAGCCAAACCAAACCACACCACATACCCACATACTGTATTATTTTAAATATGGTTAAATATCCCAGTGTGGGATGTACTTAATATGGTTAAATATCCCACAGTTACCTTGCTATTCTATTTCTACAATTCTTTTTCTCCTGTCCTTTCTTCATCCTCTCTTCATTTTCAGGCTGCATCCGGTGAACATTTACCTCAGAGTAAGTTTGATTGATCTCAGTGGGGCTTACTTCTGAGTAGACATACATAGGATTGTGCTGCAGCTCTGTTTTAAAGTGACACAAGATGCACACATCCAATGTTTACCAAAAGAATGGCTTGAAAAAAGGGGGATGGACACTTTTTTTTATGTTATGATGACCTGGGCTGTTATTGGGCTGGTTGTTTCAATGCCATATTCCCTTTTTGTCTTGTGCTAATGTTTTCTTCATTGGCAGATGACCCTCACAGAAATCCACCAAATGGGAGTTATAATCGGCACCAGTGGTGTCGGGTACAAAGCTGGAGGAGAGTAACATTAACCTACATTCCTTACCCCAGAGTAAAAGGCAAGAATCTTGTAAATACAGGGTGGACAACTTGTGGCCTTCCAGATTTTTTGGACTCCAACTCCCATCAGCCTCTGTGGCCCTGACGGTGCCAGGTTGGGGGTGATGGGGGTTGTAGTCCAACAAGCCAGGAAGGCGACAGGGTCGGGAAGGCTGGGCTGAGGGATAAAATGCCTCATTTATTCCCCAAACTACGAGGAGGGGGCGGCGGCCTTTATTACAAATCCACACACACACACACCGACTCTGCCGGGCCTGAGGAGGAGAGTGCCGCTGAGGGGACATAAAGCCCCCCAACCTCGCTCACCTCCCTCCACCGTCAGCCACACAGACATCCCCGCTGCCTGGAATCTCACCGGCTCGACGACGACAAGGCCTCGCTCGCTCCTCCTTTCCTTCCCTTTCCCGGCTTCGAGGCTTCCCGCGCTCTCGGTTTGAGGCAGAGCCAAATGGCGGCAGCGGCGTCAGAGGCCGGGGCCGGCCTTCCCTCGTCGGCCTCCTCCTTCTCCTCCCCCCGCGCCTCAGTCCCTCCTTCCCGGGCCGGCTGGATTCTGTCACCGGCGGCGATGGGGGCCAAGCGATGGCGGCGCCTGAGGTGATTCGGGCCGCCTGGGAGAAGGAGCGAAGGCAGCGCCGGAGCCCAGCAAGTGAGAAGGGAAAACCCGCCGGGCCTGATCCGACTCCTTGGAAGCCCTCGAAGCCTTTGCTCCTTCCTTCCCCACTGCCATTCACGTCCCCCCTCACCCTCTCCTTCTCCTCTCCATCCTCCTCCTCCTCAGCCCCATCCATCATCCACTTCCCCCCCATCATTTTAATACTTCTTTCTCCGCCTCGTCCTTTCCACACGACAACTCCCTTCACAATTCTCTCCCCTCCTTTCCCCCCATTTCCCCCATTAATATCTTCTTCTTCTGCACCCCCGCCTTCCTTCCTCATCTTCTTTAAACTCTCCCTTTCCCTCTCGGGGCAAACATGGCAGCGGCAGCACATTAGGGGGTTCAGTGGAACCCTCTGCACCCCCTGTGCACACGCCAATGGCTGTTAGAGGAGTCTCTCCATTTTTAACAGGAAACTGTAACGTAGCCCTCATATTGCAGGCAAAATGTCATGATGCCCTGTATGAGAATGTCTCCTTGTGTGCATCCTTGCATCTGTCTTATCTAATATAAACAAGAGCCACTGGCTCCAAGTGCTGCTGTGTCAAAGTTAACTTCTGTTACTTACTGTCAGGCCGAAGGTATTGTTTACAGAACTGTTTAGCATAATTAGCTATGTCCCAGTGTTATGTTCTGATTGGTTTATGCTGCAACAGGGCCCTGCCCCTTGAAAGTTCAAATACTGTACTGTATTCCCTATGTCTTTTGTCTGATTGCTCCCTTGGAAGAGACCAGGCCTTGATTACTAATCAATAAAATGCTTTTGAACCCTCTGTCGCTGGAATGGTGGAGTTGTGCTTAAGGGCTGTTTGGATTTCATCCTTAGGTGAAAAGAACATTGATCTAACAGGGCTGCCCCGAACTCACGCGCCTCTGTGCTGACACTGCCTTCATCGAAGCTCCTCCTTGGGCTTCTGCCCGAGGGGGCTCTGGCTCGCCCCTGTGCCTTCTGCCAAGCTTGCCAGGGGAACGCGGAGTGACGGCACGCTCACGGGCAGAAGGGCAGGCTGCTGCGCGGCAGTTTTGGTCCCCGGCGTGTGGGAGGGAGACGCAGCGGCCCTCTGCCCTAAGGCTACCATGGCTATGTCCACTGACAGGAGTGGGATGAATGGGCCCACCAGGCTCCAAGCGCTGGATCCAGGCTACTCAGGGAGGAGAGATGAACCTGCCTCAATAGGAAGTCAGGGCGGATGCTTGAGGAATAGCAGGGTGGGCCTTGGGGCTGGGCAGGTGGAGCCAGCAGCCCCTCCCTCCCTCCCTCCCTCGGGACCAGGCCAGCCAGAGCTCTTGCTTGAAAAGATGCAGAACCGGCTGACCTGTCTGTGCCTAGCCAGGGGCCCCTCCCCCCTTGCACACGAGGGGTGCTGTTGGGGGAGGCCTGTCTCGGGGGACCACCCCTGCCACAGCCACAGCATCTCAAAGATGACAAGCCCTTTCCTCTGCTTGCTTGGGACACGGACACACATACACACACACACGCCCCTCCCCCCCTCCAGTGCGCAGCCCGCTTCCACAAACCCTCTTCTCATGGCCCACTCTTCATGCTTTCCACCTCAGGGAGGGAGGCTCCTGACCCAGCCCCACCAGAAGCCCCTCCCCTCCCTCCTGGCCTCTTTCCCTTGGCGAGTGACACTTACCCCCCCCACTGCCCTGACCCTCCTGGGCCATGGATCAGCCCTCCTGAGGACTGGCTCCCCATGCCAAATTGGCCAGTATGTTCCAGTTTTATTGTCTAGCTTAATATGTCAGCTTCTGGCAAAATCAGGACCCTCAATGCAGTTGGCCAAAAAGCCCACAGAAGAGCAGAAATGAAATCAAGAGCCAAACTCAAACAGATGTAATATAACAAAAATAAAACAGTAAGAGTGCAAAGGCAGGGGGCGGAGCCTGATGGACCATGGATCGGTAGGTCTTCTTTTAGGCTCCTGAATAGGAAGCCAATAAACTTTTTCATCTCAAACAAGCGGGCAAGATTTTATAATGAACTTGTATATGATTCTCTCTGCCATTGGCTGGTAAAAGATTGCTGCCGTTTAAAGCTGTATGGACTTTGTTATGTGATTTACCAGCGTGGCGAAGAAACTGCTTGCCGGAGAGCAGAGGGAGAGGGAGAGTGGAAATAACAACATTCCCTGCCATCGGCTTATCAGTGTGATTAATTAGCGAGCAATAAATCTGACAGCCGGAGTGCAGAGGGTTGAATGAGCAAGTTTGTGAAATTGTTTGTTTTAACATCAGAAAAAGAGAGACTTTAAAAATCAGCTGACTGTTGCCCGGTAATGTGAGTTACAAGTTGAATGAGACATTCAACTCCTAAGAGACAGAAGGAAAAAAAGGAGTTTAAACTGTTTGGCAAAGATTTTGGCCCCATCCATCAAACCATTCCTCCACTAGACTCACTAAATTATCTGTAACGGAATTTGAAGAAGAACCAGATTCAGACTACGACATTAAAATGGCGTCAAAATCTGGCAAAAAGCCAACAGACTTGGATGAGATCAAAGAATTTATTCTGATTAATAACAATGCATTATTTGAAAGAATTGATAAAATAAGTGAAAAGGTAGATAAGAGAATTGATGAGCTTACTACCATGACAGCTCAAAATGATAAGGATATCAAATCACTTAAATCAGAAGTAAACTTACTGGGGAAGCAAATGGATCTGCTTCAAGAGAAGCATAATATAGAGTACAAAGAGCATGAAAAAAGCTAGAAGATTCAGCTAGAAGATCAGCTAGAAGATCAGACTAGACGATCATCAATTCGAATTAAGAACTTCCAAGAGCAATCAGGAGAAGATTTGAGAACAATACTATTGCGTTGGTTTAAAGAGATGATATCAGATCTGATAATTAACAATGAAGATGTGGACAGAGTCCATAGAGTGGGTGTAAGCAGATCCAGAACTGCTCCAAGAGATATCCTGATGAAATTTGGCAATTATTTTAAAAAGGAGCAGCTCATGATAAAATTAAGACCCATAACATTGAAGTTTCAAGATTCTTCAGTCCAAATTTACAATGATCTCTGTCAACAAACTGTTAGCTGGAGACGCAGTGTTAAGCCAATCACAGAAAAGCTCAACAGAAGAGGAGTAAAGTATTCATGGGGGTACCTGTTTTTTTTTAGATTTATGCATCAAAAAACTGAACATGGATAAGAATATAAGGATAACAACGCTCAATGTCAAAGGTCTGGGGGCAGTCGTGAAAAGGAGGAGAATTGAGCAAATGCTAAATAAAGAAGGATCTGACATTATTTTTTTGCAGGAAACTCATCAAGTCAAAGATGGTGTAAATGAAATTCATTTGAAATGGTCAGTCTATTATGAAAAATCATTGGGGACGTCAAAAAAAATGGCCATTTTGATTTCTAATAGAAGTGGATTTAATTTGGAGAATATAAAAAAGGATGGGAAAGGTAGATATCTTTTGATAAACGGTCAAATTGAAGGTAAAGCATATACACTAGTAAATGTTTATGCCCGAAATGAGAGACATAGAGAATTTTATAAAGAATTATTTAGAGAAATAGAGGAATTTAAGGCGGGATATGTTATTTTAGCTGGAGATTTTAATATGGTTATGGACAATAGACTGGACAGGTCAAACCCCACTAGTGAAAAGAGGAATAATATTACTATATTTAATAAATTGATAAAAGAAAAAGATTTTGTTGACGGGTGGTGATTACTTAAAGGGGCGAAGCCTGGCTTTACATATTATTCTCCAGTTCATAAAACTTACTCTAGGATAGATCATGTTTTTGTCTCTAAGGAGTTCGCAACTAAGGTTTGTAGAATGGAATTGGGGGTAATCAAAGTAACAGATCACGCACTGGTAAGTTTAGATTTTACAGTTAGAAAGGACTATAGAGAAGAGCTTAGGTGGAAGCTGAATACAAAGATTTTTAAATATAATAAAGTGGTGGAAAAAATGCAAAAGGAATTGTCAGAAACTTGGGAAATTAATTAAAAGGGAGGAACGGCAAGGGCAGTTGTTTGGGATACCATGAAGGCTGTAACAAGAGGGATTTGTATTAGGGAAATGTGTAATTTAAAGAGGCAACAGGTTGCAATGCAGGAAAAGTTAGAGGAAGAGATTAAGAATTTGGATTATTGGCAATCTAAAAATAAACATAAATTAATAGAATTACAAGCAAAGAAAAAAGAGTTAGAGAATAAAAATTTAGAGGAAGTTCAGAAAAATTTAATTTATATGAAAAGAGAATATTTTGAAAACAGTAGCAAAGGGGGGCGGAGCTTGGCAGCCATGGAGTCGGCGAGTTTCTTCTGATGCTCTAACCGGCTTAGCCGGGAAAAACAATTATCTCCTTTTTAATGGGCATAAATCTTTAATCAAATGATGGAAAAGGATTATGAATGCTAACTCTCTAACTTGCCAGTGTTGGGAAAGCTGGAAAAGATAAGGTGAGAGCTTACAGAATGTTATTATAAGCATCTGTGGAAAACGAAAGTAAAGCTGCCTGCTGCTGTGGCGCAGTGAAGCAGAGAGAGTTTGTTTTTGTTAGATGCTGACTTGATTTATAGCGAATCTCACCTCTTATCTTCTATTTCAAAGTGGAAAAGACTGAAATACTGGCTTTATAAAGAGGAAAGCAGTTTGTTGTAGTTTTTGTCGGCTGGCGAGAAGGGGGGGTGAGAAGGGGGTGGTGGTGGAGAAATAGCAGCGTTCGGTGAGGGGGCGAAGTGTGGCATTGATAGACTGTGTATGGCTAGTTCTGGTCCCCTCTAGTGAATGCTGTTGTGAATCTGATGTATTCCCCCCCCCCCGAGAAGAAGAAAGAGTGTTTAACACAGAGAAGATAAGCTAATAAATAAACTGCCAAGAAAGGGAGCTGGACTTAAAGATTTATGCCCTGTCCAGAAGTATCCTATGTCTAACATTAAAAGGAGAATTAGGAAGGAGTGGAAAAGGTTAAATACACAAAAAAAGAAACCAAGTAACCATAATCTCTCCAACCTGGAAAATCCAGTCCCTGAAGGAGAACAGGAGGACGAAGATACAGACCCAGTTTTCTTAGATACAGTGCCAAAAAAAGAAAAAAACATGGCTGAAGGGGGAAAAGCAATTGGCAGTCAGCCACCTTCTTTAGTGGAAATTAAAGCGGCAATTGCAGAAAACAACACTGTTATTTTCAAAAAAATGGATCAGCAAATGGATGTTTTTAGACAACAAATGCGTGTCCTACTGAGAACTCAAAAAATATCAAAAATTTGGAGACAAAAGCTGATTTGAACCAGAAGAAGCAAGAGGCTTTTGAAAAATCAACAAATATTAAATTTAAAGATTATGAATTAAGACTGATAGCCTTGGAGGATCAATCTCGTCGATCATTGATTCGAATAAAACAGCTAAAGCAAACACAAGGAGAAGATCTAAGAGAAATCATCCTGAATTGGTTCAAAGAGCTGATGCCTGACCTACCAATAGATGGATCGGATTTAGATTGAGTTCACCGTGTGGGGGGGGCAAAACTACAAAGGGACTAGAGACATTTTGGTGAAATTTGGTAATTATTACAAAAAAGAGCAAGTTATGAAAGAATTGAGATCTATGGCCCAGTTGCAGTACAAAGGCAAAGTAGTGCAAATTTATAATGATCTCTCTCAACACACACTAAATTGGAGATGTAGTATTAAACCAATAACTGAAACACTAATGAAGAACAAAATCACTTATTCGTGGGGTTATCCTGTTTTTCTAAGATTTACATATGGGAGGGGGGAACACAGAGTAACCTCACTGGATCAAGGTAAAGAGTTGCTGAAGAGGCTGGGTCTGTATGGGGAAGCAAGTGGGACTGGAATGGATGGGGGGGAATGAGGCTGGGACATCTGGGGTGTAATAGAACTGTTAATCATATTTTGAGATAATTGCAGATAGAAATGCTAAACATAGAAACTTTGCCGGCCAGGCGCAGCACTGCCTCCCCCCTCCCTTTAAAGTAGATGGCTGGAGTATTAGACTCACGGGGATGTGGGGGGGATCAGAGTGGGGGGGTGGGGAGGGGGGAAGGTAGGAGGGAAGGAGTTGGGGTAAGGGGGTGGGGGTTTGTTGTATGGAGTTTGTGTTTTTATGTAAGTAAATTTGAGTTGCAGAGCACAAGGGATCGGAAGAGACTTCAAAAGGGTGAATATGGATAAAAAGATAAAAGTATCAACACTCAATGTTAAAGGTTAAAGGTCGTGAAAAGGAGGAGAATAGAACAAATGTTTAATAAAGAAGGATCGGATATTATAATGGTCCAAGAAACACACCAAGGCTCCGAGAATTCGAATATGATAAAATTAAAGTGGTTAGCCTATTATGAAAAGTCATTAGGGACATCAAAAAAAATGGAGTGGCCACTTTGATCTAAAAAAAAAGTGGGTTTATATTAGAAGAAACAAAAAAGGATGATAATGGCAGATATCTTATGTTAAAAGGTAAAATTGAAGGAAAGGTATATACGCTAATTAATGTGTATGCCCCAAATGAGAGACATAGAGAGTTTTTTATAAAGTTATTTAAAGAAATAGAAGAATTCAAGGAGGGGTATGTTATATTAGCTGGGGACTTTAATATGGTTATGGGTAATAGATGGGACAGGTCAAATCCCACTAATGTTGAAAAGAGGAATAATATAACTATATTGAATAAATTAGTAAAAGAAAATGATTATTCAGATTCGTGGCGTTTACTCAATGGGATTAAGCCTGGATTCTCATATTTTTTCCCCAGTTCATCATACATACTCCAGGATAGATTATATATTTGTCTCAAAAGATTTTGCAACGAAGATTTGTAAAATGGAAATGGGGGTAATAAAAGTAACTGATCATGCCTTGTTAAGTTTAGAATTTGCAGTCAAGAAGAATTATAAAGAGGCATATAGATGGAAGTTGAATACAAAAATATTGAAATATAATAAAGTGGTAGAGAAAATTCAGAAGGAATTGTCGGAGTCATGGGAAATTAATGAAAAGGGAGGAACAGCTGGGTCAGTCATTTGGGACACCATGAAGGCTGTAGTAAGAGGAATTTGTATTAGAGAGACGTGTAGCTTAAAAAGACAACAACGTGCAGAGCAGGAAAAGTTAGAGATAGAAATTAGAAATCTGGAGGAAGAATATTGGCGAGGTAAAAATAAATATAAATTAGTAGAAATACAAGCTAAGAAGAAACAATTAGAAAATTTAAATATAGAGGAGGTTCAAAAGAATTTAATTTACATGAAAAGGGAATATTTCGAAAACAGTAATAAGAATTCTAGGTTGCTTGCCAGACTCACACAAAAAGAAAAAGGGAGGAATGGGATAGAAGCATTGAAGGATAATCAAGGGAATTATTGTCATATAATGAAAGATAAAATAAAAATTTTCCAGGAATTTTATCAGGAACTATATAAGGGTAAAGAAACTCAACAAGAAAAGGTGGAGGAGTATATTGGAAGGTTTATAAAGAATGGAATAAAACCAGAATATAAAGAGCTAATGGAGAAGGTAAGAGAAGTTGAAGATGTCATTGATAATTTAGTAAATCACCAGGAGCAGATGGTTTAGGACCAGAATATTATAAGGTCTTTAAAGAATTTTTAGTTTCAAAGTTACTGAAACTTTATAATAGGATATTATTAGGAGAGAAGATACCTGAATCATGGGAACACTCATTGATAATTCTAATTCCAAAACCAGATAAAGACCTGACTAGTCCTGATTCTTACAGACCTATCTCGTTAATAAATCAGGATGCCAAAATTTTCTCATCTATTATGGCTAAACGGTTAAATAAATTTATATCAGAATACATAGGGGAAGATCAATGTGGGTTTGTGGCAGGAAGGCAGATGCATAATTTAGTGGGAAGAGTTTTAAATGTAATAAATGTAATAAAAAAATCTCATATATCAAGGCAGGAATTATGGCATTGGATAGTTTTAAGGCCTTTGATTGTGTGAGCTGGCAGGCATTAAAGATTATTGTAGATAAATTGGGATTTGGAAATAAATTTAAAAACATAATAGAACAGTTATATTCCCAAAATACAGCTGTAGTGGTGGTAAATGATGGACTCACTGAAAAGATACGACTAGCCAGAGGAACAAGACAAGGATGTCCGCTCTCGCCGGTCCTGTTTGTAATGGTTATGGAAGTATTGGCGAAGGCACTAAGGGAGGATGAAGAGTTAGAAGGAATTGGAGAGGTAAGGGAAATAAAATTAAACATGTTTGCGGATGATACTTTATTGACCATTAAGAACCCAATAAGAAAAATAGAAAGAATTAAATATCAGTTGAGGGAATTTGAAGAAATTACAGGGTTAAGAATAAATTGGTCTAAATCAGAGATGATGTTGTTTAATTATACTAAGAAGGAAGAAAAGGAATGGGAACATAAGGGAATAGAAATGAGAGTTAAGGAGGAGATTAAATATTTGGGAATTAAAATTACAAAAAATTTAGAGAATCTTGAAAAGGAGAATTTAACGAGGTTAAAGAAAGAGGTATTAGAGAAATTGGAGAAATATAAAAGATTAAATTTATCTTGGTTTGGAAGAATAGCCTTAATAAAAATGAAGATATTAGCTAAAATTAATTTTGTGTTTAGGATGTTACCAATAAAAATATCAGAAACTGAGATAAAAAGTTGGCAAAATATTATTAATAAATATTGTAATGGAGAAAAGAGAGCAAGAGTGAATAAAAATAATTGGTATCTAAGCCAAAAAAAGGGTGGATTGGGTCTCCCAAATATAAAATTATACTACGCAGCAAATAGATTAAGACATATTGTAGAAGCAATTATAGAAGTAGGAGATTTATATTGGATGGAAGAAAAAAACTATAAGTAACGTAGAGATGAGCTTGGACAATGTCTTTTTTAAAGATGGAGGGAGAAAGTGGGTTGGAAGTATAGATAATCCACTCCTGAGGACTCAATGGGAAAATTGGAGTAAATTTAAAGGGAAGCTGCTTCCGAGCAACTCTCCCTTAGCACCGATAATAATGTTAAAGAATTTCCCAGAGGATCTGAAGGGTAGATTATGTAAAATATTAAAAGAGAAAAGCAAAATGAAACTAAAGGATTGGTTAAGAGATATAAAAACAAGAGAGGATATGGAAAAATTGTTAAAGGAGAAAAAATTATCTTGGTTAGAATATGGGCAATTAGAACAATGGAATAAAAAGTGGATTAAAGATAATAGAGTTTGTAGAAAGATGACGAAGTTTGAAGAGTTAATAGTAAATAAGGAAAAAGGTAAAGGAGGTAGTATAGTTTTAAAAGGGTTAATGAGTGAAATATATAAAATATTGTTAGAAAAGGAGTTTAGAGAGAACTCAGAGAAAATGGTATGGGAGTCAGATTTGAAGGTACAAATAGGGCGACAGAGATGGGAGGGACTATGGAAACAAAGAGTGTTGAGAAGTTTATCAGTGAGAATAAAGGAGAACTATTTTAAAATTTTATGGAGGTGGTACCTAACCCCGATTAGATTGAATAAGATAAATGATAGAGAAAAATAAATAGAGAAAAATAAAATGAAATTAAAGGAATGGTTAAGAGGGATGAATATAAGAGGGGAGTTGGAAGAGGTTTTAAAAGATAAAAAATTAACTTGGTTAAACTATTGGCAATTGGAACAATGGACTAAAAATTGGATAAGAGAAAATGGAGATTGTAGAGAGTTGTCGAAGTTTGAGGAACTAATTGTCAAAAAAGAAATTGACAAGAGAGAAAGTAAAGTGATAAAAGGGTTAATGAGTGAAATATATAGAATATTGCTTGAGAAAGGGTTGATGGACAACTCAGGAAAACTGGTTTGGGAGACAGATTTGAAGGTACATATAGGACAGCAGAGTTGGGAAGGATTATGGAGACAAAGAGTGTTAAGAAATATGTCAGTGAGAATAAAAGAGAATTATTATAAAATTATATGGAGGTGGTACCTAACCCCGGTTAGATTAAACAAGATAAATAAGCAGCACTCAGCAAATTGTTGGAGAGGTTGTGGGGGAAAAGGAACGTATTTACATATGTGGTGGGAATGCAAATATGTGCAAAAATTGTGGAAGATGGTGTTTTCTGAGATTGAAGAAATTGTTGGAATGAAGATAGAAGAAACACCAAGAGTTGCATTACTTTCACTATATGAAGACTTAAAATGTAAAAAAGAAATTAAGGAATTGATAACAAATTTGCTGACTGCAGCAAGGTTATTTGTAAGTAGGAACTGGAAGATCCAAGGTGATTATTGTATTGAAAAATGGTATAAAGAAATATGGGATATTGCGATTAATGATAAATTGACATGTAACATTAAAGTGAGAAGAGATATAGCAAAAAAAGAACGATTTTGAGGAAATTTGGAAACAGTTCCTAACATTTGTGTTTTCTAAGGGAAGTGGGAAACCACCAGCAGAAGAGGTGTTAAGATTTTGGAAACAGGAATGATCCCGAAGGGAAGGGGGAGCACTTGTTGGATTATGTTGAATTACGTTATGGATAAAGTATTATACGTTAACAATTATATATTAAAGTAATTTGTTACGTATTGGAATCTTTTTCCTTTGTATGGTATGTTAAATTGCTATGTTTGTTTGTTTTTTATGTAGTAGTTCAATAAAATTTATTTTAAAAAAAAGAGTGCAAAGGCAATTAATGAATGAATATTAACAAGGAGCAAAACCAAGGGCAGGCAAATCAACCTGCCACCACAAAAACTCTTTGAAACAGAATTTTTATTTATTTACTTATTACACTTATATACCACCCCCATAGCCAGAGCTCTCTGGGTGGTTTACAGAAATTCTAAAATTGAGATAAAAACAAGTATACAAAATTTAAAATTTTAAAACACAGAACATACACACAAAGCATTAAAAACCGTTAAAAAACTAAACATGTGGGTGATTAAGATGTGTCGCCATATGCCTGGACAAAGAGGAAAGTCTTAACTGGCGCCTGAAAGATAGCAGCGTTGGTGCCAGGCGAGCCTCGTCAGGGAGATCGTTCTAAAGTCTGGGGGCCACCACCGAAAAGGCCCTGTTCCTCATTGCCACACTCCAAGTCTCTCTCGGAGTAGGCACCCGGAGGAGGACCTTAGATGTTGAACATAGTGACCGGGTACATTCACGTTGGGAGAGGCGTTCCATCAGGTATTGTGGTCCCAAGCCATGTAAGGCTTTATAGGTCAAAACCAACCCCTTGAATTGGGCTCGGAAACATACAGGCAGCCAGTGCAAGCGGACCAGAGCAGGTGTTATATGGTCGAACCTTCTGTTTCCCGAAATCAATCTGGCCACTGCATTTTGCATGAGCTGCAGCTTCCAAACCGTCTTCAAAGGCAGCCCTGCATAGAGTGCATTGCAGTAATCTAACTTGAAGGTTACCAGAGCATGGACAACTGAAGCCAGGTTATCCCTGTCCAGATAGGGGCGTAGCTGGGCCACCAACCAGAGTTTGTAAAAGGCACTCCGTGCCACTGAGGTCACCTGAGCCTCAAGTGACAATGATGGATCTAAAAGAACCCCCAAGCTATGAACCTGCTCCTTCAGGGTGAGTGCAATCCCATCCAGAACCGGTAGAACACCCACCCATCCTGTCAGCGGAATCACCTACTAACAGCATCTCAGTCTTGTCTGGATTGAGTCTCAGTTTATTAGCCCTCATCCAGTCCATTGTCGCAGCCAGGCACCGGTTCAACACATCCACAGCCTCTCCTGCTGAAGATGAAAAGGAGAAATAGAGCTGTGTGTCATCAGCATACTGATGACAGCACACTCCAAATCTCTGGATGACTGCACCCAGCAGCTTCATGTAAATGTTAAACAACATAGGGGACAAAACCGACCTCTGCGGGACTCCATACTTGAGAGTCCACAGGGCCGAGTAATGTTCCCCAAGCACCATCTTCTGTATCCGACCCGCCAAATAGGAGCGGAACCACTGCAAAGCAGTACCTCCCACTCCCAGCTCAGTGAGCCGTCCCAGAAGGATACCATGGTCAATGGTATCGAAAGCCACTGAGAGGTCGAGGAGAATCAACAGAGTCACACTCCCTCTCCTGTCTTTCTCCCGACAGAGGTCATCATACAGGGCGACCAAGGCTGTTTCCATGCCAAAACCAGGCCTGAAGCCTGACTGAAATGGATCCACATAATCAGTCTCATCCAAGAGTGTCTGGAACTGGCCTGCAACCACCCGCTCAAGGACCTTGCCCAGGAATGGAACATTTGCCACCGGCCTATAGTTATTAAGATTTTCCAGGTCCAGGGAACATTTCTTTAGGAGTGGTCTCACCACCACCTCTTCCAGGCAGCCCAGGACCACTCCCTCTCATAAAGAGGCATTAATCACTTCCCTGGCCCAGCTGGCTGTTCCTCCCTACTGGCTTTTATTAATCAAGAGGGGCAAGGATCCAGTACAAAGGTGGTCGCGCAAACCAGTCCAACACCTTGTCCACGTCCTAGAGCTGTACCAACTGAAACTCATCCAAGAAAACAGGACAAGCCTGCGCTCTGGACACCTCACTAGATTCAATTGCTATAACACTGGAGTCTAAGCCCTGATGGATGTCGAAGATTTTGTCCTGGAAGTGCCTGGCAAATTCATTGCAGCGGTCCTCAGAGAGTGCTACAATGTCCTTGGGGCCTGCATCTAATAGCCCCAGAACATGGGAAAGGAATTCTGTCTTACCGGCCTCACTGGAACGTGCTGGAGTTCTTTACAAATGTGTTTGAAAAAAGGGAGGTGCCAGAGTTGTGAGGGATCAGGGCCTGTATTTGCACCATGGCGCAGGCCTAGTCAAGATGCATTGCTGAGCCATGTGACATTATAAACACAAGCATGATTCTGAACATACACAGAGTTCATTTCCAGGGCTGAGGAGGTTGGTTTCTAGTGGGGTTAAACCCTGAAACCTCTCCCTTTTTAGAAATTAATCCCCAGAGGATGGAGTTCTTTGAAAAGAAACTAAGTCTGATTTTTTAAAAAACTTTGATGTCATAAACTTCATGTGACATCATTCATGTCTGACAGTTAATTAGCAAACTGTTCCAATTAGGGCGCAATTCACCCTTTTGTTTCAACAAGAGTCCAGCTTCAAGGGAGGGATTGAAGGGGGGGACAGCTGGACTGTGATGAGAGGCAGCAAATGACAGCAGCCACAGAGCAATGTCAGACGCCACCCAGGGCTCCTTCTCCCCCCCCCCCCCCCCACAACCATGGTGTCAGTTACGTCTGGCAAGATGTCAGGCTCACAGCAGATGGCGTGCTGGGATGGGTAATGTGCACAATGACCTTTGCTAGATTCATCCCTGCCTGGCAAATATGGCATCTTCCCTTGCAGTACCAGGAGAATACATTCCACCATCAGCCACACACAAAAAGAATCCAAAATCTATGGCGTGGCTATACTTTTTAAAGAAACATTACAAAGGAGTGTGAGCTTCTGAGCTCTTTTCAGCAGGCCCAGAGATTTAAGAGAGAGATCTGAGTTTAAGCCTGCCTATGAAAAAGAAACCAAATGCACAGTTACAAGATGGGGGATACTTGGCTAAGCAATACTACAAATGAGAAGGATCTTGGAATTGTATATCACAAACTGAAAATGAGCCAACAGTGTGATGTGGCTGCAAAAAAAGCAAATGCTCTTTTGGGCTGCATTAATAGACATATAGCATCCAAATTGTGTGAGGTATTAGTTCCCCTCTATTCATAGAATCATAGAATCATAGAACTGCAGAGTTGGAAAGGGCCTACAAGGCCATCGAGTCCAACCCCCTGCTCAATGCAGGAATCCACCCTAAAGCATCCCTGACAGATGCTTGTCCAGCTGCCTCTTGAAGGCCTCTAGTGTGGGAGAGCCAACAACCTCCCTAGGTAATTGATTCCACCGTCGCACTGCTCAGGACTTTTTCCTGATGTCCAGCCGGAATCTGGCTTCCTTTAACTTGAGCCCGTTATTCCGTGTCCTGCACTCTGGGAGGATCGAGAAGAGATCCTGCCCCTCCTCTGTGTGACAACCTTTTAAGTATTTGAAGACTGCTATCATGTCTCCCCTCAGTCTTCTCTTCTCCAGGCTAAACATGCCCAGTTCTTTCAGTCTCTCTTCATAGGGCTTTGTTTCTAGACCCCTGATCATCCTGGTTGCCCTCTTCTGAACACGCTCCAGCTTGTCTGCGTCCTTCTTGAATTATGGAGCCCAGAACTGGACACAATACTCTAGATGAGGCCTAACCAGGGCCGAATAGAGAGGAACCAGTACCTCACGTGATTTGGAAGCTATACTTCTATTAATGCAGCCCAAAATAGCATTTGCCTTTCTTGCAGCCATATCGCACTGTTGGCTCATATTCAGCTTGTGATCTACAACAATTCCAAGATCTTTCTCGTTTGTAGTATTGCTGAGCCAAGTGTCCCCCATCTTGTAACTGTGCATTTGGTTTCTATTCCCTAAATGTAGAACTTGGCATTTATCCCTATTAAATTTCATTCTGTTGTTTTCAGCCCAGCACTCCAGCCTATCAAGATCACTTTGAAGTTTGTTTCTGTCTTCCAGGGTATTAGCTATCCCACCCAATTTGGTGTCATCTGCAAATTTGATCAGCGTTCCCTGCACCTCCTCGTCCAAATCATTAATAAAAATGTTGAAGAGCACTGGGCCCAGGACTGAGCCCTGCGGCACCCCACTCGTTGCCTCTCCCCAGTTTGAGAAGGTTCCATTGATAAGTACTCTTTGAGTCCGATTCTGTAGCCAACTGTGAATCCACCTAATAGTTGTTCCATCTAGCCCACTTTTAGCTAGTTTGTTAATCAGAATGTCATGTGGTACTTTGTCAAAAGCTTTGCTGAAGTCAAGATATATGACGTCCACAGCATTCCCACAGTCCACAAGGGAGGTTATCCTATCAAAAAATGAGATTAAATTAGTCTGACAGGATTTGTTCCTGACAAATCCATGTTGGCTTCTAGTAATTATTGCATTGATTTCAAGGTGTTTACAGATTGACTTCTTTATAATCTGCTCCAGAATTTTCCCAGGGATGGATGTCAGACTGACTGGTCTGTAGTTCCCAGGTTCCTCCTTTTTGCCCTTTTTGAAGATAGGGACATTAGCCCTCCTCCAGTCGTCCGGCACCTCACCCAGCACCATGTACATTGATGGTGCTATATAAATAAATAAATAAATAAATAAATAAATAAATAAATAAATAAATAAATAATCATCCATGATTTTGCAAAGATAATAGACAAAGGTTCTGAGAGTTCTTCTGCTAGCTCCTTCATTACTCTAGGATGCAGTACATCGGGCCCTAGAGATTTAAACTCATTCAAGGAAATTAGGTGTTCTTTGACCATTTGTTTATCAATCTCAAACTGCAATCCTGCCCCCTCAACTTCTGCTTCACTTTTTCCAGGGGGGGTCATAGACCCGCTTTTGGGAGAAGACCGAGGCAAAGTAGGAATTGAGCGCTTCAGCCTTTTCTTTGTCGTCTGTTATCAATTTGCCATCCTCATTAAGCAGTTGAACCACCATTTCTTTCCTCTACGTATCTGAAGAAGGCCTTTTTATTGCTTTTAGCATCCCTCGCTAATCTCAGCTCATTCACAGCTTTAGCCTTCCTGACACCATTTCAGCACTTCTGAGCCACATGTCTGTACTCTTCTTTTGTAGCCTGGCCTTCCTTCCACTTCCTATATGTATCCTTTTTTTGTTTGTTTTCAGGTCATCTCTAAGCTTTTTGTGGAGCCACATTGGTTTCCTCTGTTGTCTTCTATCTTTTCTCCTGGTTGGAATTGTTTGTAACTGTGCCTTTAAAATTTCCTTTTTTAAATACTCCCACCCATCCTGCACTCCTTTTCTCATTAGGCTCACTTGCCATGGGACCTTACTTATTATAGTTCTGAGTTTATTAAAATCAGCTTTCCTGGCTACGCTCGACTTTTGTCTCCTTCATAATCAAGAATTCAGACCTGGTTAGGCCTCATCTTGAGTATGGGGTCCAGTTCTGGGCACAACACTTCAAGAAGGATGCAGACAAGCTGGAGCATGTTCAGAGGAGAGCAACGAGGATGAACAGGGGTCTGGAAACAAAGCCGTATGAGGAGAGACTGAAAGAACTGTGCATGTTTAGCCTGGAGAAGAGAAGATTGACGGGAGACATGATAGCACTCTTCAAATACTTGAAAGATTGTCACACAGAGGAGGGACAGGATCTCTTCTCGATCCTCCCAGAGTGCAGGACACGGAATAATGGGCTCAAGTTACAGGAAGCCAGATTCCAGATGGATATCAGGAAAAATTTCCTGACTGTAAGAGCAGTACGACAATGGAACCAATGACCTAGGGAGCTTCTGGGCTCTCCCACACTAGAGGCCTTCAAGAGGCAGCTGGACAGATAAGCTTTAAGGTTGATTCCTGCATTGAGCAGGGAGCTGGACTCTACTATTCTATGATTCTATGAAGTCCTTCCTTTTGTCTGTCCTGAAATTTAGAATCATAGAGTTGGAAGGGACTTTGGCAGTTATCCAGTCCAACCACCTGCTCACTGCAGGTTCTCCTACTGTTCAGGTTCGCTGGATAACCCCTGTTATGGGAGTGGGAGGTAAACTCATCCACTTTCTTCACAGCAGGCATCATTTCAGAAAATGAATGGGGAGAAAGTAGATTCACTGATAGATTGCTGGACGTTTTGCAGTAGACAACAGCAACAACTAAGTGGCTATCCCCCTTTCTAAATTAGGTTGCTGAGATGGAGAATGCTTGGGCAGGAAATCAGGACTGGATTTTTGTGCAACAGTTCTGGACCTAAAAATTCCTGGGCACAGCATGTGCTCAGATGTACTCTTGCTCCTTAATTCTAAGAATCTGTTCCCCTCCTGAATCATCATTTCGCACCAGTCTCTGGTTTGTGTAAAAAAAAAGAAGGCAAATCCCATAACTCTGAAGTCTGCCCCACCCCTGTTGCCTACCTCTCGTCTTCCCCCTTTTCCAGTTCAACAATATCCTTTTTGAGGTGTGGTGACCCGAACTGCACACTGTCTTCCAAGTGTGGTCACGCCATAGATTTCTATAAAGAAATTATGATATTGGCAGTTTTATTATCACTACCACAGAATTCAGCCTTTTCACAGTTGCTGCAGGCTGGTTCAGCATTTTCAGACAGAACATGCTACTTGACATAGATGTGGAGCTAGCAATGTAATCACAAAGGATGCTTAATGTGGGCTCCTGCCAACCCTGGAAGGCAGCATCAGTGCGGAGAGGCCTGTACTTCGATGAAACTAGCCCGAGCAGCCGGGGAGTGCATTAGCACCCTCCCTGGCTGCCTTCTCTTGGCCACAGCTGCATTAATTTCTGCTGAAGTGTCCTGACAGGGCTAAGATGGAGGCGCCTTAATTAGTCGTAGTTGTATCAATAGGTAGAACTAAGTGAGACACACAGGAAGTTAGATGGAAGAGGAAGTCAGGGACACAGACTTTGATTGAAGGAATACTCGCCCAATCAGGAGGTGACACAGCAGTCAGTGACTCAGCACTCTCAGGAGTCAGTCAGGGCTGGAGAGAAGTTAGTTAGAAGCTATGTTTGTTTGAGGCAATAAAAGTTTAATTTTTATATAATACTGCATTCCTCATTTGCAACAAACCTATCTTTGAAACATGGTGTCAGAAGTCTAACGGGACCCATTTACAACAACAACAAAAAACAGCTTGAGATTTTGGATTATGGAGCGAGGTTTGAAATAGGGGTGTGCACGGACCCCCCGCTCCGCTTCACTTCCAGATCCGCAATTTGCGGATCGGGCCGCTCCGCCCCGCCCCCGCTCCGCCTATGTCCACTCCGCTCCGCTCGGAGCTCCGGATCCGGATCGGAGCTCCGTTTCCCCCCCCCATAGGCTTGCATTAAGCTAAAATAGTATACAACGTTTTTTCTGTGAAAGTTAGAAACCTCAAGTTTGGCACCATGACACCTCATGGAGGTATACACACGCACGCCAAGACTCAAGGCAATCCCATCATCCCCTGATTTTTGGGGAATTTATGAAAACCGGGTACCCCATTCACACCCCTTTCCATAGCTCCGTCAATTTGCACGTTAAAAATCTCAAACTTGCCACCATGAAAGCTTATCCAGGGGTGCATATGCACGCCAAGACTCAAGGCAGTCCCATCATCCCCTGATTTTTGGGGAATTTATGAAAATCGGGCACCCCATTCACACCCCTTTCGATAGCTCCGTCAATTTGCATGTTAAAAATCTCAAACTCGCCACCATGATAGCTTGTCCAGGGATACATACGCATGCCAAGACTCAAGGCAGTCCCATCATCCCCTGATTTTTGGGGAATTTATGAAAACCGGGCACCCCATTCACACCCCTTTCCATAGCTCCGTCAATTTGCACGTTAAAAATCTCAAACTCGCCACCATGAAAGCTTATCCAGGGGTGCACATGCACGCCGAGACTCAAGGCAGTCCCATCATCCCCTGATTTTTGGGGAATTTATGAAAACCGGGCACCCCATTCACACCCCTTTCCATAGCTCCGTCAATTTGCACTTTAGAAACCTCAAACTCGCCACCATGATAGCTTGTCCAGGGATACATATGCACGCCAAGACTCAAGGCAGTTCCAGCAGCAGAGCCCGGTAAAGGACCAAGGGAGAGGGGGACCTTACCTGCCTCCGTCTGCAGTCCGTCGGCGTCTTCAATTGAGCCCGCGGTTCCACCAGGAAGTCTGGGCCGCAAGCGGCCCAGGCTTCCTGGTGGAACCGCAGGCTCAATTGAAGATGCTGACGGACTGCGGACGGAGGCAGGTAAGGGAGAGGAGGGCGGGGAGGGGGTTACCGGGCCCTGCCGCCGTCGCCGCATGGGCGACAGTGACAGCGGCAAGGCCCGGTAAACCCCACTTACCTTTCCGGCGGAGCTCCAGATCGAGGCGAAGGATCCGCCTTCACCTCGATCCTCTTCGCCATGCTCCGCCGGCCCCCCAATCCTCTTCGCCTCCACCTTAAGGGCAGGCGAAGCCCCCCACTCCGCTCCTGCTTCTCCAGTCCGATTAGAAGCAGAGCACATCCCTAGTTTGAAAGCCCCCCCATCACTGGATTTCACTGGGCCTAATCTGGCTCAAGCTTGGCAGAACTGGAAAGAGGAGTTTGAATTGTACCTGGATCTTGCCTTCACAAAAGAGGAAGAAAAGCAAAAGGTAAAGTTATTATATTATCTGATTGGAGAAAAGGGGCGAGAGATATGCAAAACTCTTGGGTTTAGTACAACTTCTACTCTGCAACAGCTAGTAAAAGGGCTGGATGATTACTGCATACCTAAACAAAATGAAACAATGGAACGATATCAGTTCTTTATGAGGCAGCAGGGGTCTGAAGAGAGACTGGATGCTTATGTTACTAAGGACTTTGGCAACAACCTGTAATTTTGGGGCTATCACAGACTCCCTCATCAGAGACAGAATTGTCTGTGGGACCACAGACCGACATCTCCGTGAGAGGCTGTTGCGGGAGCCAGATTTAACACTGACTCGTTGTTTGGAGATTGCTAGGGCAGCTGAAGCTACTAAAGAGAGGCTTAGGACATTAGAAGGCACCCATGAGGTGCAGGTGCATGCAGTCCAACACCAGTCAAGTCAGTATAATGAGCAGGGCCGGCAGCCTCAGAGACGACTGCCTAAAATACAGTGTATGTTCTGTGGGAAACAACACGAAAAGAGAAAAGAAAGGTGCCCAGCATATGGACAGAAGTGTAAAGGTTGTGGCAAACCCAACCATTTCCAAAGTCAGTGCAAGAGTGAGAAGAAACCTAATAGGCTGGCTGTGAGAACAATACAGAATGAAAGCGATGAGTCTGAAAACTGTGTGGATGTTTTAAGCCTCACTTTGGGTCCAGTGAATCATGATGTCCACATAGTGGGGAATACAGGGAAGAAGGTAACCTACCCCACCGCATTGTTTGCCACTATGTTGTTGAACAAACACCCAGTTCGTTTCCAACTGGATTGTGGAGCCACCTGCAATGTGCTGCCATTAGCTCTAATAGACAAGAAAACAGATCTGGAACCATGTGGCCAATTGCTCATTATGTACAATAGCAGTACCCTGAAACCTGTGGGGAAGTGCAGGCTAAAGATTCGCAATCCAAAGAATAATAGACTCTATCGCTTAGAGTTCATCATCGTGGAAGGGAATGCCCACAGACCACTGCTAGGAAGCAAAGCAGTCCAAGCTATGCAATTGATTCACGTGCAACATAAGAACATCCTGAATGCTGTACAAGCCAGTGAGCAGAACCAGTCCAGGATTTGGACTATGGAGAAAATACTGAAAGATTTTGGGGATGTTTTTGAAGGGGAAGGACATTTGGCAGGGAAACTGAAACTTGAGGTAGATCCTTCAGCAGAACCAGTAAAGATCCCTAAAAGGAGAGTTCCTATGGCACTGGCAGAACCACTGAAGAAGGAACTAGCAAGCCTTCAAAGCAAAGGCATAATTGCTCCAGTAGAGACTAGCACAGAATGGATCAGCAGCTTGGTCATTGTACGGAAACCCTCTGGAAAACTCCGTATTTGTATTGACCCTAAACCTTTAAATAAGGCATTAAAACGCAGTCATTATCCCCTGCCAACCATTGACGATGTTCTATGTGACCTATCACGAGCCAAGGTTTTTTCAGTGTTTGATGTGAAAAATGGATTTTGGCACATAGAACTGGATAAGGAATCTAGCTGCCTGACCACATTTGCAACCCCTTTTGGCAAATACCGCTGGTTACGAATGCCAATGGGCATCAGCCCTGCCCCAGAAGTGTTTCAACGCAGGTTGAATCAAGAGCTAGAGAACATCCCAGGCCTGAAGATAATCGCAGATGATATCCTAATTGTGGGAGAAGGAGATACAATAATAGAAGCAACAAGGGATCATGACAAAAAGTTGTGCCATTTTCTGGAGAGGTGCAGAGAGAGGAACATCAAATTGAATCAGGATAAGGCCAGATTAAGACTGAAAGAAGTACCTTACATTGGCCACCTGCTGACTGCAGATGGGTTGAAGGTGGACCCTGGAAAAGTTAAGGCAATCCGAGAGATGCCACGACCCGAGGATGTGAAAGGTGTGCAACGATTCTTAGGCATGGTAAACTACCTGGCGAAGTTTTGTAAAGGGTTAGCAGCTGACTGTGAGCCACTCAGACAGTTGACACACAAAGAAGTAGAATGGAAATGGTCAGAGAGTCATCAGCAAGCATTTCATAAAATTAAGGATACTATATCCAAGACTCCTGTACTGAAGTACTACAGCCCAGGAGAACAGCTAGTCCTACAATGTGATGCCTCACAAAAGGGGCTTGGAGCGGCCCTTTTACAAAAACAACAACCAATTGCTTTTGCCAGTAGAGCACTGTCAGAAACAGAGAGAGGTTATGCACAAATTGAAAAAGAACCGTTAGCTGTACTTTTTGGGATGGAACGCTTCCACCAGCTCACTTTTGGACAGACAGTACATGTCCAATCTGACCACAAGCCACTGGAAACCATTGTGCGGAAACCATTATTGAGTGCCCCAAAGAGGCTTCAAAGGATGTTGATGAGATTGCAAAAGTATGATATACAGATCCAATATCATCCAGGCAAGCACCTGGTAATGGCAGACACATTAAGCAGAGCATATCTCTCAGAGCCCAGTGAAGATGGTTCAGTTGAAAAGGACATAGAGTCAATAAATATGCTGCAATATCTACCCATTTCACGGCCACGCCTACAAGCAATACAGGAAGGCACAGAGCAGGATACCAACTTACAGATAGTTAAACGCATTGTCCTGGATGGTTGGCCAGAGACCAAACATCAGCTACCAGTGGAAGCTACACCCTATTTCTCAATGAGAGAGGAGCTCAGTGTGCAAGATGGAATTCTCTTTAGGGCAAACAGAGCTATCATCCCAGAGGCAATGCGCTTGGACATAATGAAAAGGATACACTCCTCACATATGGGAATTGAGAGCTGTCTGAGGAGAGCGAGAGAATGCGTATATTGGCCTGGCATGAATGATCAGCTGAAAACTTACATGGCACAATGTGAGATCTGCAATTCTCTAGGTGACAGATAGCAAAAAGAAACACTCCACCCACATGAGATTCCAAGGAGGCCTTGGGAAAAGGTAGGAGTAGACTTATTCAAGTTGCAAGACAAAGACTACCTCATAACGGTGGACTACTATTCCAATTTCTGGGAGATAGACTCCTTGCTAGATACCCGATCTCGAACAATTATCAGAAAGCTTAAAGGATACTTTGCCCGTTATGGAATACCCGATGTTTTATTTTCAGACAATGGCCCTCAGTTTGTGTCTGAAGAATTTAGGGCCTTCAGAGCACAGTGGGAATTTGATCATCAGACATCGTCACCAGCCTATCCCCAGAGCAATGGGAAAGCTGAGTCAGCTGTCAAGACAGCAAAGCGTATTTTGGTCAAAGCCAAGAAAGCTGGGACAGATCCATATCTAGCTGTCTTAGACCACAGGAACACCCCATAACAAGGCTTGGATGTGAGTCCAGCTCAGAGTCTCATGGGTCGAAGAACTAAGACCTTACTTCCAATGCGAGGAAATTTGCTGCAGCCAGAAATCCATAACAGACGAGCTGACTCTATAGCAGAACAAAAATCTAGACAGGCCCATTATTATAATAAGTCGGCCAAAGATCTACCTGATCTACACAGTGGTGAGCAAGTCTGGATTCAGCCAGCAGGGCAAGAGAACAAGGAATGGCGAAAGGCAGAAGTACAAAGGCAAGTGAACACACGGTCATTTGAGGTGGTGACACCAGAGGGTCAAGTCTTCAGAAGAAACCGTAGACATCTGCGGAGGAGCAGCCAACTAGTATCAAATGCAGGTGTGCAGAACCACAACCAAGAACAGCAATTCCAGGAGGAGAGAGCACCCACTTCACAGTCTGGCCTCCAGGCAAGAGGTCATTCGGAATCCCCTGCCAGAGAGACTGGGGAGATAGTTGAAATGTCCTCACATCCTAGGGATACCCATGATACCGCTTATCACCCCAGAGAAACTACATCTCCTATAGCAAAACAAGTAAGAACTCGAGCAGGTCGCCTGGTACAGAAGCCACACCATCTACAAGACTATGTTTAACTTTTTTGGGGGGGTAAATGGGAGTTGTAATGTATTGTTGGTTAAAATAAAAAAAGGAAAGATGTATCAATAGGTAGAACTAAGTGAGACACACAGGAAGTTAGATGGAAGAGGAAGTCAGGGACACAGACTTTGATTGAAGGAATACTCGCCCAATCAGGAGGTGACACAGCAGTCAGTGACTCAGCACTCTCAGGAGTCAGTCAGGGCTGGAGAGAAGTTAGTTAGAAGCTATGTTTGTTTGAGGCAATAAAAGTTTTATTTTTATATAATACTGCATTCCTCATTTGCAACAAACCTATCTTTGAAACAGTGGTGATCTGGGGTGCTGACAGACAGAATGGGCCCCATTCAGGACAAGAGTGGCTCTGCAATTGGGACTTAAATATGTTCCCTACCAGCGCAGGTGCTACGTGGATCTTAGAGGGCCCATGACGTCGGATGTCACTTCCCTATTTCTGGAACCAACCTCACAATGAGGAGGAGTTTATTCCCATGTTCTGCCTAGGCTTTAAACCAGCATACAATCATCATTCATACATGGCTTCTCTCAATCAGTGCCTAGGCACATTAATAGACTGGATGAGGACCAATAAACTGATAAAGGTGCTGTTAGTGGGTGGTTCGTCTGCCTGGCTAGGTGATGTTCAACCTGTTCTGGAGGGAGTTGCAGTCCCCCTCAAGGATCAGGCTAATAGTTGGCAGTAGTTTGGGGGATGCTCTTGGATCCAGCATTGTCACTCAAGGCACAGGTGGCCTCGGTGTGGCACAGAGCATTTAGGCTGATATACCCACCACATTCTTATCTGGACAGAGACAGCTTAGCTGCAGTGGACAATTTCACCAACTTTCTTCAGGAGAGCGAGAACTTCACCACAATTGGGATTCGCCATGGGAAGGGGGTTGCAGCAGAGCTCCCTTCTTTTTTGCTAAGGGTTTTTGTGCTACCACTGCTAGTAGCAACAGTTATGTTGGCAGCCAGGCCCCCATCCTGCATCCTCCACAATATCTAGTGTTATCCTGAGGGTGTGTGTGTGTGGATGTGGGTGTGCGTGGAAGGCAACCACCACAACAAAAAATTGTGTGTGTGGTTTTTTTTAGACAATTCAACAAAGTAGCTTTTCCATTTCTATGGGGTAAGGAAATAAAGGAAAAAACCCTTACAAATTTTCTTGGAAAATGTCTTTTAAATGTCTTTTTGGCTTAGCTGTAGTATTTATTTATTTATTGCATTTTTATACCACCCAATAGCCGAAGCTCCCTGGGCAGTTCACAAAAAAGCAGTCATCCTGCAGAGTTCAGCAGCCTTTCCCGAGTTCTTCCAACCATTAAACATCTGAGGGCTACATGTGGCTGCATCTTGCCTCTAATGCAGATGCCTATGACAGGGCTACTCCTCTGATGCCCTGTAGCAGGCATGAGGGGAGCAGTGTGGTGTGCAGCCACAGGGAAGGGGGGGTAGCTATCACAGTGCCAAAACCTGTCCTCCAGTTTCCACATAGTTTTCTTCCCCCGTGAAAGGGGTTTCCATTTTTCCGCCTCTTTCTCAGAGGATGTGGTCATGTATTTTGAATTTCTTTGGGAGTGTTTTTGAGCGTCCCTAATCATTGTGAGGTGGCTGAGGGTGCCACGTGTGTTGGTTCTTCCTCGTCCCTCCCTTGCTCTGCAGCCTCCCAGGATGCTTGCGCTTCCTGATAGTCCTATGGGAAGAATTGCTCCCTTGCCTGCTGAGATATAGGCAGGCACATGTGAAGGGAACTGTTCCTTTCAGGTGCCCAAAATGTGGAACTCGCTGCTCCAGGAGATCACGTTGCCTTCTGCCTTACCATTCCATTGCTGCCTGAAGAGCTTTCCAGCAGGCTTTTGCGTGATCTACTGTTTGCAGTTGTTGTAGTTAACCCGGCACCTTTCTGGACATTTTAATTTCAATATTTTCATTGCTCCTTTTTGTATTTTAGCTATTGTTCTATCTGATGCTTATTGTTGATTTTTATATTTTGTTTTAGTAGCTACCTTGGGCACCTCCACTGGAGGAGAAAAGTACAATGGGAATCCATCTATAAAAATACATACGTGTAGTGTGGATGAATGTTACTGAACCAAAGCATGAAAGACCTCAAGGCAGAAAAAAGACCACCTACTAATCCCTCCAACAATCAAGCTACTTAATCCAGACAACAACCTACCATGAGCAGCAGCAGAAAAGGTGGAGCAGAACAGAAGTCTTCATTGGTTAGAAATGCAATTGCTTTTCCCTCCAGATATTGCAAACAGACACTTAAAATCAGCTGCAATAGCACCAACGTCCCACACCAGAATGGCATGCAGAAATCTGAGTGAGAAGAACAATTCTTTATTAACAGTTGTGAAATAACAGGAAACCCATAAAATAACAAAGTGCAAAATGTTGGAAGTATTTGCTTTTGAGTAATACTTAATTCTTCTTTAGGCACAGGGGTTTTGAGAAAACATGTATTATATAAACATCAGAACATATCTTCCATAAATGTATTGAAAAGAAGAGACAGGATAACAAATTCGGACTCAAAGAGTACTTATCAATGGAACCTTCTCAAACTGGGGAGAGGCAATGAGTGGGGTGCCGCAGGGCTCAGTCCTGGGCCCAGTGCTCTTCAACATTTTTATTAATGATTTGGACGAGGAGGTGCAGGGAACGCTGATCAAATTTGCAGATGACACCAAATTGGGTGGGATAGCTAATACCCTGGAAGACAGAAACAAACTTCAAAGTGATCTTGATAGGCTGGAGTGCTGGGCTGAAAACAACAGGATGAAATTTAATAGGGATAAATGCCAAGTTCTACATTTAGGAAATAGAAACCAAAGGCACAGTTACAAGATGGGGGAGACTTGGCTCAGCAATACTACAAACAAGAAGGATCTTGGAATTGCTGTAGATCGCAAGCTGAATATGAGCCAACAGTGCAATATGGCTGCAAGAAAGGCAAATGCTATTTTGGGCTGCATTAATAGAAGTATAGCTTCCAAATCATGTGAGGTACTGGTTCCTCTCTATTCAGCCCTGGTTAGGCCTCATCTAGAGCATTGTGTCCTGTTCTGAGCTCCACAATTCAAGAAGGATGCAGACAAGCTGGAGCGTGTTCAGAGGAGGGAAACCAGGGTGATCAGGGCTATAGTTTGACAACTATATATGGAGTGTGTCCTGGGCCCCAGTTGTCAAAACTGTTATAATAGTATAGCTTCCAAATCGTGTGAGGTACAGGTTCCTCTCTATTCGGCCCTGGTTAGGCCTCATCTAGAGTATTGCGTCCAGTTCTGGGCTCCACAATTCAAAAAGGACGCAGACAAGCTGGAGCGTGTTCAGAGGAGGGAAACCAGGGTGATCAGGGGTCTGGGAACAAAGCCCTATGAAGAGAGACTGAAAGAACTGGGCATGTTTAGCCTGGAGAAGAGAAGATGGAGGGGAGACATGATAGCACTCTTCCAATACTTCAAAGGTTGTCACACAGAGGAGGGGCAGGATCTCTTCTCGATCCTCCCAGAGTGCAGGACACGGAATAACGGGCTCAAGTTAAAGGAAGCCAGATTCCAGCTGGACATCAGGAAAAACTTCCTGACTGTTAGAGCAGTACGACAATGGAATCAGTTGCCTGGTGAGGTTGTTGCCTCTCCCACACTAGAGGCCTTCAAGAGGCAGCTGGACAAGCATCTGTCAGGGATGCTTTAGGGTGGATTCCTGCATTGAGCAGGGGGTTGGACTCGATGGCCTTGTAGGCCCCTTCCAACTCTGCTATTCTATGATTCTATAAAATTTACATTGTTCACCTGATTTCCTGTATGTATTATTAATTTGTTTTTATTCATTCATTTTTTCATTTTTATTTATTATTATAATTTCAAAAACTAAACACATAATTATACAACCAAGTTCAAAATAATTGTTCCCAAAAGCAATAAACAGTTGCCATTTAACAAGAGAGAGTGAGAGATTGCAGAATACAGTCATATCCATGGTGCAGCCTGCCTGTTAATGTATCCATTCAAGCAATTTCGCAAGCCTTAAATAACCGTTCTCTGTGTGTGGGAATTCTGACATTCTCCCAGTATCTAGCAAGTACAATTCTGGCAACTATTATGAAATGTATAATCAAATCCTTCATAGTTTATTCTGTAATGTCCAGCAAATAGTTTACTCATAGAGACCATACATCAAAACCTATACTAAATCCCAACACAGACCTCCAATATTCTTGGACCTCTGGACAATTCCACAGTACAGGAATCCAATCTGCATCCACCCTCCTACGCTTCCAACAAGCAAATCCATTTATCCTGTATGTTCTGTTCATTCTTTGGGGAGTCATATACTACCTATGCAAATTTTTATACTGAAGTACTTTCACGGAAGTACTAACTGAAAAGTGTTTACTTTAAAGATTTCTAATCACACCTTATCTTCTCCAGATTTCCCAATATCTCTCTTCTTAGATGAGACAGACACTTTTTTAACATGATAATGAGCTGATATAAATATGACAAGATTGTTTTTCTTTCCTATTTCAGCTGCATTAATGTTCTCAAACACATCCTCTGTCTCAAGAGTAGTATTTTTAGATCATATAAAATGGAATTCCTTTTTTCCATTTTAAATGTTTTGTTATTTTCTAAAACACAAACAAAACAAACAAATAACCATTACAAAAAACAAAATAAAACATCAATATAAAAATATACAAAACATACACAATTAAGATGGACTTCCGATTCCTTCCCCGGCAAAAAAAAAGGAACAATATTTTCTCTTACGCTATAATTTAAAAAGTAAGTTTCCCTCTTTCTTTCATTTTAAAAAATTCTTCTCATTCATTGAATCCATAGATAAACACATTGTTTTTTCTAGCCCCTGCAAAAAGGTTTCCATTCAGTTATAAACCTAGATGTTGGCTTTGCTCTGATTATTGACATAAGTTTTGCCATCTCCGCCATCTCCAGCACCTTCAGCAGCCATTCATCCATAGTAGGTAATATTGAGCCTTTCCATTCTTGTACATATATAAGTCTCACTGCAGTAGTCATATACTGAAACTAAGTCCCAAAGTTCTTTTTCATCTGGTCATCCATTAAACCCAGCAGAAAATATTCCGGCTTCAATTGTATATTGGTTTTTAATATCTTCTGCATCAAAGAATGAATTTGTAGCCAAAACGTTTTGGCTTTTTTACAAGTCCACCACATATGATGAAATGTTTCTTCTTGCTCTTCAAGAAGGTTCCCAATACGTTTTTATACAATTTGGAAGGAGACATATACCATCTATACATCATCTTATAAAAGTTTTCTTTAAGACCAAAACTTAAGGTAAATTTAAACCTCTTAACCACATATCTTCCCATTGGGCCATTGATATCCATTATTTTATCCATTCCAAGCAACAGGCAGAAAAATATAATTTCAAATCCAGTAAACCCAGACCTCCTCTCTCTTTTGCATCCTGCAGTATTTTATATTTAATTCTAGTTGTTGTTTTTTGCTTGCCATATAAATCTAGATATATCTTTCTGCCACTGTTTGAATGGTAAATCTGATGTCACAATCGGTATTGACAGAAACAACATTCTTGGTAAAACATTCATCTTAATTGTCACAATTTCCCCCAATAATGACAGTTGAACCTTATCGCATCTTGCTAACTCTTTTTAAATATCATTCCATACCCTAACAAAATTATTATGAAACAACATACAATTCATATTAGTCAGGATGACACCCAAATATTTTACCTTCTTTTCAATCTTAAAACCAGTTTTTTCCACCAATTTTGTTTGCTCTTGAGGTTTCATGTTTTTTTGTTAACATCATAGTCTTCATGTGAGGAACTGGTTCCCCTCTATTCGGCCCTGGTTAGGCCTCATCTTGAGTATTGTGCCTAGTTCTGGGCTCCACACTTCAAGAAGGATGCAGGCAAGCTGGAGCGAGTGCAGAGGAGGGCAACAAGGATGGTCAGGGATCTAGAAACAAAGCTGTATAAGGAGATACTGACAGAACTGGACATGTTTAGCCTGGAGAAGAGAAGGCTCGGGGGAGACAAGATAGCACCCCTTAAATACTTGAAATGTTGGCCCTTTCTACACCTAAGGGTTATCCCAGGAAAATAGAGGGATCATCCCTGCCTGCTCCCGGGATCCCCCGTGTGGCATTTGGATGCACAGGAATGCTCCAGGGATGATCCTGGGGGGAAAGGCAGGTGTAGAAATGGCCATTGTCACACAGAGGTGGGCCAGGATCTCTCCTCGATCCTCCCAGAGTGCAGAACATGGAATAATGGGCTCAAGAAGAGAAGACTGAGGGGAGACATGATAGCCCCTTCCCCCCTCAGTCCTCCTGCTAGTATACCATCAGTCATTGCTGCTGAAAATCTATCCTGCCAGCTGGACTAGAGTGGCAGCCACCACTTTGAACGCTCTTTCCTTGCAACCCGGTGGCTGATGAAATAACCAATGGTGCCCTCCACGCAACAAGATAACCAATGATGGTTCAAATAGCCAACTCTGCACAGCATTGATTATTTGTGTTGGTTATTTCAGTCAAATTACCAACCGTTGGTTAAAAAACTCCCTCCACATAACATAATAACCTATGGTGGGTTAAATAACCAACCGTTGACTATTTAAACCACCATTGGTTATCATGTTGTCTGGATAGAGTTTAGAGAATTTGGAGACCAGCATGGACAATGTTGCGTTAGCTTTTCAAAATCAGCCAAGTTTGTCACCGCAGAGATCCACTCTGCAAAACAAGGGCAATTTGAGGCTGCCAAGAGGTGAGATGGAAAGGGCATGCCACAAACAGGTGCACCTTTGTGCAAGCTGAGCCTGGAGGGAGTGCATGGGGGCCACCCCACAGGCAGAGGAGATCAGTTCCTTCCTGAAACCCCCTCAGGGTTGACGGAGCTATTTACATTCCAGGTTCTCCCTGAGGCAAACAAGCCAGGCCAGGCAAACAAGCAGAGCTCCGGCTATTGAGCGGTATAGAAATGTAATAAATAAATAAATAAATAAATAAATAAATAAATAAATAAATAAATAAAATTGCCACATGAGGAGGACTCTGGTAGAAACAAAAGCTGCCCCCCGGGTGCCAGGCCGTGTGCCACGCATCAGATGGGGTGCTGAAGAGCAGCAGAGTCTGCTGCTTATACCTGGGTCGCTTCCTTCTTCAGCACGAGGGACAGTTCCCAGCCTCTGGAGCAGCCCTCCCAACCTGACACCCTCCATATGTAATGGACTACAACTCCCATTATTGCCAGCCAGGACATGGACTAATTGGCTCAAGTTACAGGAAGCCAGATTCCAGCTGGACATCAGGAAAAACTTCCTGACTGTTAGAGCAGTACGACAATGGAACCAGTTACCTAGGGAGGTTGTGGGCACTCCCACACTAGAGGCCTTCAAGAGGCAGCTTGGCATCTGTCTTCAAGGGACGCTTTAAGGTGGATTCCTGCATTGAGCAGAGGGTTGGACTCGATGGCCTTATAGGCCCCCTTCCAACTCTACTGTTCTGTGATTCTGTGAAAGACTGCTCTTTTCCAGGGGAGGCCAGGTTGGAGAAAAGCAGGCTGGAGCAATCCACAGCTGCAGGATCCACAGCTAAGGATGATATCTCCAAGGGTAGCTCTGGGTGCCTCAGACCATTCTGGCCAAGGGGAGATCCTGCGCAACTGGGCTAGACAAACATGATACCCTCTGGAGGGGGTACAAAGTGTCATCTGCTTGTTCCTGTCAGATCCTCAGTTGGCCACCCCATCTGAAGGCCACCCCAGCTATAGGGGAAGCCTTCTGGGGGCTCAGCAAAGAAGAATCCAGAAAGATAGCTTTTTATACAAGCATTAAAATTAATTGATGTCCAAGTCCTTGTTAGTGAGAAAATTTTAAAGCAGCTGATGGTTGACACAGTGCCATGATCTATAATTCATAGCCAGCTGGAGAGCTTTGAAGAGTTCCTGCAGGTTTCGCTAGGTTTTGTGTCTAACTTAAAATTTTAGGGTGTGGGAGCACGGAAGGCTGCTTTCTTTGAGCGTCATCAGATGAGCATTTTGTCACACATTCGTTACTGCCCACTTATGGATGTTCGCAGGTCCTTTTGATGATGGTGCCCACCTCCCAGGCATCTCCTTCTTGTCTTCTTTCCACCGGTAAATCCTTCCCCCCCTCTTTCTAAAAATGAAATATGCTGCCATTTGCTGGTGTGTGCAGAAAAAGCAGCATGAAAAAATAGTCCCTGAATGGGCCATGTGGTCATTGTTTACTTCCTCTTTCTTGCTCTATGTGAAGAAAGAGAAAGTATTGTGGGACAGAAGCAGGGGGGAAATTATAGTAAGGAACCATGATTTCCCCCATCTGATGACACTCTTTGACTAGCAGGAATCTCCAGGCAATTGGAACCTGTCTCTGGAGAATCAGCTGTGCATTAGGAGTTTGTCTCTGGTCAAGGCTTTGATGGTGTGAAATGTTCTATAGCACAATTTCATGGCTCTTGTGCCCAGGGTGTGCAGATCCCGTTGAATAAAGACATCTTCTCAGCAGGAGTGTTTCAAAATGGGAATGTTTTCTTCCAAATGTTTACATAAGGCAAGCTCTAATCAGTCGTACGCTGAATAGACTCCTTCTCTTCTGTTTGTTTCTGGCCATTAAGGATGTGCATGGGATTTGCCTGAACAGAACTGGACCCCTTAAGACCATTTCTGGTGCATCCCAAGGTGACGTGGTCTTCCCTTGGAAGCAACATGAACTAATGGTGCTATTCAGGCTTTGGAAATGCAAATATTCTGCCTCCAAAAATAGTATTTTTGTTTCTCTTAATGCTGGAGTGGGGGTGGGGAGTGCAGTCGAGTGACTGACAGCCCCACCTTCTAATCTTAGGGCACATTTTATTGAGTTACAAAAAACTCTGCTCTTCCATTTGTGATGTTATTAAGTTACATAAAATTGTGCTCTTCCATTTTTCAGTTGCTAATTTGATCTGCAGCAAGCAAGTAGGAAGTGAAAGGTTTTGTATTGCCTTGGGAGTGGCTTCAAGTCCTTTTGTTTGTGATTTCTAATCCTTTCCTTTCTCCTTCTCAAATATTAAACCAATCCTTCTCTTAGAATTTTTCTTGCAGTGAAAAACTGAATGCCAGGTCCATGCTTCACTATTTAAAAAAAAGGAAAAGGAAACTTGCAGTGACAATCATTATGGGTTCGGAGCTGTACATGCACATGGAATGCTGTGGAAAGAAAGGGGTTTCATCACCTCACCAGGGCAGAAGATTGCAGATGGACCACAGATTGAGAGGCTGCTGGAAGCACTGAAGAAGCCCCTTCGAGTGTCGGTGATGCATCATGCGTGCGCATGAAAAAAGTTGCAATCCAGAGGAAAGGTGCTGGTACCCAGACCCTTGCTAAGTGCAACTAGGAGTGACTTTACATCAGAGCACCCACCTAGGGGGGAGCATTCTGGGGGACTTAATGACCGGAGAAGTAGTGGCGCCTGGACTTTATGTTGAAACACAAATGCCAATTGCCCCATTTGCCAGAACACGAACCCAAAGGGACCCCTTCACACACACACACACATGGGAGGGACACTGTGGGCTTTCTACCCATTCCAAAGGCTTCAGATAGACTATGCTGAACTGCCTCCAGCCTTTAGATATAGATATCTATTAGTAATAGAGGACCACACTTTGTTGCCCGGGTGGTCTAAGAGGTGTCCAAGGCCTTGAGAATCGAGTGGTCTCTCCACACTCCATGGAGACCACAATCTTCAGGTCAAGGAGAGAGAATGAATCAAACCTTGAAAACAGCTTTGAAGAAGCTGACCACAGAAACTAGTTTGAAATAGCCCCAGATGTCGTTGCCCCTTGCCCTTTCGTGAATCAAGGGGGGCACAAGTAAGGTTCAGCACAAGTTGCACAAAATGGTTCTCTTGCAGTGCTTCTCTACCAGAAATCAAGATCCCACCCACCGAGAGACTTATTTATTTATTTATTTATTACTTGTGCCCCCAGGGGAAGGTCTAAATGATCACCCTTTGAGATGGTTTATGGGATGCCGCCTCGTATCTTGCCTAAGACCATAACTGAAAATGTAAATTTAGAAATGAGTAGGCAGGAGGCCCAAGAATATGTAAGTGCCGTCCAGTCTGTTTTGTCATTTGTGAACCGTCCAGAGAGCTTCGGCTATTGGGCGGTATAAAAATGTAATAAATAAATAAAAAATAAATAAAAATCTCTCCACAGTACGTAGCACCTTTCCAAAGGCTACCACTCGATATGCCAGCCCATTCGTTTAAGCCAGGGGACTGATAAAGATCTGGGGAAACGAGCCTCTCAGAAAGAAGTGGAAAGGTCCGTATCAAGTTTTGCTAACCACAAACACTGCCGTTAAAGTTGCCAGAGGGAAGAAGTGGACCCATTACTCGAGGGTCAAGAAAGCACCACCAAGGATCCAGGTCGATACGCCAGAGGAGAGATTCAGATCCGAAGTTGTTGTTCAAACAAAACCAAGCAGCATGAAGTTGCTGTGGGATGTAAGTTATAATTTGTAAACTGCCCAGAGAGCTTCGGCTATGAGGCGGTATATAAATGTAATAAATAAATGAATAAATAAGTCTCTCGGTGAGTGGGATCTTGATTTCTGGTGGAGAAGCACTGCAAGAGAACCATTTTGTGCAACTTGTGCTGAACCTTACTTGTGCCCCCCCCCCCCGTCCCACAGAGGAGGACCACCTTTTGTAGCTCACCCCCTTAACCTACTGTAACTTCTTTGCTTTCAGATGAGTTTTGGAAAAGGATGAACCCCACTCCAACTCTGTTGGACAAATGAGGTTGATACATGCTCCAAAAGGAGGCGGATGTGTGTCTCAAAAGGGGGGCTGGGAAGTTTATTTGCAGTTCAGAATGTAATGTTACTTAGAAAATTGGTTGATCTCATGGTTTTGTAGCCTCAATTGGTTGTGGAAGGGATTGATGATTATTTTGATGGTAATATGCGTCTGTATATTTGTTTGTTGTTGTATTCAATGTGTACCTTCTTTATCTGCAGCCAGCCAGAGGTTTAAGTATGGCAAGACAAATCAAGAAAAAAACCATCCTGCAGGATAGGCCCTCAAAACAGACACAGTTCAATTGAGAAGCCTTTAGGGGGGACTGATGTAAAACCTAGAATGTCCATTTCCCCTGACATGCAGACACGCATTCAGACATGCATGCACACACGCATGTACACACACACACTTGTACACGCAAGCACCCACTCGCACATGCACACACATAGGGCCACCAGGAAAAGGTGAATGGGAACACAAGGCAGGGAAAGGGAGTGGCCAGATGCCCCAGTAAGAACTCCATTTACCCCCATGCAAGCAGCACGTAGGCACACATCAAGCCCCTTAGCCTTGTCAGCTCCAGGGGACACTGATTAAGTTAATCCTGCCAAATCCACTCCACTGGCTAGCTGCCCAGACATCGCTTAGGTGCACTTTAACAACATTGGTTGGTTTCAAATGACACTGATCAGTTAAACTCAGCCAAGTCCTTACGACTGCCCCCTAGCCACATCACCAATAGGGGAGGGGCTACAGGTGCAAGGCACACCTGGGAACAAGGAAGTAAAGCACATGGCAATGGCAGCCGAGTAATCTCAGCTGCAATTCTCCTTCTGACCACTGCATGGAAGTATATAAGCTATTGTCTTGCATCAGCACCGTGTGCCTCTGATTTAGCAGCGTGAGCGCCAGAAGGTCACCTTGTTCTCAAGAATAAATGTTTGGAGCCCAACGCCTTGCTTGTGATATTTCACGAGTGTTTCGATATTGGACTTGGATATACTCAGATTAGGCATAATTTATGCAACACCAGGAGCCCTGGGGAGGGTAGTTTCCCAGCACTGCTTATCTGGGTAGCAATGCTGGGGAGGAGCAGGCCAAACCTCTGAGAGCCAATGGGAGAGGGGCGTCCTCCCATCCCTCTGCCAGAGTACCCAGAGCACCCAGAGAAGCAAACCAGAAGGGCTTGGAGGGGGGAGGGGAGGCCTCTATGTCTGGGGTTAACATTAAAGCCAGAGAAGCACTTTTGAGGATCACAGCACTTGCATTCAACTTGTGGAACATGACTTCTGAGCAGAGCTTGGATGATGTATTATTTGCCGGCATCACTAATCAGTCCCCTCTGCGGTCACAACTTTCCACTTCACTGTACACTGTCCGAAATGGCAAACTTGGTTACACACACACACACACACACGCTCATGGAAATGGTCGCGGGGGTGGAGAGAGAAGTTGCACCTCGTTTAAAGTGAGGCCTCCCAGGAGACAACGATTACAGGGAATGCTGCTTTTCCCTTCCCTCAACAACAAAGATAATTCCCTGTTCATTTGAAAAACAAGGCGAGGGAACACTCATCTCTGAATGCAGCACTGTCATGTTCATCCCAACAGCTTCAGCTCTTTGAAAGGGTGGCTGTCCCAAGTTCTGCCAACGCTCCTTCCACTGCGCTGCACCTTTTGCATTGCAGGCAAGAACCACAGGTGAAAGAACTTGCACACTCTGCCCCAGATGCATCACCTAAAACCTTTCATTTCATTGACAGAGCGTGCATAATGAATGCTGCCTGTGTAGAAGGAAAGAACACTTCTGAGAAAGAGCTGGCTTCTTTCTCCAGACAAGTCAGATACTTTGGGATGTTCTGGATTGAATTCAGGGTAAAAAGGGACATGGGGAGAAAGGCTTCTGGTCACTGAAGATGACTGCACTGTTCTGAAATGAGTGTGTGGTGTGGGTGTGGGTGGGTGAGAGGGGGGGTAGAGTTAGGGAGACTGTACTCAGAACTCCCCTACCTCGCATTCCTAGTATTCTGTAGCTTTGACAATGAACAGATTTTATTTATTCCTTTTAAAAGGCTCACTGGAGCCAAAATTGAAAGCCATAACAACTTCATAGCTGGAACATTTGGAGAGGGGAGGTAGGATGGGTGGGGCGAAAAGTCAGCAGGCATCTTTTCTTAGTCATTTTAAATGGAATTATTTATTTATTTATTTATTTATTTATTTATTTCATTTATATACTGCCCCATAGCTGAAGCTCTCTGAGCAGTTTACAACAGTTTAAAACAGTGAACATTAAAAACAAATATAAAAATTTAAAACCATCAAAAGCATAAAAACAACAATATCCATTTTTTTTCTTGAAGGTAACAGACACAGAAGTGAAACTTCCTTTCAGTGAGTGATGTCTGGGAGGGAAGGTTGGTTGCTCTGGACTCTCAGAAGCCACCCTGGGGTGGAAAGGCCATGGTGGGGTCTTCTCTCTCTCTCTCTCTCTCTCTCTCTCTCTGATTTACATATTTAACCCATAATCAAACACAGCTGCCATTGTTTTAAGTGGAGGTTGTTCAGGAGTTATTTTCTGGTGGATTGTGCCTAATAATAATAACAACAATCCAATATAAATTAAATAAATAAAATTAATTAAAAAGCATATAAAACAAATACAATATTAAAAAATCAAGACATCTTAAAATTATTGGTTTAAAATTCATCTGGGTAGGCCTGCCTGAAGAGGCTACTCTTTATAGCTGTCTTAAACTCAGAGAGACTGTTAAGTTTATGAATCTCCTCCAGCAGGCCATTCCACAGTCTGGGGGTGGCAGAAAAGGTCCTCTGGGTAGCAGTTGTTAGCCCAGTTTTGGCTTACTGGAGTAAGTTCTCCCCAGAGGACCCAAGCGTGCAGGGCGGATGGTACGGGGGAAGGCGATCCCGCAGATAACCTATCACATTTTGCTGCACTTAATAATGTCCAAAATGGGCCATGTTTCATGGAAAGCCTCCCTTTGTGCTGAAACCAATAGCGCTAAGTCAGTGATGCAAACAATCCCGCGGACATAAGAAGAGCCCGGCCGGATCTGATCAAACACCCGTCTAGTCCAGCATTCTGGTCTCACAGTGACCAACCAGAAGCCCTACATTTAACAAACTTAACTCTAATTTGTTTGCAAAAATATTGATCATATGTTGCCTCAATTCAAATGTTGTACAGTAAGTTTTAAATACCTTTAGTGGCTCAATACACTGCATTATCTGTATAACTTTTATTCAACATTGGATGGGGCCTTTAAAGTTCAATTTTCAAACAAAAGATGCAGTTCAACTCAATGGAAACAGCTCTTTCTCCCTTTTTGCTGAGGTTGTTCTCCCAGTTTGACTAATCGTTTACTCCACCTCACAAGTCTGCATTGTACTGGGGCAGGCCGAGGTCCACCTGGGCCAGAGTGGGGACCTGGAGCTTCAGGGAAGACCACCAGGCAGGCTCGCCTTTGGTCAGCTGGAGTTGCTTCCTGATCGGCCTCCTCCCTCCCGCCCGCCCGCCCAGCGGCTGCACCCTCGTCACCTTCACCCGCCTCCATGGCATCAGCTCCTCTGCCGGTGCTGCCCCAACTGCCTTTGATCAGAGGAGCTGCAGCTGCGCAGCCCCATGGCAGGAGGCCTCGGCTCTCTTCCGCCTTCCCCCACTGTACGGAGGGACAGCCTTGGGGCTGCCTGGGGTTTTCATACTGACTCCAGTTACACTCGGACCAAAGGAAAAGGCAACATAACCCATTTGTCCAAGGGGGCTGCAGCCTGTTTATAGAGCTGGCAAAGATCAGCAAGGGCCAATTGCCTTCCTTGAGGTTGGAGCCGTGTGAAGCAAAAGGCCCTTTACAGGAGCCAAGCAAGAGCTAAGCCAGCCGTTTGCAAGGAGTCAACACCCTGGGCAGTCAGACTGCCCAACATAGAATGCAGGTGGAATAAAAATGCACCTGAGCCCATGAAAAGAGGTGCCAAGCAAAGGGGTGGTGGTGTCTGGGCAGGAGACCCACAGGTACCGTCGCCCCTGGAGAAAGAGCCAGGGAGCTTTGCTGCAACCATCTGGCAAGGTCCTGCTGGCAGGATTGAGAGCATCACTGCACACTGTGCTCCGCTCCTGGGGGTTCTCTTGGCTTGCAGCACATTGTTTCTGGCACAGTGGAGGCTCCAGACAGCCACCAAGCCATTGTAGGAAAGAAGAACACACAGAGAGAGAGAGCTTAGGTCCAGATCACAGCACCTCTGGGAGGCAGGGGAGTGCTGCCACCTCCCAGCCTCACCCATGCATCCCTAGAGGTGACCCTGGCTGGCAGTCGTCTTCAGAAAAGAGAATATGGGCTCAGAGGAGTCCACCTAGACTTGATCCAGCAGGGCAGTTCTCCCATTTCTAATAGGCTTCAGAGTTGGGTTTGGCTCACGTTCTCAGCTCCAGAGCTCTCCCCTGAGTGCAGAGAGTGCTTTAGAGCATGAACAGAGAGCCATTCTCTCCCAAATAGCGAGGTAGCCACAGCTGCCCTCAGGGGTAAGGGGTTCCACACCAGGAACATTTCAGCCCCTGCCCTACTCCTTTGAACAATTTGGCACGGGGAGCTCGTTCCCACCCACTCCGAGTACAGAGGCTCATTTAATTAGATTTGTGTGTGCTGTAAAAATACCAGAGCATTAAGAACATCGGATAAAATTCCTCCTCCAAAAGCCACACATGTCCGGGAGGCCTGCCCAGGAAGCTGCGCAAATTCACTCTGCCATTGGGCTGGATTTAGCCATTACCACAAAAAGCCACTTATAGCACAAAAAAATTACCCATTAATGGGTTCTGAAATCAATAGGAAGCAGAGCCCCATGGCTGTAAAACAAGCAAATTATCCACAGAGCCAGCAATAGCACCTATTAAGCCCTTGCCCTCTTCCATCAACTCCTGCGGGAAAGAGCCTCCTGGCAGTAAACAGAGGCGTTAGAATTCCTCACACATCCTCCCCATTTACAGCTTAGTCGAAAAGGACTGAAGCCTCAACAACGCAACAACAGCAACACCTCCTGCCTCGTCATCACCAAAAGCAGTCTTTGCACTGCAACAAAGCCCCTTTCCCTCCCTCCCCTAGTCCCACCTCGATAGGACTTGTAAGGGATGAAGAGCCCTCCTAGGTCAGACCGAAGGCCACTCTCCCACAGTGAGATGCCCACAGGTAGAGCCGCAGACCCAAGAGGAAAGGAAAGGTGAGACGGGCCCAGCAGTGAACTGGGGAGTCTTTCCCCTGCCCCCTCCCCACTCCCTCCAGAGGCCTCTCTCGTCCTGCATGCCACTTCCCACAGTGGGAAGGGAGAGCAGCAGCCCTCTCCCACTGCGGTGCCCCTGCCCAGCGGGTAGTGTACGCGGCCACTGGGAGCCGAATCCTCCGGGAACGGTTCTGATCCCATCGCAAAGACACCTGTGGCATTGGTGGCTGTGAGCAGATCTTGTCCTGCTGGGGGATTCCATAGTTGTGTCAGGCCCCCATCAGAAGACTCTGAGGCGGCGGCAGCGGCGGAAGAGCAGGTGGTGGTCCAGGTCCTTCCAGGGCCCGCGCAGAGAAGGAGTCTGAGCCACTGAGGTCCCAGCCCCTTGGGAAGAGCAGAGTCTGCCTCAGAGAAGGAGGCTGAGCACCCCCCAAGTGCCAGAGAGCAATAGCGCCAGAGAAGCTCCATGGAGTGCCTGGGTGCAGGAGGAAAGGGGCTCCTCATGAGTAGAAAGCCCTCCTCACAAGGAGCACTCTCTGCAGTCAAAGTGAACCCCTGCAGTGGAGCCTGGGGACGGGGACGGGGACGGGTCGCTCCGTCAGCTCCAGGATAAAAGGCCCAGGAGAAGCTTACAGACGCTGCTGGAAACAGCTTTTGTGTTTGAACCTGGCCCAGGCGGCGACCTGCCTGTGGACCTGCCTTCTGCTTGGACCATGCTCTGCAAGCAAATGACCTTGGCCTGGATTTGACCCTTCTCTCTGCAGGAGCCCTTTCTGTCTACGCTGCCCTGCTTCGCTATCTGCTACTTGGGGTCTGACTGGCAGTCTGGCCTTAGCATTCAATATACAAAATACATTTCTTAGCTTTCTGGGTGGGTGCTGCTGCTTTTGTCGCCCTGAGGTGGAACTGCCATTTGCAATGCAAGCAGGGAGGACAGGAAAGAAGCCCCCCCCCCGAAAGTGGGGGGCTGCCATCCTGCTTGGGAGCTGCAGGGCCGCCAGGGGCTGTGTCTGGCAAGAGGTGGGATACAAATTAACATAATATAATAATAATTTGAAGATGGTTCAGAAGCTGCAGATCATGCAAAAATGCAGCAGCCAAATTGATACCACGCATTGAGCAGGGGCCTCCTTCCAACTCTACTATGCTATGAATCTATGACCAGAAGGTCTGAACATATAGCACCGATTCTGGTCCCCTTGCATTCATTGCCTCTACATTTTGAGTCTGATACAAGATGCTGATTTCGACCTACAAAACTTTACACAGCTCAGAACTGCAACAGCTGACAGTCCGCCTTTCCTGACGTGAACCTACCAGTCTGCTGCACTCAGCATCTGAGACCCTCCTCTGAAAGCCTCTTTCCTAGTGGTGGCCCCCTGATTGTTGAACTGTCTCTCCAGTGATGCCCTCCTGGCACCGACGTTGTCATCTTTTCAGTACCAGGTTAAGAGCTTCCCCTACTCTCAGGCATTTGACAGCATATGAGAAGGTTTTCTTATTGTTGGGATTTTGTATTGCTGATTGTTCAAATTCTTCATGTGCATATGTATGTGTAATAAATGAAATGAAAATTAAACCACCTTTTGCCTTTCGGCTTCTGTAATCTGGCTGTTGGGCAGAATCCGTATGAGGGAGTGCTCATTCCCACTCTGTCATGGACAGCAGTGGCAGAGTTAAGTTCTTGCTATGGCTGCAATCCTCCAGTTGCTGCACCTGTAACTCCTGGGGGCTGCAACTCCTGGGGGCAACTGAAGGGGAACCCACCCACCCACTATGCAGGTGGTAGCAGAGGCCTAGCAGACCTTCATCCTTGCTGGAGGGAGAGAGAGAGGGGCCATCTTTATACTTTCCCCCACCCGTCTTTTTGGCATGCACCACCAGAGAAAAATGCCCAAACAAGTTTTCTACAGGGAGAAAAAGAGAGCCCAGCAGAGCTGGGGAGTGTTCAGGCTTGCCCCACGGCAGCGTCGTGGAGATGGGACATCCAAGTCAAGCTGGAGGAGAAAAAGATGCAAGAGGCTGCCAACAGCCAACCCTGCCAGGAAGAGGAGCTGAGCTAGAGCCGCTGGCGGGAAGCGTCTGATCCTGGATTGTCAGGCTGCTTGTCAGATAACTGCAGCCTGGGAAGGAGCATCCATGTTGCCCTGTAGTCTGAGAAACATTCTTTGATAAGCAGCCACAGGCGGACTGGGCCAAGGCAGAGGCATCCCCAAAGCTGTGGTTTTTCCTTCTGACAGAGTGGAAGGAAAAACCACAAGTCTGGCGGAGTTTTCGACTCCAGCTGAAGTTTTTCCATAGGGCTGGACGGACAAGTGAGGAATTCCAGTCTACACGCACACACACACACACACACAAGCTGGTGCACAGGCAAAAGAGGCTTGTGGGTACTCCATCACTGATCGTGGACTACTCTTGTACTCTTAACTCTTGCATGCCCTGAATCCCATGCTGGGACCCTGTCTTGGATTATTCCACTGGGCTGCTAATTTCAACGAGGCTTGTGCAGGGGCTCTTCCCAGTGGATCAATGGTTATATCCGTCTATCCTAGCAGCACATAAAATCTGCCTCTACTCAGCTCATGATATGGCACATGTCTCCCTGGCACTGTGGGTTTAAAACAAGACAATTTGATAACATTTCCTCCCCCAACACTCACCCACTCATCCCAAGTGGCAGTTAGTTATGCGTCTCTTAGTACATGCAGTTAACAGTAGAAGCAGCAGATGCTTTCCCCACCACCACCTCATCTTCCAGCCTCCTCAGGAGCAAATAGGTTCCGCAGAGCTGGCTGGCTGGAAAGCAACTTCTTCAGCCAGCCAAGCAAGGCTGTGTCCCACCAGTGGATCTCCCTGGGTCCTCTCAGCGTAGCAGTGGGGCACATCCCACCCCCATACCAAACAGAATGCTGAAGAAAGAATATTAGTGGATTCACATCTGACAAAAACTAATATGCCTCCTCTCTCTTATTGCAGAATGACCTCCAGCCAGCCATTAGTCTAACCTAACGGGTGGTGATAGGCAAGTGTTTGGCATAACTAATGACGCCAGAGTAGCCGGCACCACAGAACCCATCCAGACAAGCCCCAGACTCTCGCCAGACAGGGCTGTGGCAAGCAGGAAGCTAGAAGAGTGCAGGTAGGTTGGAGTCAGGCTTCAGGGGGGCTGCCCAGCACTGCTGATGAGCCAGCCACCCACCCACCCACCCACCGCCTTCCAAGAGTGGGGAGTAGAAGATGGCGCCTGATGGCCACCAGCAAAGCCCAGCCAAGTGGGCTAAGCAGGGTGCTTGCCTGCCTTCAAGCAGGCATTCCCAGGGCAGCGTATTCCTGGGGAGGGAGGGACGGGGAGGAGCCACTCTATTGGGCAAAGTGTCTTTCGGGGAAGCTCGTCTGTTCTATGTCCTCATTGACCTGTTTTGGATGATCAAAATAAGCCTATTTAAAGATAAGGGTTATTTACAATTTCCATAGTAACCACCCAGGTGAAGCTTGTCGTATCGTCTGAACCTGGGTGGCATGGCTTGTTGAGGGGAAAACAGTTCTTGGAGGGTTGTTTTCACCTTCAACAAGCCATGTCACCCAGGTTTAGACAACATCACAAGCCGCACCACAGTGGCTTATTTTGATTATGCCAACTGGCCTATTGAGGAGCCCCAAAGCCCCTCTCAGCCAAGTCTTCTGGAAAGGGCTGGCATAGGAGGCGTTTCATAGAATCATAGAACAGCAGAGTTGGAAGGGGCCCAGAAGGCCATCCAGTCCAACCCCCTGCTCAATGCGGGAATCCACCCTAAAGCATCCCAGACAGATGGTTGTCCAGCTGCCTCTTGAAGGCCTCCAGTGTGGGAGGCTGAGGCGTGGCTGAGGCGTGGCCCAGGGACAGGATGTGATATCGAGGGTTCCCATCGTCCCTGGGAAAAGGCAGAGCACTGAAGCATCCCTAGCACACAAGACCCTCCCCCCTCGCAGGCAACTCAGCCCCACCTGAACTCCATGGCAGCTCCGGCACCACCCACCCTCTCCACACCGGAAAGGGGCTCGGGGACCTCCTTCATCCTGTGCTCCTTAAAATCATGCCAACGGCTGCCTGTGGCCCCTGCTCTGGTTGCAAGCACCCATCCTGAGCTTCTCTGTCCCCCTTGTGTGCGCAGCTGCAGGGGGGCACCCCATGGCTGCACCTGTGCTTTGTAGGGAGAATGCAGGGCCCCACCCCGCTCATGCAAGCAGCCTTACTGAAAGACGAAGGCAGACCATACGTTGGAGGGGGGAGTTTCATCACGGCCATGTTTCTAAAGCAAGCTCAAGGGTTGATTTATTACTCAGCAAATAAATACAAGTGGAGGTTTATTTCCCTCACTTGGGAAAGGATGGGAATGTAAGCAAAAATATTAAAAATAAAATAGATTCAATTCTACTTTAATTGACCTTTGATTCTCAGTGTAATGCCTCCGCCCCCCCGCCCCCCTGTACGTTGCTGCAGCCCTTAATTTCTTCTAGTGGAGCGGCTGTGTTCAATGATTCATTCTGTCCTGAGGCAAAGCACACGCTGTAATTGCTTTTTAACTTCCTGGAGTGTCAGAGCCAGGATTGAAATTTTACATATCACTCCTCACCCCACCCTACCCCACACATGCACAAATTCAACAGTGGCTTTAATAATAACATTGGAGAGAGAGAGGCAGATTTACTGCCAGAGAAAAAATGTAATCAAATTTCCAGCCGGAAAGCAATAAGTCCAAATGCTGAGTTTCATTTGGAAGCTCGTTAGATCAATGTGGTTTCACGTGCACAACCCCCCCCCCCACTCACTCACTCCCCACAACTGTTTCTTCAGTTCTCTGCAGTGCTGGCCGGGGTGAGAGGACGGGCGTCAGGACTGCCACTGCCACAGCCACGGTCACTAACTGTGGGCAGGAATTGAGCCCGGCGGCAGCAGCGGCAGCAGCCATGCAGGGGCTCTTCTTGACGCACCCCCAAAGGTGGGGCTTGGTGCTGCTCTCTTTCCTTTTGGCAGGCACCTGCCCCTCACAGTGACAAATCCAACAGGTTGAGTTTTTCATAGTTCAGCCTTTTCATTCTGGGAAAAGCTGAAGCCTTAGGCTGGTACAAGAATTGGACCTTGTGGAGTGGCACATGCTGTGAATCAAACTTTGGACCTCCAACCTCACCCACCCATCCGATTCATTTCTGCTCTTCCACTCTCTACCTACTTGCAAGATACCCACAATGCCAGCCATGAATGGTGTTTGTCCTGGGCCACCAGAGAAACGTTTCCATGTGTGCTGCTCTCCAGGCTTCCAGATGCATGCATGCATGCATGCATGCCTGCCTGCCTGCCTGCCTGCCTGCCTGCCTGCCTGCCTGCCTGCCTGCCTGCCTGCCTGCCTGCCTGCCTGCCTGCCTGCCTTCCACAAGGAGAAGGCTGTTACGGACTTGTTCTGAGGCTGAAACAAAAGGGTCAAAGAAAGTCCCGCACAGTCATTCCTGCCCTGGCCTACCTCCTGTGAGGCCAGCATGGCTGGCCTATGGAAACCCGGCAGCCAAGCTGGCATGTACAAAACCTGGAAACTCTGCTTGGGAATCCCGTTGCCCTGCTAGTTTTATTTCAGCCCTGGTGGACAACCCTGAGCTCAATGCACCATTGGGTTGTCTCTTTCAATAGATGGCCCTTCTAACCCACTGGCTCTTGCACGGATTTTGAGGCTGCTGGCCTCTCCCTGTCCCGTGAAATACCATTACGTTGGCTTCTCACAATAAGCCACTTGCTTCTCCCAGCGCCAACATTGATAGATAATCCGTACACTTGAAGGAGAATCACTCAGGAAATATTGGAATGCTCAAATACTGTCATCCAGGCCCTGAGAATGGCTTGAGAGAACCAGTTACACTCCTGCCAATTCCAGGCAAGAAGGGATGTGCCACCACGGAGCAGAGCAGGCCGATTTACGAGGCTCCGACATATTGCCACAGCCTTCCCCGACGTGAAAGGCTGTGGTTCTGAGGAAGTTGCAAGCATTGGCACTAGACACAAATTGGGGGCCCTAAAGCCAATGGGGTAACAGAAGAAAGAAAGAGACCTGAGTCAGAGAGTTTGCAAGGCTGGGAAGGGGAAGAGCTTCGTGGAGGTTTGTCTCCGACTACAGGCAGCACATGCCATGCTAGTGACATCCAAAGTGATTTCAGCCCAAGTGACACCAGTAGATCCAACCAGGACAAGTGGAGCTTACTGGGGTTATCAGGCCTTTGGAGGCCACAGAACGCTGGAGCTCGCCAGGCCCTGGGAGTAATGCCTTTGTGGGAAGCCAGGAAGCAGGTGCATTTCAGCAAAGCGGGACTGGTGGGGGTACTGGGACACTGAGGGTTTTGTATAGGGCTGAAATAAAAGGGTCAAAGGCAGCCATTCTGGGTCCGACGGATGGAGACACAACCAACAAAAGAGGGAAATCGCTTGGCCTGCCTCAGGCAGTGGATTCATTAGGGCAGTTGGAAGACGGACCCGAAGCTCGTTCCACCAGTGCTCTCAGTGATTGTGCTGCACGCAGGTGTGAAACACCTGCCTGGCCTCTGCATTGATCTGCTGCACTTGGATACATTTGTGCTTTGAGTGTCTCTTCCTGCGCCAGAGATGCAGCGTCTCCTGACAGGGCTGCTTGCAAGATGCACTCGGTTTAGCCCATCTTGATATCAGGGGCCAAATTGAAAGTGTCAGTATTGTGTCATGGCCAAGTCTGGGGTGAAGTTACTAATTAACACAGCATCTGTAAACATTCTTTACGATGCAATTTTTTAAAAAAAATTCTTGCACTGTGGTAGATCTTAGGCGATCCTTTACCGGGGGTGGGGGCAGGGGAGCTCCGGCACGCAGGCCAAGCACAGCCTGCGGGGGCTCCCTGTGCAGCCTGCAGGGCTTTCCCTCCCAAACCAGCCGCTCTCCGCAGGGAAAGGAATCGCCACGGTGACCTCCAGTTACTGAAGGGAGCTAGCAGCAGGTCTCCCCCTTTACTCACTGGGGCAGCATGGTGGGGGAGGTGCCTGACTCGACACCATGCCTGCCTCTCTTCCTGTGGAAAAAGGCAACGTGGAAGGGCTGGGGCAGCGGAGGCTGGGGCAGCGGAGGCTGGGGCAGCGGAGGGGGTCCCAATCCGCTGATGTCATCCAGTCCAGCTGATCTGTTGGGGAGTATTTGCCCACCCTCCAGACCCAAAAAGTTTCCCCATCCCTGTTTTACCGGTTTCAGCTTACCCTCTCCTGATGCAGCCAATACACATTCTTAGTTTATTACATTTAATTACTAGGGCTGAGCTACCTTCCCTCCTTGCCCCAACTCCCCGTCCGCAGCCTGCACTCCAGCTAGCCTGCAGGGAATTCTGGGAACAGGCTTCCTATGTGACTTTGTAAAGCCACCAATGACCCAGAAGACCGGAGGTCGGATTGGCGCTACTATACAAGTGAGAACAGCAGCGTGCATCAGAATTCTTTCAAAATCTCAACTATTGATTATTACCACTCACTGAGAAACTCCGGCCAGGAAAAAAAATGGGAGTGCAACTTAGCTAAGCCTTGTCCCTGGTTTCATCCGGCCCAGGACTGTTCTGCCCCGTGAAGATATTATTTCAGCCCAATCACTCATTCATGCTTCTCCTGCAAAAACGAAACTGTTCCTTCCAGCTTATTCACCTGGCCTGCGCATGCTGGCACGGCTCTTAAAAAGACAGAATACTACGGACACAACCTTATTTGTCCGCTAACCTTGTAAACCGCCCAGAGAGCTTCGGTTATGGGGCGGTATATAAATTTAATAAATAAATAATATGAAACTATGTATTGAGACTCTCACACCTGGGCCAATTTTTACGCCTTCCCCCTCCACACACACACACACCCCTGGCCAAAGATGGGTGAGGGCTTCTGAAAATGTTCAGATACATTCACAGTCCATGCAGAATCTGACATAAAAAGAAGAAACCAGACTTTGGCCCCCCTCCTTGTAGTGTGCTGGTGTCAGACAGGAACAGCCTGGAGACATGTCATGCTGAAGGGAACTTTTGTGACCAGAGAACCCAAATGCCAAGGTCTGTGAAGAACTGTTCAGGAGTTTCAGAACCTTTCAAAGAAGGGGGGAAATAGCCTGTGCTTCTGTAAACAAGAGGTTGGGCTAGAGGCCCTGGACAGGTAGCAGTGTATCCAGTAACAAATGAAAACTAAGCAGTTGATGCTCCATGCGTGGCCTCCTAAAACCAGCACCAGTTCACGGACTGAGCTGTGTTCCCTTTGGCTGTTGGCCAGAGCTGGGCCGTGTGTTCTCTCGCAAAGGATGCAAATGTCTGAAGGCAGGAAATAAAGAAGCCGGTGGGTCAGGGAACTCTGCATGCCGCTTGCGAGTGAGGGCTAGTGGGACACTCGCCGGCCGCCTTTGATAAATAAGAGACAGAAGCATCAGCATTCCAGAAGCCAAAGACTGCAGTGCATTAAAAAACAATGAGGCCGAGGCGAGCGAGCGAGCAAGCGCACACCTTCCCCGCCCCCGCTCCCGGCCCGCACAGGGGGAGAAGTATTTAAGATCCAGCGTCAGCAGCACTTGACAGCTGCATTTGTCGCAAAGCTGATAAATAGTTTTGAGAAATATTCAATATGTTCAGCACCATTCCATCACCAGCAGAGCAGTCATGGCTTTTGTGGGAAGGGAAATGTGAAGAGGGGGAAATTCCTCCCTTGCCAGGCTCCAGCCAGTTATTTCAAGAAGGGCCACTTCACTAAGGCACAGAGAGCACTAAAAGCCAAGTGGGCTCCCCAGCAGGAAGGGCTCGCCCCACCCTGCCCGGTGCCCCCAGGAAGAAAGGAAGAGGCGGGATGGAGCCCAAGCCCCCAGGGCCGGTGCCAGGCTCTTTTGTGCCCTAGACACACACCCACACCCAAAAATTGCCAACTTCAATTCAGCTGTTCAAGAAGAGTTTCTGAGCTATTATATTTTCCTTTTATTATGTTTTTACTTAAAACAGCTAATTTGTATAAAACTGTAGCCCTTAAAGGGCAGTACTGCACCCCTCTGAGGTCTGCGCCCTGGGCGGCTGCCTAGTTGGCCTAATGGTAGCACTGGCCCTGCAACCTCCCCGCCCCACAAGTGAAGGCCCTAGTAGGGACCAGAGCCCCCATGGAACCATGGAAGAAGGATCTGTCACCTGCCCTTCACTTTGACCCCGAGGTTCCTATAATGGGCTCGGTGGAGTGAGAGGCAGCATTTCCCTGCGGACGGCTGCAGCAGAGGAGATGCGGTAAACCAAGTGCCAGCCGAAGCCTCCGTTGCCCATGAACATCGGAAGCTCCCTGGAACCAGGTCAGTCCAGGTGGTCCAGTGTTACATCACCTCACTGGCAGGGGCTTTCTGGGGTCTCTGGCAGCAGCAGCTCTGCCCCGTCACCTTTCAACGGAAAATGCCACTGTGGGTGGGACCCCTCTGCGTGCCACGCTGCTGCTGAACTGTCCTCCTCCACCCACCCACCCCATGGGTGCTGCTAGGCTTGGGCTGATGGCTCCCAATGCATTGCCCAGCACCCCAGATATCCACAGCTGCCAATGGAAGGTTTATCCCATCCCACCCAGCAATTAAACCAAAGCAATTGGTGCCAATGGACTCTTCAGGGTTCATCAGATGAGCGTTTTATCACCCACTCGCTGCTGCCCACTCACAGTTTTTCATGTGTCCTTTAGACTACGCCACACACCTCCTGCTCCTTCGTGCCTTTTTTCTGTCACAAAGTAGTTGCCTTTTAATCCGACTTTTTTTTTTAGGAAACGGAATGCGTGCAAGAAAAGTGGTGTGATATAAACAGCTCCAGAATGGGCCACATGGTCTTTGTTTACTTTGAAGTATTGTGGTGGGACAGAAGCAGGGGTGGAGAAGTGACCGTAGAGAGCCACGTTCCACCCACCCAGCCATGCACCAACTCATGACACTCCCCTTCTTCTTTTCCCTATGCTGAATTGCCTGGGGTGGGATAATTTCCCTCGAGGAGGAAAAGAGAGACCTGAGTGTTTGAGAGGAGTGGGAAAGAGAAAGAAACGGGATTTATAACCATCCTAAAAGACTGAAGTACTCCAAGTGGGTGTGAGATGCTGATCGTGGTGTGCCTCAGTGCCCGAGATCATGGTGCATAGAGGGGCGGCAGGTCATGCAAGCTTCCGAGCCTGCTGTGCTCTTTATCTGTTGGGGTTTGGAGGAAAAGTCACCACTCCACACCACATGGAGAGAGAACCCTGTCTCCTTCTTTAATTCCTCCTTATCTTCAACTCTTGATACTCTTGCTCCATCTACAACTCGGATAGTTCGCCCTTCTCAACCCCAACCGTGGCTCACCTCTTTCCTCTGCTACCTTCGCTCTTGTTCCCGGGCAGCTGAACACCTTTGGCGTAGGACCAGGGACTGGGCGGACTTTGTCCATTACAAATTTGTACTCTCCTCTTTCTCTTCTGCCATTTCATTGGCCAAACAGCAGTATTACTCAACGTTGATCCAGTCAAATGCTAGGCATCCTCAGCGGCTCTTTGCGTCCTTCAATTCTCTCCTGAAGCCTAATCCACCATCTCTCCCCGCCTCTCTGTCTGCTAATAACTTTGCCTCTTTTTTCAATGCTAAAATCCAAACTATTCGCTCTGATCTGGCCAGCTCTGCTCCTCTTCCAGTTCCTGTTCCTCATCTGTCAGTTCCTCCTGCAAATTTCTCTGCGTTTCCTTCGGTCTCAGCTGATGAACTGTCTACAATACTGCGCTCTTCGAAGCCCTCCACTTGGTCTCGTGATCCGATTCCCTCTCGCGTCTTTATTAACCTTATCCCTGCTATCCTCCCTTCCTTGCTTCATATTATTAATTTTTCTCTGTCCTCTGGTTCATTTCCTTCTGCTTTTAAACATGCTACAGTCTCTCCTATTCTCAAGAAACCTACTCTTGATAGGCTATCTCTGTCTAACTACCGACCTGTCTCTTTGTTGCCGTTTGTTTCAAAGATCCTGGAGCGTGTGGTCTACTCTCGTTGTCTTGATTTTCTTTCTAGTAACTCTGCTTCAGATACGTGAGTAGTAAAAGACAGAGGAAAGAAATGGTGGTTCAGCTGCTTAATGAGGATGGCAAATTGATAACAGATGACAAAGAAAAGGCTGAAGTGCTCAATTCCTACTTTGCCTCGGTCTTCTCCCAAAAGCGGGTCTATGACCCCCCTGGAAAAAGTGAAGCACAAGTTGAGGGGGCAGGATTGCAGTTTGAGATTGATAAACAAATGGTCAAAGAACACCTAATTTCCTTGAATGAGTTCAAATCCCCAGGGCCCGATGAACTCCATCCAAGAGTAATGAAGGAGCTAGCGGAAGAACTCTCAGAACCTTTGTCTATTATCTTTGCAAAATCATGGAAGACGGGTGAGGTGCCGGATGACTGGAGGAGGGCTAATGTTGTCCCTATCTTCAAAAAGGGCAAAAAGGAGGAACCTGGGAACTACAGACCAGTCAGTCTGACATCCATCCCTGGGAAAATTCTGGAGCAGATTATAAAGAAGTCAATCTGTAAACACCTTGAAACCAATGCAGTGATTACTAGAAGCCAACATGGATTTGTCAGGAACAAATCCTGTCAGACTAATTTGATCTCATTTTTTGATAGGATAACCTCCCTTGTGGACTGTGGGAATGCTGTGGACGTCATATATCTTGACTTCAGCAAAGCTTTTGACAAAGTACCACATGACATTCTGATTAACAAACTAGCTAAAAGTGGGCTAGATGGAACAACTATTAGGTGGATCCACAGTTGGCTACAGAATCGGACTCAAAGAGTACTTATCAATGGAACCTTCTCAAACTGGGGAGAGGCAACGAGTGGGGTGCCGCAGGGCTCAGTCCTGGGCCCAGTGCTCTTCAACATTTTTATTAATGATTTGGACGAGGAGGTGCAGGGAACGCTCATCAAATTTGCAGATGACACCAAATTGGGTGGGATAGCTAATACCCTGGAAGACAGAAACAAACTTCAAAGTGATCTTGATAGGCTGGAGTGCTGGGCTGAAAACAACAGAATGAAATTTAATAGGGATAAATGCCAAGTTCTACATTTAGGGAATAGAAACCAATTGCACAGTTACAAGATGGGGGACACTTGGCTCAGCAATACTACAAATGAGAAAGATCTTGGAATTGTTGTAGATCACAAACTGAATGTGAGCCAACAGTGCGATATGGCTGCAAGAAAGGCCAATGCTATTTTGGGCTGCATTAATAGACGTATAGCTTCCAAATCACGTGAGGTACTGGTTCCTCTCTATTCGGCCCTGGTTAGGCCTCATCTAGAGTATTGCGTCCAGTTTTGGGCTCCACAATTCAAGAAGGATGCAGACAAGCTGGAGCGTGTTCAGAAGAGGGCAACCAGGATGATCAGAGGTCTAGAAACAAAGCCCTATGAAGAGAGACTGAAAGAACTGGGCATGTGTAGCCTGGAGAAGAGAAGATTGAGGGGAGACATGATAGCACTCTTCAAATACTTAAAAGGTTGTCACACAGAGGAGGGCCAGGATCTCTTCTCGATCCTCCCAGAGTGCAGGACACGGAATAACGGGCTCAAGTTAAAGGAAGCCAGATTCCGGCTGGACATCAGGAAAAACTTCCTGACTGTTAGAGCAGTGCGACAATGGAATCAGCTACCTAGGGAGGTTGTGGGCTCTCCCACACTAGAGGCCTTCAAGAGGCAGCTGGACAACCATCTGTCAGGGATGCTTTAGGGTGGATTCCTGCATTGAGCAGGGGGTTGGACTCGATGGCCTTGTAGGCCCCTTCCAACTCTGCTATTCTATGATTCTATGCTCTGGATCCTTTTCAATCTGGATTCCGTCCTTTGCATTCCACTGAAACAGCCCTTACTAAGATTACCAATGATCTTCTTACTGCCAAGTCTAAAGGCCATTATTCCGTTCTTATTCTCCTTGATCTAACTGCAGCCTTTGACACGGTTGATCATGATCTTCTTTTAGATTCCCTTCATGACCTTAGATTTTGTGGCTCTGTCTATAACTGGTTTGCCTCCTATCTAGCGGGTCGCTCTTTCAGCGTGTTGGCTAATGGCAGCTTGTCTTCTTCTTTTCCCCTTTCTGTAGGGGTTCCGCAAGGCTCGGTGCTTGGTCCGCTGTTGTTTTCTTTATACATGTTGCCCTTGGGTAATCTTATTCAATCTCATGGCCTCCAATATCATCTGTATGCCAATGATACACAATTATATCTTTCTTCTCCGGATCTTTCTCCTGATGTTCACGATCGTATCTCGGCATGTCTCTCAGATATCTCAGCTTGGTTGCTTCATCGTCGTTTGAAACTTAATATGGCAAAGACTGAATTGCTTGTTTTTCCTCCTAAACCTTCTCATCTCTCATTCTCTCTTACTGTCAATGATGTTACACTTACTCCAGTCAAGGAAGCTCGTAGTCTTGGCTTTATATTTGATTCCTCGCTCTCCTTTATTCCTCATATTGAGGCAGTAGCTAAATCCTGTCATTTTTTCCTGTATAATATTGCCAGGATTCAATCATTTTTGTCTGTCTCTTCTGCCAAGACTCTTGTTCATGCATTGGTTATTTCTCGGTTGGACTACTGCAACCTTCTTCTCACTGGCCTTCCTTCTTCTCACATCAGTCCGTTGGTTTCTGTTCACCACTCTGCTGCTAAGATCATCTTCTTGGCTCGCCGCTCTGACCATGTTACTCCACTTCTGAAATCTCTTCATTGGCTTCCAATTCACTTCAGAATCCAATATAAACTTCTCCTGTTGACCAAAAAAGGTTTTCCCTGTCTAGCTCCTTCCTATCTCTCCTCTCTCATCTCACACTATTGCCCCGCTCGTGCTCTTCGCTCCTCTGATGCCATGCTTCTCGCCTGCCCAAGGGTCTCTACTTCCCTTGTTCGGCTTCGTCCATTTTCTTCTGCTGCCCCTTATGCCTGGAACGCTCTTCCAGAACATTTGAGAACTACAAGTTCAATCGCAGCTTTTAAAGCTCAGCTAAAAACTTTTCTTTTTCCTAAAGCTTTTAAAACTTGATTTTGTTCTGACTTTATACTGTTAGTTTTACCCTACCCAGTGCCTTTTTACCCTACCCTGTGCCTGTTTGCATTCTCTTCCCCTCCTTATTGTTTTATTATGATTTTATTATTATTATTATTATTATTATTTATTTATTTATTTATATAGCACCATCAATGTATATGGTGCTGTATTAGAATGTAAGCCTATGCGGCAGGGTCTTGCTATTTACTGTTTTACTCTGTACAGCACCATGTACATTGATGGTGCTATATAAATAAATAAATAATAATAATAATAATAATAATAATAATAATAATAATAATAATAATAACCCCAGAAATCACAGAGGTGGGGTGGAGGGAGGGAGGGAGAGATCCCTCCCTCCTCCTCCGCCACCCCTTCCCCTCCACTTTCCAGGCATGTCTCCACCATGCTGCCCAGACTTCGCTCCATCCTTCCCCTTCCTTCTGATCGACAGCCCCAAACATGCCCTTCCCTCCCTCCCAGCCACCCCATCTGCAATCCCTCCAAATCTTCCTGGCTGCCCTCCCCACACCCAGCATTTTGAACCTCCCTCATGGAATTATGCAACACTTTGAGTTTTATTAATGGATGTAATGGTGATTGATGAATGGGGTAATTGCTTAAATTTTGGAACAGGATCTGGGTGGTAATTGGGAAATTCAGGCTAACCTCCTGATTTGCCCTTGGGTTGCTATTGGATTAGCATTCAGCCAAATTCTTGAAACTCCATTTTAGTGCAAAAGTTGCTGTTTATAAGTAGGTGGGTGTAAAGCGGCTGCTGCTGCTGCTGCTGCTGCTGCTGGTGGGACACACTCACCAAGTAGCCACCCTCTGTTTTGCTTTCTTTCTTTCCCATTGCACATTAACTGTAATGGAAGAGGAACTGCTGATTGTGAATGCAAATTAATTAACAACTTATCTGAGGCTATTTGTATGAGAAATTAATTTGCTTCCTTAGCCTTCTCAGAAATTTAAATAAATCCTAGTAGCCTGACTACTACAGAGTAGAGCGGAAGTATGACATGGAATAACGGGCTCAAGTTAAAGGAAGCCAGATTCCAGCCGGACATCAGGAAAAACTTCCTGACTGTTAGAGCAGTACGACAATGGAACCAGTTACCTAGGGAGGTTGTGGCCTCTCCCACACTAGAGGCCTTCAAGAGGCAGCTGGACAACCATCTGTCAGGGATGCTTTAGGGTGGATTCCTGCATTGAGCAGGGGGTTGGACTCGATGGCCTTGTAGGCCCCTTCCAACTCTGCTATTCTATGATCTAGACCATTGTTCTTCAAAGTAGAGGTCACAAAATGCTTTTCACTGGATTGCAAGTAGACCCTAGAAAGTGTGCATTCTCCTCCTCTGCTTCTATCGGGGCCAAGGCTACACAAGGCTAAAAACCAAAGCGAAACCGACTCAACAGTGCAGCTGACATTGCGTGTAGCACTTTCATCGTGTGAACCAGACCGGGTCAAAATAACAAGCCACAGGCAAGCCCACTCATACTGAAGAAGCAAAATTTAAATTGAATTATTTTATTTGTTGTATTTGATTAATTGTAAAGAATCTCCTTAATTCAGTACTTCTTGACTAATAGGTCAAATGCACATTACATGTCAGACATTTTCAGACTAAGCACAGGAATAGGTTCATGAGGGTATGTGATATTATTGCACTGGGTTGTGGAGAAAAAAGTTTAAAAAACACTGATCTAGACACTCTTGCTTCTGTTAGCTGGCTCATCTGCAACTTAAGGTCAACTAAAGATGCAATATTATGCATGTGTAGACAGAAAAAGTCCTACAACTCCCAGCATGAGTTGCAGGAGTTTTTTTTCTATCTCATATGCACAGGACCATGCCTTTAGACACCTAGATCCTTTTCACATGTACTACTTCCAAGCCAGGTCTCCCCCTTCCTATAGTTGCACCTTTGATACACACACGCACGCACACACGCACGCACACACACACACGTATTATCTTTATCTCTGTTGAATTTCATTTTGTTGGTTTCAGTCCAGTGTTCCAGCCGGTCAAGATTTGATTTCCAGGGCATGATATGCAGAACCAAAGAGCTTCAGGGCTTCTGACTTCATGAATGCATGTGAGAGTGAAGGTGCAGGAGCTGAAAATGTGGGAGTTCCCAGCTCATGGCTTTTACTGAAGCAATGAGACTCCTATGCATAAAGAGATCCCCAAGTATCAGCTGTGTCAGCTGATAGTGATGTTTTTCCTACCTGCCTGGCTCTTCCCAAGGAGAGAAATGTTTCATGACTTCTTGGTGTGAAATGAGATCTTAAAAATGAGGTTGTGTGGACATTCTTGCACACAGCTTATTCTACGATGCACACGCACACACATAGAATCATAGAATAGCAGAGTTGGAAGGGGCCTACAAGGCCATCGAGTCCAACCCCCTGGTCAATGCAGGAATCCACCCTAAAGCATCCCCGACAGATGGTTGTCCAGATGCCTCTTGAAGGCCTCTAGTGTGGGAGAGCCCACAACCTCCCTAGGTAACTGATTCCGTTGTTGCACTGCTCTAACAGTCAGGAAGTTTGTCCTGATGTCCAGCTTGAATCTGGCTTCCTTTAACTTGAGCCCGTTATTCAGTGTCCTGCACTCTGGGAGGGTCGAGAAGAGATCCTGGCCCTCCTCTGTGTGACAACATTTCAAGTAATTGAAGAGTGCTATCATTTTGTTGTTGTTTATTCGTTCAGTCATTTCCGACTCTTCGTGACTTCATGGACCAGCCCACGCCAGAGATTTCTGTCGGCCGTTGCCACGCTTAGCTCCCCCAAGGTCAAGTCTGTCACCTCCAGAATATCATCCATCCATCTTGCCCTTGGTCGGCCCCTCTTCCTTTTGCCTTCCACTTTCCCTAGCATCAGCCTCTTCTCCAGGGTATCCTGTCTTCTCATTATGTGGCCAAAGTACTTCAGTTTTGCCTTTAATACCATTCCCTCAAGTAAGCAGTCTGGCTTTATTTCCTGGAGTATGGACTGGTTTGATCTTCTTGCAGTCCAAGGCACTCTCAGAATTTTCCTCCAACACCACAGTTCAAAAGCATCTTTCTTCCTTCACTCAGCTTTCCTTATGGTCCAGCTCTCGCAGCCATAGGTTACTACGGGGAATACCATTGCTTTAACTATGCGGACCTTTGTTGTCAGTGTGGTGTCTCTGCTCTTAACAATTTTATCAAGATTTGTCATTGCTCTCCTCCCAAGAAGTAAACGTCTTCTGATTTCCTGGCTGCAGTCAGCGTCTGCAGTAATCTTTGCGCCCAGAAATACAAAGTCTGTCACTGCCTCCACGTTTTCTCCCTCTATTTGCCAGTTACCAATCAAGCTGGTTGCCATAATCTTGATTTTTTTGAGGTTTAACTGCAACCCAGCTTTTGTACTTTCTTCTTTCACCTTGTCATAAGGCTCCTCAGCTCCTCCTCGCTTTCAGCCATCAAAGTGGTGTCATCTGCATATCTGAGATTGTTAATGTTTCTTCCTGCGATTTTAACTCCAGCCTTGGATTCGTCAAGCCCAGCACGTCGCATGATGTGTTCTGAATACAAGTTGAATAGGTAAGGTGAGAGTATACAACCCTGCCGCACTCCTTTCCCAATCTTAAACCAGTCCGTTGTTCCGTGGTCTGTTCTTACTGTTGCTACTTGTTCGTTATACAGATACCTCAGGAGGCAGACAAGATGACTTGGTATCCCCATACCACCAAGAACTTGCCACAGTTTGTTATGATCCACACAGTCAAAGGCTTTAGAATAGTCAATAAAACACAAATAGATGTTTTTCTGGAACTCCCTGGCTTTCTCCATTATCCAGCGGATATTGGCAATTTGGTCTCTAATTCCTCTGCCTTTTCTAAACCCAGCTTGTACATCTGGCAATTCTCGCTCCATGAATTGCTGGAGTCTACCTTGCAGGATCTTGAGCATTACCTTGCTGGCATGTGGAATAAGTGCCACTGTCCGATAGTTTGAACATTCTTTAGTGTTTCCTTTTTTTTGGTATGGGGATATAAGTTGATTTTTTCCATTCTGATGGCCATTCTTGTGTTTTCCAAATTTGCTGGCATATGGCATGCATCACCTTGACAGCATCATCTTGCAATATTTTAAACAGTTCAGCTGGGATACCGTCGCCTCCTGCTGCCTTGTTATTAGCAATGCTTCTTAAGGCCCATTCAACCTCACTCTTCAGGATGTCTGGCTCTAACTCACTGAGCACACCGTCTGAGCTATCCCCGATATTATTATCCTTCCTATACAGATCTTCCGTATATTCTTGCCACCTTTTCTTGATCTCTTCTGTTTCTGTTAGCTCCTTGCCATCTTTGTTTTTGATCATACCCATTTTTGCCTGGGATTTACCTCTGATGTTTCTAATTTTCTGGAAGAGGTCTCTTGTCCTTCCTATTCTATTGTCTTCTTCCACTTCCGCACACTGCTTGTTTAAAAATAATTCCTTATCTCTTCTGGCTAACCTCTCATGTCTCCCCTCAATCTTCTCTTCTCCAGGCTAAACATGCCCAGTCCTTTCAGTCTCTCTTCATAGGGCTTTGTTTCCAGACCCCTGATAATCCTGGTTGCCCTCCTCTGAACACGCTCCAGCTTGTCTGCGTCCTTCTTGAAGTGTGGAGCCCAGAACTGGATGCAATACTCTAGATGAGGCCTAACCAGGGCCGAATAGAGAGGAACCAGTACCTCACACTGCACAAGCAGCTAGTGCAATGATGCCCCACTCCCTGCATCTGTGAGCAACATCCCCTGGACTTTTTGTAACTGAAAGAATGAACAGTGAGAGCAAAAGGCAGATGGGAATGAAGGCGAGAAGGGTGTGAAAGGAATAGACAGGCGGAAGGAAACCAGAGGTGTCTTACAAAGAATGGGAGAGAAGGAAAGCTTTTTGTACTGTTGGAACACAAAACAAAGGTGAATGCAGTCACAACCGCTTGCTCTTTCTTTGTAAAAACAATCAAAGTCTGCATAATAGCACAAAAGAAGAGTGCTGGCTGCATGAAAAATGCACAGGAGCATACCATTTCAGAGAGGGGGGTGGGGGTGAGGCTGCTTTCTTTGGTGCTGAGTTCAGCTGCATTCAGATGTCAATAGCCAATGAACTCAGTAAATATCAAGCCAACATCAGCCTTCTCTGCACAATAAACTATCAGCCACTCCAAGTGGGAGGAGAGCAGCTCAGATCAGCAAGGAGGGCTCCTAGGTGTTCTCTCAGCATTCCAGACACCTCTGTGGCTTTCAATTAGGTGCCGAGAGGGGGGGGGAGAGAAGGGGGGGAGAGAGAGAGAGAAATGAAATTCTCGGTGGAGGGAAGGCCTCTGCACAGGCTCCCTTGCCATGGTTCAGCACACATCTCACCGCCCTACCTAGCCTGTGCAGCAGCAGCAGCAGCAGCAGCAGCGGCAGCTGGCAGAGCGTTTTATTAGAGGTGCCGCTTCCACCAAGAGGGAGCAGGTTTTATATCATCATAAATTGTCAACAGTTGGTCCTCTGCCTGTGGAGGAGGGATCGATACCCAGCAGAGGGAGAAAGTGCTGAGGCAGGGAAACAGAGATGCTAACTAGGCTAGAATTTAAAAGCCCAGGGGTGCAAGTGACAGCACCTAAACCTGGGATAAAATGTATGGACCGCCGGCCCATCAGGTCAAACTGTGCACTGAATTCCTCACGGAGGCAGCTGGAGGGCTGCAGAAAATCGTACCGAATGCAGGAGAACAGGCAACAGAGCTGCCGGACATGATGCAACTCTCCTCTTCCTCACAGAGCAAAAAGAAATGCAGGGTGAAGTCAGGCAAGGAGGTGGAGGCACAGAGTTAACAGAAACAGAAGTGGCATGAGCTTCTGGAGCTGCGTGGAAAGACTGTAATGCTATTCCACTTGCTGGAAATCCTCTGGGGGCACATTGGCCCATGCCCAGCCACCACGACCCCTGATGCACAGCAGTGATTTATGCAGCTGTACATCAGAGTTGCGACCTGGACAGTGACTTGTTCTGCAAGCCCTTCGCAGGGAAGTGACAGAGTCCACCCCAAAAGCCCAGACTGCCAAGTGGCGGGGGCCTCCGTGCCTCACAGGACGTGGCAGCTGGGAGGGGAAGTGGAGGGGGGCTGGCTCCATGGCAGAGCACCTGCTTTGCATGTAGAAGGCCCCAGGGTCAAGCTCTGGCATCTCCACACAGGTCAGGAAAAGGTCCTGCCGAGACCACGGGCAGTCGCTGCCATTCAGTGCCATGAACACTGGGCTGGATGGGCCCCGGGGACCCTTGGGAGCTTCCCATAGGCCTCTCCAGGAGGGCGTGGCACGTCAGAGGCGAGGAGCTCTCGAGGGCACCTTGTACTTCTGCACCTCCAACCCCGACCAGGGGAGCACAGCAGAGAAAGTAACCAGTCTAGTGCTTCTCATCCCCTTTGCTTAACTGGCTCATTTCTTTTTTTTAAATACAGTGCACTACAGGGTGCCCACCACAAGCTCACACAGGAGGCTGGAATGGGGAAGTCGATCCCACCTCATAGTGGGCAAAGGGACGAGGTGGCCTTTTGGTTCTAGGAGGTGGCCGGAAATGGGGGTGGGGAGAGTCCCTTTTACCTGAGGACAACCACCTCTTGAGTGTCAAGAGAAAAGGCAGTCCCATCAAGTCTGCAAATGACACAAGACGCATGGGACCACATGCCTTACTAGCAGGGACCTAGTTCCCAAGAACCTTGTGTCCAGTTCCCAATGGTAAAATCCTGTAAGCCATCCTAGAGCTCATACTAGAAGAGCAATAAAGATGATGGCCCTGGGCAATTCCAATTCCCAGCATGATACTGAGGACTGAAGTCCTTCTGGTGCCAACAGCTTTTGCTCTTAGGGGCTGTCATCACCACTACCCCCCTGCCCACGAGGTTCCCAGTGCTGTTGGGCAAGAATGTAAGGGCTGTTTTAATTCACAATTGCAACAGCACAGCAACTCAGCTACTTTCTCTAGTGACCTAGATATGACCCTTCTCTCTCTCTCCACCCCCACCCCACCATTTCCTCTTGAGAAGATACCAATGCCAAGCCAGATCAAGGACCTCAGTTGTTCACTCAATTCCCTTCCTGTTCTACTAGTAGTTCCTGATCCAATAAGCAGCCATAAACACATGCCACAATTGGAAAAATATTGCCCACTTAAATAAATAATAAAACTATATCAACTCTAATTTCGCATAGCCTAAGGCTAAATTAATAAAACGAATGCGATCAGCTATAAATAAATGATGGGATTGCACACAGTAACATGACATCCATCACAGCAATTTTCATGCAATGCATAAAAGAATTTGGCTTGGAAAGCAAATCAAAACAAGAGGGGGTTTGCACCATTCTGCAGTTCCAGCCAAGCTGAAGGGAAGTGCCAGGCGTGCTTGGAGAATGCATTTCTGTAAGTGATCCAAACTTCCACCAATACTGCTAGTTAATCCACCAATGCCATATTGGGGGTGGTTCAAAGCAGGACCCGTTCAAAGCTGCTTTGGGCAGCAAGACACCATTCTTAATGTTCCATGTAACCCTGGTCAGATCTAACCCAACGTTTTGGTGCCCAAGACAGAAAATAAAATGGTGCCTTCTCCTTCCGAAAGCCGTCTGGCTCAAGCCTCAAGAGGGAGGGAGGAGCGTCTGGCAGCCCACTAGCAGGCAACTCTTCTCTACAGGCATATCCCCCCCCCCACAATAAGTGGGCCTTCCTTGTACCATGTCCTTATTATGGAGAGCTAGATGGCACCACCCCATCTCCAGAAGCCCACACTTGACCTTCCCAGAAATCCCTTCTAAGGAGACAATAGTGATCAGCGCACTGCAAAGCTCTAGAAAGCTAAGTGGTTCTCAATGGGTGGGTCCCCAGGGGGTCACACCATACTTCCAGGAGGGCACCCAAACTTAACTGCCAGGCACCCTCCCCCACCCCACCCCCCAAGAATCAGTCGCTCAGGAGTCGCGCAGCACCTGCGCATCCCACGAAACCTCGCGCGAGCTCTTCCAACACCTTGTCCTCACAATCGGAAAAGTAAGCATGCAGGGTCAGGAGGCGCATTAAGGAAATGGCAGAGGATGTGGGGAAAACCAGTTGCTCCATTGTAAATGAAGAAGCTTGCCCTGCAAATCAATGAATCCACTCTACACAATAATGAAGCCCTTCAGATGTGTTATGTTAGGCTTTCGGATGATAATCAGTTCAGTGAGGAAATGCTTTGTGAAACAAAGAGGTCATTACTGCTTTCCTTGGAAAATTCAAGCTGTTCTGGACTAATATTGGACCTGAGCAGCTGCCACTTCCGTCACTGGCCACTGTGGACATCAAACTGCAAGGTGACGATCTTTCTATGTATGTTGAGCATTTGAAGCAGTTCAGCGACCTGCTAGAGATGTACATTCCAGGTTGGGTGGTGGATCCCATTTGGGGTAAATGCAGTTAATGTTGACACTGCATTACAAGAAAGCCTCATTGAGCTACAGGGTGATAACAGCTCAAGCTAGATTCAAACATGGCAAACATAATTTATGGACAAGCAGTGAAATAGCTAGGAAATTTCCACTGCTCTGGAAGAAAGCATAACTTTTCCCACTTCTTACCTTGTTGAATCTGGCTTTCACCTACTATCAAAAGCTCGTAACCCACCCACCCCGATATTGTGAAGAGAGGTGATCTTCGTTTGTCACTAACAACGCTGCAGCCAGATATTGAAAAACTTTCAAGTTTGCATCAGCCACAAGGATCACACTGAATAAAGTGCCAATTATCAGAATATTTTTGTTAGCTGGCCTTAGGCTGCTCCTATACATTTTATGTCACAGAATTATCATAAAATCATAGAATAGTAGAGTTGGAAGGGGCCTACAAGGCCAACCCCCAATGCAGGAATCCACCCTAAAGCATCCCTGACAGATGATTGTCCAGTTATTTGTTACTTAGAAATAAAATACTGATTACTAGAATAAACAGTGCAGATGGTAAAGTACCTTCCCCCTCAACTATTGGGGGGCGGCACAGAAGTAAATAAGGCTCAGAATGGGGGCCATGAGCAAAAAAAAAAAAAAAGTTGAAAACCCCTGAGCTAAGGTAACTGCGACTGGGTTTCCTACGTTCAAGTGCCAGCAGCTTCAGCCAGCCCAGCTCAAGATACAATTCCTGGCCTGGACAGTTGGTCAGCCCTTGGTAGAATAATCTCTCTGCCCCACAGTGGAAGAGCACTGTTTACTGGCCACAAAGTGGCTCTGTCCAGAGGAATTACTGAAAAAAGTGACAACTGAATAGCCAAAGCAGTTATTCTAATATACTACACTGTTTCCTTTCCCTCTTTTCTCTATAATTGGCCCAGTTAGTTTGTGATAGCTGGGACACCTGATTAATTTGTTCTGGGCAAGTGGGATGAAAGGAAGGGAATGTTAACTTTTTAAGCACAAACCATTTTTTCCTGTTTCAGACTGTTTAGGATTGGAAACTGGTCCACTTTTACACAGGCCTGGCTTAGGACATTTAAGCCTTAGCTTGGGTTGAATTTAGCCCCTTCTGTCCAGTTTCCTTCCATTCTGTCAGACTCCCATAAAAGCTGTTGCACAAAATCCATTAATTCAAGGCTCTGCTTTTTGGCATTTCACCACAATTGCTACTAAATCTTGGTGCCAATAAAGTGAGAGATCTATTGAGGCAGCAGCTTTTTTTTATACTGAACAGAATAATTTATCCAACAGAAGAAAATTATGGATCTGGTATAACTCCTTTCCCACCTAGTCTTCCTGTATACCAGCATCTTATTTGCAAGATCTTACAAACCCAAAATATAGACAAGCTTTTTCTAGAGCATAATTGAAGGTGCTACCTCCAGCATTCCTTCAACGTTGTTTCAAGAGAACCCCACTACAAAATTGTGTATGTCTGTGAGGGGTTTTGTATCAAAACACTAGCTCGCGCACCACTGTTATTAGTTCTGTAGACGTACTGAAACAGTTCATTCTATCTCCCAGGAGAGCCCTTCTGATCTGAATGTGCCTTTTCTACTTGTAGACTGGCACAATCTAGTGACGGCAAAGATGCAAACACCTTTAGAAGCTGCTAGTAAGATAAAAGTTCTCTATGGGTGTTTTGAATTTGAATTTGTTATAATTTTATCTTCTGAGTTGTATGTTCATATTTTGTACATATCAGTTGCAATCTCTGAGGGTTGATGCAAACACGTATCTACAAAATAGTAGGCAGCTTCCTTCCATTATGAAACAAATGGAAAACAATATAGTTACGCCTGAATTAGGATGAACTAATATCTCAGAAAGAAGTGAGCAAGCTTTGAGTTCTCCAGGTTCTGAGTTATGCAGAAGGTGTGGCTGGAAGGGAGAGAAAAGGTTCTATTACAAGGGACAGCTTCCTCTCCCTCCCTCCTGTTCCCACTTAATATTCTTCCTGGTGAATCCTTGGGAACTTAAAAGCTTGCTTACTACGTCATGACATTAGTTCTAGTTTGATGAAGAGCAAAAGCAGGCTTAACAAAGTATTGCATCATTGCCAGAGCTGTCAATGGATCATTACAGAAGACCCCAAAGAGCTCCTTAAGGAAACAGGCTGGCAGAATATAATGTGCAAGACAGACAGACAGAGCTTTTGACCTCCCCTGAAGCAAAGTGTCACCATCAGGAGTATTATTCTACATCTAGGCATGTAGGGGTGGGTGGATGTGTATGAGTGAGTGAGTGGGTGGGTGGGTGGGTGAGCGAGCGAGAGGGAGGTGGAAGAGGAAAGAGGCAACAATAACATCTGGAAGAAAACTCATTCACACGCACGTACATTGCCTTGTAATAAATGTATTGTACTTTATTACGTTATCCACTTTTAATCATCCAATACCTTGTATCCAAACTCTTCTTTCTGAACAGAAATGATTTTTTTAAAACATAAAAATAGAAATTCTGCATATTAAAAGTGCATACAAATAAATAAAAGGCATTGACACAGTCTCATGCACTTGCCCTCAAATAAGTTAAAAACCTCTATGGTACAATGGTTCCACCCCAAGAAGAGACACAGCCTCCCTCCCAGGGTATTGTATAGTTGTTGTTTTTTTAAAAAAAAAAAACAGAACTTTTGCTAGCGATATCAAAGGCAGCCGGGGGTGGGTGGGAGGAAGCATCCAATGAGACGTAACATGCAGCTCCTCATACAGGAGAAGCACTTCCAGTGTTTGAGGCTCATAGCTTTTGGAGCAGGACTGAGAATTCAGTTTTAGCCAAAGGTGAGGCACAATTGGTAAGCAGCCTATGAAATGAATTATCCAAAGGCCTCCAGCTCTGTGGACAGGTGTAACAGGTGTCACGTTGAATAAAATGCTCCAAAAGGGAGCAGGACACTGGAGACAGTTTCCAGGTGGCTTAAAGAATTTCAGCACCCAACATTTGGATTTTGTTGGTTGATGCTGTAAAACACACACACACACACACACGTACGTGCTTGAATTTCCAGTTTTCCCTTAATTTGTCAACTACAACTGCCAATGTTAATGGATTTTTTTAATTAAGAAAAATGATGTAGTACTTCCATCTCACCACAGATTAAAACTAAATTTCAGTTCCCTCTGCAGATGATGTCGGGCCCTGACAAATTGCTGTGGATTAATAGGCAAATGACAGCAAAGCCAAAAAAAGGAACTGCCATTACCATGATTTGAACCGGCATTTCAAAAACAAAACACGTTCTTGACAGCTGATGAGAGGCCCTTCCGTGATGGCGAACGAGGCCAGAGAAACCTTCAGCTCTGGAGGAGCCACCTGGGAACCTTATGTAGGGCCAACATCCCCCTGGGTCTAGGGCTGCTTTGCAACCTGCACTCCCGGAGCCCGCCCTCCTTCCTTCCTTCCTTCCTTCCTTCCTTCCTTCCTTCCTTCCTTCCCTCCCTCCCATGAACTGTCGGTTCACAGTCCTCTTGGGCCTCAGCTCAGTAGCCAGCTAGAAATGTTGGAGAGTGCTGCCTCCCTGGGCCTGAAAGCAACCTCTCTAGGGTGGGAAGAGGCATTGCCAATGAAGGCAGCCAGATGATACCAACATTCCTCAGATGGTTGGGATAAAACATGTTGTTCTTGTTTAGGAACAAACATCCACTATAAAAAGAGGCCCACAGCCTGCCCCCTTTTAAATACGCCTCAGTCATTTCTGTACCCACAGAAGTAAACAAAGAAATGTACATAGGAAAAAGTCTTGTGTGCAAATGAAAGAGGCGGGCCCTGGGCTCCTCGGATGCAGTCAACGCAGGGCCACCCGGGGACGAGGGACAGAGAGTTCCACCCCTAATTCTGTCAGCATCAGATGCTGGTGACGGTGTAGCCTGTTCCAGCTGCTTGCATAGTTAATATGAACATGCGGGGGGTGGGGGGTGAGAGAGCAAGAGGTCAGTGCCATGCAAGTTACCCTCAGTGTTTATGGGGGGCAGGGGGAGTGACTGGCCATGCTCAACATTCCCGCTGTGACTGACAAGCAAGGAACAGTCTACAAATCTTAAGTTAAATGTGTCTGGAACATGGAGGTTCACAATCTAAACATTTAGTCTGACTCAAGTCATACTGATCCACATATATGTTTGAACGCCAGAAGCTAAAGCAAGATGCTTGCCATGGCTACAAAGGGCTGCTGGAGACACCATCTTGCTTGTCAAGTACAAGTAATGCGAAGTTCAAGGTGCCGCCATAACACAATTCCTTGAGGAGGTGCTTATGATTTGCCTACTGATTAACCCTATCCCAGAAACTAGCCCCAAAGAGTAAGAATCATTCTGGGATGTGAAACTCATCTCTCCTGCAATTACAGTGCTGGAAGAGAAACCATTTCATACCACATGGAACAGGGGTGGGAGGAGGAGCTTCCTTTAATGAATGCTTCCCCCCACAAAGAGAATGGCTGAGTCGCATGCCAGCCGCTTCCCTATTCTGGCGTCAAACACTCACCTCGGATCTAAAGCCGGCCTGCCCAAGGGCACCTCAGGGCTTGCCGCTGCCAGCAGCGCCGTCTTTTTAAAGATTCAGCACTGAGGAGTCTGAGGTCTGGTCAAGACAAGAGGAAATAAGAGCTGCCGGCTGAAGGAAAGCCAAATGCAACTCCACACAATGGAACAATCCAGGCCCAATGGGCCCAAAGCGAAGCCACTGGTAAAAGTCCTCCGCCAGGCCTGTACTCTAACAGAGCAGGACGCGGCACCCTTTCCTGGCAGAGCCACTGTGACAAAGCAGGGGTCGGGGAGACATCATGCCTTTCCCACGCCATTTCATGTGGACATACGGAGATCAGCTGCCCCCTGTGGTACAAGCACTCTCTACAGCCAGGAAATTCAACTACTCTTTCCCTAACCAAAGCATCTCTGGGCATCCCTATTTCAGACATGAGCATCTGAGAGCCGAAGGCATATGAAAGCTCCCAATTTTGCTTGTGGGAGGAGAGAGGTTACCCACAGGAGCCGGCCTGCAAGAAGTGAGGAGGGCTGCCAGCTGTCCCTTTCCATGGGCAGGCGGCAGCAGCAGCAGCAACCCGACAGCCAGAAATGCACCCTTGCTCAACTTGTTCAAGGGCCCAAGTTTGGAGGAGGTACAAAATGGATGTTTCAGCTGCCACTTTTCAGAGAATCAGCACCAGAACAAAGGAGCAAGATCCACTGCTCCTGTTCCTGCATGCTGAAGAGAGAACATCCCGGCTGCGTGGTGGGATCCACAACTCCCCAGTGGCAAGGCCAGCTCTGGCCAAGCAAAGCAAAGCCGGTGTTTGCCAGGCCCAGCGCAGTGCAGAGGGAACAAGCCACACGGGTAGCTGCTGAATTGAGTGGCTGGAATCTTGTCACCTTAAATTCTAAATGCAGGATCCATACATCAGTAAAGGTAACATTGCCGAAGGAAGGCACAGATCTGCTGCTCAGAACTGAAATGACGAAGGAGCAGACTGCCAGAGGTGCCTGTGCAAAATTATCTTCTGGCAGGACCCGGCACGAGGATAACAGAGGCTGTTACTGAGGTGCTCGGCAAATAAGGGGAACAAGCAAGCGGGTGCCATAAACTCTGAGTACCCAGGAGGACACTGGGAGCAACAGCATTGGGGGGTGGAGGGTGGAAGGAGAAAGCGGGGTGGAAGACACATCGCTGAGCCCAACTATGATGCCACCCCTAAAAAGGTTGCATCACCATAGTCATTCGCTGCCAAAGCCACATGAAGTAAGCGGCAAGATAAGTGACAATGAGGAAGAAGAGCCAGGGCAAAGAAGCTAGATAAAGGGCTTGAACCTTTCCAAGAGCCTAGTTCCAGCTAGGACCAGACAAGCCTCCCATAAGAACGGAAACACCTCCATCCTCCAGTAAGGAAAGCAGCAGCAGGAATTCAGCCTGCAGAGGAGAAGAGGGGCCCTGCGGGTTTGGGTGGGCAGCCAAGCATCCTCCTCTCTGGGCTGCAGGAAATACCTAGCAGATACCCCGCCTGCCCTCTCCACAGACAGGATGTCCACATCCAAACCTCCTGACTTCCGAGCTGCTGATCGGAACCGGCCCCCTTCCCCCTTCCCCCACCCCGATCAGTGGAACACAAAAGGGCAGAGAAGACATCCAAACAGGTAAGTAACCAGGCAGGACAGGCTTTGAAAACAAACAAACAAACCTGCTGGAATGAAAAAACAAAACACACACGCCCCTCTATGAGAGAGAATGGACCTTTTCCCAGAGTCTTCTGTTCCCTCCAGTACTGGCTGAGCATTTACCTGAGAAACAACAACATTAGCGTTGAAATATTGCCCTTTAAGAAGCTTGGAAAATAGGGTGCCCGGGGGGGGGGGGGTGAGGGGGGCAGCAGAGCAATGTGACAGTCTTGCTTTCCACTGTGTCCCTTTGAGGCTCTTGTGTAGCTCACAGAGCTGGCGGCAGACTCCGGGAGAAAGCAAACCTGGCCAGAGAGACGCCCTGGATGTCTTCCGTAGTCATTCTCTGAAGGGAATCGTGGTTAGGCGCCCAAAAGAGGCTTCTGTGCAGATTGCGGTTCTGCTGTGGGGCTGGGGGAGAGATCAGGTCCTTTGGCAGTTCCCAGCTCGCTCCGAAGACCAGCCGCCACCACTGCCTCTCGTTATTTGGTATGATGGCGGAATCAAAAGGCGCTTGAACAGTAGTAAAGTTTTCCTCAAGCACACCAGGCACATGAACAAAAAAGCAACGGAGGGGAGCAACCCAAGGGGCTGCAGCCGATCACTGAGACTTGGAAGATGACCGTGCAGAGGAGGGCATGCTGGAAGAGAGCTTGCGCAGGGCCTTGTCGGCCGACGGGGGGTTGGCCTCCAGCGGGGAAGACTTGGACTTGCGGTTCGCGAGAAGCAAGTGTTTGGCAGGAGAAGCGGCGTCTTTTGTAGCTGGGCTGGCATGAGGGAGTGGCTGGGGGGCGCCCTTGCCTGGCTTCTCCAGGGGCAGGCTTTTGCCAGCTGCCTTGGAGGAGCTGCCCGCCATCTTTTTGGACAGCATGGTGGTCTTGCCCAGGTCGGCTGACCTACGGGTTTCTTTCTGGCGCAAAGCGGATTTGAAGAAGGACAGCCCCTTGTCTTCGGACTTGCTGTCCCTCTTCAAGCTGGGCCGTGGGCCCGTGGGGGGTGAACGGAGACTGGCCATGGACGAACTGCGTACATGCGCACTGTCAGAGGTCTTGGCCTCGCTTCGCGACTGGCTGATCCGCGGGGAACCTGTTCGTGAGCTTGTCTTATCGGAGCCCAGGCTCAGCTTGGAGCCCTCCCTGCTGAGGCTGCGGTCTGAAGTCCTGCTTTTGCCAGCAGCAGGGCCGTGTCCCCGCACAGAAGAACCCGAAGAGTTTCTTCTCGTTGTAGTGGAAGAAGAGGAGGAAATGGACTTCTGCTTCTGCTGAGCAGAGGAGGTGGCAGCTGCTTCTTGAGGCTTCACACCAGATGCCTTTCGGCTCTGCCCAGAGGCAGGGGAGCTGTGCCGCCCACTGGCCCGGCAGGAATCCAGCTTGTTCTGGGACCGGGACCCCTTTGGCAAACTCTTAGAGGGAGGGGGCAAGGCAGGAGATGGGCGAGAGGTCAAGGAATCCTGGCTAGACAACACTGCTCTTTCTTTCCTCAATTTTTTGTCTGGCTCAGGGGCATCCTTGGAGGCAGCGTCCTTTTGTGGGGTGCCACCTGCTTTTGCTGGGGACGGTGCCATCCCAGTGAAGCTCCTTCCTTCCTTGACTGGAGAGCTTTCGACAGAATCGCTCTGATCAACGAAGGCTATCTGATTGTTGTTATCAAAGGGGTCCAGAGCAGGGCAGTTCCTGTCCATGTGCATGCTTGTCTTGCTATAGGAGTCCACACACAAGCTGGATTTCTGAGCAGGCATTTCATCTCTGAAGACGCCCTCCATGACTGCCAGGGGAGCCCTTCCCACAATCGGATGCTCCTGCCGGCGGCTGCCGCTGTCACTGGATTCAAGGTAGCTGCCAGAAAGACTCCTTAAGCTGCCAAAGCACGAGGTGGAGACTTTGTCGTCCGCAGACTCCCCAATCCTCTCCAGCGTGGAAGCTGAGCTGTGGACTGGAGAGTCCCCAGAGAAGCGCGACGGCGAGTTGGAGCGCATCTGCAGCTTCGCTGACAACAACCACGAGGGGCGGATCCCGTTCTCGCTCACGGCTAGGGGGCTGGTCACAGAGGAGCGGGATGACAAGCTCTGGCGCTGAACGCTCCTCACAAAGGGCCGGGCTGAAAAACCCCCTGCAGAGCACAAACACACAAGTGAGCTCCTCAGACACAGCCTAACAAGGGGCATGAATACAGGCACATAGGGCCTTTGCTCTTTCCCCCCTCCCCAAACTGAGCCAACCTAGTCACCGTCACTTATGAGAACACCTGGAAAGCTATGCAGGTGTTCTCATCCGGCATTCTGTTCCCACACTGGCCAGCCAGATGCCTTCGGGAAGCCCACAAGCAGGGGATGAGCACCACCGAGTCCCCCAGCAGCTGGTAGTCAAAGGCACTCTTTTGCCTTGAAGCAGCCATCAACGGCCTTTACCTCCTCCATGAATATGTCTAATCCCCTTTTAAAGATGTCCAGGTTGGTGGCCATTACTACACCTTGCGACAGGGAGCACAGTTTGACGATGCGCTGTGTGAAGAAGTCTTTCCTTTTATCCAGCCTCGCAACTGCTAAGGAGAATCATGCTGGATCAGGAGGACCCTCCCAGTCCAGCACTCTGCTCTCACAGTGGCCAACCAGCTCGTGCAGGAAATGCACAATGAGGACATGAGTGCAACAGCAGCCTCCCGCTCAAGTTCCCCAATCATTGGTGTACACAGACCTATTGGCCCTGTTCAGACAACGCACTAAACCATGACTTAGTTTAGCTTAGCATGTCATGTGAACTTAGGTGTGTCATGCGAACTATTCCTAACCATGGTGAAGAACTAGTTCAAATATGCTCACGAACCACTTGCTGCAAAAGGATTAGCAGCCTAACCATGGCTTAGCATGTTGACTGAACAGGAGGGTAACATAGCCATCAGAACTAGTAGTAGCCATCAATAGCCTGCTCCTCCTTCATGAATTCGTCTAATCCCCATTTAAAGCCATCCAAAATGGTGGCCATCCCTACATCTTGTGGCAGTGAATTCCATAGTTTGACTATGCGCTGTGTGAATCATAGAATAGTAGAGTTGGAGGGGGCCTATAAGGCCATCGAGTCCAACCCCCTGCTGAATGCATGAATTCAAGGACTTCCTTTATCTGTTGTGAATCTCCCAATTATCAGCTTCATGGGATGACCCCACTGGGTCCTAGTATTATAAGAGCTTGGGGAAAAAGGAGTGTAAAGGGAGACATGATAGAAGTGTACAAAATTATGCATGATGTGGAGAATGTGAATAGGGAGACATTTTTCTCCTCTCATAATACTAAGCCTATATACACCAGTTGCTGGGGAAACATGTGTGGGAGGGTGCTGTTGCACTCATGCCCTGCTTGTGGGTCCCTGGTTGACAGCTGGTTGGCCACTGCGTGAACAGAGTGCTGGACTAGATGGACCCTTGGTCTGATTCAGCATAGCTCTTCTTATGTAAGAGGGAGGAAAATATCTCCTTATCTACTTTTATTTGCCTCTTTTTCTAACCTAAACAATCCCAGCTGTCGTAAGATTTCCCTATAGGGGAGTTGCTCAGGCCCCTTGGTCATTTTAGTTTCCCTTTTCCGCATATTTCCCAAGTCTACAATGTGCTCTTTTAGGAACGGTGACCAGAACTGTCCACAGTATTCTAAGTGTGGTCACACCATAGATTTGTGTAAGGGGAGTATGATCATGGCAGTTTTATTTTCAATTCCTTCCCTAATTATGTCCAACAGGGAATTTGCCACTTTCACAGTAGCTGCACAGTAAATCATTTTCATCCACCACAACTTCCAAGATTCTTTCTTGGTCACTCACTGCAACGTGCATCGCTTTACACTTGCTTATGTTGAACCACATTTACCATTTTGATGCCAATTTTTCCAGTTTGGAGAGATCCTTTTGGAGCTCCTCACAATCCCTTTTTGTTTTAACCACCCTAAACAATTTGGTGTCATCGCAAACATGACCACTTCACTGCCCATACCTAATTCCACATCATTTATTAATAAGTAGAAGTGCATTGACCCCACTGTTTACATCCCTCCATTTGGAGAATTCACCATTTATTCCTACTCTGCTTTCTGTTCCTTAACCAGTTACTGATCCACTGAAGGACATATCCTCTTATTCCATGACTGCTATGTTTGCTTGGGAGTCTTTGCTGAGGGCTTTGTCAAAAACCTTTGAAAGGTCGAATAAACAATGTCTACATGATCACTAGTGTTTACTGACACTCTCAAAGAGCTCTAAAAGGTTAAAAAGAATTCATTCAGCTTCTCCTCAATCTCCTTATCCTCCTTTAGTACTCCTTTAACTCCATTGTCATCCAATGATCTTCCCATCTGGTTTCTTGCTTCTGATATATTTAAAGACTTTTTGTATTGCTGGCCTTGATGTTAGCAATATGCTCTACAAAATGCTTTTTTGCATATATTTTTTGCAAGCTAATGTTACCTTTTCTTTTCATCATTTAGGAAAGACTTCCATTTTCTGAAGGAAGACTTCTGTTCTCGAATAACCTCCTTGATCCTGCTTGTTAACTAGGCTGATGACTTCTTCAACCTGGAAACCTAACCTGTGGTATACAGTCTAGCTGAGCTTATAATATTGCTGCTTTGAGTAACCTTCAAGCATTTTGAAGGGATTCAGCATTCTTGACTCCCCCTTTTTACCAGTTCCCCTCATTTTAGAGAAGTTTCTGAAGTCAAATGTGACTGTTGGAATTCCTTGGCAATTTTCTACTTCCACAGACAGGTTTCTTACCTGTAACTGTCATCTTTCAAGTGGTCATCGGGGCCTCAATTTCAGGAAACTTCCATAGCCGAGAATCGTTTGGGCAAGAACCCTCCCACACACACACACCACAGGTCCCTAGCAGGTTCCCACCCAAACCTCAGCTCTTTGAGATGGCTAACGTGGCCTCGGAGCTGAGGAAATGGGATAAATGGCATTGGTGGTATCCATGTGTGTAAATCGACACCGGAGTGGGGATGGTGGGTGGCTTGTATGAATACGCAGATGACCACTTGAAGAACTACAGTTACAGGTAAGCACCTGTCTTTCTTCTTCATGGTCTCTGTGCATCACACATATGGACGAATAACAAGCTAGGTTACCGACGGTGGGTTGGTGTCACTTCCTCTATTGCAATAAAACCGACCAAACAGCTCGACCGAAAAAGCAGTCTTGTCAAGACCAAACATCAAGTTTGTAGTTGGATATAAAGGTTAGTGACTTTGACCATGTTGCAGCCTTACAGAGGTCATGTAGAGATACATCTTTTCCAAATGCATCAAGTGAGCCCACATCAACTCTGGTAAACCCAATTTAGCCAGTTGATATGCCAGCTTAATAGTGTCTATGATCCAAGAGGCAAACCTCTGAGGTAACACTGGATGTCCTTTATGAGTTGCCCCCATAACAAACAAAGAGGGGCTGAGACTGACAAAAGGCCTTTGTTCTAGATTTGTAAAAAGCTAAGGCTCTTCTGACATCGAGAGTGTGGAGAGTTACTTCCAGTGGTGAAGACGGACTTTGAAAAAAGGCAGGCAGTATGACGCATTGATTAAGATGAAACTCTGATACAACTCTAGGAAGGAAATTAGGGTACATACGTAGGACTGCTTTACTTTTATGAAAGACTAGGAACGGTGCGTTGACCCGGAGAACACGTAACTCTGATGCCCTTCTTGCCATCGTAATCGCCACTGAAAATGCCACCTTCTGAGTAAGCGATCACAGATCGATAGTAGCTAAAGGTTCAAAAGGTTGTAAGTGCTACCAAAACCACCGAAAGATTCCACTGCGGGACAGGCATGCGAACGGGAGGAGCAAGGTTCTTAAGCCCTCTCATAAACTGTCTTGTCAATGGATGTGTGGAAATCGAAAACCCCTGCGACACCGAGACTGCAGCCAAATATAGGCTGATTGAAAAGTATTTTAAGCCCTTTTGAAATAAAGTATATAAAAAAGCTAGAATACCTTCGTGGGAAACATCAATTGGGTCAAAGTTGAGTTTTAATCAAGCCCAGATCTATCTTTAGGTCTGGCTGAGAGCTCAAAGTTGTTTTTAAATCGATGTTGTCTTTGTATGCTGTCTGTTTTTATGTTTTTAAATTTTGTATATCAGTTTTTAATGTTTAAATTCAGCTATGGGGTGGTATAGAAGTGAAATAAATAAATAAATAAATAAATAAAATGCCTGATGTTTCCGCAAATGTAGTGAAGGCTTTCCATTTACTGGTATGGGTTTTCTTTGTTGACAGTCTGTAAGCTGCATCCCCTATTAGTAGGAGCTTCACAGAAAGTGTGGGTATCATGTAGAATCATAGAACAGCAGAGTTGGAAGGGGCCTACAAGGCCATCGAGTCCAACCCCCTGCTCAATGCAGGAATCCACCCTAAAGCATCCCTGACAGATGCTTGTCCAGCTGCCTCTTGAATGCCTCTAGTGTGGGAGAGCCCACAACCTCCCTAGGTCACTGATTCCATTGTCATACTGCTCTAACAGTCAGGAAGTTTTTCCTGATGTCCAGCCGGAATCTGGCTTCCTTTAACTTGAGCTCGTTATTCTGTGTCCTTCACTCTGGGAGGGTCGAGAGGAGATCCTGGCACTCCTCTGTGTGACAACCTTTTAAGTATTTGAAGAGTGCTATCATGTCTCCTCTTCTCCAGGCTAAACATGCCCAGTTCTTTAAGTCTCCCCTCATAGGGTTTTGTTTCCAGATCCCTGATCATCCTGGTTGCCCTCCTCTGATAACGCTCCAGCTTGTCTGCATCCTTCTTGAATTGTGGAGCCCAGAACTGGACGCAATACTCTAAATGAGGGCTAACCAGGGCTGAATAGAGAGGAAATGCAGGTTGCTTACCTGTAACTGTAGTTCTTCGAGTGGTCATCTATGCATTCACACATATGGGCTCTGCGCCTGCGTGGAGACCTGAACCGGAACCTTCCATAGCTTAGGGAAACGTTTTTGGCGGGAACCCCTCCCCCACACTACTGCGCATGTCCCTGGGGTTCCCGCCCTTACCTCAGTTTACAGGAGTCCGACATTGTGCCCCCATAAACATGAGTGTATACTAAATAAAGTCAATTTGTACATTTAACTGTGTCATTTGTAAGTTTCACACCACCAAGTGGGGATGGTGGGTGGGTTGTGTGAATGCATAGATGACCACTCGAAGAACTACAGTTACAGGTATGCAACCTGCATTTCTTCATCGTGGTCTCTATGCATCACACATATGGGCGAGTAGCAAGCTGACATACTTTGGAGGTGGGCTGGTGTATTATTTCAAAACTTCTGAAAGCACCATCCTTCCAAATGAACAGTCCTGTCTGGAACGAGTGTCTAAGCTGTAATGTTTTACAAATGTGGACGGGGTGGACCAGGTTGTGGCCCTACAAACGTCCCGAAGTGGAACACCCCTGTTGAAAGCCACAGATGTTGCCATCGCCCTGGCAGAATGAGCTGTCACAGGAAGTTGTAGCTCTAGCTTGGGTATAGAGTAGGCAAGTTCAATTGTCTCTACAATCCAGCGTGACAACCGCTGACACGACACTGGGAGTCCCTTATAAGGCTCTCCATAACATACGAACAATTGTTTGGTTTTCCTGAAATTATCAGTCCTCGCTTTATAAAAAGCGAGAGCCCTCCTAACGTCCAACATGTGCAGCGATGCGTCTGCAGGTGTTGTAGGATTTGGGAAAAAGGCTGGTAACACTATGTCTTGAGACAGATGAAACGGTGTTACCACCTTAGGTAAGAAAGCTGGGTCTGTACGCAGAATGACCTTGTCATTATGGAAAACTGTGTAAGGAGCATCAATCCTTAGAGCTCTGAGCTCACTTGCGCGCCTTGTCGAAGTTATGGCAACTAAGAAGGCGGTCTTGAAGGTCAAAAGTCTCAAGTCTGTTGTGGCCATGGGCTCAAACGGTTTTCTTATCAGCGCCTGCAAAACAACTGATAAACTCCATGAGGGAACGATGTTCCTAGTTGTAGGTATAGTATTTTAAGTCCTTTTAAAAATGCCTTAGAAGTAGGATGGGTGAAGGGTGAAAACCCGTCCACACCCTTATGATAGGCTGCAATAGCGGCTAAATGCACTCTCATTGAAGAGAGTTTTAGTCCAGCTCGGTACAGTGAGAGTAGGTATTCAAGGATTGTTGAAACAGGACAAGTCTCTGCTGATTGATTACTTTCTGAAACAAATTTAAGGAATCTTTGCCATTTAGCCATGTAGGATTTCCTTGTTGAAGGCTTTCGCGATGCTATCAAGATATTCTGTACAGTCAATTGTACGGTACGGGAGGGTGTGGTGTTCTCCTCCAAGCCGTCATCTTGAGCGTTGACAGGTCCGTGTGTCAAACCTTGCCCTGGTGTCGAGACAAGAGTTTCGGTACCGAAGGTAGTTTGATGTAGGCCCCCCTCGACAGTCGAAGGGCGTGAGGGAACCAAGGCTGGCGAGGCCACCAAGGAGCGATTAAAATGCAATCCGCTCTGTCTACTTGTATCTTGGCTATGACCTTCGTCAGGAGTGGGAAAGGGGGGAAGATGTAGAGCAAGTCCCCTGTCTACGTTCTTGTGAAAGTGTCTCCTAGCGAGTTCTTTCCTCTTCCTGCTCTGCTGCAGAATCTGGTACAGATTGCATTTTCTTCGGTGGCAAAGACATCGACAGCAGGGCGCCCCCAGTACCGAAAGAGGTCTTCTCTTACTTCAGTATCGAGCTCCCATTCGTGGTCGACGTGGAAGGACCTGCTGAGGGAGTCCGCGACGATGTTCTCTTTGCCCGCTACGTGGATCGCAGTCAGGTAAGTCTTTCTTTTTATGCACCAGTTCCAGATTCTGAGTGCAGATCGGGTCAAGGGATGTGATCTCGTTCCACCTTGTCTGTTTATATAGCAGACTACAGTGGTATTGTCCGTCGCGATCAGGACGTTTTTGCCCTCGATGATCTGAGCAAACGACTTTAGTGCATTTTCCACTGCTAGGAGCTCCAGATGATTGATATGTTCCTCTTTCTGTCGAGGAGGCCATCGGCCCTGGGCGGTGAGGGAGTTGCAGTGAGCTCCCCATCCAATCAGAGAGGAATCAGTCGTCACCGAGGGCGCCTCTTGTTGAAAAGGAACTCCCTCTAAGAGGTTTTCCATCGAGAGCCACCACTTCAAGGATGCTCACACCTGCCTCGGTATCGAAAGGTAAGTCTTGTGGGCGTTGCGTCTGAGGTCGAATGTCCTCAAAACCCAATTCTGTAACACCCTCATTCGCAGCCTTGCGAATCTGATTACAGCGGTGGTCGCTGCCATTAGACCTAGCAGTCTTTGGACTGTCCATGCAGAAGGTCTTGCTTGGCTTTCGATGTCGAGAATCAGGTCTCAAAGGGTTCTTGCTCTCGGTAAAGGGAGGTATGCTCTTCCGTCCAGGGATGATAGAGTCACCCCTATAAAGTCTATTGTTCTCTGAGGAGTCAACGTCGATTTGTCCTTGTTGACCCAAAGTCCCAGAGAGTCTAGTAGTGTGAGAGTCGTGACTATGTTGTCCTGGAGCGTATGGCTGTCTTCCGCAACCAGAAGCCAGTCATCTATATATGGATAAATGTGCACCTCTTTTTGTCTTAGGTGTGCACACACTACAGCCATCACCTTCGTGAAGACCCTCGGCGCGGTCGCGAGGCCGAAGGGAAGAACGGTGAACTGAAACTGTCGAGTGTCGATGGCGAAGCGCAGGTAAGTTTGATGCGACTTCCTGATGGAAATATGGAAGTACGCATCCTTCAGGTCTACTACCGCAAACCAAACCCTCGTATACAACAGCTGGAGAATAGACGTAATTGTTGTCATACGGAATTTTTGGGGGGTGATGTACTTGTTTAATTGTCTTAAGTCCATAATCGGTCGAAGACCCCCATCTTTCTTCGGGACTGTGAAGTAGCGCGAAAAGAACCCTTGGTTGATCTCCTCTGCGGGTACAGGCAAGATGGCTCCCTTTGCTAGTAGGGTTTGTACCTCGAGCAGCAGAGGAGGGGACGGCGCTGTTACTTTCACTCCCGAAGAAGGAGGGAGGGTATCGAACTCGATGGCATACCCCGTCTTGATGATGGTGAGCACCCAGGAGTCGGATGTTATGGACTCCCATTGATGGTACATGGGTGCTAGACGGTTGGTGAATGGTAGTAAACCTGGGGCAGGGAAGTCAAAGACGCTGCCTCTTGGTAAAATCCAGCTGACGTCTATTCTGCTGGTAACGGCCTTGGTAAGGCCTCTTTCTTTGTAGCTGCTGTTGCTTGGCAGGCTGCTTGTCATATTGGGGTCGCTGCTGCAACTGTGGGTAAGGCTGTCTTGTCCAGCGCCTTTGCTTGTATTGAGGCATCGGTTGTGAAAACCCCATTTTCCTAGCCGTAGTGCGGGCTTTGTATATTGAGTCTAAAGACTCATCAGTCTTGGTATTAAATAGCCCCTCGCCATCGAAGGGCAAGTTTTCTATTCTTGTTTTAGTTTCGTTAGTAAGGTTAGCAGACCTCAGCCAGGCATGGCGTCGAAGTGCTATTGAACTCATCATAGATTTTGAATGTGAGTCTGTCTGATGTCTTGCGGAATTCAGTTGTAGCCTCGCTATGGCCGTGGCTTTGGATTGAAAGATCCTCGCCAGTTCACGTTTGTCGTCGGGAAGATGGTCACAAAGGGTGCCTATTTTTTCCCATAGGAAAATTTGATATCGCGCCATGGTAGCTTCATAAGCCGAGGTGCGTATTCCTAGTGAGGAGGAGGCATAGACTCTTCTGCCAAGGTAGTCTAGCTTCCTACCTTCCCTGTCAATAGGGGCTGAGTGTATCTTTTGAGACTTGCCCTGCGTCGATTCAACAATTATTGAATTTGGCTTTAGGTGTTGGAATAGGAATTCCGCGTTAGCCTCCTGTATTTTATACACCGCTTCCAGGCTTTTGGAAGTTGGTTGAGCAGCGCACGGCGTTTTCCAAGAGATTTGTGCCGTGCGTTTCAAGGTAGGAGGAAAAGGAATTGCGATGGTAGAGCTCGCCTCCGTCTTTAACACATCGTAAATAGGGTCATCTTCTACTTGTGCAGGTTGTTCGATGTCCAGACATAACGACTGCGCCATTCTGAGGACGTGATCTGAAAAGCTACCCATGTCCTCCGAAGGGGAAGCAGGATCATGGGTGTTTACTATATCATCTGGTGACGGCATCGAAGCTGCGATGGACACCAGCGAATCTGAGTCGGATCTGTACTCATCGGAATTGGTTGCAACGCTTGTTCATGGTGCGGTACCGAGGACGATGCAGTAACCCTCGGTATCAAAGTCTCCGTTCTGCTACGGTGCCCTGATGTTGTCGGAGCCCGAGGTGAAGAAAGTTGGACAATCCTGGTAGGGTTAGGAGGGTGTGCGTAGTACTCCTCCTGTCTACATCCCTCTGGATAGTATTCCTGGGGTCGGTAATACTCCCAGTCATACAAGTCCTGTCTATGATATCCCGAGTATTGGGAAATTCGATCATAGTCTGGTCGAGAGGGTGCAGGCCTCTCCCGATGAACAGGCCACACCTGTACCGTAGGCTGAAGTCCTTGTTCTTGTGCGACAACACATGGTACGGAGATGGCTGATATCGAGTCATGGATCTCTCCCTCCGACATTAAGCTTCTGGCCGTCGGTATGGGAGTCGGTACCGATAAGTTTTCTGGTACCGAGGTTTGTGTCGGTACCGTAATCGGTCTTGATATGGTAACGGGCCTAGGCGATGCCGTTGTTATGGTCGCAGCCCTAGAGGAGGAGTGTTTGTCGACCTCCTTCCTCTTCTTCTTCTTTTTGGCTTGTTCTGCCGATTTTGGGGTCCGCGCCTTTTGGGCAATCTTTTTGGCTGCGGATACCGCAAGGGATCGACCTGGCGTCAGGGGTATGGCCCTGTTTTCCGCCATCATCTCCTCAGTAATCACGAAAGACTGAATTTCAGGGCTGCGGTCCCTGCTCATTGTCCTTGAGGAGGATTTTTCCACGTGCTTTTGAGGCGTGGGTTTGGTAGGCTTCAGAGCTTTTTCCCAAAGCACGGAGCGAAGTCTGTCCGCCCTATTTTTGCGGGTTTGCTTGGTAAATGCCATACAGTGATGGCACTGCTGAACTTTGTGGCTTTCTCCTAGACAAACTACACAAAGTTAGTGTCCGTCTTTCGGCGGTAGTTTAGCGCCACATTTGACGCATTTTCTGAAAGGGGCCTTCACGGCCATGCGCCTGCGATCTGAGGATCGCTCAGAGGGAAAGGAGAAGAGAGGAATGTATACAAAGAAAGATTTAATATATATATATATATTTAATAGAAAAGGAGAGAGAGAAGAAAGAAGAAACATTATCTACAACAGTTTGAGCAGTTTGAAAAAGATAAGAGATTTTCAGAGAAAAACGCTAGAGGAACGGTTTCAAGGTCTGTGCACAATGGCGGACGACGAAAAACTGAGGTAAGGGCGGGAACCCCAGGGACATGTGCAGTAGCGTGGGGGAGGGGTTCCCGCCAAAAACGTTTCCCTAAGCTATGGAAGGTTCTGGTTCAGGTCTCCGCGCAGGAGCAGAGCCCATATGTGTGATGCATAGAGACCACGATGAAGAACCAGTACCTCACGTGATTTGGAAGCTATACTTCTATTAATGCAGCTCAAAATAGCATTTGCCTTTCTTGCAGCCATATCGCACTGTTGGCTCATATTCAGCTTGCAATCTACAACAATTCCAAGATCCTTCTCATTTGTAGTATTGCTGAGCCTAGTATCCCCCATCTTGTAACTGTGCATTTAGTTTCTATTTCCTAAATGTAGAACTTGGCATTTATCCCTATTAAATTTCATTCTGTTGTTTTCAGCCCAGCACTCCAGCCTATCAAGATCACTTTGAAGTTTGTTTCTGTCTTCCAGGGTAATAGCTATCCCACCCAATTTTGTGTCATCTGCAAATCTGATAAGCATTCCCTGCACCTCCTCATCCAAATCATTAATAAAAATGTTGAAGAGCACTGGGCCCAGGACTGAGCCCTGCGGTACCCCACTTGTTGCCTCTCCCCAGTTTGAGAAGGTTCCATTGATAAGTACTCTTTGAGTCCGATTCTGTAGCCAACTGTGAATCCACCTAATAGTTGTTCCATCTAGTCCACTTTTAGCTAGTTTGTTAATCAGAATGTCATGTGGTACTTTGTCAAAAGCTTTGCTGAAGTCAAGATATATGACGTCCACAGCATTCCCACGGTCCACAACTCATTCAAGGAAATTAGGTGTTCTTTGACCATTTCTTTATCAATCTCAAACTGTAATCCTGCCCCCTCAACTTCTGCTTCACTTTTTCCAGGGGGGTCATAGACCCGCTTTTGGGAGAAGACCGAGGCAAAGTAGGAATTGAGCACTTCAGCCTTTTCTTTGTCGTCTGTTATCAATTTGCCATCCTCATTAAGCAGTTGAACCACCATTTCTTTCCTCTGTCTTTTACTACTCACGTATCTGAAGAAAGCCTTTTTATTGCTTTTAGCATCCCTCGCTAATCTCAGCTCATTCACAGCTTTAGCCTTCCTGACGCCATTTCGACACTTCTGCGCCACTTGTCTGTACTCTTCTTTTGTAGCCTGGCCTTCCTTCCACTTCCTATATGTATCCCTTTTTGTTTTCAGGTCATCTCTAAGCTTTTTGTGGAGCCACATTGGTTTCCTCTGTTGTCTTCTATCTTTTCTCCTTGTTGGAATTGTTTGTAACTGTGCCTTTAAAATTTCCTTTTTTAAATACTCCCACCCATCCTGCAAATTCTGCATGCTGTCAGCCCAAGGTCAGTAGGTTGGGGTGGCAGGTTCAGCCTTTGTCTTTGGATAGGTGGTTCAGTATCGGTGGAAGGCGAACAAAATTTCCTCGGGCTGACTTGAGTTGAGCGGCCACCATGCCTGCTGTAGCCACCACATGATGAGGATGCAATCCGCCTTCTCTGACCTGATCTTTATTATGACTCTTCAAACCAACAGGATTGGTGGAAATACGTAGCAAAATTCTCTTTCCCATGATCAAAGAAAAGCATCCCCAAGGGAGCCCTGACCAAGTCCCGACCTCGTACAGAAATGGGGATGAACCACCGTCTCGCGCGATGCAAAGAGGTCTATAGATGGGATACCCTAGAGATCCAATAGCCAGTAAAGGACACTGCGTGAGAGCTGCCATTTTTGGGTCTCCACGGAAGCATGGCTCAGACCACCCGCAAGCAGGTTCTTCTTTCCTGCAATATGAGCTGCTGTAAGAAGAATTTCTGTCCAACATCAAAAATCAGTTTCAAAGACCCGGAGTGCTTTCTTGACAATTGACAGCTAATAGCTCTAGGTAGTTTATGCAGCTCTCTTTCTTCAACCATTGGCCCTGTACTGTAAGGTTGCGGCAATGGGGGCCCAACCAATGATGGACGTGTCAGTCCAAGGCGGCTCTGGTTGTTGGAAAGGGAGTCCTTGAAGAAGATTGTCCCCATCCCTCCACCAAAGCAACGTGTGGACAACTCTGTTCAGAATAACAATGTTGACTCGACATCCATTTCGAGTGTTTGGGAATGTTCTGATGAACCAATTTTGAAGTGTTCTCATTTTCAAACGTGCCCACTGCACTACCAATGTCAAGGCCACCATGAGACCGAGCAGACATTGGATGGAAAAAACTGTAGTCCTTTGATGATCGTACAGGGTTGATGCCATGGGTGCCAGGACTGCTGTATGAACCTCAGGGAAGTAAGCCCTTCCTGTTATTGCGTCCAGAACAGCTCAGATGAAAGGGATTGTTCGGAACAGTTCTAGTCTCGATTTTTCCATGTTGAAAACCAACATGAGATCCCTCAAGAGGATTCAGGACCATAGTGGTGGCGGATCTTACTTCTCTCTGAGACAGAGCAACAATTAGCTAGTTCTCAAGATACGGATATATCTTGACTCTGAGCATCCAAAGGTGTCCACATATCACCATGCACTGTGAACACCCTCGGAGCTGTGGCTAATCCGAATAGGAGGCCTTTGAACTCGAACATGTCGCTTCCATTAAGAAAACAAAGGTATCTGTGATAAGCTGGGTGAAGCTGGCATCCTTTGGATCCACCATTGTAAAACAGAGACCTTTTCTCAGCAGAGGCAGGATGAGTGCTAAGGTGACGATGAGAAATCTCTTTGGTGTTATATAAGCGTTCAGAGGTCCAAAATAGGATGAAGTCCCCAATCCCACTTCAGTATTGTGAAATAATGGGAGAAGAACCCGTCGCTCTCCCAGTACAGACTGATTTTTCGAATACCCCTACCCCACCCACCCATCCACCCTTTTCTTTTCTTTTTTTAATAAAAAGGCCATCTCTGAGCTTAGAATTTCTGATGGTGGAGTGAGTTTCACAGTACCAAGATGAGGGAGGACATTGAATTCTATCTTGCAGACAAGACAAACAATTCTGAGGACCTAGGTGTCCATCATTACTAAAGTCCAATAGCAGAAGAAGTAACTTAGGGTGTTTCCAAATCAAGGCTGAGTCGTGAGTGAGTCAAAGTCGGCGCTTGAGGCATTCTCTGTGGGTGTTCTTTGCTGACAGGACATACCATCCATGTCCCTTTTTCACTGATATTGCGCCGTATTGTATATGAAACTGCACTCTTGCCTTTGGCAGAACTGTTAAGTAAAAGGCTGATGAAACCAACAACAATATTTGTACGATTGCTGCTGCTGTGGCTGCATTTGCCCAATCCCCACCTTTTTTGCTGTGGATGTTGCTTTTTGGATCATGTCCATTGACTCATCACTTCTTAAATCGAAAAGTCCCACACCATCAAAACGCAAATCTTCAATTCTTGACTGTGCCTCAGGTGTCAGGCCGGCAGACCTTAGTCAAGCATGACTCCTCAGTGCAATTCCACCAAGCTTCAACTTTGCTCTGCAGGCCGCTTTTGATGCCAGACAATGTTTATCTGTTGCCTAGATAATTTCAGTGCTTCTGTTTGGAAAACTCTTCCCAACTCTCTCCGATCTTCAAGGTAAACATCCAGGTAAAGAGGACACATTTTCCTAAAGAAAGAGCTGGTATCATGCCATCATTGTTTGGAAATTGGCCATGAGGAGAATCAGGGAGGCCAATGAGTAAATTTTTCTTCCCAAGCCTTCTACCTTCTTTGTCCACCGGCGCAGCATGAGGCTCCTGTGAGTGTCCTTCTGAGGATTCCATAATAACTGAGCTCAGTTTAGGATGGATAAACAAGAACTCAGCACCCTTTTTCTGAATGCAGTACAGAGACTCCAATTTCTTTGAGATCAGAGTCATGGAAGATGGGGCCTTTCTTGACTGCTGGACTATTTGAAGCAAGGTTAGTAAAAACGGTATTGATACCAGCACCAATGACTCCATAAATAATGCATCAAACACCAGGCCCTGCATGCGTTCAGTGGGTTGGTGCGTGTCAGTTCCAAGAGCTTGCGCCATTCTGATCAGTAAAGTCTGCTATATCCTCAGATATGTCCAGCGACTTTATTGACGGCGGAACTGAAGAGGGTGAGGATGAGTCAGAACACCAGTCCTTTATTGATTGTGGGGATGACTCCCAATCGTGCCGTTTGTCAACTTGAGCTGGTGGTGTCGGTGGAAGCCACTTGAAGGGCAGTGTCCCGCCATGTGCTCTTAACCTGCTGCAGTTTGTTGCTCAGAGATGTAAATCTCCGCAGAACAGGAGGACAAACTTCGTTCTCCCGTGAAGGCAGGACAATGTCGCTGATGGTGGTGGCTGAAACCTAGGCAAAGTTATGCCCAGATATCTTGCCCTCTCCCAATACATGTCGTGGTCCTTGCACCAGTCATTGTAGTAATAGTGATAAGTTGGAGCAGCAGACCATTCTGAGGATCCATCCCAATCTCGGGTAGGAGACTGAGATCTCTCTGCACTGTGTCTGTCCCTTAGAAAATCTCCTCTTTCACTCTTTCACAGAATCAGGTGGTCACGGAGCATTTGGGGATACTCGAGGTGTTGTTAGCCTCGGTGCTGATGTGTTTCCCAGGGGGAAGGATCTCTTATTTCTCTTTCCGAACTGCCTGAATCATAGAATCATAGAATCATAGAATAGCAGAGTTGGAAGGGGCCTACAAGGCCATCGAGTCCAACCCCCTGCTCAATGGAGGAATCCACCCTAAAGCATCCCTGACAGATGGTTGTCCAGCTGCCTCTTGAAGGCCTCTAGTGTGGGAGAGCCCACAACTTCCCTAGGTAGCGGATTCCACCGTCGCACTGCTCTAACAGTCAGGAAGTTTTTCCTGATGTCCAGCCGGAATCTGGCTTCCTTTAACTTGAGCCAGTTATTCCGTGTCCTGCACTCTGGGAGGATCAAGAAGAGATCCTGGCCCTCCTCTGTGTGACAACCTTTTAAGTATTTGAAGAGTGCGATCATGTCTCCCCTCCATCTTCTCTTCTCCAGGCTAAACATGCCCAGTTCTTTCAGTCTCTCTTCATAGGGCTTTGTTTCTAGACCTCTGATCATCCTGGTTGCCCTCTTCTGAACACGCTCCAGCTTGTCTGCGTCCTTCTTGAATTGTGGAGCCCAGAACTGGACGCAATACTCTAGATGAGGCCTAACCAGGGCCGAATAGAGAGGAACCAGTACCTCACGTGATTTGGAAGCTATACTTCTATTAATGCAGCCCAAAATAGCATTTGCCTTTCTTGCAGCCATATCGCACTGTTGGCTCATATTCAGCTTGTGATCTACAACAATTCCAAGATCTTTCTCGTTTGTAGTATTGCTGAGCCAAGTGTCCCCCATCTTGTAACTGTGCATTTGGTTTCTATTCCCTAAATGTAGAACTTGGCATTTATCCCTATTAAATTTCATTCTGTTGTTTTCAGCCCAGCACTCCAGCCTATCAAGATCACTTTGAAGTTTGTTTCTGTCTTCCAGGGTATTAGCTATCCCACCCAATTTGGTGTCATCTGCAAATTTGATCAGCGTTCCCTGCACCTCCTTGTCCAAATCATTAATAAAAATATTGAAGAGCACTGGGCCCAGGACTGAGCCCTGCGGCACCCCACTCGTTGCCTCTCCCCAGTTTGAGAAGGTTCCATTGATAAGTACTCTTTGAGTCCGATTCTGTAGCCAACTGTGGATCCACCTAATAGTTGTTCCATCTAGCCCACTTTTAGCTAGTTTGTTAATCAGAATGTCATGTGGTACTTTGTCAAAAGCTTTGCTGAAGTCAAGATATATGACATCCACAGCATTCCCACAGTCCACAAGGGAGGTTATCCTATCAAAAAATGAGATCAAATTAGTCTGACAGGATTTGTTCCTGACAAATCCATGTTGGCTTCTAGTAATCACTGCATTGATTTCAAGGTGTTTACAGATTGACTTCTTTATAATCTGCTCCAGAATTTTCCCAGGGATGGATGTCAGACTGACTGGTCTGTAGTTCCCAGGTTCCTCCTTTTTGCCCTTTTTGAAGATAGGGACAACGTTAGCCCTCCTCCAGTCGTCCGGCACCTCACCCGTCTTCCATGATTTTGCAAAGATAATAGACAAAGGTTCTGAGAGTTCTTCCGCTAGCTCCTTCATTACTCTTGGATGCAGTTCATCGGGCCCTGGGGATTTGAACTCATTCAAGGAAATTAGGTGTTCTTTGACCATTTGTTTATCAATCTCAAACTGCAATCCTGCCCCCTCAACTTCTGCTTCACTTTTTCCAGGGGGGTCATAGACCCGCTTTTGGGAGAAGACCGAGGCAAAGTAGGAATTGAGCACTTCAGCCTTTTCTTTGTTGTCTGTTATCAATTTGCCATCCTCATTAAGCAGTTGAACCACCATTTCTTTCCTCTGTCTTTTACTACTCACGTATCTGAAGAAAGCCTTTTTATTGCTTTTAGCATCCCTCGCTAATCTCAGCTCATTCACAGCTTTAGCCTTCCTGATGCCATTTCGGCACTTCTGCGCCACTTGTCTGTACTCTTCTTTTGTAGCCTGGCCTTCTTCCACTTCCTATATGTATCCCTTTTTGTTTTCAGTTCATCAATAAGTTTTTTGTGGAGCCACATTGGTTTCCTCTGTTGTCTTCTATCTTTTCTCCTTGTTGGAATTGTTTGTAACTGTGCCTTTAAAATTTCATTTTTTAGATACTCCCACCCATCCTGCACTCCTTTTCTTTTTAGGCTCCCTTGCCACGGGACCTTACTTATTATAGTTCTGAGTTTATTAAAATCAGCTTTCCTAAAATCCAGAGTACGTGTATGGCTACGCTCGACTTTTGTCTCCTTCATAATCAAGAATTCAAGTATGACGTGGTCACTTTCCCCCAGAGTTCCCGTAACTGCCACTTTATCCACTAAGTCATCCCTATTGGTCAATAACAAGTCAAGGATTGCCGATCCTCTAGTTCCTTCCACCACTTTCTGTAGGAGAAAGTTATCACCCATACATGTCAGGAATTTCTTGGAAGGGCCGCTTTTGGCAGTAATGGTCTCCCAACAGATATCAGGGTAATTGAAGTCTCCCATCACTACTACATCACACTTCCTTGAAACACTGGCAATTTGTTTCTCAAAAGTTTCGTCCTCGTCTTCTCCTTGATTGGGTGGTCGGTAGTAGACTCCGATTATCATATTCTTTTTATTCCTAGCCCCATTTATTTTAATCCAGACGCTCTCGACGGGGCTCCCAATCTCATCCGCCTGTATTTCTGTGCAGGGATAGGCATTTTTAACATATAGTGCAACTCCACCTCCCTGAGCCGAGGTCGGCCTCAGCATCAGTGCACACTGACTCGGTGCTGACACTGATGTCGGTGTCAAATGTAGCAGAAGCAGTAGCAGGGACAACAAAGACGGAGGCAGGGCCCTCTTATGTCTGCTTGGATCCGTTTTCTTTCTATTTTTCTGGCCCTTAGGTGCGGATTTTTGTTCCCTGGCTCCCTGTGAGATCTTTTTAGCCGTGGCAATATAGCTAAAGCTCCACCAGAAGTAGGTGGGTCCGTCCGACTAAGCTTTAGATCAAAGGGAGCTTTGGGAGGCAGGCTGAGGGCAACACATTCCTGAACTTTGTCAATCTTTTCTCTTGCTTCGTTGCTCCAATGATTCAGGAGCCTCAACAGCCTCCAATGCCTTTCTCCAGAGGACTGCTTTAAAGTGGTCTGAGCGATGCTGACAGGTTTGTTTCGAAACCCCCCAGCAATGTGGACAAGATTCCACCACATGGGCACCCCCAAGGCAAAATAACATAAAGCGTGCCTGTCAGTTGGAGGTAACTTATTCCCACATTTAATGCACTTTTGGAAAGGCACTTTCAATGCCACATGCAGCCCAAAGTAAGTCCAGAATGAGGGGAAAAGGTAGGGTGGGGGTTGGAGTGATGAAAGTGAAGGAAAAAATTAGTAAAGACAAAAAGTTTGAAGAAATTCTTAGCTTTCTCATAAAAAAAAATAACACTCAACAGAGCAGGAAGTTCCCCTACAAGGGAGCCGGTTCAGCAGTCAAAAGAGAACTGAGGACTGGGTGGGATCCCGTTGGGATGTGCACCGGGGGGGGGGGGGGAGGGGGAGCCATTCCCTGCCAAAACTATTCCCAGTTATGGAAGTTTCCCGAAATCAAGGCTCCACACAGGCACAGAGCCCATATGTGTGATGCACAGAAGCCACGAAGAAGAAATATATTAAATCTGATAGCACTGTGGTCACTATTTCCAATTGTTCAACATTCACATCTGGGCAATAGCACTTAAAATTAAATCCCTCTGGTTGGTTCCATAACTAACTGTTCAAGGGCACAGCTGTCCAGACACACCTGGATGAACCTGGACCTATTTCAATCAGGCTTTTAGCTGAGATGTGTCACTGAGTGCTTTGGCCGCCTTATGGATGACCTATGCCAGGAACTGGATGGGGGAAGCGTAGCCACAGTAGTCCTGGACGTCTTGGTGGCTTTCAATATCATCAACCATGGAATCCTATTAGACTGCTTGGTGGAGCTGGGCCTTGGGGGTAGATTGTACAGCACTGGTTCCAGTCCTTTCTGTTGGGCTGCTGGCCTATAATGTCCCACGGGGATCTTTCTTGTCCTCTATATCATTTATGCTGGTCCATGACCGAAATAATAAACTGAAACTATATCACTTAATATCTCTGGGAGGTGCCACTAACATGCAGTTAACACCCAGCTCTATTGTTCTCTGTCACCTAATATTGAGGAAGTGGCTGATGCCCTTGAACCCTAATGGGCTGGACGTGGATGAACAGGTAGAGATTAAATCCCAACACAGACAGAGTTGCTGTTGGTGAGTAGAAAGTCAGGCTCATGGATTGGGATTCAACCTGTTCTAGAAGGAGCTGTGCTCTCCCTGGAAAATCCGTAGCTTGGGAGGGTCCATTGACTGCATGCTACGCTGTGCTGCCCTGGATTGCCAGGCAGCAGCCATCACGAGGAATGCATCTCCACCACTACGTTTAGCACGCCAGCTGCGGCTTTGCCTGAGTATGATGTGGCAACAGTTACCATGCCTTGGCCACACCACGTTTAAACTATTGCAATGTGCTCTTCTTAGGGCTCCCCTTGAAGAGCCATCTGGAAGCTTGAGTTGGTGTGAAACGTGGCAGCTAGGCTGCTAACCAGTGCATGGTATCAAGACCCTATCATCACCCTGATAGCAGAAGGTCTGCCCTGGTTTCCAGCCCCAATTCAAGCTATTCATTCTAACCTTTAAAGCCCCTGAACAGCACAGGGCCTGGCTATCTCCCTGTAAACCTGTCCAATTATTTAGATCTACAGAGGCGGCATTTCTGAGGACACCGCCGTGCTTGGAGAGCATGCCCAAGAGGTATCCTGTCCCCCCCACTGGACGATTTGTCCTCAGAGCAAGACTCAGAGCTCCCTGCAGCTGCCGAGGCTCAGGACCCCCCCAAGGCCAGAGGGTCTGGAGCGGCCAGGGCCCTCAACAATGCCTGCCCATGACTGGCCCCCACGAGAGAAAGGGGGAGCCACTTCAGAGGCAGAAGAGGAGAGACCCCGGACCCCCAGTGGAAGAGCTCCCCTGCCATGATCATTCACGAAGGTCTGCAGCAGATCCCGAAGAGTTAACCCAGAGCAGCACAGCACCCTCAGGAGCACACGCACCATCATCTTCACTCCTTTCCCCCATCAGCTCCACGGATTCGGAGAGAGAAGCCAGCGATGTGCGTCTGGAGGAGGCTGCGGAAGCAATGCTGGGCTGTTTGCTGCCTGGAAGCCGACTCACCCAGTGCTCACCTAGTGAGGAGCTTGTGGAGCCTGCGGAAGGAGACAGGTGTTGTGGTCAGACAGGAGGCGTCAGAAGAGACAGGACAGGCGCCAAGCCACGGACCAAGAGGAACAAGCAGCACTTTGTGCGCATACCAGGGCAGGATCCAATCAGAGCTGCCACAGGAAAAGATGCACTGTTATCCAGGGACATAGACTGAGTCTGAGGGGTGTGTGTGCGTGATGGTCTCAGCCTCATCCCGGAGATCAGAACTACCGATTAGTTACAGTGCACAGCCAGCAGCAGGGGGGCAGGCACTTCTCAGGGACGCGAGGAGAGCATAATCCATCTCGCCTGAGCTCTCCGAACGGCCTTTGCTGCTCCACACACAACCTCAATCTGCCCCCGGGAAGGGAGACAACGGTCTTTCCACTTCCTTCCACTACAGAGACACTGTACGGAAAAAGAGGTGGCTGCTCCTAGGTGGGACTGGACGTTTCTTTTCCCACACAAGGTCTCTGGTAAGGAAGGGAAGAAACAGAAAGGTTTCCTTTTCCAGGGCCATATGGAAGTTTGCATTTGCACACGGGGTACAGCTGCAAACCAGCAATTCAGAGCTAAAAAAACATAAAACAGCTAAGTCAAGAAACAGGAAGACATGGACATAAAGAAAGAAAACCTTCTTTGGCCACCTCCGTTCATAGAAATCCCCCACATGCTGCCAGTGAATCCTTTTATTTTGAATTTAATGGGATTGGGGGGGGAATAATGTCCAGGTAATTAATTGAAGGGAAATTTATTTTGGAGAAGGATCTGGATTGTTTGGGTGGGAAATTAATTCGGGGTAATGGATAAATTTCTTGAAGAACTGATCTGGATAATCTGGAGTGCAAATTAACCAGATAATTTGGCATGATTTGGATGGGGAATTGGCTCTCCTGTGTGCAATTTAAACTCTGAATATGCAAATATGCATATACGTTATCCTACAGATATTTTAGGTAAATTTCAGCCCTGGGTCATCTTGGTCTCTAACAACACTCCTGCATTGTTGCTGAGAGGCCAAAAAGTGAGGGAACACACTTATTCATACTACTGAGTGGGGGGTGGGGTGCAGGTTCCAGCCGGAAAACGATGTCGGTGTCTTCCAATAGAAGGAACAGAGCAGGAACATCGGAGCACAACACAAGAGCCCAGTGAAGCACCAAGGGGACATAGAAGGGCTGAGAGCCTTAAGAAAACAGGGAAGCTGCCTAGAAAACTCTCCAAGTCAAGGAGCAACGTCGGCAGACAGGTGGCCGGCTTCCCAAACACCAGACGGGATCATTTCAACTGACCTGGGAATTTCTCCCACGGCACAGTGTCCTTCTGGACAAGGCATCCCAATACCCATCCAATGGAGGAAGCCAGAGAACAGCTGCCACCGCTCCAGACATTTACCTGCCACAGAGCTGTTGGCTGACCAGGAGGGAATGGCTGTCCGCCTCTGATAAAAGAGGATGTAGGCCGTCTGCTTGCACACTTCATTTTCATCCAGCTGCTGCACATCACTATCATCGAAACAGTACCAGAGGCCATCAATGGAGTTCTTGCAATAGGCTGCAAGGGAATGCCAGTGTTAGGGGAGAGGCTCCATGCAGCCACGGCTGCCTGACTCCCCCCCCCCCCATCCTCCTCCCAAAAGAGGGAGGGGGAAATGAAGCTGTCAGGCTGAGCAGCAGCATGTGTTACACTCTGCAAGGCGCAATGGAGGATGCCCTCCAAAGACCAGGAAAACTAGCTCTGTCTAAAGACCAAAAGGACTTTAGAGGGGCTCTCTCAGCAAGCCAGAGGAAATCCCAACATTTCTCTGGCCCCTCGGTAACTTCCTTATTCAAAGAATGAGCCAGGAAGACTGCAAGCCATGGGCCAAATGGAAAACTGCCCCGAGTAGTGCCTGACTAGGAGCACCGCCCAGTCACCTGTGTAGTGCCCCCCCTGCATGGTGCCATGGTGGTTGCACACGGCATACAGGTCATAGATGAAGTCCTCCGGGTCTCTGCCCAGGCCGTAGGGACGCCTCCAGGGGGACCAGTGAGATGGCAGGCTCCAGCTGCTCTGGCTTCGTTTCACGACGTGAGGCGTCATGTCCAGGCCAGTTAGAGGGAACCGAACCATGTTTTGGAGCTTCATCCTTCTGTCTGCTTCCTGTTGGCAGAGGCAAGAGCAAGCTCCGTGGCAGCGCCTGGGAGGAGCTGTGTCAGCCAAGCCCTAGGGAGGTAGCCAAGCCCTCCTGCACACACCCCTCCCCATGCACACACCCCCAACATCAGAGGCTGCTCAGGCAAAGGCAACACTGAATGGGAGAAGCCTCCAGATCCTGGTGCCCCCAGAGGCAGCTCCTGCCAGAGGAGTCCAGCCCTCCTCCTCCCCACCACGAACTGAGGTGGAGGAAGCCAGGCTGCCCCTGCATGGAACAGCCCACACAACTGTCAAGAGGCAACCGCCTGTGCCAGCAAAACCCAAAGCCAGGGCCAGCCCTCTCCTGCAGAGGCCTGTCCCCCACCCCCACCCCCACCCCGCCACGCCACGCCTTTCACCTGTCGGAAGCGCTTCAAGTGAATGATGAGGACATCAGGCAAGGTCCAGAGGCTCAGCGTGATGCTCCCTTGCTGCAGCTGCTTACAGTGGGGGCAGCGCCAGGCATCGTCCGGAGCCAGCTGCAAGCAGAGAGACGCCAGTGCTCTCAGACACGCCCCACCCCGCCCTGCCCTCCCCCGCTGGCCAATGGCCCTGAAGGGGACGGACCAGGGCGGTGCCTCAGAAGCAGGGGAGAGGGAAAGGGAGGGAAAGAGATACTCAGCCATCCTCCAGAGGGGCTGTGCATTTTTGCGGTCTGAGAGTGTACCATTCATTTTGTCTTGTGTCTTTGTAGGAGACTGTTAGATTTTATACATTCAAATCGAGATGGCAGGCAAAGCAGCCATACCACGCCCCAACCCACAGCCCAGGCCAGCATCACCCTGAACTTTCAGGAGAGAAGGAGAGAGAGAGAGAGAGAGAGAGAGAGAGAGAAGCAAGCAGGCAGCCAGGCAGCCAACAGACAATGCAAGGAAGAGGCAGCCTTTGGGCAAAAAGGACAGCAAGAGCTGCTCTGGCCACGAAGGGTGATAGCTTTGTTGTGATGAACAGTCCAGAAGATGAACTGAGAGGGCACGGGTTCTCTCACCTGCTCCTCTTTGGTGTAGAGCTGGAAACACTGTGACAAGGTGCACGACTGAGGCTGATGATGGAGCTCCCTCTGCTGGCGGACACTCTCTGCGTCTGGGACATATTCATCCTCCACATTGATGAACAAACTGCAACAAGGAAGTGTGGAATTTACCTCTCCGCTCTGGACTTGTAGGCAAGCCAGCAGCACACGCAAGGGGAGGAGTGAGGCTCTGCAACCCCTTCAGAAACCCAAGGAAGCTCTCTGCACAAGATCACTGGTGTGAGAGCCAGTGTGGTGTAGTGGCTAAAGTGCTGGACGGGGAGTCAGGAGATCTGGGTTCTAGTCCCCACTCGGCCATAGAAACCCACTGGGTGACTTTGGGCCTGTCACAGACTCTCAGCCCAACCCACCTCACAGGGCTGTTGTTGTGAGGATAAAATGGAGAGGAGGAGGATTATGTATGCCGCCTAGGGTTCCTTGGGAGGAAAAAAGGCGGGATATAAATGCAAAAATACATACATAATACATCACTGGGCACCCAGTCCACAGCAAACCTTGGAGGCTACGACTCCAACCCTAACAGAGTCTACACCAGCTTAGGACCAGCTTAGTGAGGCAGGGGATTCCCCCCACAGCAGCCGCTGCGGCGTAGGCATGTGGGGAAAGGACGCCTGCTGCTGCCCCACTGCCTTATTAGGAAGAACACGATACATACTACTCTTTCGTCTCCTTGTCCCATTCCACGACTAACTTCACGTGAGGGGTCCCACCTTGCCCACAGGACTTCAGGGCTCTGCAAAGAAAACATTGTACTAATTAAAAATCAAAGATGTTGCATATGGAAGCCCCTCGTGCATTCACCAGTGGCCACGTTCAGACGACGGCAGGCTTCTTACCCAGCCCACAAACCCTACTGCAAGTCACGAGTTGCAGGGTGGGTAAGAAGCACCCCTCCCCTGTACCACGTTCAGATAATACAGCAACCTGAGCTGCACTGCAGGTAACTGTGCAAATCACAGTCATGTAACCGGCAGCGCGGGAGTAAGGAAAGAACCCATGATTCCCCTCCCACATCCCTTCAAACCCAGGCTCTGTGTGTGTGTGTCTCTCTCTCTTTCTTGCACACGCAACGAAAGAACCTGCCAAACCCATCGTGGAAAACCATAAGCAGGAACCCAGCTGGGGCCTGGAACCTGTCCATTCAGACCTGGCGGCATCATCACAGGCAGCACGCTGAAGAGGAGCCAGGAGCCAGTTCGCGGAAACAGCTTCCTCCCTCTCCTCTCATCAGGACAAGCAGCAATCCACGCAGAGCCAAAGCGAGGCTAGGCAGACGCGAAGTCTCTGCTCCTGAGGAAAGGCATGCCACAGAGCCCCGCACCAGGCTCCCCTGCTGCCAGACCGAGCGAGAGGCCCTCCGCATGTTCTGCGTTCCCGTTCCCCAGGCCCGTAAGACGCCTGTTCCCATGTCTCTCCACTCACACCCTCCACAAAGAAAGAAATCATGCTCACCGTTCCACCATTAAGTGGCAGAGAGGCCGTTCTTCCTGAGGTAACAGGTATGTTATGCCCACAGCACTGACCACTCGCAAGCTGAATGGACAGACCTATATTGAACAGTAGAAGAGAGGTGAAGTTGAGTCCATTCTGAGAAGGCGGTGATGACGGGTCGAATAGCATTCGCTTCTCCTGTTTTCACACAGAAGAGCCTGCTATATGGGGTCCCTGTTGGGTGTGGCGGCCATGCAATCACTTCCAACTCATGCACACCAGTCCTGTGGCCCACCAATCAGATGGACAGACTGCACAATCCAAAGCCCATCCACTGAAAAGATGCACATTAACAGCCCAGCACCTACTCTAAGTGGCAAACCTTCTCTTCCTCCCTTGGGTCTCCACATTACTCCAACGTAATGAGCAAAAAAGAGCAGCAATTTCACATGGAGCACTTGTGGGGCTGCTGATTATACTCTTGGCATGGTCAATTCCTCCAGTAACTGAAAATGTCAGCAGCAATGTCACTTTTTAAAAAACCCGCAACTAGATTGACCTTTACTACTTTAAATTTGTTCCCTCCAACTGAGGTGCACAAGGCCCAGCGCTGGTCTCTCTTACCTGAACACAGGCGGAAGGCCGTAGAAAATACTGCATCTTCTCCAAGATCTCCTTCTGCAGAAGGTCCCAAGGAATGGTCTTCTCTAAATGCAGCACAAAGGGCTGGCCAAGTCTGTGGTGGGGAGAAGGACCATTAAACTGGCAGGTGGCCCCACCTCAGGCCACGAGAAAAGGATTTCCAGCCTCTTGTTTAGATTTAAGAAGAAAAATGAAGGTACCGAAAACTGTTAACATATTCATTTCAGTACACCTAAGGAGTGATGTTGTCATGTAATATGTGCATGCATACTTCCTCTGAAGAGTCGCCTGAAAACATGAATTACAATTCTGAATGCCCAATCCTACTAGTATTGCATCTGTTAATTATGTTACTAATTAATCTTATTAAAGCGTGCATTTTTAGAAACGGACAATTTTTCGGCCTACATCAGTGTGTGCGCCCCACTGCAGTAAGAAGAGATCTGGACCAAAGCTGCAACCAGGGCTACCGTCCTTCCGCTGTGCCTGGGAAACCAGCTGCATCCTTTCCTGGAGAAGAAGACGTGACCACCCCGATACATCCCACGGCAAGCTCTCCTGTAGGCTACTGTAATGTGCTCTATGGCACTACCTTCAAAAAGGGTTCAGGAACCACAATGAGCCTAAAATGCAGCAGCCAGGATCCTTAAGGGATCCTATTGTGACCTTGCACCAGTAGTAGTTTGTCTCCAGGCCCATGTCCAAGTGCTGGGCTTGACCGTTAAAACTCAGAACAGCCATGGTTTGGGAGACATGAAGGAGCACCTCCTCCCACACGGTTCTTCGTGTGCATCATGGCTGCCCAACTGCCTTGCTTGTGCATTTGAGCCAGCTAGATTTGGGGCCTCCTATGTGGCAGCCGTCCAGCCTCTCTTTGGAACTCCTTTCCCAGGGAAGAGCACATGACTGGCTCCCTTGCAAGTTCTCAGGTGACCCGTCAAGTCTTTTATTTTTAGGAAGGCGTGTGCTTTGCTGGGTTAGTGATTATTTCCAAGTCTCAACATGGTGGTTTAGTTAATTGTGCCAAAATAAGTGTTTTCATCCTGGGTGCTTCGAGACTAGGCTTTTACCTTGTAATCACCCTGAGGAGTGGGAGTGTTCCAGATGGTATCTTCCACTTGTAACCCTCCCCAAGTTTTCCACCACATCTTCCACCTTTTTTCTCACCAGGAAAAAAAAAACATTTTGGTGGGGACTGAATAGATGCACATTGTCTTTTGATTGGTAGTGCTAGGAAGCACCCCTACTTTGCCTTCCTCTGGACACTCTCCAATTTGTCAATGCCCTTCTTAGAATTGTTAGGGTGGCCAAAAGGACCCCCACTCAAAAGACCCCTTTTCTGGGGAAAGAGTACACCAAGCACTCAAGGCTCTGCCACTACACCCCTCCCTTCCCCCTTCCATTAATAAAGAGTCATCGGAAATGCAGTTGGCAAGTTGTTCAAGGTTGCTCTGCACTTTCTAACTCACAAAGTAAGTCCCTAATCTGTCTGGTCAAGAGTAACAACTTCCAAAAACGCAGCTACCAGAGGCTTGGATCCCGGATCCATGTTGTCATTATCCCAGACACTTCGGCGCACTGCTCCTTGTTAGCATGAACAACCACTCCAATGGTCAGCAAAGTTAGTTTCGCCCGCCCTTGCATGGGGGGCTTATCTGGTACCGTAAGTTACATAAACAGGGCATAGTTGTATTGTTAGCTGTTAGAAATAGTTTCATTTATGGAAAATGTAGAATTCTGCAATCAATAACGGATGGGAGGAGGGATGAGCCATGAGCTCATCAGGAGGGGCAGGGAATGTTATAAAAGATCTTAGTTGTGGATGATGGAGAGAGAAGCTCGTCTTCGATCCATCGAGGGTGAGTTTCCTCCTACACGTGTGGTTCAATAAAATGGGTCACTGAATCTGGACTTGTCTGGTTTTCCTGTTCCCTCCCTTCTGGTTGGGGGCTTTACCCTAACAATTTTGGTGGCAGCGGTGGGAAAAACCCGATTTGACCAGCTCCCCCGGGGTCTACTTCAGGGACCTCCACAAACTGGGTCCTGCGGATCTGAAGGCGTTCTCCTCCCTTGGAGGGGGAGGGCCTGTGGCTCCGCAGGTTCCTGCCAGGAAATTTGGTCCCTAGCCTAGGCTCCTCAAATCAGGGAGGGACTCCCCTGAAATGGTCACTATGCCTGGAGTGCCCAGTCCAAATGGGACAGGGCAAGTGCCAAACTGCAGCACCAAGAACCGAGCGAGAGACAGGGAGTGGTTTAACTCACCTCGTCCTCCTCCAGGGCGGTCACTGCAGCTGGCCCTCCAAAGTGGATGGGTGGGTGGCGGATCCGTCCTTTGGCACGCCGAAGAATCAGGTCGGCACCGGCTGGCCAGGAACCTGGGGTGGGCACCGCTAGTACGGATCCCACCCCTGCCACCAAAATTGTTGGCCCAGATTCTTAGTTTTACTTATGCGCCCTAGGGAAAAATTGGGGGCACATGAGCAAAAAGGGGGGGATGATGGGAGAAGTGGCAAAGAACTGGTTTGCTCCTAGATTAACAACAGCCGCTGCCACCAAAATTGTTAGGGTAAAGCCCCCAACCAGGGAACAGGAAAACCAGACAAGTCCAGATTCAACTGTGCAATTTTCTGGGCTTGAAAAATTAAAAAATAAACAAACTTCCAATTGCACATTTTTTTGAGGCTCTGAAAAGTTTTAAAAAACATTGCGAAAGAAAAAGGTGTCGTGATCAGAGCAGGGAGGGGGAGACAAGATGGGTCTGCGGCGAAGGACACTGAGATTCCGGGTGGAGGACTGAGGAGGAAGGAGGGGGAGAACTGGCCACGGTGATCCCGATCGTCTGTTGGGCACACCGTGGCTTGCTCTGCCACCAACCCACCACCACCTAGCTTATTCTGGAAAACTGAATAGACAGATCTGTGGGCGGAGGTGACAAATACCTCTGCGTTGTCATGGACAGACCATTTTCTGGTCAGGGTTAATATCATGGCTACCATCCGCCCCTGCAAGGGTGGCGGACCTATTAAGATGGTCCACCCTCGAAGGCTGATGGATCCTCTTGGATTCCAGAAAGCCTTAGAGGGTGCTATGGCTGGTATTGTCGACAATCATGTTGAAGCCCTGGTCAATAGATGGAATCAAGACCTAACTAGGGCTATCGACACGATTGCCCCCAAATGTCCTCTACGACCTGCTTCCAATCGGGCACCTTGGTACACAGAAGATCTCAGGAAGTTGAAGCGGGAAGGTCGACGACTGGAGCGCTGATGGCGGAAAACTCGTCTCATATCCAACAAGGCACATCATAGAGAACATCTTCGTGCCTATGGGGTGGTAATATGAGCAGCGAAAAAAGCTTTCTTCTCTGACCGCATTGTGTCTGTGAATTCACATCCAGCAGAACTGTTTAGGGTGCTGAGGGGTCTAACTCAGGTACCTCCTCCCCTGAACCCAGTTTTAGAGCCTTCGGTAGTTCACTGTGATGCATTTAATGATCATTTCACAGATAAAATCTCTCGGATAAGAGCCAATTGGCTGCTTCTAAAAAAGCCCTCCCTGGAGCTTAATAATTACAGACCAGTATCAAATCTTCCATTTTGGGGCAAGGTGATTGAGAGGGCAGTTGCCTTCCAACTCCAAGCAGTCTTGGATGATACAGATTTTCTAGACCCATTTCAAACTGGTTTTAGGGCAGGATACGGAGTTGAGACAACTATGGTCGCCTTAGTGGACGATCTCCGCATGAGTATTGACAGGGGGAGTGTGTCCCTGCTGGTACTTTTGGACCTTTCAGCGGCTTTCGATACCATCAACCATGGTATCCTTCTGGAACGCCTGAGGGATTTGGGACTTGGGAGCGCTGTGCTGCAGTGGTTCCGGTCCTACCTCTCAGGTAGATTCCAGATGGTGATGCTTGGGGATAGTTGCTCCTCAAAAAAGGAGCTGTTGTATGGCGTACCACAAGGTGGCATCCTATCCCCAATGCTGTTTAACATCTACATGAAACCGCTGGGAGAGATCATCCGGAGGCATGGTGCGGGGTGCTATCAGTATGCTGATGACACCCAAATATATTTCTCTATGCCTTCAATAAAAGCATCAGCTAAGGATAGTGTGTCTCTTCTGAATGAATGCTTGGAGGCAGTAATGGGCTGGATGAGGAAAAACAAACTGTAGCTGAATCCAGACAAAACAGAGGTGCTTGCTGTCAAGGGCTCTGACCTAGGTTTGGAGGTGTGTCAACTAGTTCTGGTTGACACTCCCCATGAAAGACTGTGTTCACAGTTTGGGAGTGCTCCTGGATCCGTCGCTCCAAATGACAGCCCAGATAGATGCGAAGGCCAGGAGTGCCTATTATCAGCTTCGGCTGATACACCAGCTGCGCCCCTTCTTAGAGTCAGAAGACCTAAAGACAGTACTGCACACGCTGGTAACCTTGACTTCTGCAATGCACTCCACATAGGGCTACCATTGTACCTAGTTCGGAAACTTCAACTAGTTCAAAATATGGCAGCCAGGTTGGTCACCGGTACATCTAGGAGTGAGCATATTACCCCAACATTAAAATCACTCCACTGGCTGCCAATTAGTTTCCGGGCAAAGTACAAAGTGTTGGTCATTACCTTTAAAGCCCTAAATGGTTTGGGTCCAGGTTACCTGCGGGACTGCTTTCTCCCATATAGTCTGCCCCGCACACTCAGGTCCTCTGGGGTGAACTTACTTCAGTCAGCTAAAAGAACAGGTTGCTTACCTGTAACTGTGGTTCTTTGAGTGGTCATCTGTGCAGTCACACTATGGGCTCTGCGCTTGCGCTGAGCTGAGCTTCGGAAAGGATCAGTAGCTGAGTAAAAAAAAGTTTAGAAGGCGGGAACCCCTCCCCCACCGTCCAGTGCGCATGCTCCCGCCCGCTCCCGCCTTCCCCTCAGTTCCTTTGCGACCTTGAACTTGGTACCGAGAGGAAGACGGAGTCGAAGAACTAGGTTGTGTGACTGCACAGATGACCACTCAAAGAACCACAGTTACAGGTAAGCAACCTGTTCTTCTTTTTCGTGGTCTCTGTGCATCACACTATGGGCGATTACCAAGCCTTTACTTACCGGAGGAGGGTCGGTGTCATTGCAAGATTGCCGAAAGGACTGCCCTGCCGAAGGAGGAATCATTCCTGGAATGGGTGTCGACACCGTAGTGTTTGACGAATGTCAACGGGCGCGACCAAGTAGCTGCCTTGCAAATGTCAATGAGTGGAACTCCTCTGGCGAAGGCAGTGGATGTAGCCAAACTTCTGGTGGAATGTGCCCTTACCACGGTAGGGGGTTGAAGTTTTGAAGTTTGGTATGCAAGGCGAATGGTGCTAACTATCCATCCCGCAAGGCGTTGGGAGGAGACTGCGTGGCCTTTTTGAGTACCTCCATAGCAAACGAAAAGTCTGTTAGTAGTGCGGAAGGCTTGGGTCCTGTCTTTATAAAAAGCGAGGGCCCTACGGACGTCGAGGCAGTGTAATCGCTTTTCGAGGGAGGTGGTGGGAGATGGAAAGAAGGCTGGTAAGACGATTGGTTGATTGATGTGGAATTCTGAAACTACTTTAGGTAAGAAGGCAAGGTCTGGACGAAGAACAACTTTGTCGGTGTGGAAGACTGTGAGTGGTGGATCGACATGGAGTGCGCAGAGCTCACTTGATCTTCAGCCAGATGCTATGGCGACGAGAAAGGCAACTTTCCAGGTAAGTAGGTGTAGCGATGTAGTGGCTAGTGGCTCAAAGGGTTTTGTAGTGAGGGCATTGAGGACTACAGACAAACTCCAAGTTGGATATATAGGCTTTATGGGTGGAATTAAATTCTTTAGGCCTTTCAGAAATTTTTTAATAATTGGAGTGGAAAACAGGGTTTTCCCTTTGATTTCGCCTCTGTGAACTGATAATGCAGCGAGGTATACTCTAATGGAAGAGTACTGTAAACCTTTAGAATAAAGGTAGTGGAGAAAGAGGAGGACGTCCATAGTTGAGCATTGTTCAGGCTGGAAGGAGTTGGCAGAAGCGAAAGCGGAAAAGGATGCCCACTTCTTTGAATACGAGTTTCTCGTAGAAGGTTTTATGGATGCAGACAGGATTTCTTTGATGTCTGCAGGGAGATCCGGCGTGGAGGTAGGCGCGGCTAGGCGTTGTGTATCCTCCATGCCAAGAGATTGAGAGTGTGTAGGTCCGGGTGATGAATTATGGCCGTGATTGCAAGATAGGAGAGATGGAATGAGCGGTAGAGTGTAAGGTTCTTCGTCTGTTATACGGAGAAGAGGGGAGAACCAAGTTTGTCTGGACCATCGAGGAGCAATCAGTATGCAGTTGGCATTGTCTGTGATAATCCTGGCTATTACCTTGTTGAGAAGAGGAAACGGAGGAAATGCATAGAGTAGAGGACCGTGCCAATTGTGGAGGAATGCGTCCCCTAGTGAGGCAGTGCCCACACCCCCTCTGGAGCAGTAATGTTTGCAAGCTGTGTTCTCTTCGGAGGCGAAGAGGTCTATGTCTGGTCGGCCCCAGAGATGAAAGAGGTAATGGGTCACCGAAGTTGAGAGTTTCCATTCGTGCTACGGGCGTATATGATGACTGAGAGAGTCTGCTAGGGCATTGTCCGTACCCGCAATATGGATTGCGGTGAGGCGGATTCCTCTGGGAATAGTCCATCTGAGTAATCGCAGGGTAAGGTTGACGAGTTTTGAAGAGTGCGTGCTGCCTTGCTTGTTGATGTGCCATAACACTGTAGTGTTGTCCGTGAGGACTTGGATGTGTCGGTTGGAAAGCTCTAGTTCGAATGCTAGCAGAGCTTTCCTTACTGCTTCGAGTTCTAAGAAGTTTATGTAGTTTCTCGCCTCCGATATCGACCATCGATCTTGGATCTGAAGCAGGCCGCAGTGGGCTCCCCAGCCTATGGTGGAAGCGTCTGTGGTGAGGACCCGCAACGGCGGTGTTGGATGGAATGGGACACCGCGAAGGAGATGTCCGGGTATTGTCCACCACTGAATAGAGTGAGCTACATGCTTCGGAAGGTTGAGGAAATGTAGTCTGGGGTTGCGTAATCTGTCGAAGTGTCGCAGGAACCAAAGTTGCAGGGGGCGCATTCTGAACCTGGCCCATTCGACAACGGAGACGGTTGATGCCATGTAGCCTAGTAGGCATTGAATGGAGTGTATCGAGGTTCGAGTGGCTGACACCATGACTCGGGCTTTCCTCATTAGTATACGGGATCGTTCGAGTGGTAAGTAGGCTCTTGCAGGTATTGAATCGAGACGGGCTCCGATGAAAGTTATTGATTGGGTTGGTTGGAGGACGGACTTTTCGTGGTTTATACATAGTCCGAGGTCGTTGAGCAGGGAGATGGTGGTCGATATGTGGTTTTGGAGATGTTGTTTGGAGTCTGAAACCAGGAGCCAGTCGTCTAGATAGGGATAAACCTCGACGCCTAGTCTGCCATACATTTGGTGAACACCCTTGGGGCCGAAGTGAGACCAAAGGGTAGTACGCAGAACTGGTAGACGTCTGTGCCTATGGCGAAGCGTAGGAAGTGACGGCAAGATTCGTGAATGGAAATATGAAAGTACGCGTCTTTGAGATCGACGACGGCGAACCAGGCATTTTTTCTTAAGAACTGTAGAGTTGTGCCCAAAGTTGTCATTTTGAATTTTTGAGGGCGTATAAAGGAATTTATGTCCCTTAAGTCCAATATAGGTCTGAGACCCCCGTCCCACTTCGGGACTGTGAAATAACAGGAGAAGAAACCTGCAGTTGCGAACTGTTTGGGGATTTTTTTGATAGCTCCCTTGTGCAGAAGTGTCAATGTTTCTTGTAGTAGCTCTTCTGATGGTGTTGTATATTTTACAGTGCCGAGAGGAGGGGGGGTCTGGAAGTCGATCCTGTATCCTGTAAGGACGATGTCTAAGACCCACGAGTCCGTAGTAATGTTCTCCCATGCGTGGAAGAATGGAGCGAGACAGTCTCGGAAAAGGTGGGGTCGAGGATGTGGCGTGGCGTCAAAAATGACGTTTAGAGAAGCTGCCCCCTCTCTTCTGAGATCTAAATTTGTTTTGAGGGGTAGTCGTCTTTCTTTGAAAGGTTTGTGAGGGTTGGAACCTCGGTGTCCTGTCAAAAGATTGCCTCTGTGAGTACGGTTGGTACTGGCGCGGCCAGCGACGGGATTTCTGGGATTGTTGTTGCTGCTGTTGCTGCGGGCCGATGCCCATCTTTTTGGCAGTTGTTCTTGCCTTTTGGACATTGCCCATCTGCTCATCGGTCTTTGAGTTGAAAAGACCATCCCCGTCGAAGGGGAGGCTTTCGATCCGTGATCTGGCTTCTGGTGTGAGACCGGCGGATCTAAGCCAGGCGTGACGCCGAAGAGCTACTGCGTTTGTCATGAGTTTCGAGTAACAGTCGGCTCGGGTAGAGTTGGTTTGAAGTTTAGAAAGTTTGGATGCCTGAGCTTGAAAAGCTCTTGCTAACTCTCTCTGGTCGTCCGGCAAATAGCCACACAGGGAGCCCATTTTGTCCCAGAGAAAGGATTGGTAATGTGCCATTAGTGCCTGGTAGTTAGTTACTCAAAGACCTAAAGCTGACGCGGAGTAAGCACGACGACCCATAAAATCCAATCTGCGCCCTTCTTTATCGACCGGAGAGGAGTGTACTTTCTGTGACCTAGAATGCGAGGACTCTACGATTATCGAGTTGGGCTTCGGGTGTGAAAATAAGAACTCAACGTCTTTAGACTGAACCCGATACATGGACTCGAGCCTGTGTGATGTGGGCGAGATGAGTAAGGGGGACTCCCAAGTCTGCTTTAACGTTTGCAGTAAAATAGGCGAGAACGGAATTTCAGTTGGTGTCGAAGCTTCAGTGTACATGTTATCAAAGAACGGATCCTGGATCTGTTTTGATGCTGTTGGGCATCGACGCCTAGAGCAGTAGCCATGTAGAAGACTTGCTCCGAAAATGAACCCATGTCCTCTGATGGTGAAGGGCGGTCTTTTGTGCCGACTTCATCACCAGGAGAGGGTAACGATGGCTGGAGGTTTGAGGAAGAAGAGTCAGATTGAAACTCTTCTTGGGACGCCTGGTCAGGTTGTAGTACATGGTATGTATCTTCCTGAGGTTGAGGTGGTAGAGATAGGGATCGAGGCGGTACCGGTGGTACAGACGTGTCCTGTGAAGGCGGGAGGCGAGGTTGACGCCTATCCGGGTAAGGATCAAAATAAGGGTCCCTGTCATAGTAAGGGTAATCCCCTGGATAGCGATAGTCTGAGTATCTGTCCCAGTCTTGTGGCGGCGATCGAGATCGGCCTCTGTAGTTGTCGTAGTAGCCCCTCGGGTAATGCTCTCCGTATGGAGAAGAGCGGTATCTGGAAGTTGATCTCGGAGAGCGTTGGTGTCAACGGAAGGCTTCAGAGGAGGGCTGCAGTGCAGTTGTGACTGCCTGCTTGGAACGGTCTTGATTTGGTGAGGGGCGCCGAGGAGAAAGCTGTGGAGCCCCTTGACTGGCTGAGGGAGGTCTGGCCAGTGACATAGCACTCGAAGTCCTCCTAGGGGGAGGGGGAGGAGGGGGTGGCCTCTGAGGTGATAATGAGGATTCTCTGATCTCCCCCTCTGATGGCGTCGAGAGAAGTTCAGTGACCGGGCAATTAGGCGGGTTTGAACGTTCTCTAGTCGGTGGCGGGTGTAGTGCTGTCGACAGTCCCCACGTTTGGAGTGGACGCTTCTTTTTCTTTTTAGGCTGAGCGTTGGGGGACGACCTTGGCTTCTTTGCCTTTTTAGAGAGCTTTTTCGCAGTCGATATAGCAATAGAGCGCGTTGGCTCGTTATGCGCCGTAGATACCGAGGGAGCTGACGATGTCGAAGCTTTCGGTATCGATACGGGGGATGACGCCATTTGTGAACCTGTAGGGTTAGGCGTGTCGACGGACAGAAGCGTTCTTTTCCACAGCTCAGCTTTCAGGCGGTCAGATCTGTGGCGTCTGGTTTGTTTGGAGAAAGCCTGGCAGTGGTGGCAGGTCTCTACCACATGGGCTTCTCCCAGGCAGAGGACACAAAGGGAGTGGCCGTCTGCTGCAGGAAGTTTTGTGCCGCAACGGACACACTTTCTAAATGGGGCCCTAAGGGCCATACAAGGTTGAGATAATTAAACAGGAAGAAGAAGTATAGAGGGAGACTTATAGTCGATAAAAAATATAGTCAAGAAAAAATAGCTCAAGACGAGAATAAGGGGTGTGGTTTTTTTTTTTTTTTTTAGGAAAAGAATATAAGAAGTAAGAAGGAAGAGGTTTGAGAAGAAGATACAGAGAAAAAAGCTCAGCTATAAGTTTTTGTTAGAATTACGAGGAGGATCCTTCCGACGAAGCTAGCAGGTAAGCGGTCGCAAAGGAACTGAGGGGAAGGCGGGAGCGGGCGGGAGCATGCGCACTGGACGGTGGGGGAGGGGTTCCCGCCTTCTAAACGGTTTTTTTTACTCAGCTACTGATCCTTTCCGAAGCTCAGCTCAGCGCAAGCGCAGAGCCCATAATGTGATGCACAGAGACCACGAAAAAGAACTAGGCTGACATCAGTTTCCCAGAGGACCTTTCCTTCTGTCGCCCCCAGATTGTGGAATGGCCTGCTAGAGGAGATTCGTAAAATTAACTCTCTGTGTGACTTTAAGGCAGCCTTAAAGACTAGCCTTTTCTGGCAGGCCTACCCAGATCAATGTAAAATCAAGAATTTTAAAGATGTATTGATTCCTGTTCTAATGTTGTTCCCCGCCTCGATCCAAAGGGAGAGGCGGGTAAGAAATTATTATTATTATTATTATTATTATTATTATTATTATTATTATTATTCACAAGCTGGTTCAGCACATGTGGATGCAGCCTATATATAAATAACCCAAAGTGACTTACATCCGGGGGGGGGGGGGGTACTTTAAAGCAACAGAGAAACAACTCTAAAAATGCAAAATACAATACCAAAAGCCAGCCTGAAGAGAGTAAGGCCAGGGTATAATCATTGTAGAAATCACAGCATATTCCTAAGGGCTCTCAAGAATGAGAGGCCTTGCCCCCAAGGCAGTGGTTACCTCTTCCCTTGCTGTCCAGTACACGCTCTGTTACACACCAAGACTACTATCTTGTCACTTGCTGCTGCCGCTGCCGCCGCCACTGCCCTGGTATTGGAGTTCTCCAGCCTCCCTTGGGTGTAAGGAGAAGCCCTATGGTGGTCAACTCCATATTTCAAGTGATTCAGGTTACTGTTCACATGGATTCCTAAAACAGAGTGAAGAAGAGACTTCATGGTTGACATCCCCAAGACCCCCAGAGTGACACATCTGGTGGAAACCATCAAGCCATGGACAAAGAATGTCCAGGCAGCAGGGCAGACGCTGACATGCGTATCTTTAGGGTTTCTAGTTTTTGCTGAAGGAACTAGAGGAAAGAGGGGAACAGAAAGCGCAACGTCAACAGGACCCTTTCTGCCCCCCTATGCAGGTCCTCTGCAAAAGAGACACCTGGAAGCCTTTGAGGCAGAGATGTCCGGGCACAGAGTCAGGAGATGTCAGCACAATGGGGCTTGCAGCCCACCAGGCCTACAGAGAGACTCGTCTGACTCAACTTACCCCTCTGGCTCAGTATCCCCTCAGGCCGGAAGATCTCTGGAGTCTCGAAGGCAAAGATAGAGTCACTCTCTTGCACCATGTCAAGGTCATCCAAGTCAGAGAAAGAGCGATGGAACCCGTCATAGTACATCTCCGTCAGCACAATCTGGGGAAGCCAGAGTACAACAATGCCCATAAAGCCTTTGCTGCTTGGACTGTAAGCAGATGCCCTGAGGCTCATTCAGACAAAGGCTAAGAACAGCTCTCCATTCATCCTGGGCAGCCCAGGATGCATGGAGAGGCCTTCTCCAGCTACCCAAGATCCTTCCCTGGGGGTGCCCAGGATGAGCAGAAGAGCAGCCCTTGGACTTGGGATTCCCTCCTTGCAAAGCATTTGTTCTCCTCCTAAATTAGCAGTTTTCCATGCAAGGGGACTCAAGAGAAAAGGAAAAGTGAGACAGGCCCAGCAGTGAACTGGGGAGTCTTTCCCCTGCCCCCTCCCCACTCCCTCCAGAGGCCTCTCTCGTCCTGCATGCCACTTCCCACAGTGGGAAGGGAGAGCAGCAGCCCTCTCCCACTGCGGTGCCCCTGCCCAGCGGGCAGTGTACGCGGCCACTGGGAGCCGAATCCTCCGGGAACGGTTCTGATCCCATCGCAAAGACACCTGTGGCATTGGTGGCTGTGAGCAGATCTTGTCCTGCTGGGGGATTCCATAGCTGTGTCAGGCCCCCATCAGAAGACTCCGAGGCGGCGGCAGCGGCAGAGGAGGAGCAGGTGGTGGTCCAGGTCCTGCCAGGGCCCGCGCAGAGAAGGAGTCTGAGCCACTGAGGTCCCAGCCCCTTGGGAAGAGCGGAGTCTGCCTCAGAGAAGGAGGCTGAGCACCCCGCAATTGCCAGAGAGCAATAGCGCCAGAGAAGCTCCATGGAGTGCCTGGGTGCAGGAGGAAAGGGGCTCCTCATGAGTAGAGCCCTCCTCACAAGGAGCACTCTCTGCAGTCAAACTGAACCCCTGCAGTGGAGCCTGGGGACGGGGACGGGGGGGGGGGGTGTCGCTCCGTCAGCTCCAGGATAAAAGGCCCAGGAGAAGCTTACAGACGCTGCTGGAAACAGCTTTTGTGTTTGAACCTGGCCCAGGCGGCGACCTGCCTGTGGACCTGCCTTCTGCTTGGACCATGCTCTGCAAGCAAATGACCTTGGCCTGGATTTGACTCTTCTCTCTGCAGGAGCCCTTTCTGTCTACACTGGCCGGCTTCGCTATCTGCTACTGACTGGCACTCTGGCTTGGCTGCCCATCTGTACTACCTTCAACTACTGATTCACCAGACCCAGCCCAGCCTCAACACTCCAGGGTAGGGGTGCGGGTGGGGGGAGGAGAATAGGACCTGCTGTGAGAGGAAGTCCTTCCCTTTATCTCTCCTGAATCCCCTACCCATCAGTTTCATAGAATAACCCCAGGTTCTAGCATTATATGAGAGAGAGAGAGAGAGAGAGAGAGAGAGAGAGAGAGAGAGAGACTGAAGAAGTCTCTCCAGCCACTGATCATTCTGGTTGCCCTTTTCTGCACCCTTTCCCAGATCTACAATATCTTTTTTAGAGGTGCAGTAACCAGTACAGTACACAGTATCATCACACCATAGATTTGTATAAAAGCATTATGATATTGGCAGTTTTATTTCCACTTTCTTTTCCTAATGTCCTCTAGCACTAAATTTGCCCTTTTCAGAGCTGCCACACACTTGGACTTGGGATTTTCTCCTTGCAAAGCATTTGTTCTCCTCCTAAATTAGCAGTTTTCCACACAAGCGGACCCAAGAGAAAAGGGTCTTCCTGGAGTAGAGAAGATTGATGGAAAACATGATAGAACTCTTCAAATACTTGAAAGGCTGTCACACAGAGGACGGCCAGGATCTCTTCTCGATCCTCCCAGAGTGCAGGACAGAGAATAACAGGCTCAAGTTAAAGGAAGCCAGATTCCAGCTAGACATCAAGAAAAACTTCCTGACTGTTAGAGCAGTATGACAATGGAATCAGTTACCTAGGGAGGTTGTGGGCTCTCCCACACTAGAGGCCTTCAAGAGGCAGCTGGACAACCATCTGTCAAGTATGCTTTAAGGTGGATTTCTGCATTTGCTACATTTTGAGGTCAATGCATCTTGTTCTCCATTCCATAAGTAGCTGCTGGACAGAATGCTTTGTCTATGTTTTCACAAATATAACCCAGTTGTGAGAACCAACCCAAATGTTCTGAAGCAGGACATATTTACCTGTTTGGTGGGGATTTTAGTTTCTCTGGACACAGCTTCCCTCAGCCTGGCCACTGTTCCTGTCAAAGGCACAGCCACGCCGATGCGCATGCAGTGGGAGCACTTTCCTCGATACACCACAGTGACGTACAGTGGCCTACACAGGGCAGAAACACTCTGTTGGGTGGAGGCTGCACCAAGCCTGCCAAGGCCTTGTATGTCTCACAAGGAGCACTGGAGGACTGATGCACACAAAATGTACCAAGGACATTTGAGGTCCAGTTGCTGGTCACTTGTAGGCTGGTAGCAGAACATTTGTTCAACATCAGTGATCAAATTCACAGCATTTTGCTAGAGCCTAAGCTCCTCCCTCCACCTTTAGTAACAAGAATTTCCCTTCTCCGGAAATTCATCTGTGGGTCCTCAAGAGTCTTAAAGGTCCTGGGAGATACAAAAAAGTGCCTTGGGCTACATCCAGCCTAGCAGTTGCCCAATCCAGCTTTAGCCTGACTACGCAGACACACAAATGAGCCATGTAGAAGGCTCTTCCATGTTCCCCTCCTCTTCCCAGGCACAATCCTCACTGCACCAGGGACGTTGTCAAGGGATGGAGCCATGAATAACTGCGCTGGGGCAATGGATGGCCAGGTACTTCAGCATCAGTCCCAGATTATTCACAATTGTGGTCATAACATCTATCTGCATAACTGACCCATGAATATGCAATGTTTATATATGTCCGGGAGTGATCTTTTGGACAGTGGCAGCCACTGTGAAAACTGCTGAACCTAACCCATTACTTTTGCCTTCCATAGGGCTTCGCCCAAGCAAAGGGGGCAGAGTTCCATCCATTGGGCGGGGAGACGCGGATTTAATGGGATAAGTCCCAATAGGTTCAATCTCTCTCAAAGCCGCAGAGTGGACCTCTGGGGGGTGGGGAGCCACCAGCTCCCCCAATTCAGCCCATTTATTTATTTATTTATTTATTTATTACATTTCTGTACCGCCCCATAGCCGGAGCTCTTTGGGCGGTTTACAAACGTTAAAAACAGTAAATATTAAAAATAAAACAGTAAACATCAGCCCATGGAACTGATCACGCTTGAGCTCCTCCTCATGTTACGGGCTTCTTCTCCATTTGTGCCAGAAGACACCAGAGGATGCAAACGCAGCCGCCTCCCCACCCCACATGGCCAGTGCATACATACCGGGTGTGAGGCAGCGGAATAGGCAGAGAGATGCACAGGAATGGATCAAAGGTATTACTCTGCTTCTGGCAATGAGGACAGGTCAAGGACGACCTGCCAAACACACAAGCAGGTAGACACCTGGTTTAGGTCACAATCTGGCAGCCCCTCCCCCAGGAAAGGTAAGCAGGAGGCTACCAAGTCCCACATTTCCATGTGATTACAGCAAAGTAGAAAAACATCACTGTTGCCTCCGCCCCCCAGCACCACCTCCTGCAGTGAGCTAGATTAAGGTCTAGTTTTCACAAACACAGCAGCTGAGGAGGCACACATGCTCCTCCAAACAAATAGGATCAAATGCTCTTGAGTGCTAGTCTAGCCTAGTTTTTAGTGTATAGATAATTTTGTTTTCTATGGAGGAACATTCATTCATGTGAGCCTCATGTGCATTCTGAAGCGGTGCAGCCAAGAGACAGGTTTGCTGCTGCCGCTGCTGCTGCTGCTGTAAGGAGGTCAGATTGCTTACCTGTAATGTGGTTCTTTGAGTGATCATCTGTGCACTCACAAATATGGGCTCTGCGCCTGCACGGAGTCTCGTTCGGGAAGTTTCTATAGCTGATAGAGATTTTTGGCGGGAACACTCCCCCAACATACCACTGCGCATGCGCAGGAGGGTTCCCGCCCAACTCCTCAGTTCTGTAGAGACCGAATTGCGGCCCCTGGACTGAGGATCAGTCCACAGAGAAAAAATCCCCAAAATAAAGACACCAGTGGGGAAAGGTGGGTGGGTTGACCACTCAAAGAACCACAGTTAGAGGTAAGCAACCTGTCCTCCTTCTTCGTGGTCTCTGTGCATCACACATATGGGCAACCAGCAAGCTGACTTACCAGTGGTCTTATTGCAGGATAGCCGAGAGGACTGCTATTCCAAACGAGCAGTCTGCTCTGGAATATACAGCCAATCTGTAGTGCCTGACAGACGTAGTCGGAGTAGACCATGTAGCTGCACGACACAGTTCAGAAAGGGAAACACCATGGTCAAAAGCTGTAGATGTTGAAACAGCCCTTGTGGAATGGGCCCTAACTGTATTTGGACTTTGCCAGCTTATAGACCAGTCAGATTGTTTGAACTATCCATGCAGACAGTCTCTGAGTGGACACAGGACGGCCCTTTTTGTGCCGTCCATAACAAACAAACGAGATGAGAAACGAAATGTCTCTGTGCGTGCCTTATAGAAGGCTAGAGCACGTCTGACATCTAACGTATATTATTATTATTATTATTATTATTATTATTATTATTTATTTATTTATTTATTTATATAGCACCATCAATGTACATGGTGCTGTACAGAGTAAAACAGTAAAAAGCAAGACCCTGCCGCATAGGCTTACAATCTAATAAAATCATAGTAAAACAATAAGGAGGGGAAGAGAATGCAAACAGGTACAGGGTAGGGTAAGCAGGCATAGGGTAGGGTAAAACTAACAGTAGAAAGTAACAGTAGAAGTCTGCACAACATCAAGTTTTAAAAGCTTTAGGAAAAAGAAAAGTTTTTAGCTGAGCTTTAAAAGCTGCGGTTGAACTTGTAGTTCTCAAATGTTCTGGAAGAGCGTTCCAGGCGTAAGGGGCAGCAGACGAAAATGGACGAAGCCGAGCAAGGGAAGTAGAGGCCCTTGGGCAGGCGAGAAACATGGCATCAGAGGAGCGAAGAGCACGAGCGGGGCAATAGTGTGAGATGAGAGAGGAGAGATAGGAAGGAGCTAGACCGTGAAATGTGGATTCTAGAATCGTAGACAGGGATGGTAATATCAGGTCCTGATTCACATGGGTCCATAATCTTTGGTACCGAACCCCATGTTTCCATGCCTAGGGATTGTGCCATCCTTTGAATTAGATCAGAAAAATGTCCTAGGTCTTCTGATGGAGAGACCAGGTCCTGCGACTCTACGAGGGCATCTGGAGACGGAATCGAAGGAGCCACTGAAGAGCAAGAGGGTAAGTCAGCTTCATAGCCATCAGATGGCGAATTATGGTCTGTATGAGAAGTGGACTTGTGAGTCCTCGATGTCAACGGGGCCCTCGATGCCAAGCGGGGTGGGGACACCCTCAACGTCAATGGAGCCCTGGATCCCAAGCATGCTGGGGATATTCTCGATAGCAATGCAACCCTCGATGTCAAACGTACTGGCGATGCAGGGTGTAACGAAGACCTTCTCGATACTGACATGGTTCTCGGTGTCGGATGCACCAGAGGTGGCTGGCTTGGTGTCACTGGTGGAGACGCGGACATAGGAAGCATCGGCGACGGAAGTGGCCAAGTGAACAGCGACACAGGTTGTGGATTGTGTGGTATCGACATCGATGCTGAGGGGATTCCTTGGTGTCGAGGAGATAGCGGGTACTGGTAGGCATAGTGGCTGGTGTCATACGGAGGTTGCCAAGGAGCCCAGTAATAGGTTGGGCGTGGAGGCATCGACCATTCAGAGTGCTGGTCCCAATCAGATGCCGGTGATTGAGACCAATAGTGGCTATGGCGATAGCACAGTTCAAAGTCACAATGCCGAGGGGATCTACTCAACTCCGGGTAGTCTCAGCCATGTCTTTGCCTGCCTCAATCCCTAGATGGGGAAAGTGTGGAGAGGCTCTCGGCGCTCTCTGGGGCGTCTGTCGAGGCCCCGACAACACTGGCAGCTGCGGGGACGAGTCTCTTATTTCCCCCTCTGATATCGACACCGTTGGACCCACGTCAACAGTAGTGATGGCAAGGTCGTCGACTGATTGAGCAAGGTTACTGCCCGTTGGCTGTTGCGGAAACAACACCAAAATTGGTGAATTTAGCAACAGAGTGGGGGTCGGGATGCGCTTAGGCATCTTGGAGGCAATTTGAGCGGACAGCTCAGTGTGATTTCTCTTTTTCTTCTTCTCAGTTTGAGAAGGTGTATGAGCCTTTTTCGACAATCTTTTAGCAATCGGAGTGGCTAAGGATTGTGAAGACGTTGATGGTCATTTGGCAGGTTTTTCTGCCTTATCAGCCATAGGGCCGCTAGGCACGTTGAAATTTTTTGCAGGGACTGCCTCCAATGCCCTCCTCCACAGTTCAGACTATAGGCCATCTGCTCAATGACTTTGTGTTTGTTTTGAAAATGCCTGACAAAGTGAGCACACTTCAACTTTATGACTTTCGCCTAGGCAAAAAAGGCACAGGCGATGACCATCCGACGGTGGTAATTTCCCCTTGCAGTCAGAGCACTTCCTAAAAGGTGCCCAGTGGGCCATACGCACCTGTGCAGGTTGCGATGGGATCGCTAAATAAAAAATAGAGTAGGAAGATATTTTTTATTATTATTATTATTATTATTATTATTATTATTATTGAAAAAGAGAGGAAAAAGAGGAGAAAGCAAAAAAGCTATAAAAAGGAGTGGATAAACAGCTACAAACTTGTAGAAGACAAGTGAAACTCCTTCATGATGTTGCCGCAATGGCGGTTGTAAAAGAACTGAGGAGTTGGGTGCCTCCTGCGCATGCGCAGTGGTATGTTGGGGGAGGGTTCCTGCCAAAAATCTCTATCAGCTATAGAAACTTCCCGAACGAGACTCCACACAGGCGCAGAGCCCATATGTGTGATGCACAGAGACCACGAAGAAGAACTAGGGCCTTGAGGCCACCCTAAAAAAACAGAGTCCCACACCTGCCCCAAGCCCAGGACAGAGTGCCTGAACCAAGGGACAAAACAGACATTTGCCCCAAGAGGAGGAGCTCCCACTTTGGGGAGTGCAGAGAGGCCTCCTCTTTCTTCTCCTAGGAATCCAGCCGGTGGCCCTTCACCAGGAATTAGACAATGCTGCCAAGAGGGACTGTACCTGTACTGGGCCTGAAAGAGTTCCTGGACAAAAGTGCTATTTATGGAAAACGCTGTTCCCTCGATCAACACATCTTCTTCCAATGGCGGCTGAAAGAAAAGGGCATTTCATAGGGTAGGTGTTCAGGTGTGCAGCAAAGGGCAGAGCTAAGCATGTGGCAGCAGCCAAAAAACAAACTATCCGTTTCTGTCAAAGCCCAAGACTGTATCCAGTCTGCAACTAAATACATAAATCAAAGTTCCACCTCCCAATAACATGCATTCTACACACAGAGAGACACTTTGCTCCAGAGTATAAAACCTTGTGCTTATGGCTTGATGCAGAACACATGTCATCCAGGGGATGCTCAGTACCGTCCTGTGGTATATCATCTCAGTGGCTGGATTAGATTCTTCCCTCTCAATCCTGCTCCATTGTAGCAATACACAGTGACAAATGACAGCTGAGCCACTGCCAGCTCATGTACAAGACACGCCTTACCTTCAGCGGAGGTCTGCCATTGTTCTTCACTACATTGTTGAGATCCTCATGGACTCTGTCCAAGAGCCAGAGCAGGAACTCCTGAGCATCGTGCTGTGAGCTCCCTCGGTACTGCATGGCATTCTTAGAAACTATGCTCTGTGGAGAAACACCACTGTGTCTAAGCAGATGCGGCAAACCCTGGAAAGCCCCACCCGCTGCAGAGAACCCTGGGATCAGCTGTTGAGGCTCTTCCATTCCATACAGAGGGGAGCAGCCCACGTGCTGCCTATGAACCCCAAGAAATGGAAGCTGCTGAGCAACCCCAATTAGGAAGCAAAGGGGCCGCCATCCGGGATCAAAGTTTCAACACGTTGCTCCCTTAATCCCATCATCCAAAGTCTATGGCACTAACAAAAGAAGGTAGAGAGCCATTCACTGGACGCTTGTAGCACCCTGAAGCCCTACTACCTGGGCTGGCCCTGCTGGGAGGGCCAGCCCCATGGGACGTGGCTCAGGAATCCTCAGGCAAGCTATGCAGCCTGAGCAGTTGCCACTTTTGTTATCTATATTGACTAAGGATTGGCGCCAACATTGATTGTATTTCGATGCCAAGTAAAGACATGGCTTTTTAACAAAGCCGTTGATGGTTTGTTTTAACTGTTTTAACTGCATCTATTGCTTTTAAATTATATATTGCTTTAACTTGGATTATGGTTTAATTTGTTTTTAACTGTGTATATTTATTGTTTTATACTGTATGTTTTTATCTGTACGCCGCCCTGAGATCTTAGTGATAAAGGGCGAGATATAAATATTTTAATTAAATAAATAAATAAATAAATAAATAAATTAAAAAATAAGGAGAGCTTGAAACTGATGCTCCTTCTTCAGCAATAACGGGCAGACACTCACGGATTTCGGAAGCAGGCCAGCTTTTCCCTGAGAAATGTCAACACATCTGTCTCACTAACCGTTCCATTGCCTCACAACATTTATTATTATTTATTTGATTTCTATCCTGACTTTCCACTACAAAATGGTGTGCAAGACAGCTAACAATAAAACCAAGAATTAAAACAAAACCTTAATTAAAACCATCATAAGAACAAAACTTTTTTTAAAAAACACAACAATGAAGAGATAAACAGCACCCAAAACAATAGAACCCCCTTCTGAAGCGAACCAGCTTACACACCAAAGGCCTGCCTGCATCAGAATGCCTTTGCCTGCTGGGAGGAGGAGGAGGAGGAGGAGGCCGTCTTCCACCTGGTCTTCCACAATAGGGGGTTCCAGAGCCTAGAAGCTGCCACTGAGAAGGCCCTCTCTCATTTCCCCACCAAACATGCCTCAGATTATTAATTATTATTATTATCATTTATATACCGTCCCATAGCCGAAGCAATCTGGGCAGTTTACAAAGATTAAAAACACTGAACATTAAAAACAAATATACAAAATTTTAAACCATAAAAAGCATAAAAAGCATAAAAACAGACAATATCCATTTAAACAACTATCCTGGGGTCAGTTAAGAAAAAACTCAGCATATGTTGTTAAATGCCTGGAAGAGAAAAGTCTTGACCTGGTGCCAAAAAGATAACCATGTTGGCGGCAGGCAAGCCTCGTCAGGGAGATGATTTCATAACTGGGGGACCACCACTGAAAAGGCCCTTTCCCTCATTGCCAGTGGGAACAAGAAAGGGGCCTCCCTGGAAGATCCTAAAACTCAGGGAGGCTTCTATGGGAGAAAGCAGACTTTTAGGTAGCCGAGTCTCAAGTCATATGGGGATTTCTAGGTCACAACCAGCACTTCAAATTGTGCCTAAGAATAGACTGGCAGCCAGTAAAGCTTTTGGGAGTCACATGACCCCAGTAACCAGCCCGAGTCAACAGTCTGGCTGTATCTGAAGCTGGAACTTCATTCTGGACCAGCTGAAGCTTCCAAACACTTTTCAAAGGCAGCCCCATAGAGAGCCAATGACAGAAGTCCAAACGAGATTTAACTAACACATGTGACACCAGGGTCAGATCAGACATCTCCAGGAAGGGTGCACTTGGCCACTGCTGAAATCTTGGTATCCAAGCTGTGAACTTGAGTCTTCAAGGGGAGCATAGCCCCATGAAGGCAGCACAGGTTGAATTGCTTCTTGACCTCTGTCTTGTCTGGATTAAGCTTCAATTTGTTCATCCTTATCCAATTCATTACCAACAGCAGACATCAATTTAGAACTAGGACAGCTTCTCTGGGTTTAGATGAGAAGAGAGATGAAATAGGGTATCTCAGCAGACTGGTGGCACTGAACTCCAAACTCTGGGCAAACTCTTCCAGTGCCTTCATGTATCCACAATTCAAGAAGGATGCAGACAAGCTGGAGCGTGTTCAGAGGAGGGCAACCAGGATGATCAGAGGTCTAGAAACAAAGCCCTATGAAGAGAGACTGAAAGAACTGGGCATGTTTAGCCTGGAGAAGAGAAGATTGAGGGGAGACATGAGAGCACTCTTCAAATACCTGAAAGGTTGTCACACAGAGGAGGGCCAGGATCTCTTCTCGATCCTCCCAGAGTGCAGGACACGGAATAACGGGCTCAAGTTAAAGGAAGCCAGATTCCAGCTGGACATCAGGAAAAACTTCCTGAGCAGTGCGACGGTGGAATCAGTTACCTAGGGAGGTTGTGGGCTCTCCCACACTAGAGGCATTCAAGAGGCAGCTGGACAAGCCTCTGTCAGGGATGCTTTAGGGTGGATTCCTGCATTGAGCAGGGTGTTGAGACTCGATGGCCTTGTAGGCCCCTTCCAACTCTGCTATTCTATGATTCTATGATTCTATATGTTAAATAGCACGGGGGACAGAATGGAACCCTGAGGGACACCACAGCCAATGGTGTTGGAGAGGAGTCCCCCAGCACTACCTTCTGACATTGCCCCTCCAAGAAAGACCAGAGGAGCCGCATAACAGTGCCTCCCAGTCCCATCTCAGACAGACATCTCTGAGGGATACCATGGACGATGGTATCGAAACCCAACAAGAGATCCAGCAGAACCCAGAGGCACACAATCCCCCTGTCCAGTTCCCAGCACAGATCCATAGGCATCCAAAGCCGCCTCTGTCCTATAACCAAGCATGAAGCTAGATCTAGATAATCTGCCTCATCCAGAAACATGTAACTCCCTCCTACAAAGCACTGAATATCACCTAAATATATCTGAAAGGTTTATAGCGTAGCCCATGCAGACTGTCTTCAACAGCAATGGCTTCCTAGACTATTATTGAGTGCAAGTTATAGCTACTTTGGCTTACATATCAAGAGAGAGCCAGGCTTGCCTTCCAAAAAGGAACAGAGGCAACCTCCACCAAGCCCCGAATGAGATATCCATGTGCCACAAGGTGGCACTGCTGGGCTGCAGATCCTCAGGAAGCGGTGAATCGGCCTACAAGGAAAGCATTCCACCAACACCCCTGGTGCCACTTTGGAAAAGGCAGACCCTCCTCCCGCCTTGTGTGGCCAGCGGAGGGGTGTGTGTTAAAAACTATGTTTTCCTGAGACTTACTACTGGCTGCCAGAATTAAATTACTCGTCACGTCTGGAAGCCATATTTATTAACCCCTAGAGACAAACGTTGACAGCTGCCAAGATTAAAAACCACACTACTATTGAGTACACTAATTTAATTTTCAACCATACTATCTGGAGATGGGTAGCATCACACGCGGTTTTACGTAATAAAAACGTAAATTGTATTGTGTATTTGTGCTTTTAACCTGTTGGTTGTCTTACTATGATTTTAATTTTTGTGAACCGCCCAGAGAGCTTCGGCTATTGGGCGGTATAGAAATGTAATAAATAAAAAAATAAAAATAAAAATAAAAACGGAGTTTTAATCCCTTGGTCTCTTTCCGCCTCCCGCAGCATTCTTACAGGCTCCAGCACCCTTGCTAAGGCCGCAGCCCCCAACAGGGCTTCCGAGGGTGCAGGTGCGCTCTTGAGGCCGGTAATTGCGCCCTTGTGGTGATTTCCATGTACACAAGGCATGGCTGCTACCTTCCTGGTGACGCTAGGATCCAGGAGAACCTCAGACTACAAACCTGTCCTTTCAATGCCACCCTTTCACTCATATGTCCTCTGCCTTGCCAAGATCCAGCTTCAGTTTACTGGTCCTCATCCAGCCCATAACTGAGCCCAAGCACTGAGCCAAGACTTGCACAGGCGAATAGTAGAGTTGGAAGGGGCCTATAAGGCCATCGAGTTCATCCCCCACCTGATCCAGATGTCACAGGGAAATGCAGCTGCGGGTCATCAGCATACTGTTGGCGCTTTGCTCCAAATCCCAGCAGCTTTATACAGATGTTGAACAACACTGAGGACAAGATGGTCTCCTGCAGAACCTCATACCTCAGTTGCCAAGGAAAAGTCACCCAAAGTTATTCTCTGACACTGAGCTTACAGGTAAGACCAGAAACACTGTAACACAGTACCCCCAATGCACATCCCATGGAGCCAGTACAGGAGGATATGGTGGATGGTATCAAAAGATGCTGAGAGATCAGGGTCACACTCTCCCTGTCCCTTTTGAAAGTCATCCACCAGGGCAATGAAGACTGAGTTGGTCCTGTAACCAGACTGGAACCCAGATGGAATGAGCAATTGGTATCTTGATAATTGGTATCCTCCAAGAGTGCCTGCAGTTGTCCTGCCATGACCCTCTCAAGTTCTTTTCCCAACAAAGTTATTTACAGCTGGGAAGCAATTGCCACATGCTATTGGGCCCAGGGTGGATTTCTTCAGAAGTGGTTGCTCTACTGACTCCCTTAAGGGCAGGAGGCACCACCCCTTCACATTTATCACTCCCTACATCCATCTAGTCATAACTGCCCTGACCCCTGACTAGATTATACTGGTAGCTTGTCCAGGCCTCAAACCCACCACACTGAAAGCAAAATCAAAATCTGATGCACTCCAGTGGCATAAAGGTATTTTAGGCTACTCTGGAGTGCAACTTTAACCACCAATTTTGTTCACAAGGATATCTGAGCAAAGAATACGAGTGTGTGTGTGTGTGTGCATGCATGTATATACACACATAAACAGACGCTCATCTAATCTGCTGCTGGAAGACAAGGCGGGAGACAAAGGGAACGTATTGCAGTCCTGGGTCACAATATGCAGGATAATTCCTTCTACCAGACTAGCCTGGACCTCTAATATTTAAAAACAAGTTTCCCTGCCTCCAATTCCCATCTCCATCCCATACAGAGGTCAAGTATGCTCTTGTACCACGCTAGTAAAATTAATCTTCCTACACTAGATCCTTCACAAATCAGACACTACAATCTGTCCAGGCAAGCAGAACATCTGTAATAGGAGCTGCCTCTCCCCCACCATCAATGGAGGACTTAGCTCAAAGACAGATAATAATATCCCCTTTAAAGGAGAGAAATTGTTCATCAAATCTTAGCTATCCCCAAGGGAGGGGCTACAGAATCACTCCAAGGGAGAAAGGCGTGCGTGTCCGTCTGTGCAAGAGAGAGTGATGTCAAACAGTAACACAAAAGTATACCATTCAGGCCACTCTGATGAGCGTAGAGTGGTCCTTTACTTCAGGCTGAAAGCCTTACATGCACAGCACAAAAGGCATAGGATCATGGCTTCCACCTGGACCCTCTGCAAGGAGGGATGTGGTGGAAAGACTGGAATGGCACAAGCACAAGAGCACCCAACAGCAGAGCACAGACCTCTTGCTTAAAGGAAGGAAACACAGCAACCAAGGATATAAGCCTTTAACATACTATTTTAACAGAGTTCTCTGCCTTCTGGCTTGCAAGCTGCTAGTCTTATTTTTTTAAGTTTTCCCTGTCCCTGAGCCCTAGAAGCTTGCTCCTGAAAACGCTAATAGTCAGTAGGGCTCATCAGCACTCCAGGCCAGCACTTTCTGTCTCATACCCTTTTCTCCCTCCCTCCCTCCCTCCCTCCCTCTCTCTCTCTCTCACTCACACACACACACACACACACACACAAAAAAAATACTCCCTCCGCCCTGTCCTCCTCCTTCCTTTCTTCCTGAGCTGGCTACCCTCCAGACACCTTGCACAGCAGTTGGACATCTTTGAAAAGCTTCCATTGGCACCAATGAAAACATTTTAAAACCTTAATTTGGAAACAATTAAAAAAACCTAAACGGCTTGGGGTGCAGTTATCTGAAGGATCGTTTCTTCCCATAAGGACATGCTCAGACTCTAGTATCATCTTAAGCAGTCTTTCTCTGGAAGCCCCTGACAAAGGGAGTGAGGCAAGTGGCTACCAGGAAGAGAAGAACATAAGAAGAACCCTGATGCTGGATCAGACCGAGGATCCATCTAGAAAAGCATTCTGTTCATACAGCGGCCAACCGGCTGTTGACCAGGAACCCACAAGCAGGAGTACAACAGCACCCTCCCACCCATGTTCCCCAGCAACTGGTGTATCTGGGTTTACTGACTCTCATACTGAAGAGAGCCCTCGGGACTAGTAGCCATTGATAGCCTTCTCCTCCAGAAATTTATCTAACCCCTTTTTAAAGTCATCCAAATTGGTGGCCATCACTGAGTCTTCTAGATCTAGCTTCTTGTGACAGGCCCGCAGACCTCAGCCAGGTGTGGCGTCGTAGTGCCACCGCTCCGGCCATCACCTTGGCCCCACAATCTGCCTGGTGCTTTGCTGTATTGCTTTGTTGCTTCGTGAGTTTCATAGCTTCGTTAGAAAAGACACGGGTGAGTTCCCTTTGATCATCATTAAGATGATCGCAAAGTGACACTATTTTCTCTAATAAAAACATTTCGTATCTAGCCATCATGGCTTGATAATTAGATACCTTTAGGCTCAATGAAGCTGATGAATAGAATATTCTGCCCATGGGATCTAGTCTTCTGCCCTCTCTATCAACTGGTGCTGAATGAACCCCTGAGCAGATTTGACATTTACTGAATTAGGTTGTGGATGTTGAAATAAAAATTCTGCATCCTTTTCCAAAACCCGGTACATGTTGTCAAGGCGCTTAGATGTTGGGGGCATCGATGCCGGTTGTTTCCATGATTGCTGCACAGCCTGCAGAAGGGTTGGTAAAAATGCGATGGTTACTGGCAACACAGATTCAACATTTACGAAGTCGAATACTGGGTCCGTTACCGTCTGCAAGGTTTTCAAAGTTTGTATTCCTAACGATTGTGCCATCCTTTGTATCTGATCTGAAAAATGGGCAAGATCCTCAGATGGCGAAATTGGGTCTTGTGAGCTCACTGCACCATCTGGAGAAGAGGTCGATGGGGCAACAGATGAATAAGATGCAGTGTCAGACTGGGATTCGTCAGTCGCCGAGGCCGGTGATGTTACTTGAACGATAGTCTCCTGCTTTGCTGTTTGACGGGCTGGTGGGTCCGTCCTGAGATCTCTGTCCTTTGTTGTCACTGGGATAAGTAGTGATCTGCCTCCCAACTGAGCTGGTGTCGGGTTGGCATGTCGTTCCTGCCTCGATATCAAGCGCTGTATCAAAGGTGCTGGTGCCGGTGTGGCATGCTGCTCCTGCCTCGATATCGAGCGCTGTACTGAAGGCGGTGTTTGCGGAGGTATAAAGACATGTTCTTGCAATTGCTGAGGTATCGATGTCAGCGCTGATGGGCGCTGTTGAGGTGGTGGATAATGGTAATCATAATCATATGGCTCTCGGTAGCGATGTGAGCCTCCCCAATATCAAGAGGATCTGGGTGTTGTCGACCAGTAAGAGCATCTATCCCAGTAAGACATTGGGGAGCATGAACGATGTCGAGGGTAGTATGCATATTATTATTATTATTATTATTATTATTATTATTATTATTATTATTATTTATTTATATAGCACCATCAATGTACATGGTGCTGTACAGAGTAAAACAGTAAATAGCAAGACCCTGCCGCATAGGCTTACAATCTAATAAAATCATAGTAAAACAATAAGGAGGGGAAGAGAATGCAAACAGGTACAGGGTAGGGTAAGCAGTAGGGTAAGCAGGCACAGGGTAGGGAAAAACTAACAGTAGAAAGTAACAGTAGAAGTCTACACAACATCAAGTTTTAAAAGCTTTAGGAAAAAGAAAAGTTTTTAGTTGAGCTTTAAAAGCTGTGGTTGAACTTGTAGTTCTCAAATGTTCTGGAAGAGTGTTCCAGGCGTAAGGGGCAGCAGACGAAAATGGACGAAGCCGAGCAAGGGAAGTAGAGGCCCTTGGGCAGGCGAGAAACATGGCATCAGAGGAGCGAAGAGCACGAGCGGGGCAATAGTGTGAGATGAGAGAGGAGAGATAGGAAGGAGCTAGACCGTGAAAAGCTTTGAAGGTTAACAGGAGAAGTTTATATTGGATTCTGAAGTGAATTGGAAGCCAATGAAGAGATTTCAGAAGCGGAGTAACATGGTCGGAGCGGCGAGCTAAGAAGATGATCTTTGCATAATTATAACGTCGGTCCCGTGAATCTGCCCTAGAGCGTACAGAATCTGGAGATTCTCGTCAGTATCGACCCTGTTCCAGAGGTTGTAGTATTACTGCAGGTGGGTCCGGTGAGCTCGAAATAGGGATCACAGCAGGACTTAAACTCTTAGGCTCTTGGCCTGGAGAGAAGTCCCTTATTTCTCCTTCCGACGTCGAGGGAGCCGGTATGATGATCCTCAATGTCGAAGGTATTTCCCTGATCGGTGGCAACTGTGACATCGGTACCGATGGTTGTTGTCTTGCCATTAAGTTCTGTACAGACTGTTCCTGATGGTTGGCCTTTTTCTTTTTCTGAGCCTCAGGGGCCTTTGTTGCCCTGACTTTTTTCGCTAGCTTTTTTGCTAACAAAGTGGTCAATCCCCTTCCTGGTGTAAGGGGTGTCTCTCTCAACTCTGATGATTGGGGCAGAGTGCGAGATCTGACCATTGATGTTATCTCCTGTGCCTCTGAGGTGGAAGTTGAAGCCATTGGTGTTCTAGGAGTTTGAATGGCTTCTAACACTTGTCTCCAAAGCTCGGCTTCTAGCCTATCTGCTCGATTTTTTCTGGTCTGTCATGAGAAGGCCTGGCAACTGTGGCAAGAATCAACCTTGTGTCCTTCTCTGAGGCACAACAAACAAAAAGTATGCCCGTCCGATAATGGTAAGTTGTTACCACAACGGGTACACTTCCAGAAAGGGGCCTCAAGGCCATACAATCCGACGAAAATATGTGATCAGTGACCGCTCACAGTCTAACACTAATACTATTTTTTTTAAAAAATTAAAGTGGAGAAGAAATACGAAGAAAAAAGAGGTAAGTAGAAATCTAAGAGAAGACAAAAAACACTCAGCTCTACAGATTAAATGTTGTAAAGAACGAAGAACTTCCCGACAATGTAGCCGTGAGGTAGTCGAAGGAGAACTGGGGTATAGGGCGGGAACCCTCCCAGACATGTGCACTAGGGAGTAGAGGAGGGTTCCCACCAAAATCTCAGCTATAGAAGTTTTCCCGACAATGGCTCCGTGCAGGCACAGAGTCTATATGTGTGATGCACAGAGACCACGAAGAAGAATACAGACTTCCACCGGTGTAAAATATGAAAAGGCAGTATTTTGAGAAGCATCATTTTCTTTTTCTTCCTTTTGCTTTTTCACAGGTTAAATCCAGCTCCACAAACAAGCCAGTCACCAGAGTGTAGTAGAAATGATGGTGCGCAAAGACAGGTTGCTTACCTGTAACTGTAGTTCTTCGAGTGGTCATCTGTGCAGTCACACATATGGGCTCTGCGCCTGCACAGGGCCAGCTTCAGAAACTTCTCTAGCTGAAAAGTCTTTTAGGCGGGAACCCCTCCCCCACCGTCCACTGAGCATGCTCAGGGGTTCCTGCCTAATCCCCTCAGTTCCTGAAACCGCCTAAGCAGTCTCACTGAGGAGAACCACCAGGTGATCAAAAAATTAATGACACCATAGTGGGGACGGTGGGAGGGTTGTGTGACTGCACAGATGACCACTCAAAGAACTACAGTTACAGGTAAGCAACCTGTCTTTCTTCTTCGTGGTCTCTGTGCATCACACATATGGGCGATTAACAAGCTGACTTACCGGAGGTGGGTGGTGTCAGTTGGTATAATAGTAGTCACAGGATTGCCGATAAAACGGCTCGCCCAAAGGCACAGTCTCTGCGCGCCCTGATGTCCAGGCAGTAGTGACTGGCGAAAGTCAGAGGTGTCGACCAGGTAGCTGCTTTGCAGAGGTCTGGTAGAGCGATCCCCTTTTCAAAGGCTGTAGAGGTGGCCACTCCTCTCGTGGAGTGAGAACGCACCTTACCCTCCAACGGGAGGCCAGCGAGTTCATAGGCTAGCTTAATAGTCTGAACCACCCAAGCAGATATTCTCTGCGGAGATGCCCGGAGTCCCTTTTGCTTGCCCCCATAGCAAATAAAAAGTCTTTGGGATCTCCGAAGGGTGGCAGTTCTGGACTGGTAAAAAGCCAGAGCCCGCCTTACGTCCAGGGTATGTAGAGCAGACTCAACAGGTGTTGCCGGCGAAGGAAAAAAACTTGGGAGTGTTATATCCTGCCCAAGATGGAAGGAAGACACAACCTTCGGCAGAAAGGCTGGGTCCGGTCTAAGGACCACCTTGTCAGCGTGAAACACCGTATATGGTGGATCTATGCGGAGTGCTGCTAGTTCTGATGCACGCCTGGCAGATGTAACTGCAACAAGGAATGCCACCTTGAAAGTCAATAATCGCAAGTCCGTCCTTGCTAAAGGTTCAAAGGGCTTGGCAGAAAGTGCCTTGAGTACCACCGAGAGGCTCCATTGAGGGACAAAGGAGCGAACTGGTGGAATGGTGTTCTTCATGCCCTTCATGAACCGTTTTGTCAAGGGGTGTGTGAAGACGGAACAGCCCTGAATCCAATGGTGTGAGGCAGAGATAGCTGCTAAATAAACTCTAAGTGACGAGAACTTGAGTCCTTTTTTAAATAAAGAAAAAAGAAAGGAAAGCACTGTTGCTATTGGTGCTGAAAATGGGTTCTCATTCCTACTAGTCGCAAAGGCAGAAAAAACTGTCCATTTGTTTGCGTATGATTTTCTAGTAGCTGGTTTTCTAGCTGCTAGGATAACGTTCCATATGTCAGTAGGCAACGGTTGACTGTCTACCGATGCCTTATCTTCCAAGCCGTTAGGTTTAGGGACTGGACATCCGGATGGAAGATGAGTCCTTTCCCCTTGGAGATGAGGTTGTGGCATTGTGGCAGTCTGATGTACTCCGCTGAGGACAGTTTGAGTAGCGGAGTGAATCACGGCTGCTTTGGCCACCAAGGCGCTACTAAGATGGCGTTTGCGTTGTCGCTGCGCAGCTTTACGATGACTTTTGAGAGGAGTGGTATGGGGGGAGACAGGTACAGAAGTTGTCCTGTCCACGTCCTCTCGAAGGCATCCCCCAGAGATGCTGCTCCGTGACCTGCCCACGTGCAGTATTGGTCGCAGATGGCATTCTCTGGTGACGCGAATAGGTCTATTACAGGCTGCCCCCATGCCTGGAAGATCATGTTCAATACAGAATCCTTCATCCGCCATTCGTGTGTGTCCACGAAGGTGCAGCTGAGGTTGTCTGCCAGAATATTGTCCTGGCCTGCGATGTGAATGGCAGACAAAGTCATGTCGTGGGCAATAGCCCAATGCCAAATGTCCAGAGTGAGGGAGATCAGGTCCATAGACCTCGTTCCACCTTGCTTGTTTATGTGCCAGACAGCAGCCATATTGTCTGTATGGATCTGGATTACGTGACCCGATAAGGTCTGCTGAAAGGCATAGAGAGCTTTTTGGATGGCCATCAACTCCAAGACGTTGATGTGCCTTTTCTTGTCGAGGGAGCTCCAACACTCTTGAATGGTTAAATCCCCGCAGTGGGCTCCCCAGCCCAATAGGGACGCATTTGTTATAAGATGTTGAGATGGCATTGGGGTTTTGAAGTCCAAGCCCTGTGTGATGTTGGCCAAAACTGTCCACCAAAGGAGCGTGTCCTTTATCTTGGCAGGGAGCGACAACTTCACTCGATGAGCGTCCATTGTGTTGTCGTACTCCCGTAGTAGCCACAACTGTAGAGGTCTCATGTGCAGACGTGCCCAGGGGACGACGTTGACTGTAGCTGCCATGAACCCCAATAACCTCTGCACCTGGAAGGCAGAGGTATTCTTTGAGCGGAAGAGCTTAATTGCAAGCTTAATTAATTTATCAGCTCTATCCTTAGGGAGGAAAGCCCTGGAGCGGGTTGAGTCCAGAATTGCTCCAAGGAATTTAATTTTTTGAGTCGGATGAAAAATAGATTTTTCATTGTTGATGCAAAGGCCTAATTCATTGAGTAATTTGATGGTGAGGTGGGTATTACGGGCGGCTTCTTGCTCCGTATTAGCCACTATCAGCCAATCGTCCAAGTAGGGGTAAATTTCTACCCCTCGAGTCCTCAGAAAGGCGCAAACTGGTGCCATACACTTAGTGAAGACTCGAGGTGCGGTAGAAAGACCAAAAGGAAGCACTTTGAATTGGAAAATGTCCTCCCCTATTATGAACCTGAGGTATTGGCGATGATAGGGGTAAATTGATATATGGAAATAAGCATCCTTAAGGTCTATTGACGTAAACCAGTCCCCTTGGGAGAGGAAAGGTAGGATGCTTGCTAAAGAGTTCATCCGAAATTTTTTGGGATTGATGAACTCGTTTAGATCTCTGAGGTCCAAAGTAGGCCTCAGCCCCCCATCCCGTTTCGGAATCGTAAAGTAGCGGGAATAGAACCCGCTTCTTAAAGTACTAGTTGGTAATCGCTCTATGGCACCTTTATCCAACAGAGACGTAGTCTCTTGTAATAGAGTGTCTGTAGGTGGTGAGAACCTTGCGGTTCCGAGGGGAGGGGGAGTGGAGAATTCTATTTTGTAGCCCCGAGAGACGATGTCAAGGACCCATGTGTCTGATGTAATCGTGGTCCAATTGTTGAAAAAGGGGGCAAGGATGTCACCAAACTTGGGTGTTAGGTCGCTTGGTGTGAGAGAGTCAAAGGCGCTGCCTTTGATTCGGGTCAGGCTTGTTCTTGTTTTGTCTGAAGCGACCCGGGTACTGTTGCCTTCTGTACTGACCCTGAGGTTGGTATGTAGCAGGGCGGTGTTGCAGTTGGAATTGCTGCTGTCTAGGCTGGAACTGCTGTTGTGTCCCAGGCCAGCGTCTCTGTCGGAAAGGTCGCTGAAGCTGTAGTTGCTGCTGACCAATCCCCATCTTTTTAGCCGTATTTTTGGCTTTTTGGATGGTTTCCATCGACTCGTCCGTAGAGGAGTGGAAAAGTCCTTCCCCGTCAAAGGGGAGGTCTTCTATACATGTGCGTGCCTCTTGGGATAGTCCTGCGGACCTGAGCCACGCATGACGTCTCAATGCAATGGAAGCTACCATTGCCTTTGATGCACAATCGGTGGCGTGCCTCAGTGTGTTCAATTGTTGGCGAGACAACCTCATAGCCTCTGTGTAAAAAACGTTAGCCAGTTCACGTTGGTCAACTGGAAGGTAACCCAACAGGGTTGCCATCTTCTCCCACAAAAAAGACTGATATTTAGCATGGTGGCTTGGTAATTATGTACACGGAGTGACAAGGAAGTGGAAGAATAGGTTCTTCTTCCCAGGCCATCCAGCCTGCGACCTTCTTTATCCACTGGGGCGTTGTGTTTACGCTGGGTGCGCCCTTGAGATGCCTCTACGATAATAGAATTAGGTTTTGGGTGAGTGAACAGGAATGGTGCTGTGTTTTTTTGAATTTTGTAAATGTTGTCTAATTTCCTTGACGTTGGTGGCATAGAGGAGGGCATCTTCCACGACTGTTGTACTGTGCATAAGAGTACGGGTAGATAAGGGATAGATGGAGGGGTAGCTGATTCACAGTATAAATCATCGTATACTGGATCATTCAGTTTCTCCAGTGGTTGGGAGGTTTCTATCCCCAGAGATCTCGCCATTCTCTGCACTTGGTCTGTGAAGTGGTTTAAGTCCTCAGATGGTGAAACTACATCTGTTGACGCAACTATGTCATCTGGTGAAGGGATTGACGGTGGTGGAGATGGTTCCTGAGAGGAGTCCGAGCGGTAATCCTCATCAGAGAGCTCAGTCAGAGCACTTTCCCTTATCTCAGGTGCGGGCAAAACTTGCAGAGCCTGCGTCGTTGCCGGTACTGTGGGTTGCGCTCGTTGAGATGGAGCCCTCGGTATTGAGGGTCGTGGCGGCGGAGGCATCGCGGCACTGGCGTCAGCCGGTGGGGGGCGAGAGACTGTTTCCGACGGCGGTTGTCGGAAACGCGGGTACGGAGCATACTGCTCCTGGTAATAGGAAAAATCTTGTCCTTGCCTATACCTCCAATCCTCGTATTGGTATGGAGGGTAATATGGAGGGTGGACGGTGGGGGATGGGTTCCCGCCTAAAAGACTTTTCAGCTAGAGAAGTTTCCGAAGCTGGCCCTGCGCAGGTGCAGAGCCCATATGTGTGATGCACAGAGACCACGAAGAAGAACTAGAAGACTTAGCTGCAATGGCCTGGCAGCCACTTTATCAGTTGGCCAAACAGGAGACATTAGCTACAGCTCACAGCCCCTCAGAGATCACAGACCTCAGTGGCAGAAGCTTTCAGGCCAATTTGGCACAGCACTGCCCAGCCACAGTTGCTGGCACACCTTGGTTTTTGCTGACTTGTTTCCTGCTCCTTGGCCATTCTTGTGCAGTTCCCTTTGGTTTTGGAACTACCAGGGTGCAGCAACGTTCTTCACAACACAGCTTTGCAGACCAACTCTTGCATCAACCAGTGCAATACCCTCAGGTCTGCTTCCTAACATTTATATTGACTCCCTGGAGTAAGAGCTCTGCTGCCTAGCCTGATGCCCTGAGCCCCTCCCTAAGCCAGGCCAAATCAAAAGCAGCTGCCTGACCTCAGGAAACAGTCATAACCCCTGTTCAGAGGCAAGAATGAGAAAATTCACAACACTTTGAGCAACTGTGCAAAGGCAAGACGGGATACCCGCACACTGGCTTAAGGAACAGGGCCTGCCCAGGTCCCATGGGCCCATCCCGCAAGGGTGCTTGGTGCTGCAAGGAACACGTCACAACGTCATCAGCCGAAGGGCAACACCTGTGTCTTATACCCAAAGGCTCAATGGGCAGCACCTCTGCCTGCATCATAGGGGGCAGAAGGGGAGAGGAGGCTAACTGGGGCTGATAGGAGCTGTACTCAAAAACACCGGGGGAGCATAGATCGCCTGCCCTTGACCTACACCCTGCACCACATGGGGTGTAGGGCGGGGCAGGGCTTTACTGACCAATAGTCCAAATGAGGACTGAGCAAGAGGAATATATTCTTAGTTGAGGCAGGGGGAGAAAGTTCCCGTCTGAAGAAGGAGGTCTGAAACCATTTGGTTGGTGATGTGTTGTTGCAAAAGAAATCCCAGTAAACAATTAAAATAGCCCTGGCTGTGATCAAGAGCAGCAATTGCATTTCACACTTTTAAATGCAGCCTGGATAGAATTAAAAAGTGTTAAACCCTGGATAAGAGAGAGTGTAAATATTTTATATATATATATATATATATATATATATATATATATATATATGCTGTGTTTCTTCCTTAGTCTATTGAAAGAGAAATGCTATTATGAGTCAAGGAGGAGTTGGATATCTTTCATTTAAATAATTGCTCGGTAATGGTCAAGATGATGAACAATGTCTTCAACAACAACAAATGGTTAGGAGACTTTTCCAGGACGTCTACCAGCAGAGTGAGATCTTAAGGAACACTCAAGGGATGCACATTTTGGACTGCATGAAGCAGCTAGGAAGATGATGAGAACACATGCATTGGATGCAAATGCCATCGAACACACACCATGCCCACTTTGGGGGCAATGAAGCAGCAACCTCTTGCTGCACTGCCACTGAATCCTCAGGGTGTCATTCTGAGGGGATCTGCTGAATGGTTCAGGGCCTACTCCAGCTTGGTCCAGAGGAGGAATGTACAAGATCTCTCAGAAGCACACTGTGACATGTATGTATGCAAGACGCTCGAGAGTAAGCAGTGCTCAGATCTGCCGCAACTTGAATTCTGTGTGACTATTATTTATTAGTTTCATTTCATCCTCTCCATTTTATCCTTATACCAACCCTGCATAGTAGGTTAGGCCAATAGTCATTGATTGGCCCAAGTCGCCCAGTGAGCTTCATGGCTGAGTGGAGACTTGAACCCAGGTCTTCTAAAACCAAGTCCAACACTCAAACCACTACACCACCCTGGCTCTCAGTGCCTTGCTAGACCTACCTCAAAATCCGTGTGGGAGGAGCAGCCAGCCCGCACTAGAAGTAGCACGGGCTGTTGCTTCTTTCCACATGTCAGACGTGACGGGGAAAGGAAAGCCCTGTCGCGTCCTCCATTTTTTAAAAAAAGTTAAAGGGGCCATGTGCGCAGGAGCGCACCAACGAAAAGGTAAGTCGTTTTTTTAAAAAAGTAAAGGGTACCCCGCTCTCCCCTGCCCCCGATTCCCCCCCACAATGTCTGATGCCCCCCTGCTCGCCCCCTTGCTCACCCCTCACTCACTCGACATGTCCAATGCCCCCTCCACCACCACCCCAGCCGCAATCTCCCCACCCTGGCTCTGCTCTTCCCCCCCCCCATCTCTCCTGCCAGGTCTGCTCTTCCCCCCCAGCCCCCATCTCCCCCCCCCCCCGTGATTCACTCGCGAAGCCGGGAAAAGCCACAGAACCAGCTAGACTTTCCGCAGCCCCAGGCTGAGCCTGGGGCTGCAGAAAAACCGGGCCACAAGTGGATCCAGTTATCCCGGGTCAAGGGAGGGTTTAGCCCGGCCTGACCCCAGGATCCCCTGTGCGTCATCTGCACACACAGGGGTAAGCCCGGGTTTCAGCCCGGGCTAAACCCTCTTCTAGCAACGGCCTCAGTTTCTGTGAGATCACCATGTGGTAAGAGAAACGTTGTATGGGCCCAAAATATTACCTGGTCTAGTTTTATGGAAGGGTTTTCAGTTACTGGCACCGGAGAATGTGGACAATGTACTCAGAGAGTGTCTGGCCTACCAGAGGCCCACTGAGCCCTTGCCCTACATGTCTGATAACTAGAGATGTGAAGGCTCGGGGGGAAAACCCAGAAAAAATTGGCGGTGGGGGGAATTTTTTTCTGTTTTTTTCTAAAGCCTTTTTTCCCTAAAAAATTGGGGGGGGGGATGAAGAAAAATGGATTATGGAATGTTTTATTTTAGCATGATGAATAAAATGTTTAAGACAAGGTGTTCATATATTTACTTCTCCAAATAATTTCTAAAAACCTATGTACAGTATCAGATTATTACAATTTCTGTGCACCAAGGACAAGCAAGCCCTAGGTTGCAAACTGAGACTACAACTCTCAAGTGCAGGAGCAAGATGCATCTTGGTCCCTCCCTTTTTCTCATTTCTTTTTATGGGAATGGGTTGCTATATGTCTACTTGACACTGTGGAGGAGTAGCGGAGACATAAATATTTTTCTTTGTTACTAAAGTTGATGGTTTCTTCTGTTTTTGCCTGCTCCTCATAAACTGGCAAAACCAAAGAGGTTCCTTACAGTGCAGGAGAGCTTGTAGCTCCATTTGTTACCAAAAAAAGGTTAAAAAAAAGTACATTCAATTTGTAATAATTGCTTGAATACACTGTATTTTTAATATAACAAATGTGATAATTTTATGCCAAACCATCTTGTACATAATTACACTTTATGTTCCTAAAGTAACAAAGTGACTTTCAATCTGTAAAAAGGGCCAATATTGCATTTTTTAATTTTTCTGAAAACATGTTTTTTCCACACACAAAAACGGGGGGGGATGGGTTCTTTTCCCATGGCTTCAAAATTTCTGGGATTTTACATCCCTACTAACAACATTAAGCAGCAACAGGCTATCCCGCTGGGTCCAGAGGGCCAACCAATACATTTGACAGGAGGGAGCAGGCAGGGTTGCCTTGTAACAGGCAGTTCTGAGGCCATTCCTAAACTCTGAACCCTGAGAAATATAGCAATCATTACCCACTCACAAATATCTCCCTCTTAGGGAACATGCTTAAGAACAAGGAAGAGGGCCTTTTCAGTGGTGGCCTCTCAATTATGGAATGATCTTCCCAAGGCTCACCTGGTGCCAACATTGTTATCTTTTCAGCACCAGGTTAAGACCTTTCTCTTCTCCCAGGAATTTAACAGCATTTAACAACATATGCTGAGTTTGTTTGTTTTTTAACGGACCCCAGAATAGCTGTTTTTATAAGGATACTGTTGTTTTTATGCTTTTTATGTTTTTAAACATTGTATATTTGTTTTCAATGTTTAGTTTTTAACTTTTGTAAACCACCCAGGGAGCTTCGGCTATGGGGCGGTATATAAATGCAATAAATAAATAAATAATTCTTGGATGAGAAATTGTTAATTATGGGGGACACATATACCCCCAACTTTCTACACTGCCCTAACCCTAACCCATACAATTACCAACAAGAAAAATAGAATTATAATGCAATAAAATATCATTTAGAAGCAGTATCAAAAACAACATGAGCAGATTAAAAGCAGCACAACGTACTAAATTAATAGAGAAGGGACAGGAAAGTGAACCCAGCAGGCCAAAGGCACCCTGACATCCAAGGGAGGCCTAGATGAGGAAGAGAGCCTGGGCCTCGTCACTGAGACATGCCCAAACACACCTCCGACATGAGAGGGAGGAGATCTCAATAACCAGGTAGGAGAAGGCCGTCCTTCAAAGAAGCGCATCTGAGGTAGGGATGGGTGAGAATTTTGTTCTCATTTTTGATGAGAACTGATCGAAATTTGAGGGTTCCCCCCAAAAAAATGGGACAGAAAGAATTTGAGGTTTTAAAAATGTGAGATAAAACAAAACTGGTGCATCTAGGCAGGGTTCTTAGAAGTCTGGGTTTGAATCCCTGCATATTCCACCATGTTTGTGCGGTAAAATTAGGGTTTTCCACCCTCTTTTTTCTGACAGGATCCTCTTCTTTAACACCTACATGTCAGGTAGGTACAACAAAATTACAAAAAAAAAGTCCAACACAGTCATATTTGATTTCAAAAGAGGAAACTTCTCTAAAATGAGAGAACTGGTTGATATGGAATTGAATGGGAGCGTCACAGAATAATAGAATAGTAGCGTTCGAAGGGACCTATAAGGCCATCGAGTCCAACCCCCACTCAATGCAGGAATCCACCCTAAAGCATCCCTGACAGACAGTTGTCCAGCTGCCTCCTGAATGCCTCTAGTGTGGGAGAGCCCACAACCTCCCTAGGTAACTGGTTCCATTGTCGTACTGCTCTAACAGTCAGAAAGTTTTTCCTGATGTCCAGCCGGAATCTGTCAAGAGGTCATATCTCTCCAAAATGCTCATGAATTACTCAAAGCCACAATAATAAAAGCCCAGCTAGAACTTTTCTCTCTCTCTCATAATACTAGAACCCAACGGGGTCATCCCACAAAATTGATTGGTGGGAGATTCAGGACAAATAAAAGGAAGTACTTCTTCACAAAGCACAGAGCTAAATTAAGGAATTCACTACACGATGTGGCGATGGCCACCAATTTGGATGGAATTAAAAGGAGGTTGGATAAATTCCTGGAGGAGAAGACTATCAACAGCTACTAGCCCTGATGGTTGTGTGCTGCCTCCACTATCCGAGGCAGTAAGCCTGTATGCATCAGTTGCTGGGGAACATTGTTGTGGGGGTGCTGTTACACCATGTCCTGCTTGTGGGTCCCTGGTCAACAACTGGTTGGCTACTGTGCAAACAGCATACTGGACTAGATGGACCCTGAGTCGGATCCAGCATCAGGGCACTTCTTATGTTCTACTATATACTGCAGGCCAGGAAATGTAGCATCATTGGGGACTAAAAATGAAACCAGCACGTTTCCTCATTAAGGAGGAAGTGCAGTATTAAGTATCATTTGACTGGGTGGTACCTGATCCATAAAAAATTTGGGTAGTCAAGCCTAGTGCGAGAAGTGAGACAATTTCTGGGGTTTGCTGATTACTGGAAATTTGTTAAGGCCTTTTCTAAGAAAGCAAGTCCCTTAACTAATATCTTGCAAGGAGTAAACATTGAAAAACAGTATCGGGCAGTCCACTGGACTTCAGAATGGCAATTAGTGTTTGAGGGTATGAAGACAGCCCAATTCTGGCTTACCCAGACTACAGCGTGTAAAGGAATGTGCATGGGCAGTGCTGTACATGTAGAAGGTCCGGGTTCAATCCCTGGCAGCATCTCTAGTTAGGGCTGGGAAAGAAACTTGCAGGAAACCCTGGAGACCTGTGGCCAGTCAGTGTCGATAATACCAGGGTAGAGGGACAAGGGACTGAGGTGCCAGTTTAAAAGGACGCAGGATTGGGTATTTGCTCCTGCTAGGTGGGGCCTGAAACAGATTGAGAAGAGTATGGTGAATTATAGTTCCTTCCAACTGGAACTACTGGCCCTAGTTTGGGCAATTACTAAAAAGTTTATAAATTATTTGTTCCTTCTGAAAAAAAAATTCTGACACATTCTTGCCTACTTGGGAACTGCAAAACTGGGGCATTAGAGCAGCAGTGGGTTTCTTGCTTGGTAAACGTTAATTTTAATATAAAATTTATATCTGGGAAACATAACTTAAATGCAGATGCCCATGCTAGGTTAAGGGAGGAAGAGAACTTGGACGTGAAAGAGGAGTGGGAAATGCCATCTTGGGTGCATGTTCCAACTAAAGCTACTAGGGGCATATGGAACAAGGGTAGCATGAGGAAAGCCGAGACTACGTCAATCCTTGACATAGGGATTGAAGGAGAAGCCTAGGCAGACATACAGAACCTAAAACGTATCAGACAGTGGTCCCTGTTTGCTTGAACAATATCATGATTATTCAAGGCACTGGGGAATGGAAAAGATAAAACCTATATTAAGAGATTATTTTTATTGGACAAACATGCAAAACGATATTAAAATTTGGATTATTCAGTGTAAAATGTGCACCTTGAAAAAAGGGGTTAAGTGCAAAAGGAAAAAGCATCACTCATACCTATTATCTCCAGTCAGTCACTGGAAATAGTGGCCTGGTTCACATAATCAAAATCGTATCAACTTACAATAGCAGACCATTTGTGGAGTCTTTGAACGAACGTAGGACGTAGAGAAATTTGTTCAATATAAGGGATATCCAGAAAAGATTTTAACAGACAGGAGAACAACTTTTGAGTTCCAGTTATTTTCAAAACTGTGCTAACTACATGAAATGAAGGAAGTGAATAGTACTAGTTACCACCCTCCGAGAAATGGAATGTGGGATAGAATAAATCAAGTGATACTAAGTTTCCTAAGGGGATTAACTGCGGAGGAAAATAATGCTAGATAGAACATCTATCTGAAGTAATATTTCTTTACAATAATTCAAATCAAAGTTCCACTAGGTTTGCACCTGCTTACTTAATCTTTGAAAGAAGGGAGAGGTTACCAGCTGATATTATCTCCTTAGGGAAAGAAGGAAATCAATTAACGAATACAAGACCTAGTGACTCAGTAAATTGTCATCACAGAAAATCACAAAATTTATATATAAGAGCAAATCTAGATAAAGAACAAGAGAAACACAAACAAAACTATGATGAAGGACTGAAATTGCTAGAAATATTGTTTTGTTGAGAAAGGAGAGAAAGAAGTTGGAAAATTACTGGGAGAAAGTTGTTTACAAGTTCGTTAAAATACCATTTGAAATTTCACCAGCTTTTGTAACAGCAAATGTCTGAGGAAACAGGCAAACCAGTATATAGAAACAGGTTGAAGCCCTTGGGCGAAGGAAGGAAGGAAGGAAGGAAGGAAGGAAGGGAGGGAGGGAGGGAGGGAGGGAGGGAAACAGAATAAAAAAGATCCGAAACTTCCAAATGGAAAGCTTAAGGGCAAAAGAGGGGTCAGGGACGGCCTGTCAAAACGAAGAAGGCAGGCGGGGGAAAGGATGCTCTTCAGGGGAATCTCCCAAATGTGAAAGAGGTCAAAGCGGGTCAGACAAGGGCCAGACCTGGGTCACAGGAAGTGATGCAAAACCAGGTGCAGTTTGCAAAGTTGTGACTCAACTTGGGAAGCAGAACAGGAAGCTGTTCAGCAGCTACAGGAGTTGGATTTCAGCCCAGATTCAGTGCACGTTCTACTCCCCTCCCCTGACCCTTGCATTTATATCCAGACTCCTCCTCCATGTTCAGATCTACTCCGTCAACCCAAATTACCTATTCATTGACCTTCTCTATCTTTGCACTTAGAGGGAGGCCAGGCCTTGAGAGAGACTGTGTGTGAGAGGAAGACAGAGCACCAATTTCTACTCCCTACCTGCAGTGCGGGATAGGACTGATCAGGTTATCTCCTATCTCCATAAACTATTGTTAACATATTCCTAGAATAGAATTAGAAGTTGTAGAATTAGTATTCATGAAGATAACTTTGACCTAGGCTCTTTTTTTTTACTAATTGTTTTAAGAAAATTTCAAAATCTGATTTAATTTTTTTAAAAAAATAACATTTTAAAAAAATCTGAATTTTTTTATTTTTCAAAAAAAATAATCATTGATTTTTATCAACCCTCCTGAAAACAAAGCACCATCAGTGCCCCAGTGAAAATGACTGTGACCCTCAGAGCTCCTGAAAAGCAGATGGCTTTTTCAAACGTGAAATTAGACATAATACTAAAGCTAAAAGGACACTCAAGCAGGTAGAATAACAAGCCCTAATGTAGGTCAACGGAGATTTACGGAAGGCTGCACAGGGATTTTCAAAGCCACCAGGCAACCTAGATATTTCCTGCTTACTATTTTGCTGGAAAATATAAATCCTCCGGCAGTTTTGAAAAAGCCGATCCTACCCAATTGTGGTGCTCATATAGTTCAAACTCCGGCTGGGAGGCAAAAGGCACCAAAACTCTTCCCTGCTAATACAATAGGTGTTTATTGCTAGTCCGCATTATTGTGAGGAAGAGAAAAGGACAGAGAAATGGCTTGTGCTGGCAGACAGGCACAAAGTGGAGTTAAGAGAGCAGCACATAAGGGGGCGAATTCACACCCTACGGTTTCGTCTTCATCTCTCTATAGGAAACCCCCCCCCCCCCCCCCGTCTGACAGGCATCAAAGGCTGCCTAGTGAAGAGATGCAAATGTCAGTGGGAAAGGTGCCGCCACGCTGACTGCAGTGGGCACGAAGCCAGCCGACACGCTGAAGCCATAGGATGACAGACATGTTGACCCACCACGCGTCACAATATTCTTGGCTTCTGCCATCCTCCCCACACCTGTTTATTTAAAAACTAGAAACGTATCCTCTAACTAAAGCAATGCAGTAAATTTTATATACAGTTGCATTCAAATCAAGGAAGTTCAAGATCATAAATATCAGAATTACATTTCATAGGGGTCTGAGCAACCTGGCACCTGGATTTTCCCCTACCCACCCAATTTGGTTTTGATGATGAAAACAAACTCAGTAGGCAAAATTCAAGAAGAAGAAGAAGAAGAAGAAGAAGAAGAAGAAGAAGAAGAAGAAGAAGAAGTAGTAGTAGTAGTAGTAGTAATAGTAGTAGTAGTTACCTGCCTCTCTATCTGGATCGAGGCAGGGCACAACAATGCCTCAGAGTAACACTGTTCATGTCAGAGCAGCAGCCTCTCATGTGCCTACTGTCAGAGGAAGCAATTTAATGGTCATATTTATGCCAGTGACCAACTAATACTGGTGTAATTTCACTACAGTCTCGTCAGGATCCTGTACACTCTAAGCAACAAAACTGAGAAGAAAATGACATGAAATCACTGAGCGGCATACTCACAATGCCTCCACGGTAGCATGCATGGAAGCAGCAGAGCCACATAGCAAAATGGAGAAATGCCCCCATGACATCCGTGTGCCCCATTGCTCACAAAACCTAACTGGCCCACATTTCACACTCCACAGAGCAATGAGAAGACAAGTGTTAGCAATATGCTCTCCCTGCATTTGTTCTAAGGCCAGGCTGCTCTGGGACAAGGGAGGGAGATGAGGAGGGGAAGCTCCCTTAACTGCCACTCAGCCAACATGCCCAAAACAGAAAGGAGAGGGGCAGACAACCACAATGTATGGATTGCAGACTAAGATTATCCCAAAAATTATGGAGTTCTGCACTGACTTAAAGGGAGCACAAGAAGAGCAATGCTAGATCAAACCAAAGTCTATCTAGTGCAGCAGTCTGTTCCCACAGTGGCCAATCCAGGAGAAACGCACAAGTAAGGCACAGGATTGCACTGCCAATCCAACATCATTTTACTACAAACCAAACTACACATTCCCATTGGCATTCTTGCTACCCAATGGTGGACTATTTAGCCTACCGTGGACTATTTAATCAACTGTTGACCATTGTGTCGTCCAAACCCAGTCAATAAAAGCAAAGAGAGAACAGGGATAACATGTCAACTCTCTCAAAATGCTCAAACTCTGGCTCTTTCAATGAATTGATTAGCGATAGATTTAGGACAAAGCATTGGTTAAAAAGCATCAGAATATGTGGGTGGATGTGTATTTTTTAACTTGAAGATGGAGGTGAATTATTCTGTCCCACAAAACATGACTATTGGGGGAGGATGGTGCTTCCAGTTCTGAAGAGGTAAAGGTATGGAAGTCCTGGAGAGGCGTTCCTATCAGCATGGGGTTAAAGTCAGAGTACTGCAAGGAAAAAGGTTAGTGTCATGACCCTGCTGAAGCCAGCAACAAAGAGCCACCTGTGTCAGGAGACCTCGGGGAGCCTGGGCCCTCAATGGAGATTGCCGGTAGTCCTCCCACACAGGAGGAGGGGAGGCTGGGTGACCACCTAACCCCCAAGAGGCAAGCCAATAGGGCTCTTTTGAGAAAAACTGCTTGATTACAAAGGAAGACTTCTCAGAAGCAAGGCCCTCCTCCTGAGTAGGACTTTGGCCAGAAAGCCTGTAACACACTGTAAGTTCTGGCTATATAACCATTCAGTGGTAGTCCTGACAGTGCTGGAACAATTTAATTTTACCAGCTCCAGTGCTCTGTATTTTGACTTCCTGGACTTGCCTTGTGAGACCAATCCTTGGCCTCCTGCTTGACTTTGCTTCTGGACTGTGCATTGTATCTGACTGCTTAACTATATTTAACCTTTGCCTGTATCTTGACCACTCCTACCTTAGCCAGATCCCATTTTGGACTGAACACACACGAGGGACAGAAAAAAGTACATTTACAAGGAAACCATAAAAACCTGTCATAAGGAAGATTAAAAGTAAATAGGATGATGGAATTTGCACTGGGGAAGGAAATCTATATGAAGAACTTCTAAGATGATAGAATTTGCACTGGAGAAGGAAATCTAAATGAAGAACTTCTAGGATATAAGCCACCTTGAACAAGAACCTCCCCCATTCCAGAGTGCAAGGAGACATAACTGCACACGCTATTGACAAATTCAGGGCAGGAACAGGAGCCTTTTCTGTAGCCAACTGAAAAAGCCAGAAAAGTGTTTAGTTAGGCAGAATGCAGCTGACTGAAACAACTGACAAAGAGTGAGGTTAAAGGCATATTATCTGGTAAAAAAACCAGCACAGAAACTTTCAGTCAGTATTTTGATAGTGATGATAAATGCAGGAGACTTTTATCCCACTGAACAGAGCTGCTCACCGAAAAGAGGTAAGCACGTTTTACCCCGTCAGCTTTGCAAACCCGCCTAGCTACCAAAAAACAAAAACAAAAAACCATGCTCACACTTTTGGCTTTGCCAACCATAAAAAGGGCAGTGGAGTAGAACTGGAGAAGCAATCTGCATTTGGGTAAAAGAAGACAAAACAACAGTGAGTACCTTTGAAAGCGTTAAGAGTGTTTGACTAGGACTGGGAGCGTGTTCAAATCACTACTCAGCCATGAAATGCACTGGCTAACCTTGGGCCAGTCACCAATTCCCAGTCTAACTACCTCACAGGGTTGTTGTGAAGATAAAACTGACACTTGAGTTCCTGGGAGGAAAAGGCAGGATATAAATGTGCTGAAACGGCATCAGGAAGGCTAAAGCTGAGAATGAGCTGAGATTAGCGAGGGATGCTAAAAGCAATAAAAAGGCTTTCTTCAGATACGTGAGTAGTAAAAGGCAGAGGAAAGAAATGGTGGTTCAACTGCTTAATGAGGATGGCAAATTGATAACAGATGACAAAGAAAAGGCTGAACTGCTCAATTCCTACTTTGCCTCGGTCTTCTCCCAAAAGCGGGTTTATAACCCACCCACCCCCTGGAAAAAGTGAAGCAGAAGTTGAGGGGGCAGGATTGCAGTTTGAGATTGATAAACAAATGGTCAAGGAACACCTAATTTCTTTGAATGAGTTCAAATCTCCATGGCCCGATGAACTGCATCCTAGAGTTATGAAGGAGCTAGCAGAAGAACTCTCAGTACCACTGTCTATCATCTTTGCAAAATCATGGAAGACGGGTGAGGTGCCAGACAACTGGAGGAGGGCTAACATTGTCCCTATCTTCAAAAAGGGCAAAAAGGAGGAAACTAGGGAACTACAGACCAGTCAGTCTGACATCCATCCCTGCAGGGCCGGCGCTACCATTAGGCCAACAAGGCAGACGCCTAGGACGCAGACCTCAGAGGGGCACAGGCAGTGCGTGGAACAACTATTAGGTGGATCCACAGTTGGCTACAGAATCGGACTCAAAGAGTACTTATCAATGGAACCTTCTCAAACTGGGGAGAGGCAACGAGTGGGGTGCCGCAGGGCTCAGTCCTGGGACCAGTGCTCTTCAACATTTTTATTAATGATTTGGACGAGGAGGTGCAGGGAACGCTGATCAAATTTGCAGATGACACAAAATTGGGTGGGATAGCTAATACCCTGGAAGACAGAAACAAACTTCAAAGTGATAGGCTGGAGTGCTGGGCTGAAAACAACAGGATGAAATTTAATAGGGATAAATGCCAAGTTCTACATTTAGGGAATAGAAACCAATTGCACAGTTACAAGATGGGGGACACTTGGCTCAGCAATACTACAAACGAGAAAGATCTTGGAATTGTTGTAGATCACAAGCTGAATATGAGCCAACAGTGTGATATGGCTGCAAGAAAGGCAAATGCTATTTTGGGCTGCATTAATAGAAGTATAGCTTCCAAATCACGTGAGGTACTGGTTCCTCTCTATTCGGCCCTGGTTAGGCCTCATCTAGAGTATTGCGTCCAGTTCTGGGCTCCACAATTCAAGAAGGATGCAGACAAGCTGGAGCGTGTTCAGAAGAGGGCAACCAGGATGATCAGAGGTCTAGAAACAAAGCCCTATGAAGAGAGACTGAAAGAACTGGGCATGTTTAGCCTGGAGAAGAGAAGATTGAGGGGAGACATGATAGCACTCTTCAAATACTTAAAAGGTTGTCACACAGAGGAGGGCCAGGATCTCTTCTTGATCCTCCCAGAGTGCAGGACACGGAATAACGGGCTCAAGTTAAAGGAAGCCAGATTCCGGCTGGACATCAGGAAAAACTTCCTGACTGTTAGAGCAGTGCGACAATGGAATCAGCTACCTAGGGAGGTTGTGGGCTCTCCCACACTAGAGGCATTCAAGAGGCAGCTGGACAACCATCTGTCAGGGATGCTTTAGGGTGGATTCCTGCATTGAGCAGGGGGTTGGACTCGATGGCCTTGTAGGCCCCTTCCAACTCTGCTATTCTATGATTCTATGATTCTATGATTCTATGAGGCAGTGGGAGCCCAGTGTGGTGGCGGGGCGGCAGCTGGCTGCCATAGGAAGCAGAAGATGTGGTTCAGGGTGGCTCCTGACATGTTGGTGTTGCTTCCAGCAAGCCTCACTTTCTCCAAGGGAAAAGGGCTCCCCCAAGGTTGAGGCGCCCCCTTCCTCCTCCACCTCCTTTCTTCCCTTCCCTCCTGGGTTTCTGTTGAATCTTCCTCCTCCCTTCCCAGCCTCCCCCCTTTTATAGGGTTACTGTGTTTGTGGTGCTACTATACTTTTAATTTATCTGATTTTTCTAGTTTTATTGGATTGAACGCATTATTAGCATTATTATTAACATCATCATCGTTAGTTCTTGGGGCAGAATCCAGAACTGCCCTTGCATGTGCAATCAGCCCCAGTACTTCTGGACTACAAGTGACCCCTACCACTTGTGGAATTGCTTGCAGTTTAGCATTTCTGGAGACAAGCTGAAATGAATGGAGATGCTAGTTTCTGGAAAGGGGTAGAGTGGCAAAGCTGGTGAGCACCAGATTAGCACACCAACCTGTCCCAGCCTAGAAACAAGTGTTTCTGCCTGTTTTGGAGCTTTGCCTTTGGAAGCACTAAATGGTTGTATTGTAAGCAGTGGGGACTTATGAGTTTTGTGCTTTTTATTTTTTGTACAAAACATCTGTTCTTAAAAATCGAAGTTGGCAATTTTGCGGAGGGGTGTGTGCAAGTAGCTCGCCTTGCCTAGAGCACAAAATAGTCTGGGACCAGCCCTGCATCCCTGGGAACATTTTGGAGCAGATTATAAAGAAGTCAATCTGTAAGCACCTTGAAAACAATGCAGTGATTATTAGAAGCCAACATGGATTTGTCAAGAACAAATCCTGTCAGACTAATTTGATCTCATTTTTTGATAGGATAACCTCCCTTGTGGACTGTGGGAATGCTGTGGACGTAATATATCTTGACTTCAGCAAAGCTTTTGACGAAGTGCCCCATGATATTCTGATTAACAAACTAGCTAAAAGTAGGCTAGATGGAACAACTATTAGGTGGATCCACAGTTGGCTACAGAATCAGACTCAAAGAGTGCTTATCAACAGTACCTTCTCAAACTGGGGGGAGGTAACAAGTGAGGGTACCGCAGGGCTCAGTCCTGGGCCCGGTGCTCTTCAACATTTTAATTAATGATTTGGACAAGGAGGTGCAAAGAACGCTTATCAAATTTGCAGATGACACAAAATTGGGTGGAATAGCTAATACCCTGGAAGACAGAAAAAAACTTCAAAGTAATCTTGATAGGCTGGAGTGCTGGGCTGAAAACAACAGAATGAAATTTAATAGGGATAAATGTCAAGTTCTACATCTAGGAAAAAGAAACCAAATGCAGTTACAAGATGGGGGAATACTTGGCTAAGCAATACTACAAGTGAGAAGGGTCTTGGAATTGTTGTAGATCACAAGCTGAATATGAGCCAACAGTGTGATATGGCTGCAAGAAAGGCAAATGCTATTTTGAGCTGCATTAATAGAAGTATAGCTTCCAAATCACGTGAGGTACTGGTTCCTCTCTATTCGGCCCTGGTTAGGCCTCATCTAGAGTATTGCATCCAGTTCTGGGCTCCACAATTCAAGAAGGACGCAGACAAGCTGGAGCGTGTTCAGAGGAGGGCAACCAGGATGATCAGGGGTCTGGAAACAAAGCCCCATGAGGAGAGACTGAAACAACTGGGCATGTTTAGCCTGGAGAAGAGAAGATTGAGGGGAGACATGATAGCACTTTCAAATACTTGAAAGGTTGTCACACAGAGGAGGGCCATGATCTCTTCTTGATCATCTCAGAGTGCAGGACACGGAATAATGGGCTCAAGTTACAGGAAGCCAGATTCCAGCTGGATATCAGGAAAAACTTCCTGACTGTTAGAGCAGTACGACAGTGGAACCAGTTACCTAGGGAGGTTGTGGGCTCTCCCACACTAGAGGCATTCAAGAGGCAGCTGGACAACCATTCGTCAGGTATGCTTTAAGGTAGATTTCTGCATTGAGCAGGGGGTTGGACTCGGTGGCCTTCTAAACCCCTTTGAACTCTACTATTCGATGATTCTATGAAATATAATAAAGAAATATCCAGAAAACTCTGAGTCTTTTCTATATTGTTCACACAAGGAGTTCATTCATTACAAAATGATCATAATCCATTAAATTATGAGATACATCCCATGGTCTGATTTCTATAGAACAATTAAGAACAACATTACAGCACATTAAGGATTAACAGATTTCTAGTCCACGAAAAGAATATATGAACACAGAACGCTGCCATATACCGAGTCAGACCCTTGGTCAATCTAGCCTAGTATTGTCGATACTGACTGGCAGCAGAGGCTATCCAGGGTTTCAAGAATGAGATTTTCCTGCCCTCATTGATGAACCTGGAACCTTCTGCATTCAAAGCGGGGCCTCTGCCACTCAGTTGCAACCTGCCCCCCTCCTTCAACCTTGTACTATGAAATTGGCAGCCTTTAAGGTGCTAAATGGGTCACTCTTTCTGCTGCAGACTAACACAAAGCCTATCCTTCTGATAGAATAAAAACCCATCTCTCCATATGTGACAGAGGCACCCCAGATAGGGAGAAAGCTGGTTTTATTTGGTAACCTTCCCCCAAACAGTTCAAAAGCGGCATTCAGTCCTTTGTAAAGAAGACCACACAGCCCACTGCCTCATTTTTAGCATCACTCCAAACAGAAACAGGACATCCAGGCCTACATTAAGCGGAAGGTCTGTGCTGTAAATGTACTTCCAGCTCTTATTTATTTATTTATTTATTACATTTTTGTACCGCCCAATAGCCGAAGCTCTCTGGGCAGTTCACAAAAATTAAAACCATTAGGAACATAGGGTGCTTATGGCAGTACAACCTAGTGAATCTAATGGTGGCATGTACTCCATCACTGCCACCACCCCCTGCTGTTGGGGAAAAGGGCCCATTGCCCTAGATAGGCCCCCTCCCTCTTGGGCACTGGGCGGCAAAGGGCACTGGGCAGCAGAGGCATGCTCCATTCTAGCAGAAGCAGGAGGTGGCAGCAGCTGAAGCAGAGGCTGGGGGCGGAAGAAAGCAGGGCGGAAGCCAGCCCCCAAGGGCTCTCTTCTTGTCTGTTCACCTACCCCTAACTACAAAGGCCCTCTTCGCAAGACGAAAAGCACCCCACTTCTGCTTGAGATGGAAGTGGCACAGTCTCCTCCCATCTCAGGCAACTGGAGCTTTGTTCCCTAACAGGAGGTGGAAAGAGCAACTGAGAGGCCAACCATTGGCCGGAGCACATATTCAATTCACTGTTATGTTATACTGTGGCTACAAGCACTTTAAAGGGAGCTAAGCAAGCTCAGTCTTCCCACCGCATTTAATTAATTAATTATAATAATAATAAACTCACTTAATGCAGGGCTACTTTCTCCCTATGGATTTGGTTTAGATCACCATTGCCAGTGATGGAGTAGATACCTGAGAAATGCCTAGTTGAGTCTCTGACCTTGAAAAGAATATTTAATATGTTAAAGAAAAACTCCACAAGTATGCAAAGGTGCTGCATACACAGAAACCAAACATCACAGATTTATGGCAGCAGCTGGACCTATTCCAAGTGAGGGGGCCTTTTCAGTCAGGGCACCGCCATTTGTGGAATGCCCTCACCAGAGAGGGTCGCCTGGGAGCAACATGAAGGACTTCTTGACAACACTTTTTTTGTTCTCTCAGGCATTTTAAGAACTATTTTAGTGCTTTTAGATCTCTTCCCTGTTTTATTTTCTGTTATTGGAGTTATTATGTCTTGCACTGTTCTCAGCCCATACCATGAGTTTTCTTTGACCTGGTTTGCACAATCAAAATCGCACTCCACAGCACCACAGTGAAAATGAGCCACTAGGTCTTACTTGAATTGCAGCATGGTCCAGGCACAATTTCCATAATAATCGCCAAGGCACGGCTCATCCTGTTGTCTGAACCCAGGCAGCACAGCTTTTCAGAGGGGGAACCAAGCCTCCCATGGGCTGTGGGAGGGTTATTAGAGGGTTGGATTTTTGTGAACCTCCCAGAGAGCTTCAGCTTTTGGGCAGTAGAGAAATGCAGTAACAAAATAAATAAATGCAGGTTGCTTACCTGTAATCGTAGTTCTTCGAATGATCATCTGTGCATTCACACATAAGGGCTCTGTGCCTGCGCGGAGCTCATTTCGGAAACTTCTGTCGCTGAGGCAAACGTTTTTGGTGGGAACCCCTCCCCCACCGTCCCTGACTCTGGGTCCTCGCCCTTCTCCTCAGTTCCTTGAGACCGAATTGTTGGCCTCTTAACCAGGAGAGAAACCACCTGGCATTGACAGCACATTGATATCGACACCAAAGTGGGGACGGTGGGTGGGTTGTGTGACTGCACAGATGACCACTCACAGAACTGGTCCACTCAATCTGGAATACATCTCCTAGGGATTTTTTCTGATCTCTGCTCTCGAACAAAACAGGTGACCAATCGTATTGTGAGGTGTCACCAGAAGTCTATCTCTGGAGTCCCTTATTCCTGAGAAAATCCAAGATAGAACCAACAGATTTGACTGCCACCTGTGTGGGTCCTTCTGAAGTGTGTTGAATGATTCTGCTAGACACTTGCCTCATTCAGCCAACTGTAGGACCAAAGCGAGATTCCCCTACCGATGGTCCCATCAGTATCTTCATTGTCATTAGGGTAGATCCAGAAGAGTGGGTTACTCCTTCCTTGTTTATATACCACAACAGACTGTGTTGTCTGTAAAAACTCACACTCTGTGGCCCATCAGGTAGGTCTTAAAAGACTGGAGTGCCTTTTTTACCATGTAATATGGAATTGTTATAGTTGGAGTGAGTCTGGATTGCTCTGTGGTTACTATGAGGTCCAGAGAGCTCAATAAATTGAGGATTAGTTCCACTGCCTTCGACAGCATCCTCTTCTAAGATGCTACTAGATGCCCTGAGCAGACAAATGAACTGCCATATATTTTGCAAATATTCGGGGGCTGTGCTTAGGTCTAATGGAAGCACCCAAATTATGATAAACCCAAGGTACCTCTGGTGAGTGTTCTGAATGGCTATATGGAAGTACACATACTTTTAAGTGTATAGAGGCAAAACATAATCCCTTTCTGAGGAGCAGCATTAAGAAGGACAGTGTGTCATCTGTAATTTGCTGGTATTGAGCCGTCTCAAAACCAGGTCACAGAAATCTGGAGGGGAGCGGATCAAATATAGTAGGTTAAGTAAACTGAGGAAGACAATGACTAAGTCAAAATCTCCGCTAGGATCCCTGGTCCGATTTCTGATGAGACTGCTTGAAGTGCATGTGTTGTTGCCTTATTACCGCTGTTGCAGGAAACGAGATGAGCGATGGGAAACAAGATGAGCAATGAACAACCCTTCACCGTCGAATGGCAAGTCCTCCATCTAGTTTACAGAGTGAGACCTGCTAATCATAGGTACACATGCGAAGCACCCGAGCGCCCACCACTGCTCTCAACTCACAGTTGGTGAGGTGACGGGTCATGTTAAGTTGCTGACGACAGGAAAAGGACCTTCTCTTCTGCTGCTCCCAGACTGTGGAATAGCCTGCTGGAGGAGACTCATCATCTTGACAGTCTTTTAGCATTCAAGAAGGCTGTCAAGACTGATCTCTTCCGGCAGGCCTATCCAGTAGAATTTTAGGATATTTTAGTATGTTTTTAGGATGCGTTTGAGCAGTGTGTGCCATGTTTTTAATCAGTGTTTTATGCTTATTGTTGTTCCTTGCCTCGATCCCATCAGAGAGGCGGGTAAGAAAATTATTATAATTATTATTATTATTATTATTATTATTATTATTATTATTATCTGGACATCATAACTAGATAGTGTATGACTCTGGGCCCAAAGCAGATGAATATGTTCGGTGGCCTGGTAAGTCCAACATATATGTTCTGAAAACTCCCCTTGGGAATAACTGGACTAATATAGAATTGGAACATGGGTGCGTAAAGAAAAAACCCAGTGTCCATTACTGGACCTTATGTAAAGATTCTGCCCTTTCCAATGTCAGAGCCATCAAAGAAGGGGCCTTCCAAAAAAATATAACTGTCAGAAGCAGTGTTGGAAGCAAAAACATCAACACTGGAGTTGGCTTCTCAGTACATACAGCATGAGATACAAAATCCTGCACTTTATTTGCAGGGCTATGTGTCTCAATACCGAGCCTGGTCATCCTCAATGACCGGGAAGTAGTATAAGTCTTCTGAAGGAGGTTCTGCCCTGTGTAGGCTCTACATCACGAGACAATGCAGAAGAGAGCAATGTTGACACCGACTGATAGTCCTCAAAGGATTGACGGGAATCAGGTCTATTTTTATGCTCCAACTCGTCTTCCCCAAGTTGATCTCCTGATGCCCCACAGAATGGGGGTGGAATGGGGAAGAGCTAAGTAATTGTACTGATGCACTGTGGCTGTAACAGCTGAGCCCTGTGTATAGGTTGCAATGACAGCGATCTTGGTTGTATGTGTCCCCATAACAGTACTGAAGCCAGTATCCATGCTTGTATTGGTATTCTCAGGAGAATACCATACAATGCCTGTTTGACATTGTGTCCCCTCCTCTCACAAGGGGGGGGAGCGGCAAAAATGATGACGTCAGACATCACGGTAATAAAACTTTCTCCACTGAAAGCAGAGCACTCAGAGCGTAAAGACTCTGGAGGGAGATTCTGAAATTGGTGGTTAGCCTGCAAGGGATATACTGCCTGAAGTGGTGGGCAGATGTCCATTGGCTTTGGAGGGGAGAGATATCAGATCAGTGCAGGACACGGAATAACGGGCTGATGTTACAGAAAGTCAGATTCCGGCTGGACATCAGGAAAAACTTCCTGACTTTTAGAGCAGCACGACAATGGAACCAGTTACCTAGGGAGGTTGTGGGCTCCCCCACACTAGAGGCATTCAAGAGGCAGCCATCTGTCAAGTATGCTTTAGGGTGGATTCCTGCATTGAGCAGGGGGTTGGACTCGATGGCCTTATAGGCCCCTTCCAACTCTACTATTCTATGATTCTACGATCTCACCCTCTGACATTGAAGCTGCACGTGAGATGCCAGTCTTGGTACCAAAGAAGCCAGTTCTGTTAATCCCAGTCTCAGTACCAAGAGTTCCAGCTTTGGTACCGAAGAAGCCAGTTATGTTATTGCCACTCTTTGTATCAAGAGTTCCAGCCTCTGTACCGAAGAAGCTAGTTATGTTATTGCAGTCTCGGTATCAAGAGTTCCAGCCTTGGTACCGAAGTAGCCAGTTGTGTTATTGCCAGTCTCAGTATCAAGCCTTGGTACCGAAGAAGCCAGTTATGTTATTGCTGCCGAGGCCACCCGTGGGGACTCTAACAGTAGTGGTTAGATCTGGCTTTGATACAGTAGCCTTAGCATGAGACTTTTGTTGTTGATGATGTATGTTCCAAAGGCTTAACTGACCTGACTTTCCTAGATATCTCTTTTGCTGCAGAAACAGCTAGAGAGCGTCCAGATTTCTGGAAGATCGGAACGACACATGGATAGAATCATAGAATAGCAGAATTGGAAGGGGCCTACAAGGCCATCGAGTCCAACCCCCTGCTCAATGCAGGAATCCACCCTAAAGCATCCCTGACAGATGGTTGTCCAGTTGCCTCTTGAATGACTCTAGTGTGGGAGAGCCCACAACCTCCCTAGGTAACTGATTCCATTGTCATACTGCTCTAACAGTCAGGAAGTTTTTCCTGATGTCCAGCTGGAATCTGGCTTCCTTTAACTTGAGCCCGTTATTCTGTGTCCTGCACTCTGGGAGGATCGAGAAGAGATCCTGGCCCTCCTCTGTGTGACAACCTTTTAAGTACTCTGTGTGACAACCTTTAGAGTCGGGGTCCGAGGATGCTGAGGGGACATAATGGGCCTCTGCCATGATCGGCTGCATGAAGCATTTCAGAGAATCCATGGATTCTAGAGTTTTTCTCCGCAGAAATGCCCCAAGCAATCAGTCCGAGAAGGCTTAAGTGATCCGGTCTTCTTAGATATCTCTTTGGCTGCAGATGCAGCTAGAAAGCGTCCAGAACATTGGAATGACCCATGGTTAGAGTCAGGGTCCGAGGATGCTGAGGGGACATAGGTTGAGAAGCCTCCACCATGAGTGGGTGTATTGATTGCTTTGGAGAATCCGTGGCTTCTAGAGCATTTCTCCTCAGAATCGCCATTACGCGTTTAGCCCTCAGAAGGCTTAAGTGTCATGAATCTCATACAGTGGCGACAGGTCTCAATGATGCAAGCCTCTCCCAAACAAATCAGAGAGAATATCTGTCTGTTGGGGAAGCTTGCTGACACATTCAACCAATTTTCAGGGGGGAAAGGCCTTAACAGCCATGCAAGCCCTCCCTGATGCGATCCCAGATCGCTGGAGGGTAAAATAGAGAAAAATACTAACAATAATAAATTAAGACTTAACAAAAACTGAAAACAAACTAAAAAGAACTAAAATCCTCAGCACTCTAAAGCTTTCTCCTCATGAGAAAGACAGAAGTTCCCAACGAGACATCCTTTCAGCAAGGTGGTTGAAAGGGAACTGAGGAGAAGGGCGGGAACCCAGAGTCAGTGGATGGTGGGGGAGGGGTTCCCACCAAAAACGTTTGCCTCAGCTATAGAAGTTTCCAAAACGAGCTCCACGCAGGCGCAGAGCCCATATGTGTGATGCACAGAGACCACGAAGAAGAAATCAGTGTTTCCCTCTCTAACAAGCTATACCACCTGGGTTCAGACAACACGCCAAGCCACACCTGAGGCAGCGATTATGGAAATCGCATCCACGGATGCACTGCAATTTAAATAAGCCACAGTAGCTTATTTTGACCATGTGAAGCAGCCCTTTGTATTATTTCATTTTGAGTTATTTGAAAATTTTGTATCTTATGCTTTTCAATTTACTTGTACACAACCCAGAGAACAATTAGGCAATGTGTAAAAAGAAAAAAAGAAGGGGAAAGTTCTCTTTGCTGACCTCCCTCAAAACTACGGAAAATCACTCAGGGTCCACTCCACCATCAGAACACCTGCCCCACTCTGCATCTCCACAGCAAAAGGCTGAGGCTCCTTGGGCGCTGAGTGAGCTGCGGTCCCGTCTCCCCGTCCCCGCATGGCCAAAGCAGCCAGCCCCAGGGCAGGCGATCTTCCCAGTAGTTGAGCTGCGCTTCTGAGCAGTAATGACAGCTGTGGAGACTTGCAAGCCCCTGACCCTTGCTGCAAAGGCACAACAAACACGTGAACTATTCTGCTGCATGATGACAGATAAGGATGTTCTCAACAGTTTTTTCTTTAGAAAGAAAAGTAGCCCTAATCAGTACTACAAGATTCCTGTTCCAGGATGGCTGGACTCCGAACAAGAGCACTCCTGTTCGTGGCTGAGGATAAATGGGATCATTTTGTTACAAGGCACCACTTTCATCATCATCATCGGCTCGATAATGGGAGTCAGGGATGGCAAGTCTTCACTGGCATTGGGATCTAGCTGCTGGTTCCTGTATCTTGCCACAATAAACCACTGAGCACATCTTCATGATCTCATACTCCTGTTTGATACCCTCTAATTAGCTGGGCTCTGCGATTTTCACACTCCGCAAGTTGGGAATGAGTATACCTGCCAAACAAAGAGGTCGTGTATTTTCAAATTTGTGGAAAAAAATAAGGATCTACTCAAGTAACTGTAGCCCTTACTTCTACAAAAGAGGTGCACTGCCTTTTCAGCCCCAAGGGCTTCATGCAGTATCAGTTGAGGGGCCTGGGGAGACACACAGTCTCTCTTGCTACACATGCACATACCTCAGAGCACATGGGTGGGAAGTTTAAGCTTCCCCTCCCAGCCTGCAGAAATCTAGGGGACATTCAGGGGTGGGGTGGGGAGGTGGATGCCTCTCCCATCTTCCGGTGACCCTGCCAGGATGGCCAATTCTTGGCTGCTACTAGCAGGAAGAAAACGGCAATCTTGGAAGCAGCATCACTAGAGCTTAGAAGAGACATGGTAGTGGCAGAAATGCTGGGCTTGGACACAAGTGGTGGTAGTAAGGAAATTGGGGGGGATGCAGGTCTGGGAACACAAGGCAGATCTACGGCCTTGGGGGACTACATGAGGCCCACAAGTTGTGCAACCCTGTTCTAGAAATCTCCAAATGCTTCAGGGAAATTCAGGGTCTTCTCCCTGCAGACGCTCCCACAGAAACACATTCCACAGGAAAGTATCACAGCTTTCTGATAGTGGATTTAAAATAATCTCAGCAGCTCATCCCACCAGTCCTGCTGAAGGCCACCAGCAGCAGCCATAACAGCAGGCTGCACTGAGGGCAATGCGAGGGAGAGCAGTCCTACTGAAAGAGTGGCTGCTTTTCCCTCTTCCTTCCCCATTCCTTCTTCCTTTTGTGTTGTGTCTTTCTAGATTCCATGTCTTCAGGCAGAGAAGATCTTGTTTAATTGATTAGATGTGAGCCTTTTGGGCTGAGGAGCAACAAAAAAATATTTCAAATAAATAAATATATATATATTTGCAATGATTTTAACTTGTTGTCTGGCAACTGCGGCTATACTGCAGACAGAGTAGTCCTATGTTACATTTGCTACAACAGGAATGGGCAGAAAATAGATCAAGATCTATTGATAGATCTCTGGGTGATTTGCAATAGATCGGCAAGGATCTATGGCTCCCAATTGTTTTACAAGAGCAACAACAAAATGACTTGAACTCACCTTAAACTATACTACTGAGATGAAGAAAGGCTGGAGTACCAAGAGTGGACATTTTGTGTGGAGGCCCTGGAAGGACTGTGAGCCTGGTTCAGTGCCGGTACAACAAATTCTTGGGCCCTGAATTATTTCATTCTAAGTGTGCAGCTTTTGCACCAAGCTCTGGTTTGTGGATCTCAGGGTTCTAGTAAAAAACAAGAGGTCCTGCAAACCTGAAGTCTGCTCGCCTTTGCTCTATGGCTCTGCCCATAGGATGCTTAACAATGCATCCTCCATGGACAGCTTGGGTTCATTGTGTGTCAAAGATCTGAAATGTCCAAATCAGCTTCAAACAAATCCTTATTCCAACAAGCTTTCCCTTGTCTTTGCTGTTGTCATGCTTATTGGTAAAGGAATAAAACTGTATTGCTCAGTGTCCTTGCACATGGAAATATTCTACTTAGTTAAAATATCCCTACACTGCCCTTCGACAAAATTGTTTCCAGAGGTTTTACACAATTAAAGTGTTGCAATAACACAGAAATCCATAATTTGATTTATGCCCCACTTTTCTACCAAAAAATAGCATTCAAAGCAGCTTACAAAACTAGATAAAAATAAAATACAATAAAAACATAACAATTAGAGAATAAAACCAACACACAACCCACAGACAGACTTAGAAGCCAAAGGCCTGATTAAAGCGGTCTTTGCCTGCCATCAGAAGGCTAGCAAAGAGGCAGTAAACCCAGCCTCCCTCAAGGGGGTGTTCCACAGACTGGGAGCTGCCACCAAAAAGGCCCTCTCTCACATCACCACCAAAGGTGCCTCTGGGGGTGGCTGTCTTGAAAGAAAGGCCTCTCTATAAGATCCTAAGGACCAGGCAGGCTCACATCGGAGAAGGCAGTTTTCCAGGTATAGGACTTTATAGTTCACAACCAGCATTCTGAATTCTGCAAAGGAACAGTGAAGCTGTTGTAACAAGGCAGTCGTGTGCTCCCTGTAATCAGCCTGTAACCACCATGAGCACAATTATAGCACCCACACACTTGTGTTCCCCAGCAGCTGGTACTGAGAGGCACCTTGCCTCCAATACTATAGGCAATATGTAACCATCATGACTAGTAGCCTTATCCCCCATGAATTTGTCTAATCCCCTTTTAAAACTGCCCAAGTATGTGGCCATCACTACGTCTTCTGATAACAAATTCCATACTTTGACTATGCACCATCTGAAGAAGTCCTCCCTTTTGCCTAGTCTGAATCTCCCACCATTCAGCCTCACTGCAGGACCTCAGTGAGTTCTATTATTATGAGAAAGACAGAAAGAAAACCTCTCTCTATCCACTTTTTCCACACCATGCATAGTGTTATATGCTCCTATTGTGTGTCCCATCACTAGTTTTTTCCTAACGTTTCTCCATAGGCCAATTGCTCCAAATGCTGCTTGCATTTTTTCTGCATCTAAGTTAAATCAATGATGTAAATAAGTCTTTTCCATTAGTGATAAAAGTTGGTAATTTAAATCAATTCAGTCTGGGAAGAAATAATGATAAATAGATTCCACACGAACAGCTATCTCCTTTTCAAAATTGTTGCAACCCACTAACAACATTAGTGAGCCTTGTTGCATTTAAACCAGTTCAGTTGCATTGAACACCCTGGGAATAAATGAGTTTTTGACATAAACCCTGCTACTGCTTGCTAGGAACAAGCTTTAAGCTACCCGCTCACACACAATAGCCTCTTGGCTTGTAAACAGTGTGTGACCTCCTGAAACCTGGCACCCCTCTTGTTTTCTCATGGCATGAGATTAAAAGGGAAAGTGTTCCATATTCTCCTGACCCAAGCATTAAGAACAAGCGAGAGACAATCTCACCATTGTCCCAAGCACTAAATCAGAAACAAACTTTACATTGAAATCACAGGCTCATTACAAACAACTTTACTGGATACCAACCAAGCAGAAGAGAAAGCCCAATGGAAAACACAGGCCCATTCTGTTCTCCAAGCCCTGGCGTTTCCCAAGTCAGATCTTTGCTAATTAGTCCTGGACTCATGAACTCAATGAGACTTCAGACGTGTATAGGACTGTGCAGGAATTACAAATCTGTGGGGTGGTTGCACACATTTTTATGGTGGCATCTTACTAGCTGATGGCTACACAAATTCTAACCAAAAACATCTTGACAAAGAACATTTAGCCAGCAAAAACATCTACCCTGAGTGCAAGAGGGAAATCAAACTAGATAGGTTAACAAGTCCATAGCTCTTTAACCATGACTTTCATCACTGGGTTTGAGCAAACAAGACAGAGCTAGTCTTGCCTCAGAAAACTCTTGAAAGGAACTTACAACAGAACCAAGTCAACTCATAGAATCCAGGCATTACTAAGAAGTAAAAGACAGACTGGGTAGGTTTCACTGGGATGCTTTCGCATACGATTTTGCTTGACTGTGGGGCACAGTTCCTCAGGGGTTACTCACAAGCCAGCCACATTGCTGATGGCTAATGTTGTTTCCACATGAAGCTTTTTGGACTTTAGGTATACCAAGTTCGCACCACAAAAACACCCCATGGGTTATTTGAGGGTTGTTTCCCCCTCAAACAAGCCATGCAGCCAAGGTTCAGACAACATGACAAGCTGTGCCCAGACAGGTAATTAGGGAAATCATGCCGGGGGTTAAAATAAGCCACTGTAGTTTGTTTATTTAAGTCACAGTGGCTTATTTGACTGTGCATACCAGCCCATGCGCAATTGGTTGGGCAAAAAGTAGATATCCAGATTTCTGGACTTCAACTCCTAGAATTCCTGGCCACTGACTATGCTGGCAGGAGCTTCTGGGAGTTGAAGTACCAAACATCTGGAGATCTCATCCCTGCACTAATTCACTAACCACATCTCTCTACACAGCAAACCAAAGCTACTGGGCTAGAAATGCATACCTAAAACTGAGACTTTATACTCCTCTGTTATGCCTGAGAAAAAGTTCTGTGGAACTCCAAACCTTACACCAGGGGTCCAGAACCTCTTTGTGCCTGAGAACTAAATTCAATTTTGGAGATGCTCTTAGGGACCACATTCCTGTGGTGGGCATGGGCCAAAGGCAAACAGGGAGGGGCCAAAAGACCAAAAAAACCCAGTGTTTTATTGAAAGGTCTCACTGCCAGTAACTAAGCATTTGGCATGTCAGCCTTTCAAAATAGAGGGGGAGGGGGAAACTGCACAAAAGCCTAGAAACCAGCAGGGTCAATCTGGGGAACTCCAGGGGGCCAAACTGGGATACCAGGAGAGCTAGATCTGACCCAAGGCCTAAAGTTTGTCACTCCTGCCTTTGCCACTGGAAGCTAATGAAATCAACAACACATTTCCATGTGACAGAACATGCGAACAAAAGGGAATAAGCAATGCTGATGTAGAAGCAGCTGTTTAAGATCTTTCTCAAAACACAGGTGATCCACACACAACCTCTGGTGCAACGTGCCAGCAGAAGTTACCTGTTACCTGTCACTCTCCATTCACACCACTCATCCTGCAACCTGGGTTTTGAAGCCTCGGGACACTAGCAAGCTTTGGGAGTTATTAAAATGGCACTCTGGACCCCCTCACCAGCCTGAACATACAAAGAAAAAAACTGTCTCCATTAAGTATTGCTTGATGCAGAAGGCTGAAATTGCATGCAGGGATTCAGCTGCGCTAGAGTTCAGCCAAGGAGGTATCCATTTCTCACTCCCAGAGCTCAACACCTGTACCTGTGAAGTTGTTATTCAGCACCTCTTAAGATTACTACCTTCACAGCACTGATACATAGGACCTTCTCCTAAAAGAAAGGCAGCTCTCCCTGCCCCGCGCAGCTTACAATCGAAAGGGCCTGAGTAAGACCCAGACCAAGGGGGGCAGGCGGGCGGGCAGGCAGGCAGGCAGCCTCTGGCACAGCGCCGAAGTTGCTCCGGCCAGGCCAATCGGCGGGCGCCCTCCGGCGCATGGAGCCTCAGCGCCCGGGCCGGGCTCCTGCGCCTGCAGCGCGGCCCTGCGCGCATCCCCGGGCCGCCCGCTCACCTTGAACTCGCGGCTGTGCTGCGGCGTGTACTCGAGCGTCCAGAGGGCCCGCACCAGGTGCGCCAGCTGCTCCGTGACCTCGCCCTTGCCGTTGTCCGGCGCCGGCTCGGAGGCGGGCGGCGGGGCGGCGGGCGCCTCCCGGTTGTCGTCTCCGTCCGCGGCGGCCCGGTACTGCTCGAGAGCCAGGTACTCGGCGAAGAGCTCGGTGTTGCTGAGGCACTGCAGGATGGCGTTCATGAAGCACGTGTTGCCGTGGTTCCGCAGCCCCGCCACGCCGGGCACCGGCAGCGGCGACGACGGCAAGGGCGGCGGCAGGGGCGGCGGCACCTCCTGGGCGGGCGGCGGCGAGGGCGAGGGCGGAGGCGGCGGCGGCTCGGGCTCCGGGCTGGGCTGGAAGCAGCGGCCGAGGCTGCTGCCGGAGAGGGCGGCGGCGGCGGCGGCGGCGGCGGCGGGCGGGTGGCCGTGGGGCCGGGCGGCGGCGCCGGGGGCGGCGGCGGGCGGGCCGTGCTCGGTGCCCAGGTGCGAGAGCGTCGAGAGCGTCTTCAGCACGCGGCTCATGAAGCTGCCCAGCGAGCGCGCCGACGACGAGCCCGCGCTGGCCCCGCTCGCCCGGCCGCGGAACAGCAGCCGCTTGCTGAATGAGCGCTTCTCCTTGGCCGCCGCCGCGGCCGCCACCGGGGAAGACGGCGCCGGCGCGGGGAGCACCGGAGCCGGCGCGCCGCTCACCCGCCCCGACATGACGCCCGCGCCCCTCGGGCCTACCGCCTCATCCCCAGCGCAACCTCGGGCCTGGCGCGGCGGCGGCGGCGGCGGCGGCGGCCTCGCTACTCGCTCGCTCCTCTCCGCTCAGGCGCTTCCCCGGCGCTCCACCGAGGCGCCGGAGCTGCTGCTGCTGCTGCTGAGGCGGCGGCGGGCGGGGCGGAGCCCGCGCAGCGAGAGGCTCACGTAGGAAGCCAGCGGCGCCATGTGGGTTGAGGGCAAGCCGGAGCCCGGCCCTCACGCAGCCGCCATCTTCCGCACTGGCAAAGGCCGCTCCCCGGCCGGCCCTCGTTTGCGGCGAAGCGAGTAGCGGCGTCCGCCACGCCCGCACGCCCGGCCTGCAGCTCTTCGGGGCGGGGGGAGGGGTCTCCCGCGCCCCAGGCCGCTCCGCCCAAGCTCCGCCCGGCCCGAAGGTCGTGGAGAGGCCGGAAGCCCCCTTTCCCCTCAGAGACTAGCGGCGCCCTCCTGGTGTGGGGCCGCCCTCGCGACCCTGTCGTGTGAATCCCATTCCGCGGATAACCAGAAATCTGCGTGTCTATTCGGAAGTGGGCCCCGCCGAGGCCCTTGGGGACTTGTTCCCAAATGAGCAGTATCCCGTCGGACTGCAGCCTACGTGCTTTTATCCTATTGCGACATTCGCCCCACTTCTGCAAGCGACAAGAAGTTCCAGGGCGTCGAGCTCACCCGAGTTTTGTTCCTTCAGGAGGAGGACGCAGGAGGCTTATCGTGTTTTGCGATAGTTCATTTTGTAATATTTGTATAGATGGAGGAACAACTTAAACCAGGGGTCCCCAACCTTTTTGAACCTGTGGGCGCATTTGAGATAATATGACAACATTGGAAAAATGAACACCTCCTATAATGCAATGGATTGAAGATCTTACACCACTTTCAGTATTTGAAAGGCTGTTACACAAACGTCACTTTAAAATGGATACTTATTTGGATATTTAGCCCCTTTTTGTTGTAGCCCATGAATAATTGCTGGAACATTTTATACATTTCATAAACATGCATGCATGCATGTATATTTTAGAAGTGGGGTGGGGTGGGGTGGAATCAGGTGTCCATGGCTTAAACAACCCAACAGACTTCCAAAGCCCATTACAAAGTCGCACATCAGAAGGGCAGCCAGCACCCCAAATTCAACTGCCTCTGTTTTTCTCTTCCTCGTCTTCAAACTAATGTCTGTTGTCCCTTTCACTCATCATCAGGTAGATTACAACATAGTGTTGAAGGGGGCAGGTGGAGAAAGGCAAAACTCTGTTCAAATACTTCCTAGCCATTTCACCATTAATTTGTTTAACAAAAAAGGGGAGGGGGGAATTTGGCAACTTTGTCAGAGATAACCAAAGAAATTTGCAATCATCCTGGCCCCATGAACTCATACCCTCAATCTCACAACATTATGTTGTCACCTGTGTCCCCTCCCCACTCCATCACAGAATCTTTCACAGGTGAGTGCTTAGACAAGGACATGTTTTGTAGGCAAACTAGAGAAACTGACCCTCATAAAGATATTAACTATGACCTTTGGATTACTTTTTTCCCAATAAACTGACATGGTCTGCAAAGTGATAATTGTCCTCTGTGGGCGAAGCTGGTCCATTGTAATCACAGGAACTTGACTGGGATTAACATGTCTAGTGATGTTCATAGTGATGTTAATGCCATGTCTAAGCATTGATACAGAGCTAGAGCTCTCAGCAAATAATGGGAGAAGACTTTGAACTGCAGGAGTAACACTTTGACTTGAGGCTTTGGTGGCATGGAACCCAGACCAAGATAGATTCAGAGGAACAGCAACACTTTCTGGTAACGTGAAATTTGTGACATGGTTTAGCCATTCATTTTTTCTCAACCACTGTTGTGTTACACCTTCAACGGCTATTAACTTCTTCAATACTTCCAAAACAGGACTGGTTATTTGAGGCATTTTGCTAGGAAGAACAGCAGTTTTTATGAGGCTGTAAAACTCTGACAGATCAGGAAATGCATGCCCATCTTTTGGGATACTCGAAAGATCCCTTTTGTACCTGCATTAGCTGGAGTTGGTAGCTGGTACATTTAAATGCTAGTGCCATGGAATGTGGTTTCAGATGTAGAAGATGACAAGTTGTGGTCAATATTATCGTACACACTCATCGTGAATAGCCCCTCCTTGAAATTTGCAGGACAGAGGACGCCCTCCTTGGAACGTTCTTTTACATCTTGACAAAATCCTGTGGTGATTTCAGTCAAACGGTTGTGCGAAATGGACAATCCTAAATTGTGATATTCATTAATGAGAGTTTTATCACGTGTTCTGCCGTTTGTAGACAAAGCTTTATAAATACAAAGGGGTGGTTCATACATTTTCTTCTGCCGGACTTGATTTCCAGTTGGACCATTTTTTTTGTGATTGAAAAGTATTAGCTGAGCGATGGTTAAAGCCAGTTGTGTAGACTTGCTGTCCTTCACTTCAGTACTACCATAAAGCAATAAATTTAATGTTGCAAGCAAACCGGAGGGAACAGATGATTTCTGGCATTCAGTATCAAAGCTTCCATTGAAATTAGTAGTACACTGAAACATCTCTTTTCTCAACCTCATAACAAATCTTTGGAATGCTATGGCATTGGCATCAATGTCTTCGGATGCTACATCATGGAAAATATTTGTATTTCAGACTAGAATATATTCTTTGCTTGTCTTCTCTGCCCAAAGTTGTGGGAAATGGTAGAGAAGTCTCTCTCTTAATCTGATTGTATGAACTTCTGGTTGTGCATCCAGTCCTGTGAGCTCCACCAGTTTTGTCCTGAACATTTTTAAAATACTCCCCATTACTCTGTATCTTCAGAAACCAGTTTTTCACTTATAAATGATGCAACGTGTGCAAAAGCCATGGACTGACAGACAGTGTCTTCATCAACATGTTACTATTGCTTTTGCGTTTCTACAGATCTTGCTTTGTGGTGTAGGTTGGCCATGCATGTGACGTGGTACTTAGCTTCCAAAGCAATTAAAACTGTACCTTCTGTTATAGGATGAAGATCAGTGTTATCAATGAGTGATGCTTTTTCACGAACGTATTTATCAACTGCCATAGTTGCAACATTGGTAAGCGGCTGATTCCAAAGTGGTCCTTTAGTGCATAAAAAAAAGACAGGTTGCTTACCTGTAACTGTAGTTCTTCGAGTGGTCATCTGTGCAGTCACACATATGGGCTCTGCGCCTGCACAGGGCCAGCTTCGGAAACTTCTCTAGATGAAAGTCTTTTAGGCGGGAACCCCTACCCCACCGTCCACTGAGCATGCTCAGGGGTTCCCGCCTAATCCCCTCAGTTCTTGAAACCGCCTAAACAGTCTCACTGAGGTGAACCACCAGGTAATCAAAAAATGACACCATAGTGGGGACGGTGGGAGGGTTGTGTGACTGCACAGATGACCACTCGAAGAACTACAGTTACAGGTAAGCAACCTGTCTTTCTTCTTCGTGGTCTCTGTGCATCACACATATGGGCGAATAACAAGCTGACTACCCGGAGGTGGGTGGTGTCAGGTGATGGATGAAAATTCAACGGATTGCCGATAAGACGGCACTCCCAAAAGCTCAGTCTCTACGCGCTCTGATGTCCAGACGGTAGTGACTGGCAAAAGTCAGAGGTGTCGACCAGGTATCCGCTTTGCAGAGGTCCGGTATGGCAATACCTCTTTCAAAAGCTGTAGCAGTGGCCCCTCCTCTGGTGGAGTGAGAGTGCACTTTCCCCTTCAGCGGGGGGCCAGCAAGTTCATAGGCTAATTTAATAGTCTGAAAAAATCCAAGCAGATATTCTCTGCGGAGATGCTTGGAATCTCTTTTGTTCGACCCATAACAAACAAAAAATCTTAGGGATCTCCGGAGAGTCACTGTTCTGTCCAGCGTATGTAGTGTTGACTCAAGAAGAGTTGTCGGCGCAAGGAAAAAGCTGGGCAGAGTAAAATCCTGCCCAAGGTGAAAGGAGAAACAACCTTTGGAAAAAAGCTGGGTCCTGTCTAAGGACCACTTTGTCGGCATGAAAACCCGTATAAGGTGAGTCCATACGGAGTGCCGCTAACTCTGATGCACGTCTAGCAGACGTTATGGCAACAAGGAATACCACCTTAAAAGTCGGTAAACGCAAATCTGTCTTTGCCAGCAGTTCGAAAGGCTTTGAGCACCACGGAAAAGCTCCATTGCAGAACAAAGGAACGAAGGGGTGGAACTGTATTTTTCATCCCTTTCATAAAGCGCTTAACCAGTGGATGAGTGAAGACCAAACAGCCCTAAATCCATAAATGTGAGGCAGAATCGCTGCCAGATAAACTCTAAGTGAGGAAACTTAAGGCCTCTTTTAACAAGGAAAAAGGGAAAGTGAGGATGGTGGAAATAGGCTCTGAAAGTGGTTTCTCATTCCTGCTTAGTGCAAAGGAGAAGTGAGCTTCCCATTTGGTAGCATATGACTTTCTAGTCGCTTGTTTCTTAGCTGCTAGAATTATGTCCCATATATCAGGGGGTAAGGATTGACAGTCTAACATTGTGGTTTCTACTATGAGGTCCAGAGAGCTCAATAAATTGAGGATTATTGGCGAGGTAAAGATAAATATAAATTAGTAGAAATACAAGCTAAGAAGAAACAATTAGAAAATTTAAATATAGAGGAGGTTCAAAAGAATTTAATTTACATGAAAAGGGAATATTTCGAAAACAGTAATAAGAATTCTAGGTTGCTTGCCAGACTCACACAAAAAGAAAAAGGGAGGAATGGGATAGAAGCATTGAAGGATAATCGAGGGAATTATTGTCATATAATGAAAGATAAAATAAAAATTTTCCAGGAATTTTATCAGGAACTATATAAGGGTAAAGAAACTCAACAAGAAAAGGTGGAGGAGTATATTGGAAGGTTTATAAAGAATGGAATAAAACCAGAATATAAAGAGTTAATGGAGAAGGTAATAACTCAAAGAGAAGTTGAAGATGTCATTGATAATTTAAAAGTTGGTAAATCACCGGGAGCAGATGGTTTAGGACCAGAATATTATAAGGTCTTCAAAGAATTTTAGTTCCAAAGCTACTGGAACTTTATAATAGGATATTATTAGGAGAGAAGATACCTGAATCATGGGAACACTCATTGATAATTCTGATCCCAAAACCAGATAAAGACTTGACTAGTCCTGATTCTTACAGACCTATCTCGTTAATAAATCAGAATGCCAAAATTTTCTCATCTATTATGGCTAAACGGTTAAATAAATTTATATCAGAATATATAGGAGAAGATCAATGTGGGTTTGTGGCAGGAAGGCAGATGCATAATCTAGTGGGAAGAGTTTTAAATGTAATAAATGTAATAAAAAAATCAAATATCAAGGCAGGAATTATGGCATTGGATAGTTTTAAGGCCTTTGATTGTGTGAGCTGGCAGGCATTAAAGATTATTGTAGATAAATTGGGATTTGGAAATAAATTTAAAAACATAATAGAACAGTTATATTCCCAAAATACAGCTGTAGTGGTGGTAAATGATGGACTCACTGAAAAGATACGACTAGCCAGAGGAACAAGACAAGGATGTCCGCTCTCGCCGGTCCTGTTTGTAATGGTTATGGAAGTATTGGTGAAGGCACTAAGGGAGGATGAAGAGTTAGAAGGAATTGGAGAGGTAAGGGAAATAAAGTTAAACATGTTTGCGGATGATACTTTATTGACCATTAAGAACCCAATAAGAAAATTAGAAAGAATTAAACATCAGTTGAGGGAATTTGAAGAAATTACAGGGTTAAGAATAAATTGGTCTAAATCAGAGATGATGTTGTTTAACTATACTAAGAAGGAAGAAAAGGATTGGGAACATAAGGGAATAGAAATGAAAGTTAAGGAGGAGATTAAATATTTGGGAATTAAAATTACAAAAAATTTAGAGAATCTTGAAAAGGAAAATTTAACGAGGTTAAAGAAAGAGGTATTAGAGAAATTGGAGAAATATAAAAGATTAAATTTATCTTGGTTTGGAAGAATAGCTTTAATAAAAATGAAGATATTAGCTAAAATTAATTTTGTGTTTAGGATGTTACCAATAAAAATATCAGAAACTGAGATAAAAAGTTGGCAAAATATTATTAATAAATATTGTAACGGAGAAAAGAGAGCAAGAGTGAATAAAAATAATTGGTACCTAAGCCAAAAAAAGGGTGGATTGGGTCTCCCAAATATAAAATTATACTACGTAGCAAATAGATTAAGACATATTGTAGAAGCAATTATAGGAGTAGGAGATTTATATTGGATGGAAGAAAAAATTATAAGTAACGTAGAGATGAACTTGGACAATGTTTTTTTTAAAGATGGAGGGAGAAAGTGGGTTGGAAGTATAGATAATCCACTCCTGAGGACTCAATGGGAAATTTGGAGTAAATTTAAAGGGAAGCTGCTTCCGAGCAACTCTCCCTTAGCACCGATAATAATGTTAAAGAATTTCCCAGAGGATCTGAAGGGTAGATTATGTAAAATATTAAAAGAGAAAAGCAAAATGAAACTAAAGGATTGGTTAAGAGATATAAAAACAAGAGAGGATATGGAAAAACTGTTAAAGGAGAAAAAATTATCTTGGTTAGAATATGGGCAATTAGAACAATGGAATAAAAAGTGGATTAAAGATAATAGAGTTTGTAGAAAGATGACGAAGTTTGAAGAGTTAATAGTAAATAAGGAAAAAGGTAAAGGAGGTAGTATAGTGTTAAAAGGGTTAATGAGTGAAATATATAAATTATTGTTAGAAAAGGAGTTTAGAGAGAACCCAGAGAAAATGGTATGGGAGTCAGATTTGAAGGTACAAATAGGGCGACAGAGATGGGAGGGACTATGGAAACAAAGAGTGTTGAGAAGTTTATCAGTGAGAATAAAGGAGAACTATTTTAAAATTTTATGGAGGTGGTACCTAACCCCGATTAGATTGAATAAGATAAATGATCAGCATTCAGCAAATTGTTGGAGAGGTTGTGGGGAAAAAGGAACGTATTTACATATGTGGTGGCAATGCAAATATGTACAAAGATTATGGAAGATGGTGTTTTCAGAAATTGAAGAAATAGTGGGAATGAAAATAGAACAAACACCAAAGATTGCATTGCTGTCACTATTTGAAGATATAAAGTGTGGAAAAGAAACTATAGAGCTGATATCGAGTTTGCTGGTTGCAGCACGATTGATGGTAGCTAGGAACTGGAAGATTCAAGGGGAATATTCTATTGAAGAATGGTACAAAGAAGTATGGGATATAACCATTAATGATAAACTGACATGTAATATTAAGTGGAGAAAAGGCGTAACTAAAATAAATGAGTTTGCACCCAAACTGGGACATATTGGTACCTATGATAAACCCAAGGTACCTCTGGCGAGTGTTCTGAATGGCTATATGGAAGTATGCATACTTATGTGTATGGGACAAACCTACTCCCTTGTTGAGAAGCAGCATTAAGAAAGACAGTGTGTCATCCGTAATTTGCTGGTTCTGATGCAGTAAACGAGATGAGCAATGAGATTGAACAATCCTTCACCATCGGATGGTAGGTCCTCAATCTAGTTCACAGAGTGAGACCTGCTAATCATAGGTGTGCATGCGAAGCGCCAGAGCGCACCATCGCTCTCAACTCACAGTGAAGTGACGGGTCATGTAAAGTTGCTGACAAGAGGAAAAGTTGTATCTGGACATCATAACGAGATAGTGTATGACTCTGGGGCCCAAAGCAGATGAATATGTTCTGAAAACTCCCCTTGGGGCTAACTGAACTAATATAGAATTGGAACACGGGTGCATAAAGAACAAGCCCCATGTCCATTACTGCACTTTAAAGATTCTGCACTTTCCAATGTCAGAGCCATCAAAGAAGGGCCCTTCCAGGAATTTTTAACTGTCAGAAGCAGTGCTGGGAGGAAAAATATCGACACTGGAGTTGGCTTCTCAGTACATACAGCATGAGATACAAAATCCTGCACTTTATTTTCCTAGTTATGTGTCTCAATACCAAGCCTGGTCGTCCTCAATGACCGGGAAGTGGTATAAGTCCTCCAAAGGAGGTTCTGTCCTGTGTAGGTGATGCAGAAGAGAGCAATGTTGAGACCGACTGATAGTCCTCAAAGGATTGAAGGGAATCAGGTCTATTCTTATGCTCTAACTCATCTTCCCCAAGTTGATCTCCTAATGTCCCATGGAATGGGGGTGGAATGGGGAAGAGCTAAGTAATTGTGCTGACGCATTGTGGCTGTAACAGCTGAGCCCTGTGTATCGGTCGCAATGACAGTGACCATGGTTGTACGTATCCCCATCACGGTACTAAAGCCAGTATCTATGCTTGTATGGTATTCTCAGGAGACGTGGCCCATTTAACATTGTATGCCCTCCTCTTCCAAGGGGGGGGGGAGCCCCAAGAATGATGACATCAGACATCATGGTAATAAAATGCTGCCCATTGAAAGCAAAGCACTCAGAGCGTAGAGACTCTGGAATGGGGACCTTGAAATAGGTGGTTAGCTTGCAAGGTATACACTGCCTGATGTGGTGGACAGATGTCCATTGGCTTTGGAGGGGAGAGATATTACATCTCACCCTCTGACATTGAAGCTGCATGCGAGATGCCCTCTTGGTATCAAGAGTCTCAGCGTTTGTAGCAAAGAGCTATTAACATTATTGTTATGTTATTGTCATTTTCAGTACCAAAAATTTCAACCTTGGTACTAAAAAAGCCAGTTATGTTCATTGCCAGTGTCAGCATAGAGAACTCCAGCGTCTGCATTGTAGATGCTAGTTATGTAATTGCCACTGTTGGTATTGAGGGCTCCAGTCTGTACCGAAGAAGCTACATTGTTGCCGGTCTTGGCATTGAGGGATTCATTCTCGGTACCAAAGAAACTAGTTATATTGTTGCCAGACTCGGTATCGAGAGGCTTCAGGCTCTGCACTGAAGAAGCTAGTTATATTGTTTCTCGGTATTGAGAGCAGTCTAGGTACCAAGAGGTCACAGGCTAGGCACTGAAGAAGCTAGTTATATTGTTGCAAGTCACGGTACTGAGAGGCTTCAATCTAGGTACCGAGAGGTCACAGGCTAGGCACTGAAGAAGCTAGTTACATTGTTGCAAGTCTCGGTATCGAGAGGCTTCAGTGTACTGAAGAACCTAGTTATTATTGCTACCGAGGAGGCCAGCCATGGGGACTCTAACAGTAGTGGTTAGATCTGGCTTCCATCGAACGGCAGATCCTCTATGCGGGTGCGTGCCTGCTGGGACAGCCCTGCGGACTGGACGGAGGGGAACTGGGACCCCGATCAGGTACGGTATTATCCAGGGAGGAACCTCTAATTTCCTAAATCGATGCTCTTCCGAAATCAATGCTCTTACGCTGGGATCATCTGTCGGTACCGTGATGATCTGCAGCGGAGAAAGTATCGGTGACCTCAGCTACGCATGCCTTCGTAGCGCAATGGAAACTACCATGGCTTTGAGGCGCAGTCCGTAGCGTGGCGTGCTGTATTAAGCTATTGTCGAGAAAGTCTCATAGCCTCAATACAAAAACATCTGCCAGTTCCCTTTGGTCATCTGGCAAGAATCCGGAGAGAGATGTAATATTCCCCCATAAAAAGAGCTTACGTTTTGCCATTGTGGCTTGGTAATTATGCACACGAAGGGATAAAGCTGTAGAAGAGTATACTCTTCTCCCCAGGCCGTGCAACCTACGGCCTTCTTTGTCCACTGGTGCATTATTTGTATGTAAATAGGAACGGGACAATGTAGTCCTGCATCTTATAAATATATGTTGTCTAGCCTCCTCGACGTTGTGGCATAGAGGAGGGCAGCTTCCATGATTGTTGTGCTGTGCGCAGCAGCACAGGCAAATATGGAATAGCCACAGGGGTTGATGACCCACAGTATACATCATCGTAAACTGGGTCATTAAATTTCTCTATAGGTTGGGATATTTGAGCCCCTAGGGACCTTGCCATTCTTTGTACCTTATCAGTAAAGTGTGCTAAGTCCTCTGAAGGGGACACCACGTCTGCAGTGACCACGAGGTCATCTGGTGGTGATGTATCTTGTGAGGAGTTCGATTGGTAATCCTCCGATGGAACATCCAGTCCCATGTCTGATGTAGGCAACATTTGCAATGCTTCCGATGGTACCGAAGTGGTTGGTACTGCAGTTTGCGTTGGTTGCGGAGCGCGCCTCGGTACAGATGGTAGAGGCGGCGGTGGCATGGCCAAGACATCCTCTGGGAGGGATGGAGGGAAGATCGCTTTGGAGGGTGATTGGCGGAAACGCGGGTACGGCTCGTGTTGCCATTCCTACGGATACTGATAATAGTAATCTTGGTGCCTTCTGTGTCTCCAATCCTCGTAATAATACGGAGGATACTAGGGAGGTTGCCAATCAGCGTAATAGTCCCACATTCTTGCAGGGGACAGATGTCGCTCGTCATAGGTCATATATTGAGGACTTGAATGAGCTAAAGCCGGTGAACGACCCCGGTCATATCTGTAAGGAGGCATATGTCAGTATTGATAGCCTTCGGTATTGACCGGCGGTTGCTGGTGAGGCATGTGTCGGTATCGATAGCCTTTGGTATCGACCGGCGTTTGCTGGGGCACTTGTCGGTACCGACGTCCGTCGGTATCGATGGGCTGTGGTTCCTCTCAGTACCGAGGGGAAATGGGACCCTGATCAGGTACGGTATTATCCAGGGAGGAACCTCTAATTTCGCCTTCCGAAATCGATGCTCTTACGCTGGGATCATCTGTCGGTACCGTGATGATCTGCAGCGGAGAAAGTATCAGTGAGCCGATACCGTGCCCTGCCTGGGGCGGAGAATTCGATACTGGTGGTGCGGATGGTGTCGCCCATCTCGAAAATGGTCTTGGTAGCGATAGCCTCGGTATCGGGCTTATCGGTTCCGGAGGAGACCTTTGCAATGAAAGGCTCAACATCGGGCTCCTGTGCCCTGTCGGATGCCTCGGTACCGAAGTGCTTGGTACCAGGCTCCTCGGTACCGACAAAGTCGGTTTCAACGGGTTTTTTTCTTCCCATTTTCCGTCTTAAGTTTGCTCTTTTCTTTCTGGGGTTGTCAGCCCTAGAATGCTCTCTCACTCTCTTAGAAATCTTCTTTGCCACCTTTGTTGATGCGGCTGAGAGGAGGAAGGGGGAACCGATAAGGCTTCACTCCGCGTGGAAGGAGGTTGGGGCATAAACTCCATTATAATAGGAGATTTGGAGCGTCGAGATCCTCTCGGTACCTCCACTGCCTCCAATGCCTTTTTTCAAAACAATGCCCGAAGGCGGTCTGATCGGGTTTTTCTCGCTTGCCTCGAGAATTTTAGACAAAACACACAAGATTCCACAATGTGTGTCCCCAAGCAAAGCAAACAAAGGGAATGTCCGTCGGTTAGCGTGATCTTCAGCCCGCAAACGGGGCACTTCTTGAAGAGGCCTTGATGTGCCATAAGCCACAAGGCTAACTAACAACAAACAAATTTATTTATTTATATATATATATATATATATATATATATATATATATATATATAATAACTAAATAGAAAAGATTAGAAAACTGGAGAGAAAAGAAAGAAGGAAAATAGAATATTTTCAGCTGAGGTAAAGTATACCACACACGAGAAGTCTCCACAAGCTGTTGACCCTACAGGCGGTTGAAGAGAACTGAGGGGATTAGGCGGGAACCCCTGAGCATGCTCAGTGGACGGTGGGGGAGGGGTTCCCGCCTAAAAGACTTTCAGCTAGAGAAGTTTCCGAAGCTGGCCCTGCGCAGGTGCAGAGCCCATATGTGTGATGCACAGAGACCACGAAGAACAAATGTTGTCCGTAAGTCTTGGAGATGGAGTGAATGCTCGACATATCTTGTGTGGCGTCTGTGTTGATGATTCCCCACACGATTGTGGTTCATTTTGAATTGGTTACAAGACTGTGAACGTTTAACTGCACGGTTCAGATTTTTTGTGTTGTACTTAAGTGAACATTTTTTATGCCAACATGCCTTATGTCTTTCAAAGGTATGCTGCATTCCTTCTCCTTTGTCAAAATATCCAATTTTTACATCATTTGGTAAACTTCCAATTGCTTTAAATTTCACTAGATTCTCTGATAGTGTCTTGTATCCGGTACTGTGTTGTTTTGGATTAAGATTTTCAGCTGGACAGATGAGGTCACCTTGTAGTTGGCACAAACAGCATTTATTCCAGTCTAACCCAGAAGGAACTACTTCTGTGGAGGCAAGTTGAAGTTTCTTCTGCATAGCCATCAGCTCACCTCAATAAACAATAAAAAGACTTGTTACTTTTGAAAAATTTAAGCTATCTTAAGCAGCAGTAGATGACTAAAATGTTTGATTAGTGAAGAGTTTTTAAAGAATAAAATTAATAAATAAAATTATATTCTTTAATTAGTGTAATCAAAAATAGTTTTTTTTACCAATTTTTTTTTATAAAAGACACCTCAACTGGTTATCTATGCCATTTTTAAGATAGAGTCTGCCATTTTGAAAGATGGCCGCCATATTAATTTCTCATTGATTTTTTTGGGGGAGTCCCTATCTTAAATGACTTATATAGGCCTAAAGTAAATGTGAGCAAAGTAGCACCTTCTTACCACAAATTGCAGGATCTTAATGGTTTTTTATACGATCAGCCCCCACACACTCATGATCTTCAGTTTGCCCTTTCTGCCTCTAGTGTCAATGCTCCCTGCCCACCAAACTCAGTGGGCATAGCTGCCCCTAGAAGTAGGCATTAGGCATTTAAAATTGCCATCTAGCCCTGCTCCTCTATTGCTGCTATGAGAGCCAGCAGTTCTATCTCAGCTGGCAGAAGAGACCTCCAACCCAACCTGCCCCACTGACTGTCATTATCCAGGTGGAAAAACCACTTCCAAGGAGTGGGTGTATGTCTGCCAGGCTTCACATTGGTGGTGGCACTTGCAGCAAAGGGGCAAATGCCACCTTATTTGCATTTTATTTGCACCTAGAAATGAAAGCAGAATTTTAACTTTTGCCTTCTCAAATGAAAAGACAAATGTGGAGGCCAAGGGGGCTCACTCAGTCTATTATTTATAACAATAGCCAAAGCTCTCTGGACAGTTTACAGAGATTAACAACCTTAAAAATTGAGTAATTGCACATAATATAAAAACAGTTTACATACAAACAGACAGCAAACACACCTATACACACATACAATTTTAACAATCAACAATAATAAATCCTATGACCTGTTTAAAAACCTTAATGTATGTTGCCAAATGCCTGAGAATAGAGGAAGGTCCTAACCTGGTGTTACTTCTACTGTTACTTTCTACTGTTAGTTTTTCCCTACCCTGTGCCTGCTTACCCTATCCTGTACCTGTTTGCATTCTCTTCCCCTCCTTATTGTTTTACTATGATTTTATTAGATTGTAAGCCTATGCGGCAGGGTCTTGCTATTTACTGTTTTACTCTGTACAGCACCATGTACATTGATGGTGCTATATAAATAATAATAATAATAATAATAATAATAATAATAATAATAATAATAATAATGGTGCCGAAAAGATAACTTTTGTAAGTTGCCCAGAGAGCTTTGGCTATTGGACTGTATAAAAATGCAATAAATAAATAAAAATAATAATGTTGGTGCCAGGCAAGCCTCGCAGGGGAATTCATTCCATAATTGGGGGGCCACCACTGAGCAGACCCTCTCTCTCCTGAGCCTCCTTCGATAGAGGCACCTGGGGGAAAGCCTTAGATGATGAGCATAGTATGTGGGTACGTTCATGCTGAGAGAGGCACTTCAAGTATTGTGTTCCCAAGCCTTGTAAAGCTTTATAGTCAAAACCAGCACTTTGAATCAGGCCCAGAAACATACAGGCAGCCAGTGCAACCGGGCCAGAATCAATGTTATATGTTTGGTTCCGGAACTTCTAAAGCGGAGTAGTTTTGGCAGGAACCTCTCCCTCACCGTCTACTGCTCATGTCCTCGGGTTCCCGCCTACCTCCTCAGTTCTCTTCGACCGCCTTCTTGCAAGGACACTTCATGAGGGACTTCTTCGAAATGTCTCATTAGAGATAGTTAGCTGAGTTTTCTGTATATAAAACTTTTTCTATCTTCTCTATTTCTAAAAACAAAAACAAAAATTAAAAAAGAGTTAATAGTTTAGTTAGTTAAATTTCTTTTCTCTGTTGGAAACTAGGGATCGCATGGCTGTTAAGGCACCTTTTCGAAAGTGCCTTGAGTGTAGCAGTAAGTTGCCCCCATCAGACGGCCACTCACTGTGTTTACTGTGTTTGGTGGAGTCTCATATCGTAGAGACCTGCCGTTTCTGCACTAGATTCACGAGACAAATGAAAAAACATCATGCTGATCGCCTAAGGGCAATCCTTCGGAAAAAAGTACTGGAGGCTACAGACACAGTCCAAACTATGTCGACAGATCCTCAAACATCGGGGACGTCCTATTGGTCTCAACAGCAAAAAAAAATTGTCAAAAAAGGCGAAGTCTAATAAGCCCCCCAAGGAAGGGGGGGGGAAGAAGGATAAGGGAAAGTCTTCAAAAGGAAAACTTACTTCCCCAACACTGGTGCCAACTCCGCCACCATTGTCGTGATCACCAATTCCGCAAATTCTCTCCTCAATACCGACAGCTCCTACTGGCCCACTGGTACCGAGAATCGAGACTGTCCCGACAACATTGATCTCGGAGGGCGAGATCCAGGACCCCTCGCCACAACAATCGCTACCTCAGCCGCAACCAAGTCATTTGCTGTTGCTGCGATACCGTGATAGGTCTCCGTACCGAAGGTACGATTCTAGAGACAGAGAATACTGTCTCAGATACTTCCCAGATCACCCATACTCTCCACCATGGGAAGGAGACAGTCTCTCGACCTGGTGGGGTCCTTCATATGTGAACTGCCATGGCTTCGATTGGCGAAGGAAGCAGGAATATTATGGACATAGACCGTCTGTCTATTATCTGCCTCATGCTCGGTACCGTTCTCGCTCACCACCAGAAGGTGGATTGAGGTCTTCGACCTATAGTGGACCTAAGGAATCTCAACCAATATGTGAAACCCAGAAAGTTCAGAATGACCATCCTGACATCTATACTTCCTCTCCTCCGTCCAGGAGTCTGGTTCGTATCCATAGATCTGCAGGATGCTTACTTCCACATCTCAGTCAGGGACGTTCATCACAATTATCTCAGGTTCGTTATTGGCACAGAGATGTACGAGTTTCAAGTCCTACCATTCAAACTAGCCACAGCACCAAGAGTTTTTACAAAGTGTATGGCAGCGGTGTGCGCCTTCCTCAGACTTCACGACGTGGAAATATACCCCTACTTGGACGATTGGGTCCCTGTAGCGGAGTCGAAAGATCAACTTGCAAATGTTATGGTGTTCGTTCTAGACATCCTGGATTTTCTAGGCCTCAGAGTCAATCTGGCGAAGTCCAACCTTACTCCATCCCAAACTATTCTATTTATCAGGGCAACCCTAGATGCTGTATTAGAAAAGGTCTTTCTTCCCGTCCAAAGACAAATTACTTTATCAGCACTGGCTGAAAGACTATGCCGTCATGGCCAGACTACAGCCGTTGTGGTACAAAGGTTACTAGGACTCATGGCTTCCAAGGTCATGCTGGTCAGATGGGCCAAACTTCACATGCGGAAACTACAGAATTGGTTTCTACGAAATTTCCATGGGGAGCAAAATGCATGGAGAATCAGTCTAACGATACCAATAGAGATCCAACTCGACCTCCAATGGTGGATAGATGTCAAAAATCTCCGGCAAGGCATGCCTTTCAACCCAACGTGGGTGTCCAGGACTTTAGTGACGGACGCATCCCTTCTTGGCTGGGGGGCACATTGCGGACCCTTACAAGCGCAAGGACTGTGGACTACCTCAGGGAGAAAATTACACATAAACCTATTAGAGCTTACAGCGGTCTTCATGGCCCTCCGCTCGTTCGAGACTTACCTATCAGGGCATCACATGAGAGTCCTTACAGACAATACCACAGTGCTTTGGTACATAAACAAAGAAGGAGAGACTCGTTCTTTGAAACTCAACCACTTGACTGTAACGATGCTTACCTGGGTGATCAACAGGAATATCCTGTTGTCTGCAATTCACATAGCGGGCGAAAACAACTGTCTAGCAGATGCTCTAAGCAGGATGCACCAAACATCACACGAATGGGAACTAGACCCCATGATCTTACGCTGACTGTTTCTGACTTGGGGACAGCCTCAGGTGGACCTCTTCGCAACGTCTTACAACAGCATTTGTCTATTATCTTTGCAAAATCATGGAAGACGGGTGAGGTGCCGGATGACTGGAGGAGGGCTAACGTTGTCCCTATCTTCAAAAAGGGCAAAAAGGAGGAACCTGGGAACTACAGACCAGTCAGTCTGACATCCATCCCTGGGAAAATTCTGGAGCAGATTATAAAGAAGTCAATCTGTAAACACCTTGAAATCAATGCAGTGATTACTAGAAGCCAACATGGATTTGTCAGGAACAAATCCTGTCAGACTAATTTGATCTCATTTTTTGATAGGATAACCTCCCTTGTGGACTGTGGGAATGCTGTGGACGTCATATATCTTGACTTCAGCAAAGCTTTTGACAAAGTACCACATGACATTCTGATTAACAAACTAAAAGCTCTGGAGGCGCGAGCCTGCGGTGCGAGCCGAAGGGCGAGAGCAAAAGGGCTCTCGGCCTGAGGCTCTCTGCCGTGGGCAGGAAGCCTAGTCATCTTGCTTTGGGAGAAGAATTGAAGAGTGTCATGCCCACCCTCTCCACTGAAAGACCCAAGGCAGCCTGCAACCCAACATCTGTACCTTCCGGGGAGAGGAGAGCTGTCTGCCTGCCTGCCTGCCTGTTTGTTGTTGTTTTCTGGGGTTTCTAAAATATGTGCCTGGGAGGGAGGATACAGAGCTGGGAGGGGGGATCTGAGGGGGGCCCAATTAGTGTAGTGACGGGTAGGGGGAGATATGGTGTTGTGAGGAGGATGTGCCAGGTAAGGGGAACGCGGCCCAGACAATTAATGGCTGTGCCATGTTCCGGTCCTCCTTGCACCCGCAGGTCTGTTGGTTGCTCTATCAGCCAGCCCTCGGGCCTCCAGATGCTGCTTTTAAATGCCAGATCGGTGCATAATAAGATCTCCCTCATCCACGACTTAATTGTGGATGAGGCAGCCGATCTGGCATGTATAACCGAGACCTGGGTGGGTGAGCAGGGAGGAGTCAGTCTCTCCCAGCTATGCCCACCGGGGTACTTGGTTCAGCATCAGGGTAGACCTGAGGGCCGGGGAGGGGGGGTTGCTGTGGTCTATAGGAATTCTATCTCCCTCTGCAGGCTCCCTGTCCATGTGACTACTGGTCTGGAGTGTTTGCACCTTGTGTTGGGTCAGCAGGACAGATTAGGGATTCTGTTGGTGTACCGCCCACCCTGCTGCTCAACAGACTCCCTAGGTGAGCTGACGGAGGTGGTCTCGGCTGCAATGCTGAGATCCCCCAGACTGTTGGTTCTGGGGGATGTCAACATTCATGCCGAGGGTGCCTTATCCGGGGCGGCTCAGGATTTCATGGTCTCCATGACAACCATGGGACTGTCCCAACAAGTCATCGGCCCAACACATGTAGCGGGGCACACTCTTGACCTGGTTTTCACAACTGGACACGGAGATGGTGATCTGGAAGTGGGGGACCTTACATCAGTCCCTTTGTCATGGTCGGATCACTGCTTGCTGAGGTTTAGACTTACAGCAGCTTTTCCCCTCTGCAAGGGTGGGGGACCTATTAAGATGGTCCGCCCCCGGAGACTAATGGATCCGGATGGTTTCCAAAGGGCTCTGGGGAGTTTTCCGGCTGATAGGGCTGGCTCTCCTGTCGAAACCCTGGTTGATCTGTGGAATGCAGAAATGACCCGGGCAGTTGACAGGATTGCTCCTGAGCGCCCTCTCCTGAGTAGAGCTTGTACGGCCCCGTGGTATACCCCAGAGCTGAGAGCGATGAAACAAAATAGGAGAAGGCTTGAGGGCAGGTGGAGACGAACTCCTAGTGGATGCAATCAAATATTGGAAAGTGCCTATAGTAAGGCATATTCAGGGGCACTGAGGGCAGCAAAAAAACAATACTTTGCTGCCACTATTAAATCTTCAATTTGCCGCCCAGCGGAGCTTTTTAGAGTTGTCCGGGGGCTATTACATGCTGGTCCCAAGGACACGGTAGAATCATCTGAGGCCCGCTGTAATGAATTTGCTAGGCACTTCCAGAATAAAATCTTTTGCATCCGCCAGGACTTAGACTCCAGTGTTATAGCAGGTGAATCTAGTGAGGTGTCCAGAGTACAGTCTTGTCCTGTAATCTTGGATGAGTTTCAGTTGGTACAGCTCGAGGATGTGGACAAGGTGCTTGGACAGGTCCGCGCAACCACCTCTGTACTGGATCCTTGCCCCTCTTGGCTAATAAAAGCTAGTAGGGATGGAACAGCCGGCTGGGCCAAGGAGGTGATTAATGCCTCTCTACGAGAGGGAGTGGTCCCAGACCGTCTGAAAGAGGCGGTAGTGAGACCACTCCTGAAGAAAACTTCCTTGGACCCGGAAAATCTTAGTAACTACAGGCCGGTAGCAAATGTTCCATTCCTGGGCAAGGTCCTTGAGCGGGTGGTGGCGGGCCAGCTCCAGACACTCTTGGATGAGACTGATTATCTGGATCCATTTCAGTCGGGTTTCAGGCCCGGCTTTGGCACGGAAACAGCCTTGGTCGCCCTGTATGATGACCTATGTCGGGAGAAGGACAGGGGGAGTGTGACTTTGTTGATTCTCCTTGATCTCTCAGCGGCTTTCGATACCATCGACCATGGTATCCTTCTGGAACGTCTGGCTGAGTTGGGAGTGGGGGGCACTGCATTGCAGTGGTTCCGCTCCTACTTAGCAGGACGGCTCCAGAAGGTGGTGCTTGGGGGACATTGCTCGGCCCCGTGGACTCTTCAGTATGGAGTTCCGCAGGGATCGGTCTTGTCCCCCATGCTGTTTAACATGTACATGAAACCGTTGGGTGCGGTCATCCGGAGTTTTGGAGTGCGTTGTCGTCAGTACGCTGACGACACGCAGCTCTACTGCTCCTTTTCATCCTCATCAGGTGTGGCTGTGGATGTGCTGAACCGGTGCTTGGCTGCGACAATGGACTGGATGAGGGCTAATAAACTGAAGCTCAATCCAGACAAGACTGAGATGCTGCTGGTGGGTGGTTCCTCTGATCGGATGGGGGGTGTTCAACCGGTTCTGGATGGGGTTGCACTCCCCCTGAAGGAGCAGGTTCGTAGCTTGGGGGTTCTCCTAGAACCATCTTTGTCACTTGAGGCTCAGGTGGCCTCGGTGGCACGGAGTGCTTTCTACCAACTTCGGTTGGTGGCCCAGCTACGCCCCTATCTGGACAGGGATAACCTAGCTTCAGTTGTCCATACTCTGGTAACTTCCAAATTAGATTACTGCAATGCCCTCTACATGGGGCTGCCTTTGAAGACGGTCCGGAAGCTGCAGCTTGTGCAAAATGCGGCGGCCAGATTGATAGCTGGAACAGGGAGGTTTGAGCATGTAACACTGATTCTGGCCCGCTTGCATTGGCTGCCTATATGTTTCCGAGCCCAATTCAAGGTGCTGGTCTTAACCTATAAAGCCCTACATGGCTTGGGACCACAATACCTGATGGAACGCCTCTCCCGACATGAACCTACCCGTACACTGCGCTCAACATCTAAGGTCCTCCTCCGAGTGCCTACTCCAAGGGAAGCTCGGAGGATGGCAACAAGGGAGAGGGCCTTTTCAGTGGTGGCCCCCCGACTGTGGAATGATCTCCCCGATGAGGCTCGCCTGGCGCCAACATTGTTATCTTTTCGGCGCCAGGTCAAGACTTTTCTCTTCTCCCAGGCATTTTTAACAGCATTTTAACAGCATTTAACAACGTTAAGTTTGTTTTTAATGGACCCCACAATTGTTGTTTTTAAATGGATACTGTTGTTTTTATACTGTTTTTATGTGTGTGTGTGTGTGTGTGTGTGTGTGTGTGTGTTTTTAAATTGTATACTTTTAATGTTTACTATTTTTAAATGTTGTAAACCGCCCAGAGAGCTTCGGCTGTGGGGCGGTATATAAATGTAATTAAATAAATAAATAAATAAATAAATAAAATAAAAGTGGGCTAGATGGAACAACTATTAGGTGGATCCACAACTGGCTACAGAATCGGACTCAAAGAGTACTTATCAATGGAACCTTCTCAAACTGGGGAGAGGCAACGAGTGGGGTGCCGCAGGGCTCAGTCCTGGGCCCAGTGCTCTTCAACATTTTTATTAATGATTTGGACAAGGAGGTGCAGGGAACACTGATCAAATTTGCAGATGACACAAAATTGGGTGGGATAGCTAATACCCTGGAAGACAGAAACAAACTTCAAAGTGATCTTGATAGGCTGGAGTGCTGGGCTGAAAACAACAGAATGAAATTTAATAGGGATAAATGCCAAGTTCTACATTTAGGGAATAGAAACCAAATGCACAGTTACAAGATGGGGGACACTTGGCTCAGCAATACTACAAACGAGAAAAATCTTGGAATTGTTGTAGATGACAAGCTGAATATGAGCCAACAGTGCGATATGGCTGCAAGAAAGGCAAATGCTATTTTGGGCTGCATTAATAGAAGTATAGCTTCCAAATCACTTGAGGTACTGGTTCCTCTGTATTCGGCCCTGGTTAGGCCTCATCTAGAGTATTGCGTCCAGTTCTGGGCTCCACAATTCAAGAAGGACGCAGACAAGCTGGAGCGTGTTCAGAAGAGGGCAACCAGGATGATCAGAGGTCTAGAAACAAAGCCCTATGAAGAGAGACTGAAAGAACTGGGCATGTTTAGCCTGGAGAAGAGAAATTGAGGGGAGACATGATAGCACTCTTCAAATACTTAAAAGGTTGTCACACAGAGGAGGGCCAGGATCTCTTCTCGATCCTCCCAGAGTGCAGGACACGGAATAACTGGCTCAAGTTAAAGGAAGCCAGATTCCGGCTGGACATCAGGAAAAACTTCCTAACTGTTAGAGCAGTGCGACGGTGGAATCAGTTAACTAGGGAGGTTGTGGGCGCTCCCACACTAGAGGCATTCAAGAGGCAGCTGGACAACCATCTGTCAGGGATGCTTTAGGGTGGATTCCTGCATTGAGCAGGGGGTTGGACTCGATGGCCTTGTAGGCCCCTTCCAACTCTGCTATTCTATGATTCTATGATTTACAGGAGCTATTGCTCGAGAGTGGGCATAGGGAAGGATTCACTGGGGGATGCGTTCCAACTCAAATGGACAGGAACTCTCTTTTATCTATTTCCCACCATTTCTGCTTATAGCCAAATGGTTGCAAAAGATTTGACGGGAGAGAACAGATTGTATTCTGGTGGCTCCGTGGTGTCCCCACCAGCATTGGTTCTCCCTACTGAAGGTAGGGAGAACCAATTTTTTTTTCCTACTGAAGGCAATGTTGCACAACTGCTTCATTCGCCTCCCACCCTCTGTAATGCTTCTAACCAGGGACAGAGGCAGGACAAGATGCCTGGAATCAGTGGCGTTCAATCTGACAGCATGGAGGATCATCGTATAATGACAGATTTTGGAGAAACCATTAATTCAATTCTGCTTGCGGCCAGAAAACCTGCGACGAGAAAGTCCTATGAGGCTAAGTGGAGAAAATTCTCAAACTTTGCCATGATGATGGGATTTGATCCTTTTCGTGCTTCAATAAAAGATATTCTGCTTTTCCTTCATACATTATTTGATAAGGGGCTGACGTTATCCTCGATTCGCGTATACCTAGCAGCTATATCTGCATCCCATGCTGCAATCCAAGGATTTTCCATTTTTACTCATCTGATTGTCAGACAATTTCTGAGAGGGATATGGAATCTGGCTCCGCCTATACGCTCCATTATCCCTGCATGGAGTTTATCTGCTGTACTTCAATCTCTGATGTCTAAATTGTTTGAACCCATGGCTACCTCAGACTTGAGGTTATTATCATGGAAGGTTGCCTTCCTAATAGCTATCACTTCAGCACACAGAGCTGAAGAGCTGGTTGCTTTGCGAATAGATGCACCATACCTTACTTTCTATAAGGACAAAGTGGTCTTGAGACCGGACCTGCAGTTTTTGCCTAAGGTTGTGTCTAAGTTCCATTTAAACCAGGACATAATCCTTCCAACCTTCTTTCCTTTGCCTTCAACAGCTTTAGAGTCGAAGTTGCACTCTCTTGATGTCAGGAGAGCACTTGTATTTTACAAGTCAAGGATTGACACTTTCCGCAAGACAAACAGACTCTTTGTGTGTTACAGTGGACCCAATAAAGGACAACCACTGTCTTCTCTTTTTTTATATATATATATAATTTTTTATTTTCTACAATACTTAGACATACACCAGTACAATTAAAGCAAAAACAACATACTACATAAATGTTGAATAACATCAGTATCATCTCTATATAACATAATCAACTTAACATATACGTGCACCCCCCACCTCGGGATCTCATTCCTGATTCCAAAATCTCATACTTTCTTCTACTGATGGTTTCCCACTTCCCTTAGAAAACACAAATATTAGGAACTGTTTCCAAATTCCTTCAAAATCATTTGTTTTAGCTATACCTCTTCTCCATTTAATATTACAAGTCAATTTATCATTAATAGCTATATCCCATACTTCTTTGTACCATTCTTCAATAGAATATTCCCCTTGAATCTTCCAATTCCTAGCTACAATCAATCTTGCTGCAGTCAGCAAATTCGTTATCAATTCCTTAATTTCCTTTTTACATTTTAAATCTTCAAATAGTGACAGTAATGCAACTTTTGGTGTTCGTTCTATCTTCATTCCCACAATTTCTTCAATCTCCAAAAACACCATCTTCCACAATTTTTGTACATATTTGCATTCCCACCACCTATATAAATATGTTCCCTTTCCCCCACATCCTCTCCAACAATTTGCTGAATGCTGATTATTTATCTTATTTAATCTAACCGGGGTTAGGTACCACCTCCATATAATTTTAAAGTAATTCTCTTTTATTCTTACTGACATATTTCTCAACGCTCTTTGTTTCCATAGTCCCTCCCAGCTCTGTTGTCCTATTTGTACATTCAAGTCTGTCTCCCAAACCATTTTACCTGAACTATCCATCAACCCTTTCTCCACCAATATTCTATATATTTCACTCATTAACCCTTTTGACGCTATTCTTTTTCCCTTATCATTTTCTTTCTTAACTATTAATTCCTCAAACTTCGTCAATTCTCTACAATCTCCATTTTCTCTTACCCACTTTTTAGTCCACTGTTCTAATTGCCAATAATTTAACCAAGTTAATTTTTTATCTTTTAAAACCTCTTCCAAATCCTCTCTTGTATTCATTTCTCTTAACCATTCCCTTAATTTAATTTTTTTTTCTATTAAAACTTTACTTAATCTACTCTTTAATTCCTCCGGGAAATTCTTTAACATTATTACCGGTGATAGAGGTGAGTTGCTCGGGAGCAACTCCCCTTTATATTTACTCCAAATTTCCCAGTGAAACCTCAAGAGCGGGTTACCTATACTTTCCACCCATTTTTTTTCCTTCCCTAAAAAATACATTTTCCAAATTAATCTCTGTATTACTTGTAGTTTTATCCTCCATCCAATCTAATTCTCCTATTCCTATAATTGCCTCCACAATATGTCTTAGCCTATTAGCTACGTAATATAGTTTAATATTTGGGAGACCCAATCATCCCTTTTTTTGACTTAAATACCATTTATTCTTATTTACCCTCGCGTTCTTATCTCTATTACAATAATTGTTTATGATATTTTGCCAACTTTTTATGTCTGATTCAGAAATTTTTATTGGTAATATCCTAAACACAAAATTAATCTTTGCTAAAATCTTCATTTTTATTAATGCTATTCTTCCAAACCAGGACAAATTTAATCTTTTATATTTTTTCAATTTTACTAAAATCTCTTTTTTTAAACTATTTAAATTCTCTTTCTCTAAACTCTCTAAATTCTGTGTAATTTTAATTCCCAAATATCTAATCTGTTCCTTAACTCTCATTTCTCTTCCCTTTTCTTCCCAGTCCTTCTCTTCCTTTTTAGTATAATTAAATAACATCATCTCTGATTTGGACCAGTTTATTCTTAACCCAGTAATATCCTCAAATTCTCTCAGTTGCTGTTTAATTCTTCCCATCTTTCCTATTGGATTTTTAATAGTTAGCAAGGTATCATCTGCAAACATATTCAGTTTTATTTTTTTAATACTACCTATTCCTTCTATCTCCCCATCATCTCTTATTGCATTCGCCAATAATTCCATTACCATTACAAACAGGACCGGCGAGAGTGGACATCCTTGTCTTGTCCCTCTGGCTAGTCATATCTTATCCGTAACTCCATCATTCACTACCACTACGGCTGTATTTTGAGAGTACAACTGTTCTATTATAGCTTTAAATTTATTTCCAAATCCCATTTTATTTAAAACCATCTTTAAAGCTTGCCAGCTCACACAATCAAAAGCCTTGAAAATATCCAATGCCAAAATTCCCACTTTAATCTTAGACTTTTTTATCACCTGTATTGCATTTAAAACTCTTCCCCCTAAGTCAGCGGTTCTCAACCTGTGGGTCGGGACCCCTTTGGGGGTCGAATGACCCTTTCACAGGGGTCGCCTAAGACCATCGGAAAACACATATTTCCGATGGTCTTAGGAAACTGTATTGACTGAACTATGTCATGTATCATCTTTTGTATTATTAAAGCTATTGTTATGTATTATTTTCATTAGCAAACCATCCCATGACAATGGATCGTGTAGAGAAGAACGAAAATAATTTTATGGTTGGGGGTCACCACAACATGAGGAACTGTATTAAAGGGTCGCGGCATTAGGAAGGTTGAGAACCACTGCACTAAGTTATGCATTTGTCTACCTGCTACAAATCCACATTGATTTTCCCCTATATATTCACCTATAAATTTATTCAACTGCCTTGCTAAAATAGTTGAAAAAATTTTTGCATCTTGATTTATTAATGAAATAGGTCTATATGAATCAGGGACAGTCAAATCTTTATCTGGTTTTGGTATTAAAATTATTAATGAATGTTCCCATGATTCTGGTGTCCTTTCTCCTTCCAATATGGAGTTGTACAGCTTCAATAATTTCGGTACTAAGAAGGTTTTAAAAACCTTATAATATTCCGATCCTAAACCATCTACCCCAGGTGATTTACCCACTTTCAAATTCTCAATTACTTCTTCAATTTCACTTTGAGTTATTACCTTCTCCATTAACTCTTTATGTTCTATTTTTATTCCCTTCTTTATATACTTTTCTATATAAGCTTCCAACTTCTTTTTTTGAATATCCTTTCCCTTATATAATTCTTGATAAAATTATTGAATTTTTTTTTATTTTACCCTTCATTATATGACAATAATTCCCTTGTTTATCTTTCAATATTCCTATCCCATTCCTAGCTTTTTCTTTTTGTGTGAGTCTGGCCAGCAATCTAGAATTTTTATTGCTATTTTCAAAATACTCCCTTTTCATATAAATTAATTTTTTCTGAACTTCCTCTAAATTTAAATTTTCTAATTGTTTTTTCTTCGCTTGTATTTCTATTAATTTATATTTATTTTTAAATTGCCAATAATCTTTCTCCAATTTCTTTTTCTCCAATTTCTTTCTCCAATTTCCAATAATCTCTACCTCCAACTTTTCCTGCTCTACAAATTGTTGCGTCCTTAAATCACACATTTCTCCCTCTTGCTACTGCCTTCATGGTATCCCAAACAACTGCCCTTATCGTTCCTCCCTTCTCATTAATTTCCCAAGTCTCTGACAGTTCCCTCTGCATTTTTTCTACCACTTTATTATACTTCAATATTTTTGTATTCATTTTCCACCTATACGCTTCTTTATAGTTCTTCCTAACTGTAAACTCTAAACTTAGCAATGCGTGATCTGTTACCTTTATTACCCCCGTTTCCATTTTACATACCTTAGTTGCAAACTCTTTTGAAACAAATATATAATCTATCCTAGAGTATGTATGATGAACTGGAGAGTAGTAAGAAAAGCCAGGATTCGCCCCACTAAGTAAATGCCAACAATCCACATAATCTTTTTCTTTTACTAATTTATTCAATATAGTAATGTTATTTCTCTTTTCTGCATTAGTGGGGTTTGACCTGTCCAATCTATTATCCATTGCCATATTAAAGTCCCCAGCTAAAATAACATACCCCTCCTTAAACTCTTCTATTTCTTTAAATAATTCCATATAAAACTATCTATGTCTCTCATTGGGGGCATAAACATTAACTAATGTATATGCTTTACCTTCAATTTGTCCCTTTATCATAAGATATCTACCATTATCATCCTTTTTTATAGTTTCTAATATAAACCCACTTTTTAAAAAAAATCAAAATAGCCACTCCATTTTTTTCGTTGTCCCCAGTGACTTTTCATAATAAACTGACCATTTTGTGCGTATTTCGTTTACTCCATCGAACCCTTGGTGTGTTTCTTGCAGCATAATAATATCAGATCTTTCTCTATTTAACATTTGTTCAATTCTCCTCCTTTTCACGACTACCCCCAGACCTTTAACATTGAGTGTTGATACTTTAATTTTCTTATCCATATTTACCCTTTTGATACTCCTTCCGATCCCGTGTGCTCTGCAACTCATAATCACATACATCAAAACACAAAAACCCTAAACCCCCTTCAAATCCCTCCCTCCCACCCTATTAAACCCCCCACGCCCCATCCCACCCACCCCACCTCTTCCCACCCCCCCAGATCCCCGTAAGTCTACCACTCCAGCCGTTATCTACTTTTAAGGGAGGGGGAGGCGGTGCTCCACCCGACCGGCAAGACCTCTATATTTAACAACTTTTATGTATTATTATCTCAAACCATTTATCAAATTTATTGCATCCCAGACGCCCCAGCTTCACCTCCGTTCCCAACTGCAGCTTCCAAACTTACACCATTAAACAAACCCAAACTCTTCAGTAGCTCCTTGCCCTGATCCAAAGAGGTTACTCTGTGCTGCCTCCCACCATGTGAAAATCTTAAGAAAACAGGGTAACCCCAGGCATACTTTATTGTATTCTTTGTTAATGTTTCAGTTATTTGCTTAACGCTGCATCTCCATTGGAGTGTTTGCTGACAGAGATCGTTATAAATTTGCACTGCTCTGCCTTTGTATTTTATCAGAGCCATAGATCTCAATTTCTTCATAACTTGCTCTTTTTTGTAGTAACTGCCAAATTTCACTAGGATGTCTTTAATTGCTCCTCTGTAGTTTGCTCCTCCCACTCTATGAATCCTTTCTAGCTCACAGTCTTTTAATTCCAGATCAGGCATCATGTCTTTAAACCACTTCAAAATTATTTTTCTCAAATCCTCTCCTGGTTCATCAATAAAGTTTTTAATTCGTAAATGAGATCTTTGATCTTGATCTTGTAAACGGATCAGCTTTAATTCTTGGTCCTGGAACTTTACATTGGAGCTTTTTTCAAAGACATCCTGCCTTTTCTCCAAAGATTTTACTTCAACTTCTAACATCTTTATAGCTCTGTCATTCTGGGCAATCTTGTCAGCCAACACCCCATCCTCTTATCTGCCTTCTTCAAATGTTCATCCATCTTTTTGATCAGAGTTGCGTTGCTATCCAATATCAAGCTCTTAAGTTCCTCCATAGAAGTTGGTGCCATGCTAGCTTTCTCCGCCATCTTGTCAGACCCATTTTCACTCTCACTCCCACTACTTTGTGTAACTTCTTCTGTGGGCACCTTTTCAAGACGGGCAAGATTATGATTAAAGGGGCGTTTTCGCTGCCAGATAACTTTTTCAGGGTTTTTTAATTTATTTTCTAACGTTCGGCATAGATCTTATTATAACTATTGCTTAATGTCCCAAATAACAATCAACACTGTCTCTCTTTCCATGCATATAAACCACTTTCCTCTTTCGATGCTTTCCGATGGGTGAATTTATTGCCAATTACTCGTTCTTCCCAGATAAGGAGTATATTTCACAGTAATTTAACAGACCAGGTGATGGAAGAGCTCCAACAATAACAACTCTCTACTTTCGATTTCGTTCTCTTCGCTCTCCGCTCCGCCGGACTGATTTACAAGCCCGAACACCGGGCTAATTTCCTCACTCCTTATACTGATTATGCTTTCAAAAATAACATCTTCACCCTCAGTTAGAAGTCATAAGCATTTCCATTAATTTTCATTAGAGACCCATGCCTTTTTAAATGAGATAATTGAATTCTCGGATTCCCCATCAGGGAGCCTCCCAAGAAGAAGTCTTACCCTTTCATGGCATCCAGCTCCACCCCAACCACTATCTTCTCAAAGACTGGCAAAATGGATTGTCAGTACTATGACATTATCTTATCAGATAGCTGGTTTGCCTGTCGACGATACTGTTAAAGCTCATTCAACCAGAGCAGTGTCAACGCCGACAGCATTCCTCAGAGGAGTGGCTATACCGGACCTCTGCAGTGCAGTTACATGGTCCCAACCATCAACATTTATCTCACACTATTGCCTTGATGTGCGCTCCAGAGCTGAGTGCAACTTTGGATGAGCAGTCCTGTCTTCAATTTTGGGCTGAGACATCTCCACCTACCCATCTCCGGTAAGTGAGTTTGTTAATCACCCATATGTGTGATGCACAGAGACCACGATGAAGAAGAACAGGTTGCTTACCTGTAACTATGGTTCTTTGAGTGGTCATCTGTGCATTCACACAACCCCCCCCCCACCGTCCCCGCTTTCTGTCGATGTCTACTGATGTTGATACAAAGTGACTATCTTCTTGCTTTGGGGCCTGAACTGGTCTCAGAGAACTGAGGAGGTAGGTGGGAACCTGAGGACATGCACAGTAGACGGTGGAGGAAACTACTACCTGCCAAAACTACTCAGCTTTAGAAGTTCCGGAACGAGCTCAGCGCAGCAGAGCCCATATGTGAATGCACAGATGACCACTCAAAGAACCATAGTTACAGGTAAGCAACCTGTTCTTATCCCTGTGTTATTTATTTATTTATTATTTCTATGCTGCCCCATAGCTGAAGCTCACTGGGCAGTTACATAAGATTATAGTGGTGTGGCTGGACCACAGTGACAAAGATGGCTCCAGGAGAACCCACAAGCGTGCTTCTTCAGGGGGAGTGCAACCCCATCCAGAACAGGTTGAGCCCCCTCTGGCCTCCATAGCTGGAGCTGCCCAGACCATCTTGAGATACCAGATTCACAGGGGTTTACATCACTATGCACTATTATGACTTGGCCCAGGGAAGGAGCTCCCAATTAGTATAGCAACAAGATGAAACTTTTGACATGATTTCACAGTTCTTGACAGAAGGGTTGTTTAACATTCACATAACCCCCGCCATCCATGTTCACACAACCTTACAACTCACAGTCGGGGTGCTGTGGCTTAAACTGTAGCAGCTGGAGCAAGGTCTCAGAAGCTGAATGGAGCATGCAGGGATGAATGGTCAGAAGAAGACCATCCTGAGATACCAAGGTCACAAGCCATTTAAGGCTTTAAGGTTAAATTCAGCACTCTTAAAGGGCCTGCTGCCTAGCGTTCAGTTTCCTCTCAGTCAGTTGTGTGTTGCCTGGGCTGGGGAGTGGGCACTAGGTAACATGAGGGCCACTTATTGTCCACTTGCATTTCTTTTGTGTAGGGTGACCATATGGCCCCTGTATCTTTAACATTTGTACAGAAAAAGGAATTTCAGCAGGTGTCCTTTGTAGGCATGCAACACCTGCTGAATTTCCCTCTTTCTCCTGGGCCGGATCTACACTACTGGTTTAAAGCGCTTTATAACAGTTATAAAGCGCTTTAACTGCTTTAAAGCGCTATAAAACTGTTATAAAGCACTTTAAAACAATAGTGTAGATCCGGCCCTGCACACAGCAGGGGATAGCAGCAACTTCCATCTTTAAAAATAAGTCGAACTTACTAGGCTGTTTTTTCCTGGCGAAGAAGAAAGCTAGAAGGTAAGAGGCACAAGGGAGGCAGGGACCCGCGAAAATCTGTGAGTGAGCGTGCAATAAAACACTCATCTGATGGAGCTCTCTGCTTGGGATTAAGTTTGCAACCTTGAGCAACTCTCCCATTGCAGTCAGGCTGTGCTTGGGTGGTGCCTCGCTCTGCTGCTTCCTTGCTCAGGACTCATAGTCCTGATAACTGTGGTACCTCCAGTATCGGAGGCAGCAAGCCTACACCACTTGCTGGGGAACATGGGCGGGAGGGGGCCACTGCACCCATGTCCTGCTCCTGGGTTCTGGTGGGCAGCGTCGTGAAAGGAATGCTGGACTGGACGGACCCTTGGTCTGAAAGCTTCACTCCACGTACCTGTTTCCCTCGAATTATCCCCTACAGCGCTAAGCTGGCGTTGTTGTTAAAAAATCACACCCTGGGCGGCAGCGCTCCTAAGATCCTTTGCAAAGGGTTTAAGGGGGGAAATGTAAAAAAAATAATTTAAATGGATGACTCAATCCGATTCAAATTTGGTATACTTAAAGCTCTCCTTAATATCTATTACTGTGCCAGTTTATCTTTAAAGCTTATGCAGATGTAAGCACTTGTTTAATTTTCTTTAAACATATCAAATCCTGCTCCTGCGCCCCCAGTGGCCGCTCGGAAAACAACAAATGTTTCGCTCGATATAGCACAATTAAAGCAGAATGCATAGAGTACTTCCCAGTCAAAGCAGATTATAAGATGGAAAACTTCTTCGGAGTCCTTTGCACGCAATTTGCAGTGATTTTGCACAGTATAACGCTGGTGTGATAAAGCTCTGATGCAGCATCAGGGCGCTTCTTACGTCCTTATGTGTGGGCGCGGGGAGGGGCGCGTCGGAGCCCGCAGCTCCGCGCCCGCCTGGCCCGGCCCCCGCGCCGGCTCGGCGTCCTTGGTGCCGCCAGAGGCCGCGCCAGGCCAGGGCAAGGCGAGGCGAGGCGAGGCGCGACGCGACGCGACGGCCGCAAGCGCGCGCTCGCTGTCTGGGCGCGCGCGACGGGGCGGCGGAGGCGTGGCGAGGGCGGCGCCGGGCAGGGCGCCGGAGGTAGAGCACGCCGCGGCTCCGTCCGACGGCCACTGCCCTCTCGCCGCCGGCCTCATGCAGCCGCAGGAGCCGGCCGTAGGTGTCTGTGAGGGCGCTTCCTCGCAGCAGCTCGAGGGCGGCATGCCGGGCTCGGGGGAGCCGCCGCCGCCGCATGGGGAGGAAGCAGCGCCAGAGCGCCCCGCCGGGCTCGGGCGCGTGTTGCGGGAGAAGACCTGGGACGAGACGGGGCTGGCGCGAAGTGAGCGGCCCGGGCAGGCGGGGTCGGTTCCGCGGGGTCCTGCTCGAGGCAGAGGCCTCTCTCCGTGCCCGTCCTCCTCCGGCAGCCTCTGCGCGCGCGAGTCGCCAAGAAGAGCCGCGGCAGACGCCGGCTGCTGCTGCTGGCCGTCGGAAGAAGCGGCGGCGGCGGCCCTCGCCGTCCCTTTCCGCGGCCGCTTGGCTCTCCAGCGGACGGGCTGGCCGCTCTGCTGCGCCATGCCGCCGTCCAGCGAGGGGCCGGGCTGGCACCGGGAGAAGCGGGGCGAGGGCGAGGCCCCGCGCTTCTGGCCCGGGATCGGAGAGCAGGGCGAGCCTCCTTGGCTGCGCCGCCTCGGGCTCCTCGGGTGGGCTGGAGCTTCGCAGCATCGTGTTCCGGACCCTTCCCCCAGCCGGACCCGACTCTGCCCCCCATTGCCCTCTTGTCCTTCGGGACCCCCGCGGCCGCCCTGTCATCTAACTCGACCCCGCAGTACGTGCAACCAGCGCTTGGGCGCAGCAACAAAGCCCCGTCGAACACACCGAGGAGCCGGGCAGGATTTTAGGCATTAAGCCTTTTAGGCAGGAGCCTTTTAGGCATTACGAAATGGCACCAAATCGCGAGTTATTTGACGTTCTCCTCCTCACGGAGGGGGACAGAAGCGCGACGTGTGAAAATAGCTTAACCTGCCTTATGCCACCCCCCTCCCGAGCACTAGGGAAGAAAGGGGGCACCAGTGGCTGCTCCGCCTGGGAGAGAAAACCCCTCAGAGACCCGGGTCGGACTGGGCTGCCCTCTCTCGCTTCCCTGCTCCACTGTTGTGTCAGTGAAATGGGGCGGGGGGGGGGGATGGACTGGTGTCTTTTGGGGGGCAGGGGGTTGCTGTGTGATGTTTGAGTAAAAGACCTGAGGCGTGAGTTGTGAAGCTGCTTCTGCTTTACCCTCTTGCAGTCCCAGCTGCAGCCTTTCCTTTGGAGGAAGTCAATGGCCGGTTAGGGCGGTTGGTTTTAATGGCCCTCTTGATTATCCTGTTATCTGCGTCCCAACAGTGCCTTTCAGTGTGTTTGAAAGGCAATGCAAATATAAGAACTCAGCATGCACAGAACCAGGAGAAAGGGACAAAACATTGGAGCAGGGCAAACCTAGGCCAGATCTACACTACTGCTTTAAAGCACTTTATAACAGTTATAAAGCGCTTTAACTGCTTTAAAGCGCTATAAAACTGTTATAAAGCACTTTAAAGCAATAGTGTAGATCCAGCCCTAGATGAAGGAACAATACCCCCCCCCCCCATATCTGTGGTTCAAAGCGGAGTTGTGATGGTTAAAGAGGTTTGCAACTGGTTTAACTACGCAGTAGGGACACCTGGTTCAGCTCTCCATTGGTTTTGCTTTGCTTCTCCTTAAAGCCTCCAGCCTGGCTCCTGCCAAGAAGATCAAGGCCAAGATCAAGAAGACGTTGCCTGTGACTGGCCCCCAGGCACCAACCCTGCATGAACTCATGCACTGGTACTGCATGAATACCAACACGCACGGCTGCCGGCGCATCGTCGTGTCCCGCGGACGCCTGCGCCGGTGCCTTTGGATCCTACTCACCCTGACCGCTGTGGGGCTGATCCTGTGGTACTGTGCACAGCTGGTCATGAACTATTACGTGGCCTCTGTCTCCGTCACAGTGCATTTCCACAAGCTCCCCTTTCCAGCCGTCACGATCTGCAACATCAACCCATACAAGTAAGTGGGGATGAGTAATCCTCCTGCATTACCAGGGACAATAAAGAGTGAGGATTAGGCTGGGCTGTTTTCAGCAGCTAGGAGAGACGAGGAGGCATGATGGCCCTTCTGTTAGAGTGATGGAGGTGAGTAACAGTGAACACAGTTAAATCACACTTCTGAGCATTTGACACAGTTCACGTATATGAATAATCTCCCAAGGATGCCACCCTCTGCTGTAAATTCAGCTGAGGGAGTTCTGCTGAGGCTGTGGCCATTCACCTCTGGAACTCCCTGCTTAGCAAGGACGACGATCTGGCCTCTTTTAAGACGCCGGTAAAAACTTCCCTCTCTAGGAGGATGGCTCTCCTTTCTCCCTCTTGTGAAAATGTCTGGAGTAAGAAATGCTCTGCAAATTGGTGGCTTTACAGTGGTTTTAATTTTTTATTTGTTTTGATGTCTTTGGATTTGTTTTCAAGTGTTTTAAACCCGAGTGAGTTTTTATACAGGAAATGGAGTAAAAATAATATATATAATCTATCTCAGAAGTACTTAAAATAACTCTGCTAGGTAGACTTCTAGAGTTGTCTGCATTGCGAATCTGAGTGGTCATAATAGAACATAATAGATTTTGTGTTTTGCTGTAAACTATCTGGGGTGTTTTAGTTAAGCATGATTTTATATTTGTTTTTAATATTTACTGTATTGTATATTATGCTGATAACAGCCCTCAGGATTCTAAGGAACCACTTTTGGAATGCAAATGACAAAATAAACGAATTAATTTTTTCCCCATGTTGCAAACAATGGCTGAGCAATATTGCCTCCCTAAAGAGCTTCCCTCTGTGGTGAGAGTTCCTGTAATCCAATCCACTCAGCCTTATAAATTCAGTGGCGCTTACTTCAGAGTAGACATGCATAGGATTGTATTGCCACTGACTAAAGTTCATAGCCCTGGCTGTCAGTTTTCACTTTAACAATATAAATTCTTGGTGGAGAAGGATATCCATGGCTACTAGTCCTGATGGCTATGCCTCCCAGTATCAGAGGCAGTAAGCCTGTGTGCACCAGTTGCTGGAGAACATGGGTGGGAGGGTGCTGTTGCATGTGGTGGATCCTGCTGGTCGACAGCTGGTCGGCCACTGTGTGAACAGAATGCTGGACTAGATGGTCCATTGGTCTGATCCAGCATCAGGGCTCTTCTCATGTTCTTAAAACTTTTCTGGCACAGAGACTAAAAGTGTGTGTGTGTGTGGGGGGGGGGGTTCAATAAAAGAAGGGTTTTACATGCCCAGGCTGATATTAACAAATTAAAGTGAGAGTTGCCTGAAACAGGAACAGGAATATCCCTTGTACCAACTTTTAGATTTAAGCTCCTTGGGGCAAATACCTGTACTCTTTAAACACCAGGTACATACTGTAGCTGATATTACCGTACATAAATAATAAGTAACAATAATGTCAATTAAGGTACAAGCTGTCTGGTCTTGCTTGAGATGTCACACTAGACCCATATGGTGTCAGATAAAATACTTTTACATATACAATTTTATTATTTGTCAATGCCATTAGAGCATAGAAAGTTGTAGAGCAGGGCTTCTCAAACTTTTGAAGTCACAAAATGATGACAGATGGAGATGGAGTTGGCAAAATCAGCTGGGAATTGCTGATAATCATTTTATATTACTAACTAATCACTCTTTAAAAATGCTATTTTTTTGCCACAGCTATTTCCTTGTAGCAGGGAGCTCCATAACTTAGCTCTCCTGAAGTTGAGTACAAACAGTGGCGCTGGAGATATCATGACTCAACATCTCCATTTCAGGAAGAATTTGCTGAACCAGAGGCTCTAAGCCTGGGTTTTCAAGATGGTGCCCATAGACACAACTGTTGGCACCTACCAGGCCTTTCCTGATTTTAATTTTATTTCTTAAGATTAACTTATTTTTTTGTTTAACTGGGAGTCTGCTGTGTGTGATTCTTTATTTGGATCCAAAATACTTGGGTTCAAAAGAGTGTTTTTGTATTCTGTAGTTCAGCACCGCCACCGCCCCCATCTCTGCCTTGTACATAGGTTCTTGGGATGGTTGCTTTTCTGTTAGTATCACCAGTTTGCATTCTGTGAAATGAATGTTTTGTGACTGGCCATGTCCAACAAGGCAGCCATGTTATGAATGAGCAAGCTTCTCCATGGCAGCCATTTTGTGAGAGTGCTCATGACACTGTTAAAACGTGCCCTCTAATCCTCAGGGCAGGGGAATGCCATGCCACTTACTTTTCTAAGCTGCTCTGGCAGCCTGTTTGGTAGCAAGTAAGCAAGACTGGTTCCCTCTGCAGCTCCCTGCCCAGGCCCCTCCCTGCTCTACGGAAAAACTCTTTTCTCTAATCAGGGCTTTCCTCTGCTGAGTGCTGAGAAAGGGAGCCTTTTCCAGTACTCAGCAGGGTAATGCTCTTGCCTCCAATCTGCTGCTAATTTCCTACTGGCAGAGGGACTAGGGCTGGGTGAAGAAACTAGTGGGCTAGATGGAGAATCCCCACGGGCCACATATGGCCATGGGCTGGAGGTTCCCCATCCCTGATTTAAAGATGTTGCACTGATCCTACTATGGTTAGAGGCCGTTACTTAGGGTGACCCTATGAAAAGGAGGACAGGGCACCTCTATCTTTAACAGTTGTATTGAAAAGGGAATTTCAGCAGGTGTCATTTGTATATAGGGAGAACCTGATGAAACCTGGTTAAAGCTGCAGGTGTCCTGCCCTTTTTAAAATCCGGTTACTCTAGTATAACTCCTGCACTTTAACTGTTGTGATGAAGAGGGAATTTCACCAGGTTCTCCATATATACAAATGACACCTGCTGAAATTCCCTTTTCTGTGCAACTGTTAAAGATACAGGGGCCCTGTCCTCCTTTTCATAGGGTCACCCTACCTTACTGCCACATTCACATTCTTCTGGAGAAATTTCACCCTCAGGTAAATGAAGATACTTTGAACTAGAGTCTTGAAAAAGCAAAAATGGGATTTAAGCAAATATTTAATTTTGTATAATTACTGGTGGGAAAAATGGGGTACAAACCTCTAATTAAAGAGGAACCTGCATTATGCCAGTCAGATTGTTAGGAACCTAGGAAGCTGCCTTATCCTGAGTCAGACCATGGGTCCATCTAGCCCGGTATTGTTGACACTGACTGGCAGCAACGTGTCGCCAGGGTTTGAGGCAGGACCCTTTCCTCGCCCTACCTGGAGAGGGTGCTAGCGATCGAACCTGGGACCTTCTGCCTGCAAAGTGGGGCTTCTGCTACTTCACATTGTCCCAAAAGTGTTTCCATCCCAGTGTGGATCTGAGTGGAGGCAGCCAGATCCTGGCTGTTTCATTTTAACACACATACACAGGATGTCCGGCCTCTGCACATCCAGACAGATTTTCCCTCTCAAAAAGAGCTCCCTTCTCCTCGGCAGGTACAGTGCTATAAAAGGGCATCTGGCGGAACTGGACAAGGAGACCATGGCTGCGCTGAGGTCCTTATATAACTTCTCAGAAAGCAAGCCCAGGGACCGGCGTGATGCAGGCAGTGAGAAGTCTGACAAGAGCAAATTCCTTAAGCACTTTCCCCTGAGGAAGATGGATTACCTACATCCCACGTCTGTGGCCAATTTTTCTGCTGGCCACAAGCGACGGATCGACGCAAGCATCAACCCAGAAGGCCCTAGCATGGTGAAGAACCCCCAGGACATTGTGGGCTTCCAGCTGGTGAGTCTTCCCTCTGCAGGACCCTGGAGTGCCATGGGGGAGAACTGGGAATTCTCTAGGTCTGCGGCCACTAACACATTTGGAATCTGTGGCCCTTTTCTGAAACTCATGTGGGGCAGGGGGTTGGCCGAAGCTCTGGAGGATGGAGAGCCCTTTGCAATGTCTTGAGGTCGCCTGAATGGACTTTCCCTCCCTACAGCACATGACAGGAGGCCTCACATCTGCAGAAGTGGGGATGAGCAAGAGAGAGGTCTGAGATCTCAGAGTACTTTTGCTGCACTGAAACGTGTGTCTTGGGTTGTGCCCTGAGTGCTATTCCAGTGCCCGCTGCTCTCGGAAGTCTAGCTTTGGAAACATGTGGGCAAGGGGGGAGCTTATTGTGGTGCCCATTATGTGGGATTTCCTGCCGTACGAGGGTGGTTGTTAGCCACTTTGGGCATCTCCATTTGAGGGAGGGAAGTGGGTTGTACCATCTACTACAAATAAATGCTCTGAAGGTTTTCTTTCTAGAACGCCTTCCTTGCCAAATCAGAAGCACCTGCAAGGACATTTCCCTCCCTGTTTCCATCCTGTTCTGTATCTCTGCTTTGTTGATCCACCTGGAGCCATCTCTCTTCGGAGCAGCACCTCTGGGAAGGGCCCCGGAGTGCCAGCCGCCCACCCCCTCGCTGCCTGCATGCCTGAGTGCCCTCTTTCCACTTCTTTTTTCCAGTGTGATTCCAACAATAAGAGTGACTGCGCCCTTTACACGTTCAGCTCAGGCGTCAACGCCATCCAAGAGTGGTACAAGCTGCACTACATGAACATCATGGCTCAGATTGATGCCGAGGAGAAAGTGAGGATGAGCTACTCGGCTGACGAGCTCCTGCTGAGCTGCTTCTTTGATGGCAACTCCTGCGACTCCAGGTCAGTCAGGGGTGTCCCGGCTCTTCCTGGCAAACACAGGCAGCGGTGAGGCAGAGTAGCAGATAAATAGGGAAAGAGACCCATCTGAGACAGCATAGTTTGGGGCAAATTCAGTCTCCTCATCTGCAAAATAGGAATAATAGAGGCCAACTTCTCTGGGCTGTTAAGCAGGGGGGGGGGATCTACACTATTGCTTTTAAAGCGCTTTAAAGCACTTTGAAAACGTTTTGAAAACTGTATATGCAGTGTGTCCTGGGCCCCAACAGTTGTCAAAACTGTTCTAAAGCGCTTTAAAGCAGTAGTGTAGATCCCCCCCCCCCCCCCCGGTGAATGCCATAAAGATCGCAAAGCCTATTTCAAGTGAAAAATGCAACACCCCGGGGAGTTAATGGAACCGTTTCTCCGGTGTCCTTGAGCAGGCAAGCTGGGTGGCAAGTGCTGAATATGGGGTGGTATTTGGTATCCGAAGGACCTTTTACTTTGATTTTTGGTTTGTTTTTGTTTTCTCAACTACATCTTGAGCCTTTGTGATTTGTGTGGCTGGAATGAATTTCAGGCTGAGTTCTTCTCATGGTGAAACTCCGAGGCAAGGCAGTAAGCATGCGCTGGGGTCGGTGCTGTTGATGCCCTAAAGTCCTAAACATGTTTGTCTAGGAGGAAGTCTTCTTGGATACAGTAGAACTTACCTCTTAGTAATTGCGCTTAGGATTGTAGCCTTTGATGTATTTGCATGACACCCCACCCAGATGCAAGGCTATCATGAGTTGATAGTTGTTTTTAAATGACTCACAGAGACTGAATAAAGAGAAAATCCACCCTTCTGGAATCTGTTGCCCCAAAGCAGCTGTTCCACGTCACTCCATGGCAACGACAGCTCTGGTTGGTTTCCACATTGGGATAATGATGAGGCAATTCAAATACCTCTTCGTCACAAGCAGAACCCAGACGCTCATGCCTGCATAGCCATTGGGTTAAAGGTTTTTTGGCCTGGCTTAAAATGCTACCTGTGGATACTTTAAACGTTTTTGCTCGATGCCTGCCTAAGCAGTGATGCTTTGTTGGCACAAAGGAATCTGCGTGGGTGCTGGGCTGCCTCTGGCGTTCTCTGGGTGGGGCTCAGGTGCTTTCAAGGGACAAGAGGCAGACATGGGAAGTGATACCTTTGTGCTGCCTCCAACCCTGTTGTGTTTTGGAGTGTTTGAGCACTGCCCAAATAATTTCCAAATTAACAGTGTCCTCATCTGTTGAGAAAATTATTTACATTGCCAAAACTCCCTTCATAGACATTTAGTTTATTTTTAATGGAAATTAGTTGATTGGATCATTTTAGGTTTTTGTAGAGTTGATATATAACAGGTGGAGAAACTACTTTTAACATAAATAATAGCTGGGCTCTGTTTGATCTGCATCAGGAACTTCACTTCCTTCCACCATCCAATGCACGGGAACTGTTACACCTTCAACAGTGGCCAAAACGGGGAGATCCTGAACACATCCACAGGAGGCAGTGAAAATGGTAAGGAGGCCCTGCAGTCCGGTTAGCCCCGCCTGGTCTTAATGGGCGGTGAGGCCCTGAGTTAGCGCGCACCTCCCAGATGCCAACAGGAGGTTGTGGAGTCACTGCTGGTACTGCTGGCTGTTTTCCCAGCTGCAGTTGGTCCCCAGCACATTCAGTCACCAAATAGCTCTAGATTGTAGAACATGATACCGAATCTCCTTGGGCTTCACCAGGGCTAATTCTTTGTGGAAGCCACTGACTCATGCGCTGCGCAGCCTGGCCCAGCGTGTCCATCTCTGCTCCACTGTTTCAGGCTGCCCCGTACCTTCCAGTGTTGTAAGAGAATGGCTTTAAGACCAAGCCATGTGGCTCACTGGCACAAATGGTTCACTGAAAGGGAGGGAAAACAGGAGTAGAGAGTGCTGGGGTGTGTGTCTTTGGCCCATGAATCCCCCCTGCCGCCGCCAAGTAAAGCTGCTGGAAGTGTGATTGCTGTGCCAAGGCCCAGAAGGCTCCCCTTCTGCTCGCAGACTGTGCCCCCCTTTCTCACCCTTTCCTCTTCTCCCATCTATGTTTTGGAATTTTTAAATGAACCGCACCCCACCCCCTCAGCAGTGCCCGTCTCTGTTTCCAGCAATACTTTTCAGCCTCTTCTATTTTCCAAACTCTCTAGACCTTCTTTGCCACTTCCCTCAGAATCCATTGTGTTTCTGCTCTTCACATGCAGGGGGATGCAGGCATTGCTTAGCTGATTGCTGAATTTTAGCATGCTTATGATTCGATTTAGCTATAACTGTGTTATTTTTTTTCAGTTAGAGAGAAATTTAGTATTTATTGTGTTTTTTTAAAAAACTCAACTTACATCAAATTTTAATGTTAAAAATCTGATTTTTAAAATTTATTATTTTCAAATCATCCATTTCATCCAGCTGGCTGCAATACGGGGGCCCTTATTCTAACCCCACAGAGCTAGCCCTGGAGAATTGCCCCCGTCGCTGGTATCACAACCGTCAGGGAGAGACAGGGCAAGCAACCCGTGCGTCCCCCCCTGCCCCTTTCCCGATATCCATCCAAGTGACCTAGGCCAGTTCTAGCCCCCAACCAGGCCTGAGCCCAGACTGAAATGGATCCTCCCAGAGCTCCTACAGGGCTGATGCACCTCGTGTGCCGAAACTACTGTGGGCTCTCCCCCTCACACGGGCCTGGTCTCCTGAGCCCCGGCATCAGGTGTTGGCTCTCTACCTGGACAGAACTGGTGACTTCAGGAAGAGCACAAGTCCCAGGATCGGGGCGGGCACATTCCACCGGGGCCGGGGCTGCATCGGCCGCCCTGCTCTAGGGAGCTGTGGTGGCTGACGTCTGCCAGCTCTCCACGTTCGCCCACTGCTCTCCGATGTCCAGGCTGGGATCGATGCTTCCTTTGGGAGGGCAGAGCTCAGCCCTTTGGCTTCTGTACACCTGCCCACCTCCAGGAAGTCCTCTCGCTCCCTGGCTCACAGGTGGGACGGTGCGGAGGCCATGAGGAACTAAGGCGGGTTGTTTGCCCGCAACTGCCATTCTTCGCGGCTGCCTTGTAGTTGCCCACCCAAGCTTCCTCCCTCACTGCTGGCGCCATGACGCCTTTCCACTGCCATTGTGTCAGGCGAAGGTGAGCAAAACAGGAAGGCGGGAGCCGCACCCCTTGAACACCTGATTGGAGGGTGGGGGTGGGACTCCCTCCAAAATGCCAGCCAAGCTATAGAGGTTTCCTGAATGGAGCTCTGCACAGGAGCAGGACCCAGCTGTATGGCTGCACACTGTCTCACTTAAGCAGCCCATCTTTCAAAGGATTTAAATCCAAGTTTTGGGGAGAAAATTCGAGCTAGATTTTTTCCTGCCAAATTTGCTAAAGCTTTAGCATTAGAACTAATGATTGTACAGCAAGTACTGTAAGTTCCCTCAAATTGCATCCCCAAAGTGGCTCCCATGCTATAGGACAACAAGGCTCTCCCAGTTGGGTTACATTGCTGCTGCTTTTTCTCCACCAGGTGATAATGTGGGTTTCCGTGCTGTTATGAATGGCTTTAATTTGCCTCTGTGTGTTGTGAACTTTGGGTTTTAAAACAAATAATGTTCACTTATATTTTGTAAACCACTTCCAGTGCTGCATGAAGTGTCTGAAGAACAGATGCACACAGGGGTGGGGAGAGAGACTGCAAAGCTTCTGTGAAACTGCCAGGCTTTTACACCCTGTCTCTGGTGCTTTCTCTTCCACTGGGCAGCCCTAATTCTGTGCTGCTTTCTCTGCACAGGACTGCAGGTGATCCTGTACATAGAAGAAGCCGACTACAACCCCTTCTTGGTGATGTCCACAGGAGCCAAGATAGTGGTCCATGACCAAAATGAATACCCCTTCATTGAAGACATTGGCACCGAGATAGAGACAGGCATCGCCACCTCTATCGGGATGCACTTTGTGAGTGGTGCAGCTCAGCCCCCACCCCCACCACCAAATTTGTCCTCTGAAGTAAATTCTGGCTGGGGCCAGCCTCCAGCAATCCAGTGCCCTGGCTAGAGGCCCTTTGGGGAGCAGGTATGCCCACCATGTTCTCGGTCGGGCACTGCTTTGGCTAATGCCTGGGGTGCATATTTTAGAAGTTCTTAACCATTCTGCATCTTTGCCACCTGAAAAATGACACCTTTGCTTCTGCTGTGTAGTTTCCTCTGCTTCTGCTGGTCCTAAAGGGAAGGAGGTTCATGGCTGCAAGTGATGCACAGCCCTGAAGTCCCATTCCCTGTGGCCTCCAAAGGCCTGGTCCAGCACTGCTTGCAAGGACTGAGGTCCATCTTTTCAGCTGCAAAGGACAGTGAATTTGCTTTTCAAAAGAAAATGGAGAAATGTGGCTGATGAGTCCCTTGCTAAAGTTCAGCTTCTTCCACAGTGGCTTGATTAGATCATGGACTCTGGTGGAAGAGAGTGAACAGACTTCCCAAAAGTGATTGATTTGGGCCTGCTGTGTTGACAAAGAATTCTAAAGGAATTCTCACCTTTTCCATACAGTCTAGGAACGATATGAGGGGGAAAGGAATTGAACATGGGCAAAGTGATAAAAGAAATGTGTGAAAATGTTTCTATTCAGAAAGTACAACTCATTAGCATATATAAAATCAAAGCAGGAAACCACCCTTGAATTTCCATTTCAAAATGGCGGCTGTGTGCTAATTTGTAGTTAAGTGTTATGCACAGAGCATGGCTGATACTTCACAAAGTTCACTGTTTCGAGTCATTTATAGAAAGCTCTAGATTTTTCAATCCTAGAAAATCATGAGGTGGTGACTGAGCCTTCCCTAGGAGGCCACCCGCCCCCCCCCCCCAATGGATAGTTGCATGTACTATCACCACCGACTGTCGAAGGCTATAAATGTTGGTTAACTTCTGTCATTATATTTGAATACTGTGAATCTCTCATGGAGGTGTTCATATTTTTTACTTTCCTGTCTATATACATAACACTGTGAGAATGGGCCCTTGATTGATCCCTGCAGGGAAAGCTTTTTGTCCCTGTGGAGCAGCCATAGGGGTTTGTGGAGGGAGAAGTGATCCCATGAGAAAATGGGATCTCCTGAGGAGGAAGGAGAACAGAGGAGATGGCAGTGTTCCCCTGATGGAGCTCATGACCTGAGGGAGCAGCTCCACAGGCAGCCAGCGAGGAGCGATGACCTGAAGGCCTCATTGTCAAGTCTGAGATATAATAATAGTGATGGTGACGATGATGATGGCTAGGTTGTCAGACATCTGTGTATATCAAAGTTGTTTCAGAAATCTCTGCAATGGAAGAACATCCCACAGCAGTATGCAAGTAATGAACATCTGGCCAAAACGTTCAATGATTACACGACATTACGTAGAACTGAGGACATGACGTTACTTAGAAGCAAATGGTGAAGAACAGCCGACTGTTACAGAACTCCTATCACTAATGAGTCCATTCCTTGAAGGTGGCCGTTCACAAGCATAGGATAGAAGGCCCATCTGTGAAGGTTCTGAGCCCCGCCCCCTCCAAAATGTGAGGCAAGGGAGGCTCACTGTGCAATTGACAAAGTCTTTATTCAGTCAGGAAACTCCCCCCCCCCCACCTCTTCACACCTGTAGCAGCTGTGAAGGTCACAAGCTGTCCTCTAACCTAATTCACTGAACAAAGCCAGGCAGTTGCCTATCTACTGAATGGACGGTTTCCCACCGAACCCGACAGGCTTTTGCCAGACTTCTTGAATAAAGTGCTCGTTGCCTGCTGGCTCGGCACAGATGTCACTGATATATCAGAAAGTATGTCTGTTCTAGTTACAGACAAGGCAGACCATAATAACTTGCACACCCTTAATGACTGCATTCCATAGTATGGGGAACATTGTGATATTTGGAGCATCCCTGCAGGAACACCTGTCAGGAAAGCCATGAGGGTTGTTCCGAGGCAGGACAAACTGGCCATGGCATAAAGCCCACAGGGAGAGCAGCAAAGCACTGGCTGAAGCATATCCCTCATGCGCGGCGCTCCCCATGCTGATGAGCGCCTGCAGTCAGCTGGATGCTGCAGCAGATGCCATCCTCGTGTGAAACATCAAAACCGCCAAGTTGGTCTAGAATGATGCAAGTCGTTCACAGTGACTGAACTTCTGACCATATTGGGAAAAGCAGCAGTTGTGTTGTTGCAAGACATTGAAAGGACTGCAAATGAGTGGACTTGTTTTGGGAGAATCCTGCCCATGTCTAGAATGCACCAGCTATTATATCAATGCAACACTCAGATGCGCTGCCCAAACGCACGCTCTATGGCTCTAGCTCTGAAAGTGATGCAATCTAGCTGCGAAATAGGATGGCCGAAAGAATGCAGATGAAATGGCCTGCCTTCTTCAACTGCTTGTGGTAACTGGCAAGTCAGTGGATGTGACAATGGTTTGACAGGGATGTATGAAGACAACGATTGTGTTGAATAAGTCATTCATTGGATGTTTTCCCTGGAAAAAGTTTTATTACTTAACATAATTCTATTAGTCTATTTTTAGTTTACTGCTCTTATATATCATAAATGCAGTGCCGTGTCCCTGGGGCTGCAGTGGTTATTTCTTAGGCCTTTACAATTAATTACTAACCACTGGGAAATTACAAAATGGAAAAATAAAAGTTTAACAAGAAATGATACTTAATTGCAAATTAGCCCAAGGTCGCCATTTTGAAATGCAAATCTGAGGTTGTTCCCGTACTTCAATTTTGTCAGATTTTGGCTATGATAATCAGTTACCATTCCTGAATGGAAAACCGTTTCAAATACTTCTCTTACAATTTTGCTCACATCAGACAGTATTTTTCCCCCTAGAATAATAATATCTGGTGTATGAAAGAGACTCCATGGTCATTCTCTTACAGAGAGTAGGGAATGTAGGCAGCATGTGGTAAGATGGTTGATGGCATAGATCCTTTCTGCACCTCCCCACAACAGAAACACCCGTTGTCTTTCCACGCATCCTCTCTTTGCCTACAGAGTGACATTCTTCAGTCAAGAAGTGCCCCTCAAGGAAAGATCCCGTTTTTCACAGATATTGTTAGTGGATGTGGAAATGAGGAAGCCCACCCATGCTGCATGCTCAGTTAGGGAGGGGCCTGGCATGAGGTTTGGAGGGAGGGTGAACCTGGCTCTGAGTACCAGTTGCCTACTTATAAGTCAGTGATTTTAGGACCCAGATTTGCCATGTGGAAACTTTCTGAACACGAAGGGCTGTGTTTATGCCAAAACCTCTTGGCCATGTGCTGCCCCTGACAGGACCTTTGTGGGTTTTGCACATGGCTGGGTTAGCTTCTCACAAGGGAGCATTTTGTAAGCTAAGAGATTTACATTGGAGGTATTGTGCAACATTTGGAACAGCTTGGTGGAGCTCTTTGAATGAGGTGACTTGGTTGTATAGGCAGGGAATTGTTTTATTGTTCCTTCTCACTTTGCCCCATCTCTGCACCGAGATGCCTTTGTTCCCAATAGCTATTGCAAATGGCTGCGATAAGCTTCAACAGGCTCCGGGTGGGGCGGAGGGTGGGGCGGGGCGGGGAGAGGAGAGAGCTGCCTGGGTGCTTCGCTTGTTCTCTGTGACTTCATTTAAACATTGTTCCAGTTACCTCTGGAGGGAGCAGTCCAGGACGATCAGTCTTTCTAGTGCCACATGGGGACGAGAGTATGCCAGGCTGTTCAACAAGCACCTTGCTTAATTACCTGATCTCTCTGGTTTGGTAGATTCTGTGGGTTGACGTGTTGTCAGAACAGTTCCACCATGTCAGTCCCTTGTTTTATCGTGGCCTTTGGCGTGTGTTTTTCCTTCAGGGCGCCATCTGCATCCTTCACTGCAGGGCGCTGTTGTTTCCCCTCAGTTGTATTCTCTCCCCACCCCTGCCTGCCCACTTTCCTGGCACTCTTTTTGTGCTGCCCTCCAACCCTCCTTGCCTCGATATTGGTCCACTTGTGTGGGGCACCCTGTGGACCAGAGGTGTAATTGTAGATCCCAGCCACTGCAGTGAAGGGTATTCCTAGGAGTCCCAAGTGCCTGAGGTGGCCTGGGGCACACCCAATCCCTGCAGGGTGGCATTCTGTCTGCGTGGCCACCAGGGGCTCACTGCTCGTAGTGATTTAACCAATCCTAATTTCATTGGATCACCTGGAGACTAATTTCAGCCAGGAATTGCCAACCCTGAACACCGTTTTGGAAACAGGCTATGGCTAGCCTAGTTAACTTGGGAAATACTATTAATGCAGAATAAAGTGCATCTGAGCATTTGCAAAGTGCCTTTCCAGCACTCCTCACCTCTGGGATAAAGTGGGACATGTTTCTGCATTAGGCAGCCTTGACAATGCCCACCCACCCCATTTCGGGTGTTACGCACTGGGCAATGGAGCAACTGGATTTGGGGTGCCCATCGGCCATGCCCACCTGCCCCCTCCTCGGTGATCTCAGACCAATGGATCTCTTCCTCTCCATTTTGTAGACAAAGTCCCATCGGCTCAGCAAGCCGTACAGCAACTGTACGGAGAATGGAGCAGGTGTCCAAGTGGAGAATCTCTACAACAAGACCTACTCTTTGCAGGTGAGCTTTCTGTGGTGGCTGCAGGATGACCTGATCCCATCGCTGGGCCTTTGGCCTTCTCTGGCTGAACCACGGGGCTTGTTCCCAAGCCGCTGGTGCTGCAGCTGGCGCACTGCATCCCTCTGGTGCTGCTGACTGCATTGGACAAGCATGGCTTGGCAGTCCTGGTCCTCTAGCCCAGATCAGGCTGAATGGGCAGCTTCTGCCATCTCCGCTGGGTCCAGCCAGCCAGGCCCTTGCAGCAGACTCCATTCCACGGGCAGCGTGTGCGCTGCGCCTGGCTCTTGCTCCACCCAGTTGGAGCCCTTTCCACTGTTCTTGGGATCGCAGCTATCCTGGCAAGCTTGGGCTGGCTTTGATCAAGAAATTCTTGGTACTGGGCCAGCAGCACCAATCCTGGGATGTTCCTGATCATTGCCTCAGCACTCTTTCTTTGAAACTCAGTTTAGCCAAGGCTTATAAAGCAGTACCTAAAGATCATTGCGCCTTGGCTGAAAGTATTTCTCCTTCCACCAAGAACTCCCACATCACTACAGGTATTTGGAATTCGGGTAAATGGCTTCCAGGCTATCTTAGCCTTTGGCGTTCACCGCTGCTTGGTTTCTTCTTCATAGATCTGCCTGCATTCCTGTTTCCAGAATTCAATGGTGAAAAACTGTGGTTGTGCTCAGTACGCCCAGCCCCTGCCTGCTGGAGCTGAGTTCTGCAACTACAAGAAATTCCCAAACTGGAGTAAGTCCCCCTGCGGCAGCTGCTGCCTTTCGCTCCTCGGGAGTTGGGCCAAAGGCATCCCTGCAGAACCCCTCCAAGCGTGGGTCATAAGTTCGACACATAATGGAGATGACGGGGTCGCTTCCATGAACGTATCCAGCTCTGCCTTGAATCCGGCGTGCTTTCTCAGCTTTCCCGAGGAGCACGTTTCCCTTCTCTGAAAGCTGTCACCCTCCAGCCAGGCCAGGCTCTGCAGAGGCGAGGAGAGGAGAGGCAGCAGCAACCTCCCTCCTACTGTTGGCCTGTCTGCAAGCTGGCCTGGCACAGGGCTGCAGCGCTGCCTCCCTTCACAGCCGCTGCCTCCCTTCACAGCCGCTGCCTCCCTTCACAGCCGCTGCCCCCACCCCCACCCCCACCCCCAGTGGCTGGGGTTGTTGTCACTCACTCTCTGAAGGTTTCAGATGATTCCACTCTGGTTCCTGGGGAGGCGGCAGGGGCTTCAGCCCTTCTGCACTGCCTGCTAGGGCTGTCCTTTCCGATGTTGTGGGGAGGGGGGGTGTCAGGGTGGCCCCTCCCTCCCTCCCTCCCTGCTCCTAACTGATGCTCTTGCATGCTCTTCTGCAGTGTACTGCTACTACAAGCTACACGAGCAGTTTGTGAAAGAGCAGCTGGACTGCCAGCAGATCTGCAAAGAGGCCTGCAGGTAAGCTGCCTCGAGAACTCGTCAGCCGCCGCCACAGTGCAGGCACTGCCCTGACACCGCTGGGATTTAAAGCCCCTGCTGTCTGTCTGGGATTTCTCTCCCAGCAAGGGGCTGGCAGCTGCTGCTTTCTTCTCACTGGTGACATCCTCAGCCACACTCCTACGGAGGAAGCGACGTTGCCCCAGAGAGGCGCTGGGCTTGCAAGGCCCAAGAGAGAATGCCTGCCTGCACCTTGGCCCTTCATTTGCACGCTAACCCAGAGCAGCCGGGGGTCTTCTGCCGCTCATCCCATTGGTTTCAGGGCAGCCAAAGCAATAGCTGACTCGCTGTCAGCAAAGGACTCCCAGTTGAACATCCTGCCTGGTGCTGGGTCTGAGCTGCTCAGGAGGAGCAGAGGCTTTTAACTAACTCCCGAGGAGCCCCCTTTGCAGCAAGTGCCTCAGTCAAAGTTTGCAGGGAGCGTTGCCTCTGCCGACTCCTCATATAAAAATTAGCAACGTTAAAGCTTTACGAATGTTTTTGCAAATGCTAATATAGGGCCCTTAAGAATATTTGTACAGTTTGCTTACATTTAGGAACATAAACTAGATAGAAGTGAAGACAAGATTTTTAAACGTGACTTCACATTGTGAGGAGGAGCAATAAGCTTGAATTTGGGTTTCAAAAGCTTCGTAGGAGCTTCTTTCACTGCCCTTTGGGGCGGCCTCATGGTCTCGCCGGCTCACTGCCTGCCTGTCTCCTCAGATTGAAAGAATGGACGCTCACCACCAGCCTCGCTCAGTGGCCTTCGACTGTGTCTGAGGTGGGTCTCCCTTCTTGCTTGCCCCACCCTTCCATTGACCTTCACACAGCTGGCTTTTTCTGTACGAGGAAGCAGAGGCACAAGATCCGCCGTGTGCGTAGTGTGTCATTAGCACCACCGTGGCCTGGGGCCAGGATGGAGCATAGTGCTCCTGCACTGCCCCGAGGGCTCCTAGACTCTGGAGGGGTGGGCAAGGCGGGGGTTTGGGGCTGGTTTCAGTGCTTGGCATGCTAGTAACAGGCGCAGGACAGGACAGGCCGAACTGGCTGGGCGAGAGAAGAAGTCCTGAAGCCTCGACCCGTGGGGAGCAGGAGGACGTGTCCTGGCACCAGGCAAAGGGGGCCCATAAAAGTGGGGTCAAGTAACCCATGCCCCTTTTTTCTTTCTTGAAGGAGTGGATGCTCAGAGTTCTCTCTTGGGACAAAGGCAAGGACAGCAACAAGATGTTAAACAAGTAAGCTTCCCTTCTGTCTCCAGCCCTGAGAAATTGGGCTGAAAGCGTCTGCAGCTGGGCAAGCCCTGCCACCACCCCCACCCCCACCCCCACCCCTGCTTTCCTGAGCTCTCACCCTGCTCCTTTTCTCCTCCCACCCCAGGACAGACCTGGCAAACCTCATGGTGTTCTACAAAGACTTGAACGAGAGGTCCATCACAGAGAAGCCAACAAACACCGTGAGTCCTGAACGCGTCTGGCCGAGCTCTGCACAGCCCCTCCCTTCCTTCCGGCAGGACGCTGGCCAGCCCCCCTTGGAGCATCAGCCTCCCCCCTGCCCAGCCCGGCCCTGTCTTCAGATTTTGTCCAGTGCCAAGCAGCCTCTCCTCAGGCAAGGCTGCAACGCGCCACCCCGGAGAACTGGCCCTGAGCCTCCTGCCCTCCCCTGCACAATGTTTGGGCCCTTGCTGGGGGAACACACCTCTTCCATACTGAGGAGTGTGTGAGCAGGGCGGGGCGCACTCTGGTCATCAGGACATGGCCTCCCGTGGCGGGGTGGGTGGGCAGGTGGTCTGAAGAGCACTGTGGGCTTCAGGGTCAGGCTTACCCCCCCCCCAGACCCCCCCTTCTGGGCTTAGAAAGTAATCCCGGCCAGGGATCCCGCCTGTGCTGTGGTCATGTGATGTGATGAACACCACGAGGTTTGCCCTCCCTGCCAGGTGGTTCTGCTCCTGTCCAACTTTGGTGGCCAGCTGGGCCTGTGGATGAGCTGCTCCGTGGTCTGTGTCATTGAGATCGTGGAGGTCTTCTTCATCGACACACTTTGCATCATCTTGCGCCACCAGTGGCAGAAGGTCAAGAAGTGGTGGCAGAGTCGGAAGGGGGGGCGAAGCCAGGAGGCCACGCTGCCCCCCCAGAGCGGCACACTCGAAGGGCAGGGCCATGACAACCCTGCCTGCACCCAGGATGATGACGACGACGATGACGACCTGCCCACCTTCAACACGGCCATGCGGCTGCCGCTTCCCCCACAGCACCTGGCCCCCAGGACTCCGCCCCCCAACTATAGCACATTGCGGCTGGCCAGCCCCTTTCCTGAGCAGCTGGAGGACACGCTGGAGGTCCGGAGGCAGTGATGCTGGGGCGACCACGCTCTGCCCTGCGCTGAGGTGAGGGCGAGCCGGGCCTTTTGCAGCAGCTGCTGTTGCGACGCTCTGCATTGGCGGAAGGCGATCTGTGGCCTTGAAGCACGGAGAGAAGTGGTGGCTCCCCCTCCCGGAGAGTAACGGCTTCTCCGGAAGAAGGGGGCACGTCCAGCTGCACCTTCTGCGGAGACCAGGCCAGCCGTGGGGGGACCTGGCAGAGCCTCCCTTGGCAGCAGTGAGAAGCGGCTCTGTGATGTCGCTGACGTGGAAGTGGGCCATTGGAGTGGTGCGGGGGGGAGTGGGGGGCAACTTCTTGATCCCATGATCACTCTGAGGCGCAGGGACTGCTTCTGATCTTAAAGCGGCTGCCATTGGCCACTTTTCTCCTCCTCCTGGCAAAGCCTGCAGACCTCTGCAGCCGCACCACATGTGCAGAGGCACTGCAGCTGCACTCGTTGGGATGAGAGGGGTCCATCTCCTCCCCACTTCCCCTGGAGGAGCTGCAGCCCAGGCACAAGGAGGCCGAGCAGCGAAGGTGCAAGCATGATCAAGGACTTTGCACATGTGCAATACAATGTGTTGTCGTTCTTAAATGGAACTATTTAACAACAGCCAAGCCAAAGGCTGGGAAACGTAGAAGGGAAAATATAATTTTAATAAAGCTTTCTAAGGGACGGTCTGACTCCGTGCGGTGGGATCCTTCCTCTGGGACGGAGAGATGGATTTATCCATTCCCGGAGTCTCCCTCCTCCTCCTCCTCCTCAGGCACTGCCCCAGCCCAAACCAACGGGGCAGGAGGCTGTCACCTTCCGGCCCATGAGCCTCTGCAGCCGCTCCCCAAGGATGCCCCCTCCCTCTGCCAGGCTGTGGCAGCCCTTGCGCCAGCTTTCCTTCTGCACCATGGAAAGCTGCCCAGAGGGGAGAAGTGGATCCTCGTCCATTCCCCCCCCCCCATGAACTGCCTTGCTGTTCCTCTCCAGAAGGAGCAGGAGAGCAAGGAGCTGCAGGCCCATTGGTCTTCCTCCTCCCTCCTTGAAACGGTCCTCCAAGGGCAGCTCCTCACAGCCCCACATCCGTCTCTTCTCCCTCCAGGCAGTGAGTTCACTGCTCCTGCTCCAAAGCAGCAGCTTCTTCCCTCTGCATGTGGGGAGGGGCAAGGGCCCCTCCCTCGGCCAGATCAGATGGAGGGTAGGCTGTGGTTGGTCCTGGCAGAGCTGGAGCCTGAAGGCATCTGCCTCTGCAGGATGTGTTTTGACCTGGGGCCTGCTCCTGCGCTGCATGGCATTAGACGCAAACCTAGGAACTGCCTATTAGCTGGAGATGCCAGGTGTCTCCAGTCCTTTGGGCCGCTGGAGCCAACAGTAAAGATGCTGGGAGCTGGATCTCACTCTGGGGAACAGCCCCAGGCCCACTGCAGTCCCAGTCAGGAAGGAAACAAGCCTCTGCCTGGGCATCCTGAAGACGTCTTGATTTGAGGGCACACGGCTGCCCAAGGGTGGTCAACTGTCAAGAGTCAGATAGGCCACAGCACATTTCAATCCCTGGGCAGTGTAGCATCTCCAGGTAAATTAGATCTCAGGAGCAGGGTGGGGAGGGCCTTCGGGCTACTGCCAATTGGCATAAACTGGGCCAAAGGGCTTCTAGCTCAGCAGAAGGTAGCTTCATTTTTAAGGTTGCCCATCGATGCACCACAACAAGGGCAGGTTCTGTCTTCTGCATCAGTGCCATGGAAGTGCAGCATGAAATCCCACCGCACGAAACTCTGGGATTGCTGCTTCTCAGGTCCTTAACTTGTCCCCCATGGAGCAAGATGTTCCATCGAGTTGCAACAAACTGTTGTGAGTTTGCTACACCCATTTGTATGAATGTGCCCACCCCCTTGCCTGGCCTGAGAAACACGAGTGATAAAAGGTCTTTAATCATTCCGAATGGCCTGGAACTGCTCTCCAGCCCTGGAGATGTGAACCAGCCCATGGGAAGGGCCAGCAGCACAGCTAGAAGCAGCCTTGCCGCTTCCGTGTTGAGCAGAGAGAGTCGGGGTGTTTCCAGGCAGCCTCCTGGCATCGCCATTGAGCCTGTGTAGCAGTTCTGTCTTCCTCTCCTTAGTTGATTTTCTGTGGTTAGAGAAAAGATGGAAGAAGCTGTGGAGAAGCGAGAGGGTCACGAGGGGGAAACGACGACGTCTGGAGCCCCCTTAAAATTCTGTGAATGAGGGGGGCAGTGGCATGCCAAAGCCTCCCATGGGAGCCCCGGGAGTATTTGAAGAGAGGGTTAGCAGGGCTGGAAACGGACCCTTTTGGGGTGGGGGGTGGGCAGGGGGCGGTAATTGACCCAGGCCTCACACATGGAGGGGGCACATCCATGTTGGCAACCAGAACTCTCTGGCTGAGAAGAAAACGGCGACCTTGACACAGAGTGCAGCGAGAGGGAAGGCCCTCCCCAAGAACGTGCATTCAGCCCCAAAGCATCCCAGACTCTGTAGCTTTTGGGCATGTGGGGCAGGATCAGTGGTTCTGCTGCTTCCCCGCGTCCTCAATATTACAGAAGTTGCCTCAGTCCCGGGCGCTCTCACAGCCAAAGGAAACTCCGCCCTGTAAGGCTGGCCCCACGGCCGGCCGTGTGCTTCTCCTTACTGTGGGCCCTGCAGGCCTCTTTCCAAGGAGGGCCCAATGGCACCAATCCAGACCGTGTGTGTGAGGTTCCCTTGAAAGCCTTGAGGTTTCCTTGCTTTGCAGCTCTGACTGTTGCTGCTGTGCCCGGGCGAGCACTGGCTGGCACAGGCAGCCTTTTGCGCACGGTGTGAGCTGCCCCCTGGCGCTTGTTTCCCAGCTGCTTTGGTGCACGAGTGGGGCCATCAGCTGTCAGCAGCCACCATTCCCCACTGGCTTCATGCCAAAGTGGGGGAGGGAGCCTTTTCCTTTGCAACATAAACCAAGGGCTTACAGCGTGTTCCCACTACCTGAGCAATAGTGATTTCTGCAGTGGGGGAGGTTGGATCCAGAAGACAGGCCCTTGCAGGTGCTGCTCCAATTGCAGCCCAGTGCTATTGCACGAGAGGAGGGTGGGCTGGGGAGGAGCCCCTGCCACGACACAGGCTCTGAACACCAGACCTCACGGCTGCCACCACTTCTCATGGGGCGACACAGGCTCTGAACAACAGACCCGGCCGAGGCCACTCCCTGCTCAAGCCAAGCACCACCACTTGATACGCCTGAGGCAAGGGATAAAGCCCACCTTCCTCCAAACTATGTGGAGAAAGGGGTTTAAAATGGAGAATGGATTTTAATATATATAATAATGCACTGTGAGTTATATCTGCTTAGGTGAATGATTGTCAGAGTGGGTGTTAAATGTGTAAACTTAAGATGATAAATGCCAAACAGACACGTGGGATTTTTGTGGTAGTTTTAAAAACAAAACAATTAAAATTTATTTTTAAAAGTTCATAAGCTTTGTTTCAAATAACAACATTTAAAAACCTTTTTGAAACCTTCCATACAATCCTGTCACTCTCACATTCGCGCTTTCCTTTCTCTCACACAATCACTCTTGAACTTTCTTTATTCTCAGTATTGATTAATATACTTCCACTACGTGCACACCACACTCTAAAGACACCACTCACTACACTGACTCTCAAATTTCCCAGAACTTAAGTACCATAAATACAGAGAGCACTACAGACTCTAAGAGTACCTAACAAGTCTCCCTGAAAGGTTCTCTCCTGAAAAGAACAAGAACAAGAACTCACAATCCCCTCAGTCATTCCCTTATATATCACTCCTCTCCCTCCCAAGACATTCTAACTCCGCCCACTCAGGCCAACATTCTAAAAACCACAGACTTACACACTGCAGACATACATTTGGAATTGACTTGTGGGGTGTAACGCCACAGCCCCCCCCCCCCCCTCAGTCTTGCTCCCACACACCATCTTGAAGCACTGTGGTGCAAGGGAGAGGCAGTGGCGCATTTCCATGCTTGAAGCGTTCCTCCTCACTGGGAGTTCAGCCAGGGTCATGACTGTCTAGGAATGCTTCTGCCCCAAACCCGTGCCTGGGTGTTTCATGGGCCTGAAAGACACTCTGTCCCACCCAGGGTGTGGGGAGCCACTGGCAAGCCATTGCTCCGAACGGAGGGCTCACACTCGCTGACCTGCGCGCGCACGTTCTCACACGGCACCCGGAGTCTCCCGGCCCCTCCGCAGCCCCCGGCCCTGCCCAGTTGTGTGCTGCTCAAGTCTTGGGACATCATGCTCGGGACATCATGCTCAAAGAGAGAAGGGGGCGGGGGAGGGCAGAGTAGGGGCAGCTTTGCCCATTCCTTGGCCTGCTTTTGCTCAAAATCACACATATACGCACAGAGCTGCTTTCCTTTACTCTTCTAGGGGGAACAGATCTTGCGTTGCTGTGGCATCTTTGACCAGGGGAGAGAAAAGCTACTAGAGGCGATAGGCAAAGAAATGGCAGCAAATGGACTGTGTGGGATGGGGGGTGCTTAAAAAACATGTAAGAAAAATAAGTCCGCCCATTGTTTGCTTGTCCCCCACCCTCCAATCTCTCGAGTGGAGCAGTGGCCATGGGAGCCCACCTTCCCCATGCCTCCAGGGCTTTCCCCACACGGCTTAAAGTGCACGCACTTCCTGAATTCAGCAGAGGGGAAGGCCATTGGAGGGAGGGGGTGATGCTGACTGGCAAAGGCAACGATTAAGCCAGGGTTGGGTCATGTTCGGATGACCGCGCTGCCGGGGGAAGAAGCGACTGTGGTTTCTCCACCAGCCCCTGTGGGGCCGCCATTTGCATTATTCCCCAGGCTGCAGCGCAGGTTGGCATGACGTCCAAACCTGGTACGCAGCATGGGTGGCTTTGTACTCACACTACACCCTCTTCTGCACATCCATGCAATAGTGGTGAAGAAGTAAGATGGCTTTGCTGCCATCACCACCACAGAATAAGATCACAAATGGATTCTTCCCTGTGTTCGATAAAATTTTTATAAGTCTTCTACCATTTGCATTCTAATGGGTAACATAGATGTTTCCTTGCCCTCAACTCCTCTGAATACTCAGGAGCTGACACAGTTCTACAGCTGGGTCAAGGACGTTTGGGAGCAATTATATTAACAGCTCAGGCCATCCTCTCATTCCAAGCAAAGACCAGGGCCCTGGCAGGGCTACCAGCGAAGCCTGCAGGAAAATCCCCAAGAGACCTCAGAAACCCACCTAGAGTTATCATTCCCCGAGGGACAGACCGTCACACCCCTGAAGAGGTTACAGGTAGCCTGAGAGTCAAAACTGATCTGATAATGATCTGTCCATGCCAATGGATTCACTTCTGGCTCCCCCACCCACAGATCATTTTCTCCCAATCCAGTTCAGAAAACCAGGCCCAAAGTGTGAGTTGGGCCAGATAATACCAAAGACAAGCCCATGGTTGACATGGTGGCCATGAAATCCTGAGCCAGTCCTGGTAATGTTGCCTCAGTGAATACTAAAGTCCCCCCAAGACCATAAGCTTGGGGTCCTCAATACTACATTTGAGACCACTTCAAGGCAGCTCAGGCCAGGAAACTGTTATGCAATGAGGTGGACAGTTTACCAGCAGAATTCCCAACCTGTCTCAGGCATCAGGTACAGACACTGGATGGGATAGCTGGCCAGGGAGATGGCATCCCTATCACCAGCATTTGCCCCTCTTGCTACAGGGTTGCCCAGCTTGTACAAGCCAGCAGATGCTCAGGATAGGGCCTTGGTTCGCTTCCAGGTCCAAAGAGGGTCAAGGTGCTCAGTTTTCCAAAGAGCTGGGCTCCGCCTCCCTACCCATTCCAGGCCTTGGGGGAAGGGGGAGGCGGCGGCGGCAGCAGCAGCTTCAGGTGGCCTTTGAAACTCTCTTGTGACCCAAAAGGAAGCCACTCTGATTTTTCCTGGTAAATGAGACTAGAGAAGGTGCTGAGCAAGTTCTACCAGCTGCTGCTGTCAATGATGACTTCATGGGCATGTTTTCCTCCCAAGTCATTGCATTAACTAGGTCAAACGCCATTGGCACCCAGCCATTTTCAGAGGATCATGGCCCAGCCTTTGCAGGGTTGAGGAACACATTCTCACAGCAGCACTATCTCCCTCCTCTTATTCATCCTGATGATGCAGAGTGCAATTGAGGTGATGTCGTCCTCACATTTAGCCATCCTGGATGCATTGCTTGGAGCAGGCAGCCTTGGCTTTCCAGGATTTGGACATGGGTGGTGGGAATTCCATTCCCCCCACCCCGTTTGACTCAAGGTAGACTCTCTTCCATTTGGCCAGGAACCACGAAAGCCTAATTCAGGAAGCAACGTGAATGACTCAAGAGAGACAGGGAGCTGCTTTAATGAGAGCAAGGCAGTGATGCCAACGGGAAGCCAGGGCCATCAGTAGGAAGAGGTCAAAGTGGAGCCCCTCCCAGCTTCATTGCTCTGTAATGGGGGTTGGAGACTGGTGGGGGGAATTTGCTGTCCAAAGCACTTCCTTTAGGGCTAGGCCAGCCCTTGGGCTGCCTCTTAATGGTACCAGATGCTCGTGTCCAGGCAAAAAAAAGCGAACCGGCAAAATGCCCAGAGCTGTACAGGAGGGTTGAAAGGCTTCTGCTTGGAACTGAGTGTTTCAGAAATTCTGGAAATGTTCAGCCCTTGCAAGTGGCGTCCTCAGTTGCCTTGTTCATATCATCCTACACTCTTGGACAAGGAGATCTGTGCTCATTCGTCAGGTTTTGGGGGCTATATGTGGCTTCCTTAGGAAGTAACAGTGCCAACAAAGCCCCATTATTATTTATTTATTTATTTATTTATTTATTTATTTATTTATATAGCACCATCAATGTACATGGTGCTGTACAGAGTAAAACAGTAAATAGCAAGGCCCTGCCGCATAGGCTTACAATCTTGAACCAGGGAAGAGGGAAGAGCGCTGACGAGTCCTCCGCCTGGAAGGACGGAAGGGCAGGACGTGCCCCGTGACGGCTGCTGCAGGCAGGGCAGGTCTCAGGAGAGCAGAACCTCACAGGGTGGCTTGGGTCCTTTAAATGCACCCAGATCATCCTTGTGTCTCAGGCAGTGCAGCTAATCAGTCTGCAAACTTCAATAGTTTTTCTGGGATATGTAAGTAACAGGGGCCTATATGCCCTCTCCAGAGACTGCAGTGGGTCTCGTGAGGTCAAAAACGATCCCCCACCCCAGAGGAGCTCAGTACAACATGTGGGATTTGTTTGTTTGTTTGTTTCAAAAAGAGCAGCAGCAGCTCTGATCATGAGAGAGGAGCAGTCAGACCATAGTCTTCCAAGACATACATCCAAGCCAGTGCGATGGTCACAGCCTGACGCCTGGGCCAGGGACGGGCAGCTGGGCCTTGCTCTGACCCAGCAAAGCCCTTCTTGAGTTCTTCAGCAAAGGGATCACTGGACACAATTATGCCGCAACTGTTCAGAAATCTGATCCCAACTGTGTACTCTTGCTTTGGAACTGAGCACTTGTCTGCGGTCCATGGGGACCCTAATAACTATAAAGTCAAGACTGAAGTCAGCAAATCCTGGCTCAGAACCCCTTTCAGGAATTAGGAAATGATGCACACATGAAGTCACCATCTGATAGTTTGTCCTGGACCTCTGCAAGGCCGCCTCGCCAGAGTTCAGAATGGCATGGATTGCAGCCGCCACAGCAGGGAAGTTGTCACCCTCCTCCTGCTGCGTTTTGCAACGTCTGCGCAGGAGACCACCCAGGGCATCATGATGTGGCTGAAAAGCAGCATGGGGACATTTCTTCAGGCAATGCGTGGCTTTTGCTTTGCGTTCTGTTCCTCTAGTAATTGTAGAGGGTGGAATTGTTCAAAATACCTGAGCCTGGCCTCCCTCTGATCTCCAAGCAGGGAGATTAGAAAGACAAAACATGCCCGGAGCCAGGAGGCTTGAGCGATGCTCAGGTCAGCACAGAGTGCCAGCAATCAGCCCAGGGCCCAGTGGTCCTCTTTCCTTGCCTGCACCAGCCATTTTTTCCAGAATAATATTGAAGTCGCCCCTACTGGGCCGCATGACGCACAGCTGATCCCGAGTCCACCACTCAGTTATTCTGGGATATCCCTGACTGGATTTGTTGCTGTCCCCCCCCCCCCTCCTTTGCAACAATCCCGAGGTCTGAGACCAGTCTGCCCCCTCTCGCGAGTTCATGACTCAGCGAACAGCCAACCAGATGCGAGGGGAGTGTGCAAGGGTGTCGAAGGTGCGCAGGAGGTACTACTGATTTTTTTTTTCATACAAACATATTTCTGCCCAGGAGCACATATTTGACACAGTTCTTATCTCCCCGTGTGTTGCTGCGCATTTGTGCTCTTGCACATCCCTCAGCAGTCAATAAAATCAAGAACACCTGGGCCCTGGGCCCAGCCCACTTCTACCAATATACATGCGCAAGCGCTGTCAGGGTGCACACGTGCTCCCGCCACGGCACTCCTGTCATTGTGGGAAAGATCAGTCGCATGTGGCCCGTGAGCGCCGATCGTGGAAGCAGGGACGTTCAGAAGCAAAGAATTCTGTTGCAAAAGGGGTGTGAGCGTAGATGAGCTTTGGGTTGAACACGGCCACGTTCTGGACAAAAGGAGCCGCTTCCGTCACAGAAGCCGCCCCCTCGTTGGCATATTCTGCGGGAGGGGCCTTGGAGGGCCCCTTCCCACTGCCCAGTTGTGGACCATCTTCTGAATGGGTTCCACTGGGATTGGGAAGATTTGTGCAGCAAAGGATTTGAACTGCCCAGAGAGCTTGTGAACCGCCCAGAGAGCTTCGGCTATTGGGCAGTATAAAAATGTAATAAATAAATAAATAAATAAATAAATAAATGAAGCCGCAGGAACCTTTTGGCTGCAAGCTGTACACAAGCTCACACCACTGGCTGGCGCTCCACGGCTCATTCTCTTCACCTGAGATGGAAGCTCCTTCTTCTTTATCTAATTAGGGCCAAACTACTTGAGATGGGAGGGGAAGTGTGCGTGCGTGCGTGTGTGCGTGCGTGCGTGCAGGGGGGTGTCTTTATGAAATTAACAACTGTTAAAGCTGCAGGAGCCCTGCATAGCATGACCAAAGAGAGCAGGACTCTTGCAGCTTTAACAGCTGTGATGAAGAGGGAATTTCACCAGGTGCTGCATGCATATAAATGACACCTCCTGACAGAAGTTAGCCAACATTTATGGCCCTTGACAGTAACTCGGTGGTGATAGTACATGCAACTATCCATTGAGGGGGGTGGGCGGCCTCCCAAGGAAGGCTCAGTCACCACCTCATGATTTTCTGGGATTGGAAAATCTAGAGCTTTCTATAAATGACTCGAAACAGTGAACTTTGTGAAGTATCAGCCATGCTCTGCGCATTACACTTAACTACAAATTAGCACACGGCCGCCATTTTGAAATGCAAGTTCAAGGGTGGTTTCATGCTTTGATTTTGTATATGCTAATCAGCTATAATTTCTGAGTGGAAAATACTCGCACATATTTCTTTTATAGTTTTGCCCACGTTCAATTCCTCCCTCCCCCTCCCCTCCCCCACCGCCCCATATCTTTCCTAGCCTACCTGGCAATGCCCTGTGAGGGAGCTCCGTCCCATGCTTCTCTTTTCACAAGGAGAGCCCTAAGCCAAGATCTTGTCCCTTTAGGTCTGTGGTAAAGCCAGGGGCTGCCTTCTCGGTGCCAATTAGGGCGCTTCACCCCCAAACCCCATGGTATCGCTGCTGCAGGGTGGCATCGAGTGATCCTGACAGAAGCAGGTACATGGGCTTGCCCTCTCCCCCTCCCCCTCCCCTGGCTGACAGCGACCAATCCAAGGTCGCCTTTTGCCAGGGAACACCCTCATGCTAACCTCACTCCTGCAGGAGAAGTCCCCAACTTTTTTCCTGCGCATCTTTGCCTCTTTGCCCCATGGTGGCTCTGAATTGGCGGCTGCATCAAATAACCGATGCAGGACCGATTCGGAGCCACTGCAGGGCAAAGATGACGTTTAGACAGCCTCAATCTTCAAAACCCAGCCTCCTTTGGCTGGCATCTCCCTGGGAAGTCACTGGCAGACAACCAAGGTGTGTAGACAATGTACCATGTGCACATAATCATGTTTCCATGTGATTTAGTTTTCTTGCATCAGTATCCTATAGTGGCCTACCTTGCAGGGTGGTTGTATGGATTACTGAAGTCATATGTATGAAGCCCTTTGTATGCTTTAAACTAAAGCACCATATAAATGCTGGTGGTAGTAGGAATAGCAGCAGCAGCGAGATACCCAACATGTTTGACAGGCATGGAAGTAGGGAGGAATTTCTCATTCCCTACAACCCTTTGAAGCAGAAGGCGAAACAAGCCCCACCCACCCCTGGATCCCGATTTTGGGGGGGGGGGGGTAGAAGAAACACACACACGAAAGCAAACAGCAGCCAAATGCCTTGATAAAGGCGGACGTACAGGGCTGCCATCTGGACGGCTGCTACACCTCTTCCTTGTTTGTTGACCCTACCAGAAGGACAAAAGGGCTCACCCAGCCCTGCCTGCAGAGCCACGTCCTTCCGGGGCCCTGAGTCCTCAGCACACTAAAGCTGACACAGCTGGCTGTTATGACTGTAGGAATGCCTGCCCTTCGAAGAGCAGCCTTGTAGCTGAGATCAGTTTGCTCAAAGCTTCCCAGTGAGTTCTGGAGTTCAGCAAGGATTCAAGCTAGTGGGCTTCTTACATGCAGACACTGCCGCTCTCTAGCCACCACACTGCACAGGTGGCCAGTGGGGCTCTCGTGCCCTGCAGGCTCTGGAGCGTACGTGCCGAGCGCTGATGTGCTTTTATGTCTTTTTGACACTGAGTGTGGGGGGGGATCGCATTTCCTTACCGTCGCTTCTCTGCCCCCGCTTCTGTCACTCATTCTTCCCGGCCAGGAAAGAGGAAGAAAACAAAGACCATGTGGCCCATTCAGGGGGTGTTTTTATCACACTGCTTTTCATGCCCACAGCAGGAGATTGCAGCACATTCCAGTTTTTTAAAAAGTTGGATTTTGCGACAGAAAAACGAGTGGGAGGCTTGTGGGAGGGGACACGCGCACATCTGTAAGTGGGCAGTAGCGAGCGTGCGATAAAGTGCTCGTCTGACCGCTTCTGTGTGTCCATCTTAGAGGGAGCAGTGGTGGCCTGGATAGTCTGAGGGGTGGGGGCACAGGCTCTCACTGGGCGACCTCTCTGGCCAGGGCCCCAAGCGTCCTCCCCCATTGCCCCCTTCATGGTGGCTGCCTGCCTGCCTGCCTGCCTGCCTGCCTGCCTGCCTGCCAGCACCCCCATCCCCCACCTGCCCTCATCCCTTATCGGACCCCTCCCAGGTGGCCTCGGCAGGGACTCCGGCAGCTGCCTGGAACAGGTGCAGGGCCCCGTGGGCAGCTGGCCCCAGGCACTTCTGCACACCAGCCCCAGTCCGAATCCTGCAGTCACGGTCACCGCATGAGGAACTCGAGTGGCGGGCGGGTTGGAGCTCCACGGCCATTTCATGCCCCGTCTCACAAGCGGCTGCAGTGTTTGGGCTACAAACACAGCTGTGGAGGGGGCTGTTTGTCCTCCAACAATTGTGTTCATTGAAATTTTAAAACGTGTGTTGGAGAAACATTTTAGCGTTTATAAAAAAACATTTGTCTATCAAATCTACTGATAGCATTTAAAAGAAGCATTTTCACCAGCTGGATTTTTTCTTTGTGTCATAACAGGTGAAATTATTTGTTTAACGTGTTTATATTCTACCTTTAAATTTAAAGAAAATCCATATTAAAAACAATATAAACATCATTCAAAAAATAGAAAAGTACAATACAAAATTAATAAAAAGCACCCTGTAACATCAGCAGATAAAAGTAATTCATACTGTTCAATTAAAACCCTGAGCAAATAAAATTGGTTGCCTGAAATCCACAGCTGGAGCACTTGCGCCCCGGAGGCCTCTTGCTCCAAAGCCCTGTCTGAGGAAGAGGCTGGTGGGTCAGATGCCAGTGGGGCATTGGATCCGCTCTTGGTTTCAGTCAGCACAAGTCAGAACTCTAAAGGAGCCACCCAAGATCGCTCCTTCAGAGCTCTGACTGGTCCTGACTGAAACCCAGAGCAGATTCACTGCCCCACTGGCATCAGAGCCACCAGCCTCCACTGCCTCATAGGAACATCTGAACAACCAGACAGTCCCTGTAGGAAGAGCACGAGGTGGTCCTTTGGGGCTCAAGGTGAGAAAAAGGGCTTGATTTTAAATAAACAACAGTGCTTTGACTTGCACCTGGAAACATTCTGGAAGCCAGTACAGCTGTTTTAACACTAGTACGATATGTTCCATGTAGCAAGTTCCAGTCAATATATTTTGCACTTGGAATGTCTAAGTAGTCATTAAAGGCAGTCCCACATATAACACATTGCAGTAGTCTAATTTGGATGGCTGGTTAAAGGGGTGCTAAATTTTGACAGGTGTTGTTTAAATTCAGAGTCAGCAAAGTTCGTCCATGTCATAAGAAGTCACTTCTGATGCAAGTTTATTGCACATTATATTCTAGGTCCTGGGATGCCTTGTCTTTTAAAATCTTCCAGTTTGAAGAGAATTGAGAATGAATGAATGCTTCTTTGAGGGAGGGAATGGTGCCTCCCATCCCAAAGACGATGGTTCTGAACCTTTCTGAAAAAGAAAAATTAGATTCTACAGTCTGTGATAACCACCTCTTCTGTCCAATCCTCCATTTCTGGAGCAGATGATGGCTTCTCAAATCTAGGTAGTCTTGGAGAATAAGAACACAAAAAGAGCCCTGTTGGGTCAGACCCAACGGGGCCTCTCTAGTCCAGCATCCTGTTCCACAGTGGCCAAGCAGATGCCCTCATGGGTAGCCCACACGCAGGGCATGAATGCAACAGCACTCTCCGGCTCACATTCCCTAACAACTGGGATTGAGGGGCATACTGCCTCCGGTACTGGACTAGTAGCCATTTATCAGGACCAGTAGCCATTGATAGCATCCTCCATATAATAGTATTGATTTTCTGGATCTGTCCCCATCTGGGTTCAGGCCTGGCTTTCAGATGCAGGTAGGTGGGGTCATTGCAGAGGGTGACCACAACAGTTTCTGTTCCAAAACCAGGACTGACACAGGATTGAAATGGATCTAGAAAATCAGTTTCCTCCGCTTGAGCACCAAATCCAGGAAGGGGATGTTAGCAACCAGACTATAGTTGCTTTCATCCTCTGGGTCTAGGTTAGGTTTCTTTAGGAGTGGGATGACGTCTGCCTCTCTCTCTCTCTTTTTTTTTTAAAAGGCTGATATCTCCCCCCTCTCAGAGAGGATTTTACAACCTCCTGGACCATCTGGAATTCCATCCCTACTAGAGGTGATAAGCCAAGAGGGTCAAGTGTTGGCCAAATTTGACAAAGCACCTTGTGTGCATCCACAGGCCTCAACAACTGAAAGTCCCTCAATGTAAGTGGGCCAGGTGGTGTTCTGGACACCCACCCTCCACTACTGGAATTACACTAACTGCGGGGTCTTAGAGCCCTATCACACCAACCTTATAGTCTGTTGTCGTGGCAAATTGCTTGCAAAGGACTCACATGACGTCAACATGTTGTAAACCGCCCAGAGAGCTTCGGCTGTGGGGCGGTATATAAATATAATAAAATAAATAAATAAATAAATAAATAATAGTCTGCTGTTGGGGCGAGGAACTCCTATGATGCCGACCATATCCTGCTATAATTGTAGTTGCCCCCCCCCCTTTGGTGTGTGGAAAGTCCGGTTCTTCCGTTCATGTGAAAGTGCCCCACTCAAACTGTAGCATGTATTTTCATCAGTTTTGAATCCGGTGTTCTGTGGGCGCGTTTTCAAGGGGCGGTATCGATGACGAAAGAAAGGGTCATGGCTTGTCTCCAACGGGTGTTTTTAACTGCTCATTCAAATCCTTTCCTCTGCCTGCTTCCTCCATCTTAACTTGTTCATCTTAACTTGTCCATCTGAACTGTACTACCACTGGATCGAGGGAAAGAAAAAGCAGACAACTCTAGTTCTGTTCTTACACCCTTAGGAGGAAGCAACGCAACACTGTTCACTTCCTCGCTGGTGGCAGCAGAGATGCCTATTACAGGGACTCATGTGTTCGTCCACCCGTGGTTCTTGCTGTCCCTACAGGGTGAAGGCGATGGCGAAGGAACGGCAGGCGATGCAATGCACCCCAGTTATCCAATAATCTTTAAACAATTTACTTTGGAATCAGTTACTGGTAGGGCTGTGCAGGGACCCCCCAATCTGCCTCAGAGGCTGATCCGGAGCCCCCAAAGCAGCCCCAATCTGCCTTGAGGCTGCCTCGTGGGTTCCCGACCTGCCTTGACACCGAAGCCGGGCCAAATTCAGACCCTCCGAGGTGACTCAGGAGTTTTCTGGGTGCCAGGTGTCCCCACTTACCTGGTGCCTCCGCCGCCTGCCATTGCAGATGGCAGAGGCACCAGGTAAGCTCCCCTCCCCCTTTCCCCACTTATTTGTTCCACCACCGCCTCTGTCTTTGTGTCCGGCGGCTGCCACTGCCGCCAATGCATAAGACTGGAAGTAGGCTGCGTGCTTCTTTGCCACCTTCTCTGCCACGGAACAGGCTTGACCATGTGCTCTAGCTGGGGTTCCGTGGGATCCAGCAAGCGCTTTCCTCACCCATGTCCTAGCTGCCATCCCTTTTTCAAACGGAGAAGCGGGTAGGAAATAATAATAATTATTATTATTATTATTATTATTATTATTATTATTATTATTATTTCTATATTGACCTCAGCACAGATGTATACCAAGAAGCTGGTGTGAGAGAACGTTTGGGCACACTTGGATCTCCCACCTGGGTCATATCCCTATGCCAGAGAGTGACCAGGGCATTGGCAGGTGCACCACAGCCACACCGGCAGGAAAATGCCCAGGACCCTCCAAGGCTGGACCATTTTAATAGGTCCCCCACTCTGGCGGTGGGTGGGTGGGTGGGGGGAGAAGCTGCTGGCAGTCTAAACCTCAGCAGGAAATGATCTGCCCATGACAAGCATGTGGCTGTGAAACCCCACACCGTCAGATCCTCCTGCTGCTGCCTGATTGAGAAAACCACTCCCAGCATGTGTCCGGCTGCCACATATGTTGGGCTGATGACATGTTGGGGCAGCCCCAGAGTTGTCATGGTGGCCATGAAGTCCAGAGGCATCGTGGAACCCCTGGCCTTGGCATGCATGTTGAGTTCTCTCAAGACAATCATCCTGGGAGTTCTCAACACCAAGTCTAAGACCATCTCCGTCAGCTCAGTCTGGGAGACTGATGGGCAGCAGGGGTGGGTGGTGGACCAGCAGAACCCCACATCTATCCCAAGTGCTCAGCCCAGGAGGCAAACACTCGAGATTGGCACACAAATGGACAGGTTGCCTGGAGAAGGTACCCCTCTAGACCTCCATGCCATCCCCACTCCCTGGCCCTCAAGTCTATGCTGGTGCTGTATCAAGGCAGCAAGAGGCAGCCTGGCAATGCCAACCCCAATAACAGGCTGGTTTTGCTTCTGTTTCTGCTGCATCATCCTTCCTCCATCCCTCTGCTGGTCACAAGGGCAAGACAACAGGTGTTCCAGGCACATGGACCTGTCGCCCAACCCTCGGAGGTCCTGCTCAGACCTCCCTCCAGTTGCAGTGATCACCATCCATCCAAACCAGCAAGTGCTGATTGAGAGTCAGAATATGGCATTGTTCTCCAGTATGGAGTTGCACCCAGTGTGTATCAGTTCAATTGTCAAGGCTGCCACTCAATAATCCCGAGGGCCGTAGTTTGCCAATGATGCTCACGCTGCTCAGCCAGGGATCCTCACTTGGGGAGAAAGAAGGACCGGAGATATTAAAGGACTGGAGATATTAAATGGACTGGGGACCTCCTGGCTCAAAACCCAGACCTGGCAGGCCAGAGTTCAAAGCACCGGCCGCCCACCTGAGAATTGGCTTGCTTATCAAACCCCACAAAAAGAAGAGAGAGCAAGGTAATTAAGAACAGAGCCCATGGGAGAGCCACCACAGGAGGGGTGGGCAACTTGTGAACCCCAGATGTTGGACTGCAACTCCCATCAGCCCTGGGCAGCACAGCCAATGGTGAGGGACAATGGAAGTTGCAATCCAATGACATCTGGACCCCCTCCCCCTGCATTGCAGACTCACACTGGCTTGCCCACTCTTCCATTTGCCCAGAGACCTCTGAGGACCATAATCTTTGAGCAGGACTGGGGGGGGGGGGGGCTCGATATTTTCACCAAACTTCAGCCCCAAGGGTTCTCTTGGGGGAAGCAAGCCCAGCCAAGGCAGCAGCAGGAGTACAAAATGGACAGATCTTGAGTCTGGTTCTCTTCCTGACACTTCAGGTAAAAGGCCAAATTTGTGAAAATTGGCTGCCTATTATGGCAACATTCTTTACTGGGGCTACGATTGCCATTCACTGGATGGGGACCCCAAAAGCATCAGGGCAAAGTTGTTGATGAAAGCAGAGACTATGTGGGTCTGAGGTCAAAGAAGGCAGCTTGGCAGAAAGGAGATTTGGAACAGGAATTTGGAACTAAACCCGGAACTTTGTGGTTTGGGGAGGAGCAATAGGGCCAGTGGCAGAGCCCCGGCTTGGCACGCACAAGGTCACTGGTTCAATCCCCAGAGGCATCTCCAGCTAGGGCTGGAAAAAAATTCTTCCTGCTGCCAGTCAGTGTTGACAGTACTGGGCCCGATGGGCCAATGGTCTGACTCAGTACAAGGCAGCTTCCTATGAACACAGTCATCATTATTTGAAAAGCAAAAACACAACCAGTAGTTTCCTCCATGGGTCTAAACTCGCTAAACCTGAGCCATCAGGAGATCTCAGAAAGGGAGAAGCAGGAGTTTCAGGCAGAGGAAGAGGCGGGGCTTATTATGATGCATGCCAGGGTGACATTCAAGGCCAACGTGGCTGAAACAGGTCAGAGGTGCTGGGAATGTGGGTGGAAGGGCAAACATTTGGCTAAGGAGAGTCACACCCTCGATTGGCTCGTGTTCTGCAACATTTCGTACAGTCTACTTTGAAAGCATCCAGCATTACATCGTAGCTGAAGCTACATGGATCTGAGCTTCCTCAGGGCCTGGAATGGGAGACTGCAGGGAACCCCCTGCCACAGGCCGGCCACTCTGCGCTCTCTGAAGGGGGAGGAGCCTGGAAGTAGTACAACGCATCACTCTTCCCTAGCATTGTCTCTGGAATGGAGGGCCGGGTTTGTAGGCAAACATTGGCTTCAGAGTTTTCTCCATTTCTGTGACCTCTATGACAACCTGACCGGAGCAGGTAAGAAGCAACAAAGTGAGAGTGAAGACGCCTGGGACATGTTTAGGGCAGTGGGCTGCTTTGGAAGCTCCCTCAATGGGGTCTTCAGTCCAAGTGTACCTCCACACCCACCCCAATTGAAAAATGATATAGAACGACATGACAAATTAGGCAAAGGTAACACAAGGTAATTAAACAAGCACACAAAAAGCACGCATAATAGGTATTACACAAACAGAAGATAACACCGAAGCATGAATGTTTTAAACACAGATGAGCAAAGGTTTTAGAGGAATCCAGTTTCAGTCTTGTTTCATCATGCACAGTTTCTTCAGAAAAGCAAGCAATAGATTTGTGTTTAAGAACGCCGCTAATGAGCAAATGCCGTGGGAATAAAGATAAGGCGAACACTTAGGACATCTCTCCCACTCAGGATGTCTTATTAATTCTCCCCGAAAGAAGATTGACTCAAATTCCCGGCAACACAGTCAGTAAAGCCTCAGTGGCGGTAAGTTCTGCCAGCATGTGATCCCTGTAAAACTTTGCTCATCTGTGTTTAATGACGGTTTTGCCTAATTTGTCACATTATGGATCATTTTTCGATTGTATTGGTTTGCTTATCTCCCCTTGTCACCCTTTACAAATATTGCTTTTCTGTATTTTTGTGCAGCTGTATGCTCTTTAGCCTTTATTTTTTGGCCTTAGAAAAGATGTAAGCCCATTTCTCGCCAGGGGGGCATCCAGAGCAGAGCCTCTGGAAAGGATCCGCACAGGTGCAGGAAGAGGCACCTCCACCTCACATGATGCCAGGGGCTTCACTGTGATTAAAGTCCTTAACGAAAGGCTGGCCTGGCAGCTGATCTGGAAGCCCTTTGGCAAATCCATAGTGAACTCTCTCTCTCTGTTTACATTGCTCTGGGTTCCTGTGCCAAAGAGGTGCCCTGGGTATCGTCTCTGTGTGTTTTGCTTGTCTCGGAGCTGGTCCTTTTAAGATGATGTATTTCCTCAGAATCTCATTGAAGAAAGCACAGCTGCCAGCCACCAGCCACACTTTGCACAAGGGCTTCCTGATGCAAATAGCGGCAATTGCACATGAAACAGCACAAAGAGGGAAAATAGGACCAGTGGCCGGGGGAGGGGGGGCTTCAGGCCCACGGTACAGTGCCGGGGAAGCTTTCATGATGGGCAGTATATTAAACTTTCATATATAACAGGAAGGAACAACATAATCTATGTCCAGTGCCAGAAATATGTTAGGGAAGAAGAGTTCCTGTAAGCATGTGCGGAGCAAATGGCCCTTTCTACACCTAAGGATTATATCAGGAAAATGGAGGGATCATCCCTGCCTCCTCCCCGGATCCCGTGTGTGATTTGGATGCACAGGGATGATCGGGGGTGTGGGGTGGGAGGCAGGTGTAGACATGCCCATTGTCTCTTACTACTGGCTACAGCCTCCCTCCTTCACCTGTCACAGATTAGGAATCTAGGTCAAAGCTCATGACTTCAGCACTCACATCCCATTTGAGAAAATCAGGAGTGCTGGGTGGGAAGGTGTACAGGGAGCCCACATTCTCTTGAACATAAGAAGAGCCAGGCTGGATCAGACCAAAGGCCTCCCTACTCTAGCATTCTGTTCACACAGATGCCCCAATGGGGATCCCAGAAGTAGGGCATGAATGCAATAGCACCATCCCACTCGTGGAGCTGCATCACATGCGCGCATGCGCACTTTAAGTCCGCTGTTTCTCCCTCCATTCCTTCAGCGAGTCTAGCGCCGGGCACTTTCACGTCTGTGTGCTGTCGGGCTTCTTCAGTTCGTGTCATCTTTTCACCTGTATCGCTACAGATATTGCTATTGTGCCGACTAAACCCTCCTCCTCCACCACCCCCCACATTCTCCTTCCCCCTGCAGTTAATTTATATATAGTTCTATGTTTTTATTTCTGTGCAAATACAAGAGTACGGCAGCCTGAAACTGCACAGTTACGGCAAAACAACACACTGTGCTTTCCCCTAAGATCATGTTAAACAATATAAGTGAAGAGAAAATATTACAATCAGTTTTGGAGAAGTTTGTGGTCAATGTTGGCATGGCAATAGGAAACAGACATTGTTCTGGTCATAAAACCTAGACATGCCTACTCAGGAGTAAAAACTATAGCGTTGAATGGGACTGAGTTCACAGGCTGAACATGAGCCAACGGTGCGATATGGCTGCAAGAAAGGCCAATGCTATTTTGGGCTGCATTAATAGAAGTATAGCTTCCAAATCACGTGAGGTACTGGTTCCTCTCTATTCGGCCCTGGTGAGGCCTCATCTAGAGTATTGCGTCCAGTTCTGGGCTCCACAATTTAAGAAGGATGCAGACAAGCTGGAGCGTGTTCAGAAGAGGGCAACGAGGATGATCAGGGGTCTAGAAACAAAGCCCTATGAAGAGAGACTGAAAGAACTGGGCATGTTTAGCCTGGAGAAGAGAAGATGGAGGGGAGACATCGTAGCACTCTTCAAATACTTAAAAGGTTGTGACACAGAGGAGGGTCAGGATCTCTTCTCGATCCTCCCAGAGTGCAGGACACGGAATAACGGGCTCAAATTAAAGGAAGCCAGATTCCAGCTGGACATCAGGAAAAACTTCCTGACTGTTAGAGCAGTGCGACGGTGGAATCAGCTACCTAGGGAGGTTGTGGGCTCTCCCACACTAGAGGCCTTCAAGAGGCAGCTAGACAACCATCTGTCAGGGATGCTTTAGGGTGGATTCCTGCATTGAGCAGGGGGTTGGACTCGATGGCCTTGTGGGCCCCTTCCAACTCTATGATTCTATGATTCTATGAGTCCAGGAATGGGCAGCAGTGGCCGCACTCACCTTCTCTGCGGGGTGTTCGGGCACCCTCTCTTCCTCCCCCTTCACGGTTAAGCAGTTGAGTGGAGAACTTCACCACCCTCCTCTTTTGTCAGTGAGACTGCCCTTCGACAGCCCCCAGTAAAAAACGGGATGGTCTGATATAGCGCAAGGACAGTAATACATGGGATGCAGGAGCGGCTTTATTGTGCACGGAGGGGGGAAACAGGACTTTCCCTGCTCCAAAATAAGATGGAAAAGGGAGGGGAAGAGGCAAGATTTGCGCAGGACAGGGACGACATAATGTGAGGACCCCCCTGCAAAAACACATGCCAGGCATGGCGAGAGTGCAATAAATCTCTGGTGTGATGGAGCTCACGTTCCCCAGCCCCTAGTATACAAAGGCATACTGGCTCAGATTCTGGCGGTGGCATATAGCCATCAGGACTAGTAGCCACTGATAGTCTTACCCTCTTTTCGTTTGTCTAATCCCCTTTAAAGCCAATCCAAATAGGTGGCCATCACTAAGTCTTGCAGTAGCAAATTCCACAACACACATCTATTTGCTGTGTGAAGAAGGGCTTCCTTTTGTTGGTCTTGAATCTCCACCAATCAGCTTCATGGGACGACCCCATTGGGTTCTAGTATTTTGAGGAAAGGAGGAAATATACCTGCCCGGACCCTAAGGTCATCCTCAGGGGTCCTTCTCCGCGAGCCCCTGCCAAAGGAAGTAAGGCAGGTGGCTACCAGGAGAAGCAGGGCCTTCTTTGCTGTGGCACCCCGGCTGTGGAATGAGCTCCCTAAGGAGGTTCGCTTGGCACCTACATTATATGCTTTTAGACGCCAGGTGAAGACCTTTTTATTCTCCCAGCATTTTAACAGTCTATAAATAAATTTTAACTTGGTGTTTTAAATTTGTAATTTTGCATTGCTGCTGTTTTTATCTGGTTGAGCTTTTATATTGTATTGTATATTATGGTTTCATACTGTTGTTTTATACTTTGAATGGTTTTAATTTTTGTGAACCGCCCAGAGAACGGTATATTGGGCGGTATAGAAATGTAATTAATTAATTAATTAATAATTAATTAAAATGTCTCCCTGTCTACACTCTCCACACCAGGCATACTCTTGTACTCCTGCTACTTGCCTTTTTTCTAAGCTGAACAGTCCCGGACATTATAACCTTTCCTCATCAGGGAGTTCCTTCAGTCCTTCCCTTGATCATTTTCGCTGCCCTTTTCCAGCTCTACAATATCCATTTTTAGGTCCGGTGACCAGAACTGTATTCCAAGTGTGGACATGTAACAGAGTTGTATAAATGCACTATGACTCTGGCCGTTTTATTCTCAATTCCTTTCCTAATTATGCCTAACGTGGAGTTTGCCTTCTTTACAGCCGCCGCACACTGGGTGGACCCGTTCCTCAAGCCCCTGTTCACCAGAACCGCAAGATCTCTTTCTTTGTTGGTCACCGCCAGCTCCCATCACATCAGGGGATACAAGATCTTGAGATCTGGGGCATCCATGTTCGAAATAGTCAAAAATGATGCACAACAAACTTGGTTTTAAAATATTCACATGAAACTTGACAGCAGAACTGTAGCAGCAGCAGCAGGAGGAAACCAAAAGGCCACATCTCCCTGGTAAACCTCACCACAGTCCCCGGAAAGCGTTTTGCCCCCTGCAGGGAGGCTGGCGGGAAGGAGGCTGGCGGCCTGTGGCATCCCAGAGCACGAGCAGGCCTGGACAGAGAGCTCCAGGCCTGGTCGGGGCGCACTGCAGGGAGCGCGAGGCACAGCTCGGGTGGCCCCTTCTCCGCCTTGGCCCTAACACCTGCACCAGAAGGGGCCCTTGGGAAAGCCACAGCAGGCAATTTCGGTGGCAGGAAGGCGTCCCGCCGCCGGCGCAGAGCCCTTCCGTCTGGGCTCCTCTCTCAGAGGGGGCGCACGGGCGAGCGCCACGTCGGAGCCAGCCTGGCCTATCTCGGCGCCCCGCTGGGCTGGAGGGGAAAGCTGGACCAACGGACGGACGCGCCGCCCCCGGCAACACGCACGGAAGGGGGCGCCCCCCTACTCGGGGACACCCTCACGAGCTGCGGACGGGGGAACCGCTAGCCATGATAGCCCAAAGCATAGCGTCTCCTATCAGAGATGGCAACTGATGCCTCATAGACGAGAGGGCCTCTGAGCAGGTTCAGAGTGCCTTTTCTTCCCTAAGGCCCCCGTAGGGGCGCCACGTTTTTCCTGGCTCGGCTCCCGCGCCTTTAGATAGCAGGCAGAAATGCGGCGAGTGAAGTGCCGCCCCTCGATCTCCATGCCATGAAAAGCTTCGCCGGCTGCATTTCTGCCTGTCGGGCAGCTGGATAAAGGCGCAGGGGGGAAGTGGCGAGCCGAGATTTGGCGGCGGGGGTGGCGCTTGAACGGACGGAGCTGCGAGCAGTGCCAGGGGCAGGCGGAGGCCGGCGGAGGGGCGGGGAGCGGCAGGAGCCGCCGCCGCGCCTGCTGGGTGTCACTCTGCCCGCCCCGTCGGGGAGGACGCGCGAAGGGAGCAGCTGCGCCAGCTGGAGCGCCGGGCGGCCGACGAGGTGAGCACTGGGCGGGCGGCCGGGCGGGCGGGCGGCGGGGGAGACCGAGCGGCCGCCTTCCTGTCCCCTCCCTCTGGCGCGGCGCGCCCTGCCGGGCCGCAGAATTGCCCCTTGGCGCCGGGCTGCGTGTGGCGAGCTGGGCTCTGGGCTTCGGGTGGCCCGTCGAGCCGCCGGCCTGACACCCTGCCAAGGCCGACACTGCCCTGACCTCCCAGCGCCGGGCGCGGCAGGACAGGCCGGGCGCCCGCTTTCAGGCGACACGTGTCCCTTGCTCGGGAGCACCGGGTCATAAAACGCAGCCCCGCAAGAACTCCTGCGATGCCCCCCCGCCTCCGCCTCCGCCCCCCTCCCGACCCATGTCTTGGGATCCTAGAACAGCCCTCCTCTCCCGGGTGAGCAGGGCCAGGGGCAGCGGCATTCCCTCCAAGCCCTTCACCACCGCAGGCCTCTCTGGGCAACCGTGCCCCACTTCCACCCCACTCCCCTGCCGGTCTCATCCCCTCCAGCAGCAGCCTCCTTTCTGGGGCAGAGACCTTTCCAGGCTGTGGGCTAGCCCGGCGGTCTTCACTGGTGGGTCGCAAGATCAGTCCAGATGGATCGTAGCAAAGCTGTTGTCGGCATGTTGGGCATGGAGAAAATTGTGAAAGTGGGTCCCATGTGGCAGGTTGGGAGCCTGAGGTGGGTCTGGACCAGTTGAAGACCACTGGGCTAGAAGACCCCCTGGCCAGGAATGCTCCAGCCCACCTTGTGAGCATCCTACCTGCAGGGTAGGATTGTGAGCTAGCCCATGGCAAGAGACCCTCAGGATCCACTGGGAGCCTGGCACCGCACCACCCCCGCCCAGGCATTGAGCAAGCCATAGCCTCCTTCTCAGCTACAGACTCTGGGCTCCAGTCAACGCACCCTCTGGAGGCTGGCCAGCCATTCTGGGCCATGAAAGGCACCGAGACTGAGCGTGAGCAGGCAACCGTCCACTGCCCCGCCCCGCCAGAGTTTGCTGGTGAGATGAGCTGGTCTCAGCAGGGCCACACCCCTTCTTCATCTGTGGTGGGCTGCTGTGGGCATTAAGATGGCAGAAAAGTGAAGTGATATACACTGGGGGGAGGGGGGAGGGGATCCTGACTTCACGTATACACGGTTGGGGGCTGCGCTGGTGCAGATTGGGCAGGAAAGGGCCCTGGTGGTGGTGGAGGAGGAAGAGGAGGAGGAGGAGGAGGAGGAGGGCAGCTCGATGCAAACACCGACCCAGATGTTCTTCACTGCTCTGGGAAAGGCAAATTCCATGTTGGGCATAATTAGAAAAGGAATCAAAAGCAAACCTGCCAAGACCATCCGGCCTCTGGAGCATCCACACTGGGGATACTGTGAATGCCTCTGCTTGCTGCCACTCAGAAAGGACATTGTAGAGTTGGGAAAGGTGGAGAAAAGGACAAGCAAGCTGAACAGGGAACTGTGAGGAAAGGCTACAACATTTGGGGCATTTTAGTTTGGCAAAAAGGCAAGGAAGGAGGGACATGGCAGAGGTGTAAACAATTATGCATGGCATGGAACAAGGGGATCGGAAGATCTCCCCCCCCTCAGATAATACTTAAAGGGGTCACGCTGTGAAGCTGAATGGTGGGAGATTCAGGACAGATAAAAGGAAGTTCTTCACACAGTGCAGAGTCAAACTATGGAATTTACTACTGCAGGATGTAGAGATGGCTACCAATTTGCATGGCTTTAAAAGGGAGTTGGACAAATTCATGCAAGAGGCGTCGGCGGTGGCTATCAATGGCTACGTACTACCTCCAGTATCAGTAAGCCTATGTACACCAGTGGCTGGGAAACATGGGTGGGAGGGTCCTGTTCCACTGATGTCCTGCTTATGGACTCATGTCATACTTACTGGGGCATCTGATTGGTCCCGGTGTGACCAGAAGACTGTACTAGAAGGGACTTTGATCTGATCCAGTACAGCTCTTCTTACGTTCTTTGATGCAAGTTGTCTCACAGTAGAGCCTTCACATGTCACTTTGCATGTTTGTCATTTTTACTGGGTCTAACTGGTTTTACTGGGTTCCTTAATGATTTTGACAAGGAAGTGCAGGAAATACTTATCAAATTTGCAGATAACACAAAATTGGGTGGGATAGCTAATACCCTGGAAGACAGAAACAAACTTCAAAGTGATCTTGATAGGCTGGAGACCTGGCCTGAAAATAACAGAATGAAATTTAATAGGGATAAATGCCAAGTTCTACACCTAGAAAAAAGAAAACAAATGCACGGTTACAAGATGGGGGATCCTTGGCTCAGTAATACTACAAATGAGAAGGATCTTGGAATTGTTGTAGATCACAAGCTGAATGTGAGCCAACAGTGTGATGTGGCTGAAAAAAAAGCAAATGCTATTTTGGGCTGCATTAATAGAAGTATAGCTTCCAAATCGCGCGAGGTACTGGTTTCCCTCTATTCAACCTGGTTAGGCCTCGAGTATTGTGTCCGGTTCTGGGCACCACACTTCAAAAAGGATGCAGACAAGCTGGAGCGTGTTCAGAGGAGGGCAACCAGGACGATCAGGGGTCTGGAAACAAAGCCCTATGTGGAGAGACTGGAAGAACTGGGCATGTTAAAAGCTCCATCACACCGGGGAGAAACATGCTCCCTACCGGTGCTTCTCCACACTGGAGAAGAGAAGATTGAGGGGAGACATGATAGCACTCTTCAACTACTGGAAAGGTTGTCACGCAGAGGAGGGCCAGGATCTCTTCTCGATCCTTCCAGACTGCAGGACACGGAATAATGGGCTCAAGTTACAGGAAGCCAGATTCCGGCTGGACATCAGGAGAAACGTCCTGACTGTTAGAGAAGTACAACAATGGAACCAATTGCCTAGGGTGGTTGTGAGCTCTCCCCACACTGGAGTCCTTCAAGAGGCAGCTGGACAGCCATCTGTCAGGGATGCTTGAAGGTGGATTCCTGCACTGAGCAGGGGGTTGGACTCAATGGCCTTAGAGGCCCCTTCTAACGCTACGATTCTATGATTCTATGTGCCTGCTGGAAAGCATGCATTTGTCATGTGTAGGTGTAACAAATGTAACAAAGGTCCTGTGGGGAGCAAACGGTTGAGGACAGCCAGTTCAGAGCAGATAGTTATGGCTGTGTGGAAGAGGGTGCAGCAGCGTGCAGGGTAGGGACACGAATGTACTCAAGGGAAATGAGGGATCAGCATAGATCCAAAAGAGAGCAGCAGCAGTGTGCTCTTGCGTGAAACCCACGCAGAGAGGAAGTCTACCATTGCCAACAAAACACCCAGTCCAATGCCTTCAATAGTACCCTATTGAAGATTAGTTTAAGCGAAGAGTGTGAGGCAGCAATCAATCCATGTTCAAGAGAATCCTGTTGGTGGCATCCTCCTCCCTAGAACACATGCCTGTGTTCTAGGAAGTCCCTCAGCCAAGCATGGAAGCAGCCTTAGGCCAGACCTCTCTGCCTGTCCAAATGGCATTGAGACCAGAGCAGGAGCCAAAGCTCAAGAAGCCGAGAGGGCCCTCTCGAGGGCAGCCAGCTCTTCGCTCTTCCCCGACTGAACAGTTTGGGGTCTGAGCTGCGAGGCCCACTGCCAGCTGGCTGAAACTGGAGTGCCATTCCATTTGCCATTCCAATGAAAGCACTTCCCTTCTACCTTGTTGCTTAACCACCTTGTCAAAACCACTAATCCTTGAACGAGAGATTCTCTGCAATGGAAAACATGGGGCTTCCTCACGGGCAACATGTGTCTTGCTTGTTGGAAAGCCATGTGGAAGCTCTACCAGGTGAACGGTGTCCTGCAGAATGTTCTTTGCTGCTGCTGCAGATAAAGGACTTATCAGATTTCAAGAATGATGTAGATTCAAAGCTCCTAACTGAGGCAGCAAGCCATGGATTGGTTAGTTTCAGCAGCTGGTCAGACGATGAGTCTGGCTGGAACTGGCCACCAAAGGCTTCCCTCTCAAGGGGACCCCCACCCGCCGCAACGGTTTTCTCCTTCTCACATTCCCCTTTAGTTCTCAAGGTGCTTCCAGACAAGGTTTTTACCCTGCTTCATTCACTGATTTTTTTGGGGTGTGCATGGAGGGGGCAGACTTTGCCGCCTTCTGTTTATAAAAAACAACAACCCTGAGTTTTCCAACCACTTCTCCCATCTCTTTTCATACCAGAAGCAAATCTGTTAAGGAGGAAAAGACAGACTAGCTGCACATGACCTAGGAGCCCTCCGTCCATCTGGCAGCCCCTCAGTTGCACAGCTGATGGCACAGCGCCCAGCCCTTCTGGGACCCCTCCACCACCTGCCCCTCCTGAGTCCTCCAGCTTGCTGGTTTCCATCTTTATTTTATAAAGTTGGCTCATATTCGCAAGCTGAATATGAGCCAACAGTGCAATATGGCTGCAAGAAAGGCAAATGCTATTTTGGGCTACATTAATAGAAGTATAGCTCCAAATCACGTGAGGTACTGGTTCCTCTCTATTTGGCCCTAGTTAGGCCTCATCTAGAGTATTGCGTCCAGTTCTGGGCTCCACAATTCAAGAAGGACGCAGACAAGCTGGAGCGTGTTCAGAGGAGGGCAACCAGGATGATCAGAGGTCTAGAAACAAAGCCCTATGAGGAGAGACTGAAAGAACTGGGCATGTGTAGCCTGGAGAAGAGAAGATTGAGGGGAGACATGATAGCACTCTTCAAATACTTAAAAGGTTGTCCTGCAGAGGAAGGCCAGGATCTCTTCTCGATCCTCCCAGAGTGCAGGACACGGAATAACGGGCTCAAGTTAAAGGAAGCCAGATTCCAGCAGGACACCAGGAAAAACTTCCTGATTGTTAGAGCAGTACGACAATGGAACCAGTTGCCTGGTGAGGTTGTGGCCTCTCCCACACTAGAGGCCCTCAAGAGGCAGCTGGACAAGCATCTGTCAGGGATGCTTTAGGGTGGATTCCTGCATTCTATGATTCTATATTTATTTATTTATTTATTTCATTTTTATGCCGCCCAATAGCCGAAGCTCTCTGGGCGGTTCACAAAAATTAAAACCATAATAAAACAACCAACAGTCTAAAAACACAAATACAAAATACAGTATAAAAAGCACAACCAGGATAAAACCACACAGCAGAAATTGATATAGGATTAAAATACAGAATTAGAAAAGTAAAATTTAAATTTAAGTTAAAATTAAGTGTTAAAATACTGAGAAGATAAAAAGGTCTTCAGCTGGCAACGAAAGGAGTGCGGTGTAGGCGCTAAGCGGACCTCTCTGGGGAGCTCATTCCACAGCCGGGGTGCCACAGCGGAGAAAGCCCTCCTCCTAGTAGCGACTTTGCCCATGTTTTGTCTCTGCTGTCTCAGGAAACAGAGGCTGTTACCATGGGACTGATGTGCCCATCCCAAATAAACTCCTTCTTGCAAACGCTCCTGGGTGCGTCACGTAGATTCAGAGATCCATGAGGTTAAAGGACCCGTGGTGACTAGCAGGCCCAGGGAGAGAACGTCTTTACTCTCTTCTGTCCCCCCCCCTTCTGTCCCCCCACTCCACCTCTTATCCCGTTGAAAGAAGGTTAGCGATGAACCCTCTGCAAATTCTAACTTTGGCAAAAATGTTGAAACCTCTGTTCATACTTGCAGATGTTGAAATCACTACCTTTCGGGTTTGCAATTCATTGCATCGGGGGTCTCAGAGTGGGAGGGGGCCTCTGGAGTCGTCTCACCCAGCCCCTTGCTGAGTGCAGCTTCTACAAGGCGGGTGCCGCATCCCAGAGCCCAGGCTCTGCTTAGATACGTGCAATAAGGAGAAGCCATCACCTCCTAAGGCAGAAATGTGTTCCATTTTGAGGGTGTTTTTTTTTTTTTAAGCTGTGCCCCTCCCAGGTCAGTGAGATCACAGGCCAACGTACTTTCCTCATTTGAAAGAACGAGGAAAGTCCGTCGTCCTGTGATCTCACTGCCCTGGGAGTGAAAACACAAAAACCTCCTAAACAATATTTTTTTGTTAACCTCTCTGCCTGAAAAGGTAGAGTGTTTTGTGTTTGCTTACAATGGCTTCTGTCCTGCCTCTTATGAAGGCTCAAGGTAATTAATGTGTTTTGGGGAGTAATTAATATAATAGAAATCAGTACACAGTTAAGATCAGTAAAGCATAGAACAGTTTGAAGCATCCCCACATCTGCTGTTAGCGGCCAACCCAAGGAAGAGGTCTTGCAGCGCTCCCAGGCTCACCCTTTGACTCTTAAGGGAAGACGTTCCACACTGAGGGACAACCACCAAGCACACCTGTCAGGTTTGCAGGTTGCTGAATGGCTGGCGGAGTCTTGAGGGTCTATGCAGGTGTGTAATTTGCCCTTCTTTTTATTGCAGGTGATGCCAAGCCCACCCACCTCCAGGTGCCAGTAGCTGTTGCTGGCCGCTCTCTCCAGGGGACCTGCCCTGTTGTGCACGTGTGACCCTGAAAACAGCCACTGCTGCCAATGTTTGAGACATTCAGCGCCAAAGGAGACCATTGGTTGAAATGCTGCTTGCTCTGCCTGGCACTTGAGCAGGTTTCAGGACCCACCCTCTCTCCCTGGGTGAATGGACAGCGGTGCATTTCCCTGTGGCATCTTTTGAGTTGAAGCAGCAACGGATGCAGTTCTAGATTACCATGGATCCGCTGGCTATTACAGAAGAAGCTGGGAGCGTGCCAGGTAAGGGAACGAGAGACTGGGTTGAAATGGAGGTTGTGGCTTCTCCAACTTCAGAGGTTTTTAAGCAGAGGCTGGGGCACCCCACCTCTTGTGGAGGGTTTCATTGGTTTTCCCGCACATTGCAGAGGGTTGGACTTGTGGTCCCTCCCTGCTCCACAGTTCTATGGTTCTATGGATGCCCCAATGGGAAGTCACACACAAGCCAAAGGTAGCCATGTTGGCCTTAAGACAAGTTCCCCAAAATGTGCAAGCCTTTGAGATCTCTTCATCAGATAGTCCAAAAAGTAGGTTGGGGGAATGTGGGCTGAGGGGTGGGGAGTCTGAATTCATGGAGTCTGTGTGGTCAGAATCTTAAGATGAAACGTGAGGAGGGGGCTGCAGACATTTAAATTGGGCTCTGCCGGTTGAGGTCTTGTTTCACTTTTTGTTTGTTTGTTTGTTTGTTTCGCTTTTTTGTGACCATTGAGTTGGCCCAGTAAAAGTAAACTGCCCAGAGAGCTTCAGCTGTGGGGTGGCATATAAATGTAATGAATAAATAAATCAAAGTGTGGCTCTTCCGTTTGCAACCGGACACGATACTGCCACATGCTCCATGGTGAAACAGGTGGTGAGCATGAGAAGCACTGACCCAGATCCCTCTGAACCCTTTTCTGGCTGGCGTTTGTGCCCTCCGAGCTGCAAGCAGACGTGGGCAGAGGCTGGAGCCTCGACACCGGACCCTCCCTCCCTCCCTCCCTCCTCCTCCTCCCTGTCCGCTTATCCTGACTCCTCCTGGGGAGGGGGCTGAGCCCCTTGCTTGCTGGGGACCCAGAAGGATGGGTCTCCTCCTCTTCCAGTTCTAGCCTGCTCCAGCAATGGGAAATGAAGGGGCAGTCACGAAGCGAAGGGGTGGGCAGGGCAGGGCCCTTGCAGGGCAGGCCAGAGTGGCATTCCAGTCCTGCTGTGGGTCCAACAGGAGGGCCCTCTTGCCCCAGTCCTGCTGGGTGACGAGAACTGAACTTGTCCTCTGGAATTCTTCCACATTGGGCTTGTAAAAATCTACACCTCTGTGTACCTCTTTCCAGGGTGCGGGGGAGCTGCTGCTGTGCACACACTGCACTTGGCACAAAGCTGTGCAAAGGTTTGTCGGGGTGGGGGGGGCGGCGGCTCCAGTTCAGAGTTTGCCAAACCCAGGCTATTATTTCTGGCCTTGCGTGTACTCCCAGTGAAGCAAAACGGTGGCTGATCAAATTACAGATCCTGTGTGTTCTGCAAATGTTTTCCTTGCCTGACCACACCACATCATTGCTGGGTTCTGTTGCTCCTTGCCAGCCCGTTGGCCTGTGACATTTGTGATGAATGGCAAAGGGCTTGAGAGGAGAGCCTGTGAACCATCCGGCAAGTACTGGCTCTGTTTACTGAGCCCGGCCCGGCCCAGGCCTGGTTGCCAGACTTCTTGTAGAATTCACTGAGCAGGTCAGCTGAGGCTGACTTGGGCGAGCTTCAGCCTCTTACCTTCACCTGGTCTCAACCAGGGGTCTGCCAAGTGGCCACCCCAGGTTATCATTTGCTAAAGGCTGCGACCTTGTTCTCTAATGGTTACGAACAGTTGCCAGTGTTGATACAAGTTGCCCCTTTCCCCAGCCCGGTTCACATGACTCGGGTGGTTAATAAGCCACAGTGCTGGTTCCGTGCCACCCTCATCTGAACCAAGCAAGGGTAGATAGCTGGGGTGGTTAACAAACTGCCCAAAACCGATGGCCTCTTGTAGGTTTGTGGGTTGGTTTGTTAACCACCCCACAAGCCACAGCCACTGGGTTCTGGACCACGTGAGAAGCTGCAGGGGCATGAATCAGCAACCTGGAGCTCATGGGTACCACAACCCCTTGTGGCTTAAATAAGCCACAGTGGCTTGCAGTGATCAAGTGAACACAGGTGACGTAGGGCAGAGCAAGAGCACATAAGGACCGTTCGTGACGTATGACGTCGCTGCCACTCTGCAGGAGCTGCGTGGCTTCCCTCTTAAAAAGGAGAATTTTCACAGTCCTTTTGCTGCATCTTTTTTCCTTAAATGCAGCTCCTGATTGGTCCCACTGCAGTGTGCCCTGTTCTCCCAAATTAAATCCTGCGTACTGGGCGTGCCTAGGGGTGTGTCTGGTGTGTCTGCCCCCTTTCTCCCCTGCCTTGGCAGGAGCACCTTTCCCTGCGCAGCACCATTACACCAGAGTAATGCCATTTCGCTGCCCGCCTTGCCTTTGCACCATTTATCAGTTGCTCTGTTTCATTTCTGTGTAGAAAGGAGGCTTCAACATTGCTATTGTGCATTAGCACAATAGTCACAATTCAGTTGTACTGGGGTAGTAGCTCAGGCAGGGAGCAGGGCTTCAATAGTGCTGATTCTCGGTCCTGGTGGATGCGAGGAGAGAGGCGTGGGGTAAGCTGCGGGACGTCATTCATCTCTTACATGAAACTACCCTGAGCAGGGGGGCATTGAGAGGGGCTCTTGTTCGACGCTTGATGACTGTCAGTTCTACTCACCGGACTCCACCCATCCGACCCCGAGGTTTTAGGAAGTGGGTATACTTCACTTTTCTTGCTTTGTGTGCTGCTGATGGAACAAAGTGATTTCATGAAAATCGTGATAAAGCCCGAAAACGCTTCTGGAACTGTTTCTGTGTAGATCGGGCCACTTTCTTGGCTTTGCTGAGCCTGCATATTCATGCCACCTTTTCTCCCACTCTTACTGCTGTTACAATACTACTTTTAGTAAATCATGTATATAGAAAATCATTTAGGGGCGATTTCTATTACTATTTTTCCTTCAGCAATAAAATATATAATTGGATTTAGGGTTTTTCTAATTGTTACCTTAATATTTAATAAGTATTTAAGTGCATTGGACCAGGGCCAATTTCTTTTTTGCATTTCCAACAATTAGGGTGGTGGTGGTTGTTGTTGTTGTTGTTGTTATTATTATTATTATTATTATTATTATTATTATTATTATTATTTGTTGCATTTTTATACCACCCAATAGCCGAAGCTCCCTGGGCGGTTCACAAAAACTAAAACTTGTAACTTCCAGTTAACTTCTTAATTTTGACATAATGTTGAGACAGTTTTACTCAGATTTGTACTTAGAGGTTGGTGCTTCAATTTTTGTATCATCATCATCATCATCATCATCATTTCTCTTTTCTCGCTGGTGGCAGTTTTTCTAGACAGGCATGACGAGCTTTGCCAAGTCATGCTGTTCTTTACTGACTCAGAAATCTCCTTACTATTGGACATGTTTTAAGTATGACTGCTTTCTGGATGTTGGTGTGGATGTATTTTGGTACACCCAGTTTCTGAAGGTGTTTCTGTATAGTTTTTTGATGTGATGCCAGTGACTGATGTGACTAACAGAATAATTGTGACCTTTTCCTGTTGCCACAGTTCTTTAATTTCCATAGCCAGTGGTGTTTATTTTTCTCTCTTTTCCACAACATTTTTGTCATTAGGTATTGCTATGTCATTGAGGTAAGTGTGTTTTCTTTTTTTGTCTGTAACTGTTATGTCTGAGTTTGCAGCTGTATTGTGTCTGTCCATATAGTCCATTCAAGCCAGATTTTTACATCCTCCTGTTACATGGTCTATTGTTTCTTGGAATTGATGACATTTCCTACATGAACCTGTTGTTACACTGTTATGTTTAATGATGTATTTTGGGTATTTCTTGGTTGTTATGACTTGATCCTGTATGGCTATTAGGTATTCTTCTGTTTCAGGAAATAGCTCGCCCTTCCTAAGCCATTCATATGAGTGTTCTTTGTTTATTTGTGTGTTCTGTATTATGTTGTAGTGCTTGCTACAAAGTGCTTTTTGTGCCCATTTTTCTTTTTTCCCTACGAGTGTGAATGGTCGTGTTTGGTCTTCGTTTTGAAGTGCTAGGTTGAGTGGGGTGTAATTTTTATCTGCTTTTACTATGGCTTTATGAATGGGGGTGTTTTAGTGCGAAAGAATTCTCTGAGTGATTTTATCTGTTTAGCATGAATTGTGTCAATATACAGCAGGCCTCTTCTTCCTTCTTTTCTTCTGATTATTATTCTTCCAATGAATGAATTGGGATGCAACATGCTGAATTTTGTGAGTTTTGTGCAGTTGAATCTGTTTATTTCTTTGAGGTCAGTGTGTGACCAGTGTAGGCTTCCAAATGAGTATATGAAGATGAGTATTGCGTAGGTGTTGATGGCTTTGAATGGCTTTGAAAATGTTCTATTAAATGTAGTAGTAATAGTAGTGAGAGTTGGAGAAGAAGGCACGTGAATATCCAGGCTCACCAAAGCCATCACCGCAGCCCACCACGGTGCATTTAGCTGATATATTTGGCCAAAAAGGGACAAATTTATCAAAGATCATTTTTCAATTTGCTCTTCATTCTTTCTGAACAATTTGCCATACTTATTTTTGAGGAGTTTACTTCCTTCTTTTGAAAAATGTATCCCTAAATATTAGATTGCATGTGAAGAAAGGTGTTTCCCTATGTATTGTTTTGATTTGGTCTTCAGTTTTGGTTGATTTCTGCCTTTTCTTTAAGTCCAGGCAATTTAGAGCAAACTAACAGTATGAGCTCCATCACCCCTACTTTTTTTACCGGGTTTTCATCCGCAGTTTCCCCTTCCATTTCCTTAGCAAGTCAAGCTTGGTTTTCTACACCCCCTTTGGACCCCTGCAATTCTGGGCTGTTCTACATCATCATCACCAAAAGCAAAGGCTGCTTCATAAGCAAAAGCAAACCAACCCAGAGACAGCTAATACCTTCCTTAGGACCAACCAAAAAGTCACAGAAGTTAGCAAGCTGTGAGGTTTCCCAGAACTCTTCATCATGCTGATAAGCATATGGCATAGGAAGCTGCTTGATACGGAGTTAGTCCATTTCGCCCAGTATTGCTGATACTGACTGGCAGCAGCGTCTCTCCAGGGTTTTTCAAGCAGGATTCTTGACTAGCTCTGCGTGGGGATGCTGCTGGGGGTTGAGCTCGGGGCCCTGGGCTTGCAAAGGAGGGGTCTCCTCCTCTGCCCCGGGGCTACAGCCTCACAAGAAGGGTGGTCAGGAAGGAGCTGGCTTGGTGTTACAGCCGCAAAGTTCACATTTACCCCGTCCCAAGTGGCTGGAATTACACAGCACCCTCCTACCCATTGAACTTAATTGAACTTAATGGGACCTCCTTCTGGGCAGACATGGGCAGCAGGATGCTGTGAAATTCCAGCCACTTGGGACCGGGGGTGGGGTGGGTGCTAAATGTGAACTTTGTGGCTGTAAAAACAGGCTCACTCCAGGCAAGTGGGCGTGGGGTTGCAGCTTGAACTGCGTTAATTCTCTGCTAGATACGATGGCGGGGGTGTGGTGGGGGATCTACCCTACGGGCCCTTTTGGGTCTGAGGCAGCAACATGCCAATATTTTCAAAATGCAATTGTTGCTGTGGGGGCACATGCTAATGAATTAATTGCCACATTCACCATGTTTATATCATGATCGCGCACGGCACATGCATGCAATTGCAGGAGAAGTCGTAGGAGCTTGAAAAGTCCTGGGTGTCCTCTGTCGTCTATGTTTGTAGCACAAGCGCATGACACAAACCTCAGTATGTTCTGCAATTGCAGGGGAAATGGCTGTTTCAGTTTCCTTCTTTCTTTTTTCTTTTCTTTCTTTTTTAACTCTACTCTCTGCATGCACGCCTTCAGCAGTGCACAGCGACAGAGGTTTAAAAATAAGTTGCGTAGTAATTCACAGCTTCACTCCTCCATAGGTGTACAGTCCAAAGTTGTTGTTTATTCGTTCAGTCGCTTCCGACTCTTCGTGACTTCATGGACCAGCCCACGCCAGAGCTTTCTGTTGGCCGTTGCCACCCCTAGCTCCCCCAAGGTCAAGTCTGTCACCTCCAGAATATCCTCCATCCATCTTGCCCTTGGTCGGCCCCTCTTCCTTTTGCCTTCCACTTTCCCTAGCATCAGCCTCTTCTCCAGGGTATCCTGTCTTCTCATTATGTGGCTGAAGTACTTCAGTTTTGCCTTTAATACCATTCCCTCAAGTGAGCAGTCTGGCTTTATTTCCTGGAGTATGGACTGGTTTGATCTTCTTGCAGTCCAAGACACTCTCAGAATTTTCCTCCAACACCACAGTTCAAAAGCATCTTTCTTCCTTCACTCAGCTTTCCTTATGGTCCAGCTCTCGCAGCCATAGGTTACTACGGGGAATACCATTGCTTTAACTATGCGGACCTTTGTTGTCAGTGTGGTGTCTCTGCTCTTAACTATTTTGTCAAGATTTGTCATTGCTCTCCTCCCAAGAAGTAAATGTCTTCTGATTTCCTGGCTGCAGTCAGCATCTGCAGTAATCTTTGCGCCCAGAAATACAAAGTTTGTCACTGCCTCCACGTTTTCTCCCTCTATTTGCCAGTTATCAATCAAGCTGGTTGCCATAATCTTGGTTTTTTTGAGGTTTAACTGCAACCCGGCTTTTGCACTTTCTTCTTTCACCTTTGTCATAAGGCTCCTCAGCTCCTCCTGGCTTTCAGCCATCAAAGTGGTGTCATCTGCATATCTGAGATTGTTAATGTTTCTTCCTGCGATTTTAACTCCAGCCTTGGATTTGTCAAGCCCAGCACGTCACATGATGTGTTCTGAATACAAGTTGAATAGGTAAGGTGAGAGTATACAACCCTGCCGTACTCCTTTCCCAATCTTAAACCAGTCCGTTGTTCCGTGGTCTGTTCTTACCGTTGCTACTTGTTCGTTATACAGATTCCTCAGGAGGCAGACAAGATGACTTGGTATCCCCATACCACCAAGAACTTGCCACAGTTTGTTATGATCCACACAGTCAAAGGCTTTAGAATAGTCAATAAAACACAAATAGATGTTTTTCTGGAACTCCCTGGCTTTTTCCATTATCCAGCGGATATTGGCAATTTGGTCTCTAGTTCCTCTGCCTTTTCTAAACCCAGCTTGTACATCTGGCAATTCTCGCTCCATGAATTGCTGGAGTCTACCTTGCAGGATCTTGAGCATTACCTTGCTGGCATGTGAAATAAGTGCCACTGTCCGATAGTTTGAACATTCTTTAGTGTTTCCTTTTTTTGGTATGGGGATATAAGTTGATTTTTTCCAGTCTGATGGCCATTCTTGTGTTTTCCAAATTTGCTGGCATATGGCATGCATCACCTTGACAGCATCATCTTGCAATATTTTAAACAGTTCAGCTGGGATACCGTCGTCTCCTGCTTCCTTGTTATTAGCAATGCTTCTTAAGGCCCATTCAACCTCACTCTTCAGGATGTCTGGCTCTAGCTCACTGACCACACCGTCTGAGCTATCCACGATATTATTATCCTTCCTATACAGATCTTCCGTATATTCTTGCCACCTTTTCTTGATCTCTTCTGTTTCTGTTAGGTCCTTGCCATCTTTGTTTTTGATCATACCCATTTTTGCCTGGAATTTACCTCCGATGTTTCTAATTTTCTGGAAGAGGTCTCTTGTCCTTCCTATTCTATTGTCTTCTTCCACTTCCGCACATTGCTTGTTTAAAAATAATTCCTTATCACAAAAATAAAGATCAGGGAGAAGGAGAAGAACGTGTGTGGGGGGGAAGGGTGGAGATTGTGGTGCTGCCTCCCCTCCCCCTGCCTGGGCAGGTGCTGATGGGGGACATGCGGGGGCCCACTGTCTGCCTTCCTGCTCCTTTTCTGGCTGCCTTGGAGCTGCTGCCTTCGCCTCCTCTGCTTGTGCCTTCCACAGGCCACCCAGTGAGGGACCCCACCCACCCCAGGCCCCCTTTGCCTTTCTCACTCACTCTCGCGTGGGGCCCGCCATTCATCCAAATGGCTCCTCACCCAGCTCTTTCCCCAAAGTTGCCCAACCTTCACTCCCTTTGCAGTCGTCCTGCCCGCAGATCTTGTTATAATCTAGGGTGACCCTATGAAAAGGAGGACTGGACTCCTGTATCTTTAACAGTTGCATAGAAAAGAGAGTTTCAGAGGGTGTCATTTGTATATATGGAGAACCTGGTGAAATTCCCTCTTCATCACAGCAGTTAAAGCTGCAGGAGCTATACTAGAGTGACCAGATTTAAAAGAAGGCAAGGCACCTGCAGCTTTAACTGTTGTGATGAAGAGGAAATTTCACCAGGTTCTACATATATAGCAATGACACCTGCAGAAATTCCCCTTTCAATACAACTGTTAAAGATACAGGAGCCCTGTCCTCCTTTTCATAGAGTCATCCTATATAATCAGTGTGAGAAAAGAGCAGGAAACCAGAGGAGGAGGAGGACATGGGGAGGGGGGAGGGGGAGGAAGCTTTAGGGCCACTCCCACTGTTAAGGGTTATAATACCACCAGGTTGGAATGCTGCACACGTCTCCTTAGCACATAGAAGCTGCAAGCGTCGTCAGAAAGCCCACCTGGAAAGTAGTTTGGGAAACAACCGAGGGAGACGCAGCGAGAGGTCTGCAGGTGGGGAGGGGGGCTGTGTGCCCCACCTGCGAGGCGAGTGTTACAATATCAGAAAAAATGCAGGTGTGAACCGGGCCCTGGTGCTGGACTCGCCTGCCCCCTTCGCAAACATGTCAGGCTCAGAACACGAGTATGGAGCGGCTGCCGGAGCCCCAGGAGTTTGCACGTTTTTGTCAAAGTGCTGTGCAGAACCCTTTCCGCAGTCTGTGAGGATGCGACTGGCTGAACCTCCCCTCCATGTGCCTCCCTGTGCCACGCCGGAGGCATTTTCAGTTCATCCAGGCGTCCTTCCTTACACCTTAAGCCAGGGGTGTCAAACATCTCTCATCCTGCGGGCCGCATCCCATTTGGCAGATGCTCCCAGGGCTGCATCCCAGTGATGAGAAAAGGGGTCGAAGGACAGAATCCCAAAACTACCCGCCTAGCTTAGCCTCCACCTCTCCTGCCGCTCATTCGGCCTCAGGAGCGGCAATTCAGCCTTTTAGAATGGGGGGAAACTTCACAAAACCCAGCTGGGGAAACCACCTGGTGGGGGGAGGCGGGGCTTGGCCCTCCGGGGAGCCCCAGGTGGCCTGTTTGGGGCCACAGCCATCAATCATCCAAGCCCTCTCGTCTGAACGGCAACAGGCTGTCTCTTTTCCTGCACTTGTTTTGAAATCCCACCTCGGGATATAAAGATTCAGAAATATGCGTTCTTGCCTTGCAGGAGGAGGACAAGGTGTGCCTTTTCGGACTTGCACGGCCAACGCAAACTATGCCACAACCCTCCATGGGCAGGACAAAATGTACCGATGGTATCTTAAAGGCGAAAGAATTCGAAACACATCACCTGTAGCCCTGTCCCTGCTAGGCAGGCCTTCAGTCTCAGGGAAAGAGAGGCGTGGTGAGGGGGGGGGTCCGTTTCCTGCTCCTCAGGGTTAGGCCGGGGGTGTGTGTGCAGTTGCCTCGCCTCAAGACACCATCAGGAGTCTCCCCCAGCAAATCACTTGAGGACAGGGATGGGGGAGCAACCAAGTCTTATGCCTGTCGAGCCCCCCTCTCCCCTCCCCGCGATGCTCTTTTCACCTCTTTCTCGCTCACAAATGCAAGCACTGGGGAGGGGGGGTGTTGAACAGGGGGAGTGTGCATTTTCCAACAGGTAATAGGCACAGTCTTCTAAGCGTGCACCCAAACACGCTCCCCACTCCATTAATTAAAGCATTTTAGAAAATGCACAATTTTAAGTGCACATTTTCAAAAAATGTCGCAAGCTCAAAAGTGTACAAGCATTTCCCGAAAGTTGCACTCACATTTTCACTCACATCCAGACTTGTGAGCAGCATGTTTTCGAACATGAATGAAATTTCCATACATCCCTGCTTGAGGTCGCAGTTCTAGAAATATTGTGAGGTGCCCAAAATTTTGCTCTAAGCCAGTTTGTGTTCATGCAGCATTGCGCATAGATGTCACAATCGAGAAACTTCAGTCCATGCATGCTCCCGCTGTGCCAAGTGCACCAAACATAGAATCATAGAATCATAGAATAGCAGAGTTGGAAGGGGCCTACAAGGCCATCGAGTCCAACCCCCTGCTTAATGCAGGAATCCACCCTAAAGCATCCCTGACAGATGGTTGTCCAGCTGCCTCTTGAATGCCTCTAGTGTGGGAGAGCCCACAACCTCCCTAGGTAGCTGATTCCATTGTCGCACTGCTCTAACAGTCAGGAAGTTTTTCCTGATGTCCAGCCGGAATCTGGCTTCCTTTAACTTGAGCCCGTTATTCCGTGTCCTGCACTCTGGGAGGATCAAGAAGAGATCCTGGCCCTCCTCTGTGTGACAACCTTTTAAGTATTTGAAGAGTGCTATCATGTCTCCCCTCAATCTTCTCTTCTCCAGGCTAAACATGCCCAGTTCTTTCAGTCTCTCTTCATAGGGCTTTGTTTCTAGACCTCTGATCATCCTGGTTGCCCTCTTCTGAACACGCTCCAGCTTGTCTGCATCCTTCTTGAATTGTGGAGCCCAGAACTGGACGCAATACTCTAGATGAGGCCTAACCAGGGCCGAATAGAGAGGAACCAGTACCTCACGTGATTTGGAAGCTATACTTCTATTAATGCAGCCCAAAATAGCATTTGCCTTTCTTGCAGCCATATCGCACTGTTGGCTCATATTCAGCTTGTGATCTACAACAATTCCAAGATCTTTCTCGTTTGTAGTATTGCTGAGCCAAGTGTCCCCCATCTTGTAACTGTGCAATTGGTTTCTATTCCCTAAATGTAGAACTTGGCATTTATCCCTATTAAATTTCATTCTGTTGTTTTCAGCCCAGCACTCCAGCCTATCAAGATCACTTTGAAGTTTGTTTCTGTCTTCCAGGGTATTAGCTATCCCACCCAATTTTGTGTCATCTGCAAATTTGATCAGCGTTCCCTGCACCTCCTCGTCCAAATCATTAATAAAAATGTTGAAGAGCACTGGGCCCAGGACTGAGCCCTGCGGCACCCCACTCGTTGCCTCTCCCCAGTTTGAGAAGGTTCCATTGATAAGTACTCTTTGAGTCCGATTCTGTAGCCAACTGTGGATCCACCTGATAGTTGTTCCATCTAGCCCACTTTTAGCTAGTTTGTTAATCAGAATGTCATGTGGTACTTTGTCAAAAGCTTTGCTGAAGTCAAGATATATGACGTCCACAGCATTCCCACAGTCCACAAGGGAGGTTATCCTATCAAAAAATGAGATCAAATTAGTCTGACAGGATTTGTTCCTGACAAATCCATGTTGGCTTCTAGTAATCACTGCATTGGTTTCAAGGTGTTTACAGATTGACTTCTTTATAATCTGCTCCAGAATTTTCCCAGGGATGGATGTCAGACTGACTGGTCTGTAGTTCCCAGGTTCCTCCTTTTTGCCCTTTTTGAAGATAGGGACAACGTTAGCCCTCCTCCAGTCATCCGGCACCTCACCCGTCTTCCATGATTTTGCAAAGATAATAGACAAAGGTTCTGAGAGTTCTTCCGCTAGCTCCTTCATTACTCTTGGATGCAGTTCATCGGGCCCTGGAGATTTGAACTCATTCAAGGAAATTAGGTGTTCTTTGACCATTTGTTTATCAATCTCAAACTGCAATCCTGCCCCCTCAACTTCTGCTTCACTTTTTCCAGGGGGGTCATAGACCCGCTTTTGGGAGAAGACCGAGGCAAAGTAGGAATTGAGCACTTCAGCCTTTTCTTTGTCATCTGTTATCAATTTGCCATCCTCATTAAGCAGCTGAACCACCATTTCTTTCCTCTGTCTTTTACTACTCACGTATCTGAAGAAAGCCTTTTTATTGCTTTTAGCATCCCTCGCTAATCTCAGCTCATTCACAGCTTTAGCCTTCCTGACGCCATTTCGGCACTTCTGCGCCACTTGTCTGTACTCTTCTTTTGTAGCCTGGCCTTCCTTCCACTTCCTATATGTATCCCTTTTTGTTTTCAGTTCATCAATAAGCTTTTTGTGGAGTCACATTGGTTTCCTCTGTTGTCTTCTATCTTTTCTCCTTGTTGGAATTGTTTGTAACTGTGCCTTTAAAATTTCATTTTTTAGATACTCCCACCCATCCTGCACTCCTTTTCTCTTTAGGCTTCCTTGCCACGGGACCTTACTTATTATAGTTCTGAGTTTATTAAAATCAGCTTTCCTAAAATCCAGAGTACGTGTATGGCTACGCTCGACTTTTGTCTCCTTCATAATCAAGAATTCAAGTATGACGTGGTCACTTTCCCCCAGAGTTCCCGTAACTGCCACTTTATCCACTAAGTCATCCCTATTGGTCAATAACAAGTCAAGGATTGCCGATCCTCTAGTTCCTTCCACCACTTTCTGTAGGAGAAAGTTATCACCCATACATGTCAGGAATTTCTTGGAAGGGCCGCTTTTGGCAGTAATGGTCTCCCAACAGATATCAGGGTAATTGAAGTCCCCCATCACTACTACATCACACTTCCTTGAAACACTGGTAATTTGTTTCTCAAAAGTTTCATCCTCGTCTTCTCCTTGATTGGGTGGTCGGTAGTAGACTCCGATTATCATATTCTTTTTATTCCTAGCCCCATTTATTTTAATCCAGACGCTCTCGACGGGGCTCCCAATCTCATCCGCCTGTATTTCTGTGCAGGGATAGGTATTTTTAACATATAGTTCAACTCCACCTCCCTTTCTATTTCTTCTGTTCTTTTTGAACAAGTTATATCCTTCAATTGCTATATTCCAGTCATGGGAGTCATCCCACCAAGTTTCAGTTATACCTATCAAGTCATATTTGCCTTCATGTAATAAGAGTTCAAGTTCATTCTGTTTGTTTCCCATGCTCTGGGCATTAGTATATAGACAGTATATAGTATATAGTGTATAGTATATAGTATATGTGAGTCCGCCATGTGGAGGAGGCAGCCTGCATTCAGCATGTGGTCACACATGTGCTAGTCTGCACATGAGGCCTGTGAACGTGGTGCTAGTTGCAGCTTTGTTCATTTTATTATTGCACTTATATCCTGCCTTTTTTTTCTCTTGCAAAGAACCCATTTTATCCTCACAACCTACCCTGTGAGGTAGGTTGGGCTGAGAGTCCGTGACTGGCCCAACATCACCCAGGGAGCTTCCTGGCCAAGTGGGGACTAGAACCTGGGTCTCCTGAGTCCCAGTCCAGCACTCTAACCACTATACTATGCCACCTGAGCACAGCTATTGCGCTCTGGATCATGGCCCTTTTCTGTGTATATGCTTTAGGGTGGATTCCTGCATTGAGCAGGGGGTTGGGCTCGATGGCCTTGTAGGCCCCTTCCAACTCTGCTATTCTATGATTCTATGTAGGGTGGTGCCATTGTATTATTTCACATATCAGCTGCTGTGCCGTACGTGTTTAGAGACAGTCACATTCTCAGGCTTTTCTCAGTACACTTGTGGTTGAGGCAGCAGTCACAGCTCGCAGGAGGAGAATTGTTCTTGGGAAATTCAGGTGAGCGCCAGGATCGCTGAGTCCAGAGGGATGAGGCGACCACCCAGACCCCCTCTTGCTCTGGCCTGAGTCCATCTCTGCTGGCCTTGTGGCCTTGCTTCTGCCCTCTTGGGTGGCTGTGCTGAAATGTTGGGTCTCCACTCGCAGCTCTGGCTACTGCTACCCAAGCGCTCTGGCTCTTATTAAAGGGCGGAAGGTGTAGGTGACAGGCAAAGTGGACGGATTTCTTGCAGCAGGAGCTTTGATAGTTGACAGTCCGCATCATCAGGTGCACAAACTGTCTAGATGGGCTGACATAGATTTTGGGGCGGGGGTCATGCTTGGTCCTCAAGAGAAGAGGAACGCCAAGACCCTGCCTAGATGGCCAGAGAGGGAAATGAACCGTCCTGGTGTGCTCTAAGTTCCATTGGTGCCTGAGGTGGACCATTCAAGTGGCACCCTACTACACACATGCACACACTCCCATCCGTGAACAAGGGAGTACAAGCCACCAGGGACTGAACCATTTCAGAGAGGCTGGCCATGAGAAAATGCCGGTGGGTTGTGCCCCATGCCTCCCTGTTGGCTGCCCTTAAGCCTCATGGTAGGGTCTGAACTGGCTGGTGCTTCAGAGCACAAACCCAAACACTGGAAGGAAGATGACACCTTTTTGTGTGAGGAGGAAACAACAAAACCTGTTCCTTATTCTCGGCCTTTTGGCTAAGATCAAGTGTAGTATTGGGTTCCTTATTCAATCCCCTGAGAAATGGTGTCAAATGATGTTGCTGATGAATTCCAGTTTTCATTCCAGCTGTCCCTGTTTTTGCCTTCTCATCTTTCTGGAACAGACTCCCAAATGACACTGAAGAAGTACTTTGTGAGAGCGCTCCACCGCCTCCAGAAGGGCCCTGGCTACACCTATCGGGAGCTGATGGTCTGGTACTGCGACAACACCAACACCCACGGGCCGAAGCGCATCATCCGAGAGGGTCCCAAGAAGAAGGTCATTTGGTTCTTCCTGACCTTGCTCTTTGCCTCCCTCGTGTTTTGGCAGTGGGGGATCCTCATCAACAGTTACCTGTCCTACGACGTCACGGCCTCCCTGGCCATTGGCTTCAAGACCATGACGTTCCCTGCCGTCACCATCTGCAATGCAAGCCCCTTCCGGTGAGTTCCCTTGGCATGGACTCAGGCCAGACAAGTGGGCCGCCCAGTGCCGCTGCCTCCAGCAGCAGCGGCGAAGAAGAAGGAAAGGCCTGTTTACCACTCCAAGTGGATGATTTTCTGCTGCCATGAATTTCAGCGACATAGTGGTGGAGGTCAGCGGGGGGGGGGGGGGCGTTGCGTGCAGCCTACACGTGGCCCACCCCGATCTCGCTGTTTGTGGCTTGCCTGACAAGCGATGGGTGAGGGGGGTGAAGCCCTGGCTCTCCCCCCTGCCCTCCGCTTGGGATGTGAGAGGGTGTGTTTTGTCTCTCGCAGACTGTGAGGGATGTTGTGGAACAGGCGTTTCACGCTGGGGTGTCCTGTACAAAAATGGCCCTGGCCCTCCCAAAGCCAAAAACGCAGGTCTATTCACACAATCAGGTTTTTCTTGGTGGTGGTGGATTTCTCCAGTTGTATTGTTATTATCATTTAAATCTCTTAGGCACCTTTCTGAAGAAAAAGTCTCCAAAATTGAAACATACAAAATTTAAAGCAGCTACAACCACCATCCATTAAAATGCAGCCAGTGATGAGGCAGTTGCCCTCTGCATCTGCTCAAGGGCACTCTTGTCTACATTTACTTCACAGATTCCAGGAAAACAAGGGCTGAGGCAAGGGAGGGGGCGCCATTACGGGCAGCAGCGGGTGGGACGGCCACAGCCCAGCCAGATGTTCTCCTTTACGGGCAGCAGCGGGTGGGACGGCCACAGCTCAGCCAGATGTTCTCCTTTACGGGCAGCAGCAGGAGGGACGGCCACAGCTCAGCCAGATGTTCTCCATGGTGAGCCTTGCTGGAACGCGCTGGAGCTGCTCAAGGGCTCTTGCTTCTCTGTTCCACAAGGCTGGAGCTGAGGACCCCCAGCTGGGCTGGGCCCTGTCTGCCGCCTTCATCTGTGGCAGCTCCGATGGGCTCTCCTGGGCGAGGTGCCCAGATGCCTTTGGCCGCCCCACGCTCCTTGCCCAGCGTGCCTCTGGTTGCCTTTCAGCTACTCGAAGGTGAAGCCCTTCTTGAAGGACTTGGATGAGCTCATTGGGGCAGCCCTCCAGCAGATCCTGCAGAATGGGACGGGGTCTCCCCCAGCTGGCCCCAGTGAGGAGCTCAATCTGCGGCTGTGGAACCAGATCCCCTTGGTGGTGATTGACGAGAGCGACGAGGCGCACCCGGTCATCCTGGACCTCCTCGGGAACAGCTCCGTCGGCTCGGGGGGGCAACACAACTACTCCTCTTTCGCCACCCCAGAAGGAAGGAGATGCAAGCTGGCCCTGAAGCTGGTGAGCAGGGCTGCTGGGGGCGGAGTGGGGCGGGGGGGATCTGCCAAGCAAAGCCCCCCCTTGCCTCGGCTCCTACCCAGGCCTTTGGCCCCGCCTTGTCCCGTCCTGCCATGGTGCTCATCAGAGCCCAACGCACACGTGCGTCCATGTGGGGCAAACCCGTGTGTAAGGCCCCATAAGGCCGCTGGGCAGCCGGGCTGGTGAGTGGGCTCCACTGGGCCTCCCGGAGGAGCTCGCAAGAAGGCCAGGGGTGGGGGTGGGGGGGGAGAAGTGCCAGCAAGTCCCGGTGCTTCTGCCCCAGGGAGAGAGGGCTGAGCTGCTGCGTGGGGAGAGAGAACCCGGGACATGGGGACCCTCTCCTCTGCTGGACCTTGCTGGATGAGGCCGAGGGGGTGGGCTGTGCTCCATCTAGCCCAGCCGCCTGTTTCCTGGCCCCCAGGGGCAAAAGGGGCGCCGTCCCCTGCGCCGTGCTGCCCTCGGCCGTGGCGCTTCCATCAGCGGCCCGGCTGAGAGCTCTCCCGGCCCCTTTGCCCCCCTCTCTGGCTGTGCCTGCAGTGCACCGACAACGGCTCCCGCTGCACCTACCGGAACTTCACCAGCGCGGCCCAGGCAGTGACCGAGTGGTACGTCCTGCAGTCCACCAGCATCTTGTCCCAGCTGCCGGTGAGCAAAAGGATCGAGATGGGCTACCGGGCAGAGGACATGATCCTGGCCTGCCTGTACGGGGCGGAGCCGTGCAATTACAGGTGTGTACCCCGGGGCCCACATCACATTCAGCTGGAAGGGCAGAGAAGCCACACGTGCCCCATCCGCTGAACCTGGGAGGGGGCGAAATGTCGAGGCGTGTGATGCGACGGCAGCCATTGGGGGCTGGGGCTGGGGGGTGGCTGTAGTCAATGCCTCTGGAGGGCACCAGGTTGGGGAAGGCTGTCCTTCTGCCTGCGTCCTGAGGAACCTTTTTGCCTCTACTTCTGAGTGGGAAATAGTGGCACAGGTCCAGGATCAGCACCAGATCGATTCTGAATTGGGAAGGGGTGTGCGCAGAAATCTCAGGGCATGCACTTAGTTAGGCCATGACTGCGCTGGACAAATGCAGGCCTCCTCCTTGTGTGTCAGGTCTGCAGAGAACGCCGGATTGTCCCTCTCACCACCCAAGCCCAAGCTGTGCTCCCTCTTCAGTGGTGCTGCTGAGCCGGTGCCGTTAATTGGTGGCCATTCTCTGCTTCAGTGGGGAGGGGGGGTGAGCCCGCTTGCTCCCCCATTTCCCTGGGTCTTTGTGACTGGTGCTGATTGCTTGATTTGATTTAATTAAATTTTTGCTGTAACTCAGTCCCAGGGTTTGGGGTGGATTAGACTCTGAAAAATAACATTCAGTGGACTACAGTCGGATTAAAATAAAATCCTGGATCCTGAGAAGCTTCAGCCTGTCTGCCACAGGCCAGAATAAATAACAAGGCAGGTCTGCAGTTTGCCTGAGTGAAACGTGGGTGTTGGTGAGTTTCCAGGGCAGCGGGCAGGGAGCGTCGGCCACTGTCTCATCTCAGAAACGACACAGATGTTGTCTAAAATGTCAATGGCTGTGTCAGTCGCACCCAGCAGGAAAAGCAATATATGTGGGTGAGTTTGCACAACACGACAACCCTTCCTGGTGAATAAACTACGTGGTGTGGGTTGTCTGCAGAACACCCCCACGGTGAACCCCACAAACGATCGGGCTCCCCTTTCCCCCTAGGCCCTCCAGCCACCTCCACTGCGTAGTCCTCTGGGACTTGGTGGCAGAACCTGTCTCGCTTGCTCCGATTGCAGCCCTGAGTCTGCAGCGAGTCTTTCTAGCAGAGATCCTCAGGGCGCCCCCTTTTGGTTCCCATTTGCACTAAACTGTGGCAACCTTTGACAATTGTTGGGGACTCAGGCAAGTGTGGATTTGAAGCAGGGCACCCCCGAGTGCCAGGGCAACACGGAGGACGCGGGAAATCTATAATGTTTCAGGTTTCTATGGCTAGGATGAGGAGGGGCAGATTGCAATCACTCCCAAGACAAAAATAAATAGATATTTAACAGAATTTACTCAACGTTAGAATATTTGTTAATAGCAATATTAACAAAATGATAATCCAATAACCTTACACCACAAGACTCATAACAATTCCTTGTCCCAGTTCCATTAGAGTTTTGTGTCCGGTCTCCGTTGTGGAGGTTCACTCTTCTTCTACTTGAAGGCTGCTTTATTAGTTCCTTCCTTTTCTTCACCACTCTGCTGGTTTCCCCCACTTTCCTTCTCAGCCCTTCTCTCTCCTGCTGCCTTCAGCACTCCTCTTGCACATCTGCCCTTTTTCCAACAGATGTTTTGCTCCCCCTCACTGCATTCCATGACACACACCCCACTTGACTCAGCCAATATTCCAAGGCCCTCAGAGACGGGCATTACAGCGTCCCCTTGCTAAAGGGGTGAACTTGACTCCTTTTCCTCACCTGGCAAATCATCCCATGAACAGTCTCTGCATGTTTGCCAGCTGAAACGGACAAGGCAACAAATAAAGTAAGCCCATTTGAGAGCCAGAATTTAATTTTAGGTTTTGCACACATTCTTCCTGGGGCTAAAAAGGTTTTTTAAAAAGTCAGCCTCATTTGCACACATGCCAGGGCCCGAGCAAATAATAATAATAAAAAAGGAGGGTTGGCAAACGAGTGACAGTTCTTCAATGAGCTGCGCTTGCTGAGCAACACCCTCACTGACGCCCACAACCCACCATGGATTGGCAGTGCTGGTTTTGGACGACGTGACAACCCATTGTGGGTTGAAACAAGCCGTGGATTTTCAGGGTGGCTTGTTCCCCACAAACAGTACAGGTTTGGATGACATGACAAACCACCTAGCTTGTTCCAGACAACAACCCACAGTGAGTTGCTGTGTCATGCGAACCCAGTCAGTGTCAGAGCAGCTACTGGTCAAATTGCTTGAGCCAGACGTCTTCTTCAAACACAGATGTTCAAAGCACACATCATATTAACATTCAGGAATGATATAACATGCTCTGGCTGATGTCAGCTTGGTAAGACTGTTCTTCCGTATGAATGGTTTCACGTGGAATGGTGTAAAAGTTCTTGGAACACTCTAATGGCACTGCATAAGTGCCAAGAATGATCAACAGCCGGGTCTTGCTTTGAACACTGAGTTGCCAATGGCTGAGCTCTGTATAACTCCGGAGTTCACTGCCAGCAGCTTGAACATGAGCAGTCCTATCAAATAACTGCCTGGCTTTTCCCCGTGCCTTGTAAAGGGCTTTTCTGCTGCTCACTCACCCCTGTCCAGTACACTGCAGTGAGTTATCAGTCAGCAAACACCGGGTGATTTAATTAAGCGGGGCACAGATTGGTTCTCACAGCTCCAAGCTCAGCAGCAGCCTCGGCTTGCCGCACCCGGGTGCTCCTGGCTACATGCCACATTTCTGAAGCCCCAGAAAGGACCGTACTAATATTGTCTCCCGGTGAGCCGGAATGAGTGGCACCTTCCTCCTCCTCCTGGCTGCTTCCTCCGCCTTCTCACCTGGGCTGTGACAGCTGCCGTTGCCTGGGCCCCCATCCCCTTAAGAGCCCTGCAAGGAGGACGGGGGCTGCTTCATCCATGGACTTCAGACACATGTCCAGATCCAGTTGTCTCCTGCACAGACAGGCGCTGGGGTTGTTGCTTTGTCCTCTGCCTTCCCCCGTCACCTCCCAAGGCTGAGGCCTGGCTATGGGTTGGGGTGGCTGAAAGACCAAAGCAGTCCTGGCCTGCCTGCCTGCCTGCCTGCCTGCCTGCCTGCCTGCTTCTTCATGGCATAGGCCTAGCATTGGGTGGGCTCTGGTCACAGCCCTGCACTGGAGCAGAGCCCTTGAATTGGAGGGGCGGGCTCTAAAGGCCGAAAATCCAGAGCGGGGGCAGCCCCCTGGGAGACGGCTGACCAGACTTCTGCTTGAAGACTTCCTGGGAGGCCGGCTCACCCAGCGCCCCTCCACAACCCCAACCCCACCCTGGGAATGGGCTCCCAGGGGAGCTGCGTTTCTCACCCGACGCTTGAGCAAGCGCTCCCCTCCTGTGACTTAGGCCCTTGGAGCTCATGCTGCCCTCTGGGGCAATGCTAGCCTGTCCCTCACCACCTTCTCTTCCCTAGGCTAAACATATAGGACTCAGTGCTTCACAGGAATTCTCTGATCCCGTTTCAGTTTGCCTAAGTCCTTCTGAAAGTGCAGTGCCCAGAAGCGGAGGCCGGACTCCAAGGCCCCATCTACACCAAACAAGATATAGCACTATGAAAGTGGCATGAATGCGGTATATCAGGCAGCTGTTGCTGGGCAGTCACGGATTTTGGTGGGTCCCTCGCATGACCTCATTTGCCTCCTGCCCTTCCTAGCTGTCTTTGTGCCTCAAAAAAAAAAAAAAAAACCCGCCCAGAAAGTCCAATATATTTTTTAAAATGGAAGTTGCCGCTGTCCCCTGCTGTGTGCAGGAGAAGCAGCAGGATCGGAACGGCCCACTGAATGGGCCACGTTAGGTTGTTTACTTCCTCTTGGGAAAGAGGGCGTATCAAGGAACGAAAGCGTGGGCGAAGAAGCGACGGCAGGGAAACGTGATTCTCCGCCCGCCCCGCCCCCGTCCCGTCATGAGCCCCAACAGTTGTCAGTGCACTTCTTTACCTCTGTAAAGCAGCAGGGTAGACCCTGCCCAAGTGAAATCTGACGAGTTCAGAATAAAGTGGAACATCGACCTCCTGTGACATAGAAACTGACTTCATTAGCGCATCCTAATATTACATGACCCGATCTCTATTGCTCGCCCATCTCCCGTACCTCCTCTGCTGCTTTACCTGATTCTGGCTGCATTTGACGTTCCGCGGCTGATCGATTGACTGCATTTCTATACTGCTCAAGAGCCAAAGCTCTCCTGGCAGTTAACAACACTTAAAACCATAAAATACATTCCTTGGGTTTGCGGAGGGGACGACTTCGGATAAAAGTCAGATGTCACCACCTGGCATATTCCTGACCATCGCTCTGCTCCCGTTTGCCCTCTGCTCTTCACTGCAGGCCCTGCCAGGCCCCTTGTCTTCTGTTCACAAGGCCCTTCGGCATGGGATTCCCTGGAAGAGCCCCCAAAGAGCTCTGCCCAAGCGGCCAGTGGGCCTCCTGCCGCTTCCATCAGGCGCTGCTGCCTTCCCGTCTTTCAACAACCGGCACGTGGAGCATCTCTGTCCAGAAAGGCCCCTTTTCTCAGAACAAGCCTGGGCCCACCTGGTGGCGCGGTTCTTCCGCTGCAACAATGGTGATGGATGCTCGGACGGTTGTGGGGAAACTGAGGCCATCCCAAGAGATTGCCTCTCGACTTGCATAGCGCCCCTTTCCTTTACCAGGTGGTGCTGCCACCAGCACCCCCCCCCCTTCTTCTGGACACTCATCACTAACGTATTGGCAAGAGAGGAGACGGGGGGCCCTTTCTGCAGGCATTCAATAAGGTTGCTGTTACTCTTGTCCTTTAGGATGTTTTGATGGGATAAGAGTTGCTGATGTCACATTTTGGCTCCGACTGGCCTGTGAGCTTTGGGGTTTATTTATTTATTTATTTAATAATAAATACCCTGTAATGTGTAGCTTGGCTCATTGGCTTGAGTCTCCTGTGTCTTTCTCCAGTGTTCCTATTGTCTGCTTGTGGCACAGACTGTGTGTTGGGCTGATGGAGTGTTGGCCGCTCCCTACCAGCTCTGGCTGTGGCTTACTAGCTCTTAGCATCTGATAAATACAGACAGCTCACTAGGGGCCAGAGTGCTGTAGGGCTGGAGCGTTCACTGTGGAAGACCCAGGCTAAAACGCCACTGTGCTGCATGTCATGATGTCTCAGCCCTGACTTGTCTGGGCAGGTAAGAACGCTTTTCTAGATCTCTTTGCACAGGGAAGGAGGGAGCTTGCGAGCATTGGCTGCGCGTGAGACAGAGGGGAGGGGAGGGGAGCCCCTCCCCCCCCTGACCTGACCCCCTGACTAGGTCCCCTTTTGCCCCTTCTGAGCAGGATCCCTTGATCACATCGGCTTTTTTCAGAAACTTCACCCACCTCTACCACCCGGACCACGGCAACTGCTACATCTTCAACTGGGGAATGGACAAGAAACCGCTCATCTCCTCCAATCCCGGGGCAGAGTTTGGTAAGTGGAAGAGCCAAAGAGGCAGCAAAAGGGGGTGAAGGAGCTGAGCGGAGGCCTGGCTTGGCGGGAGGGCAGCTGCCTCTGGCGGTGGGGGTGGGGTGGGGTGGGGTGGGGGCTTGGTAGCAGCAGCCCCCAGCCAGCCAGCCACAGCGCTGGGCGCGCCAGGCAGCCTTCCCGGCACCCCACAGCCAGCCTGCTGCCCTCGCATGCGCAGGATGCTGCCTTGCCTCGAGGGTAGACGAAGATGCAGCTGCCGGTTCCGTCCTCCCTATGGCCTGGGGAGAAGCGCCTCCGTGCCCCTCGCCCCAGGCAGCAGCGTCTCTTGGACTAGCCCCGTTCCTTCACCTAGAGCTGGGGGGGGGCATGCGCACCCATGCGTGAGCACGCTGGAGACTCATGGTGCCACTCTGGAATCTTGTCTACAGATTCCAGACTTAGTCTACAGCAGAAGATAGCCTGATCAGGAAATCAACGAGGAGGCTGGGCGTTCCTTTTTTTCAGGACAGTTGCTGGGGAACATGGGCGGGAGGGTGCTCTTGGACTCTTGTTCTGCTTGTAGGCTTCTCAGGGGCATCTGATTAGCCAGAGTGGGAACAGAATGCTGGATAAGGTCTGATCCAGCAGGTCTCTTCTTATGTTCTTATGACCTGCCCCCCACCCCACCCCACCCCGCCGAAAGAAATCTCTGCCAGGAGTGCCCAACACTTCGGGGCCTGTGGGCACATGTGGACATTTGAGGAACTGCTCTAGGCAGCACCACCACAAAATGGCTGCCATGGGGGCACAGCTAGTCACAAAGGACAGGTAACGTGCCCAAGACACTACAATCAAAGCAGAGTAGCATCGGGAGCTGCCTCCTACTGAGTCAGACCCTTGGTCCATCCAGCCCAGTGCTGTTGACGCTGACGGGCAGCAGCAAGGGCTCCCCAGGCTTTCCGGCAGCATGCCTTCCTGGCCCTCCCTGGAGAGGCTGCCGCCAGGAATCGAACCCGCAGCCTTCTGCATGCTAAGCATGGGCCCTTCTGCCACAGCACCACGCCCCCTCCCCAACGCGCTAACCAGCTCCAAACGCCCATGCCCATATTTGATTCCAGAAAGAGCAGCCAGACGCCCACTTCCCAGAAGGCAAGCTGGGCCCAGACGCCCGCCCTTTGTCACCAGGGTCAGCAGCTGACGGGAGGCTTTGCACCCACAGGATTGAAGCTCATCCTGGACATCAGCCAAAACGACTACATCCCGTACCTCACCTCAACTGCTGGGGCCCGGCTCATGCTGCATGAGCAGAAGAGTTTCCCGTTCTTGAAGGACCAAGGCATCTACGCCATGTCTGGGACCGAGACCTCCATTGGGGTCTTGGTGGTACGTGGAGGGTGCCAGTTGGGTGGAGAAGGGGGGGTGGCGTGCCACCTGAGCCACTTTCTGCTGTGACATCCAGATGGCCACTTGTGGGGACACTGCAGAGGACTCAAATCCCAAGTGAAAAGGCCCAGCTTGAAGCCAGGAAATAACGGAAGGGGCACCTCTTGGGGTGCATCTAAAGTGCTGGGCCATCAAGAGTTGTGTCCAGGGGTGGGGTGGGGGAGGGGAGGTTCTTGCCGTCATGCAGGCTCTGGGTGCTGTTGGTTTGTAGGTCTTCAAACAATCCTGCTGGTGCTTCTGGTGCTTTCGAATAGGGCTGTGCGCTGCTTCGGATCTGGATACAATTTCTGAGCCAAAGGGTTTGCTTGGCCAGGATGCAAAGCAGGGCTGGGTTGGTCCGAAATGCCCCGAAGCCTCTCCTCCTCCTCCTCCTCCTCCTCCTGCCCCACTGGTACCACTGCCACTGTGGTAGCAAAGATGAGAGGAGAAGGATGCTTCCTTCTTTTCCTCTCATACAGCTGCCGGCGCCTCCCTTCTCCTTTCATCCCAATTGCTACCGCAGCGGCAGTAACTCCAGTGGGGCAGGAAGAGGACGAGGGACTCTCATCCTCTTTCTGCCCAGCCGGCAATGCTACTGGAAAATGGACGTCCAAGTAATTTGATCAGGAGCTGAAGTGGGCCGGATTGGGGCCAATTCGGAAGAAGCGTGTTAGGAGGTCTTTCTAACACTTTGATGGTATGCAATAAATGGAGAGTTTATGCATCACTTGATTTCAGAACAGTATCGCTGCCATGTGGGGATGTGCTGCTTCCTTCCTGGGATGGCGCCAGAGAGAGAATCATGGCCAACTGCCATAGGGTTTGCTTGCGCCTTTAGATTCTTCTCTCTCTCTCTTTCTAGGATGAACTTCAGCGGATGGGCAGTCCCTACAGCGACTGCACAGCAAATGGGTCAGACATTCCTGTCAAGAACCTGTATGAAGACTATCCTGCTTCTCAGGTACCAGGTCCTGGTCCCTGGCCACCTGCAGGCCGGCTTGGATGGCTGTTCTCCTCTGAAGCAGCCCAGGCGCTGCCCGACTGCCAGAGGAAGAGCGGTGGCATGGGGCGGGGGCGGGAATCAGGGTGTTCCTCTGTCCCCTCTCACCTGCTTGGTGCAGGCACAAGCGGGGAGGGGCCCCTAGCCGGCCGGCCGAGCGCACCCAGCAGCGGCACATTTTCCGACGGCGTGGAAGGGGCCGTGTGCTCACGGAGCACCTCGGTCTGATGGGCCAGATTGGAAGAGCCGTATGTGCACGCCCCTCCATGCGCATGCACGCTTTTAGCGCTGAGACTGGAGGTGGAGCGGAACGCTGGGTGGGCTTGGAGGCAGGTGGCAGGGCTTTGCTGTTTCTTCTCCTTCTCCTTCTCCTTCTCTTTCCTCTTCTTCTTGAAAAGCACTTGTCGGAGGGTGGGGTCTTGAGCCCTGGAGTGGCTGGAGGTGGGGGCTGTGCGGAGAGGACTGGGGTGGGGGAGGGGAAGCCCAGCTCTTGCACGGGTGTGTTTCCCAGGGCATGGGGGTCACCAGCAGTGTGTGGCTTGGCCCTGTGAAGTTTGGGGCCCAAGAGGCCCCCCCTTGTGTTCTTGGGGGCTGCCCTCGCAAAACTGAATCAGAATTCAGTATCTGCTCCCCTGGCAGTAAGGTATCCTGAGCGCCTCCTTCGCTGGGAGGGATCTCGGTGCCAGAAGCCAATAGTGACATGGTTGAGGCGCGCCTTGGCTCCCCTAACCAGCTTAGGAACCTGTGGGCAGGGTGTCCCTGGGCGTGTGCAGAGTCTGTCTTCAGTGAGGCATTCTGTTTACTCGCACATTGGGGGTTATGAGGCAGGAGCTTCCAGGCCTGTGGCCTGCAAACACGAGCCCCGCAGCACCTCATTTCCTCGTGGAAGCCACGTTTCCTTTGGCCCCCTACTCACGGCCGCAGCTACAGAGAAGACGGCTGAGCAGCTTGAGGGCTTCAGTTCTCCTTGTCCCATCTCCTTGTGGGATCAGTCATTCCTGCTGGGCTGCTTTCTGCAGAGCAAGTAGCGTGGCGAGTTTCCCAGCATTCCATGATGTTGCACAAAATCCCAAGCATCGCTTACAGGCGTCTCCTCCCGCCTCCCGCCTGAAAATACGGCGTGTGTTGCAGACTGCAGGAGGCTGCCTCCCTGGCCCTTGAGCATGGCATGCCCTCCACGCTGTCCCAGCTGCCTGCCTTGCACAGGGTCAGGCCATGGCTCCATGCAACCCCAGCACGGCCCACAGACCGGCCGAGCGCTGCAAGGGCTGGGCCAAGGCCGCTTTCCACCCTGCCGTCCGAGTTTGTTCAGGTGGGAGGCGCCGAGGCGCTGGGCAGGAGCCGGGACGTTCCGCAGGTGCACCAGGGGCCCTGGCCCCCAAAGCCTGTGCCTCTCTTGCTGTGGTTGGCATTGAGGCTGCTGGTCAGCTCTCCAGGAATGGGTGGCAGCACGTGTGGGTCCTCCTGATGTTTACGTCAAGTCCACTTAACAATTCGTAAGGCAAGAAGTCTGGGCTTTGCTAAATGAGTGCTGCATGCCCAGTTGTTGTGGTTTTTAAATGCCTCTAAATCCAACAATTACTACAATTTGGAGCGTTGTAAAGTGTGTGTGTGTGGGGGATATTGAATAGGGGGTGACAGGGTGGGGGTGACTGGGAAGCCCCCAGGCAATGGGCAAAGGGACCGTCTGGCAACAGTTCTGTGCACTGTGCATCACCGTGGCCGCACCAGGGCAGAAATTAGGGGCAAACTTGAAGCAACACCATGGAATGAGCCATTTTGAAAGTCCGTAGTGCCAGCGCAAAGAGCAGGTGCAGGCCCCCAAGCCAGATGGGGCCCACCACGATGGGCAAAGTCCTCTGGGCCCCTTGGGGGTTTTGGCCTGGGGGCTAAATTCCAATTTGGGAAGGGTCTGGGAGGGGGCAAGTATACCTGCTTTGGGCAGGGCCAGGTGTCATCCTTACAGATTTGGACATTTTCCCACCAAGCATGCAGCACATGGCTCAGAAGTAAGCCCCAGGTAAACAGCTTTCATGCCTGCAAAGGTCAGCTCAATTCCAGGCCTTTAAGCTGTTCCGACGCAAGCGGCTTCTTCCCTAACTGGAGGCTGGTTGTCTTGTTTGGCTGCTGCACTTGCTCAATGGGGGAAACAAAGGCTTTTTTTCTCTAGGAAATGTCAACAAGGTAAAAGTCGACAGGGGAAGAATGGGTGGTAAATATGTGCCTGATGAGGCTGGGGGGAAACCAAAGAGGGTGAAGCCAGCGCTGCGGATCCCGCTATTGTCTGGCAGTCAGCCGGGACTTCCTTGTTCTCAGGAGCAGAATAATATCTCTGGGAAGAGGTTTCTCCCAAAGTGTGCTTGACATTAGGAAAAACGTAGTGGCTGTTGGAGGAGACTCGGTTTAGACTTGATGCAGTTGCATTTCTGCAACGCCTCCCAGTTGGCTGGTGGGCCAGAACTGCTTAGAACTCCCCGTGCTCGTGATGGGACCTGTGCATGGATTCAGGCACATTCCCCAACCTCTGTGTGTGTTGTACTTGATTTTGGTTTTCCTGGCCACTGCACGTTGCAAATGGAGTAGAATCCATTTGCCTGAAGGTCTCAGCAGCACAAGGTCGATGCCGCTGTTCACACAAGAAACGGTCAATGCCCAAGTGGTCTAGATTATTCCTCACTTTCAGGGACTGGGAAGAGCGATAAGGAAGGGTCTCTCGGCACCGCCAGTATGTTGCACCTTTTCCTATTCCCCACAGGGTGACATCAGTCCAGTGGAGCCCTGTACCAACTGCACAGCTGACGGAGGCAGAATTGGCCCCACAGGAAGCCGGTACAAGACAATGTATTCTATCCAGGTAAATAGCAGAGATGTTCTTGGCCTCTTCCCTGGGCAATTTCAAGAGGGCCTGAAAGTGGTGAGTTGCTGAGACCCTATTTGGAAGCAACCCAGGTCTCCTCTGCCTAGAAATGCAACTATTGTTGCTCAGTTGCTCTCCCTGCTCAGATGGAGGGCTGAGAGAGGGCCTGGGCACCCAGCTCTTTGGAACAGGCTGGCTCTTGGCATCTCTGACTCTAACCAGGATCTCTTCCTCCTCCTCCTCCTGCAGGCCTGCCTGCGCTCTTGCTTCCAGGATCAGATGGTCAAGTCCTGCCAGTGCGGCCACTACTCCTATCCTCTGCCCCAAGGGAAACATTATTGCAACAATGAAGATTACCCGAACTGGGGTAAGAATGGGCGCGGCCTGGGCATGGCTAGCTTTTTCGGGGACTGGCGTGAGGAGGAGTGGGCTGCCTTGCCCCAGATGCTGCAGGGTTGTGAACCCTGGCTGTGCAAGATGCAGACCGGGGTTGGGGGCCGCGGTTGCCGTTTGCAGGAAAGCCAGTGTGCTGGACTCTGCACTAAGCTCTATGGTCACTTCCCAGCCTCTGCAATTAAGAGATCTAAAAGCACCTTTATCCTGCATATTGAAGCCCATTTCCAAGCAATCAAGGGACACTGGAAAGCTGTGTACCCCCTTGAATGAACTTGGATTTGACATTATTCTTACAAATATTGCAATCATCCTTAGTTTTTAAAGTGTCCTTCAATCAGGTTTTAAAGGTGAAATTTCAAAGCTTGTAATTTTAGGTTCTGTTTGTGAAGACATTACCAGTTTTGTGGAAATCTTAGTTCTAGCTCCAACCAGTGCAGGGGGCAGCTTGAGTTGGGGGTAGGCACAGACATTTGAGAGGAACAAAACTCAAATCAGCAGCAAGTCAATGCACAGCAGACGCCCCGCGCACAGTTCCTGCCGGTCAGCTTGTGCTTTTTCTCTCTCCCCTCTGCCCCCCACCCCCACCCAGCGTATTGCTATTCCACCCTGCAAGTGAATCTTGAACAGCGGCAGAATTGCATCAAGTCTTGCAAAGAGACCTGCAAGTAAGTGCAAAGGGCATCTTGGGCAGCTCTTGAGGCAGAGATGTTCCGCCCTTCATTTTGCCATGATTTAAATGCCTCCCCTTGAGAGGAGCTTGAATAAGCTTGGCTGGGTTTGCACAGTCACTGCTGCTTAAATAAGCCACGTTGCTTATTGAAACTACGGCGCTTGCTTACCCGCCCAGGCGTGGCTTGGATTGGATTGGATTGGATTGGATTCTACTCTGTTCTACTTGTACCCTGCCTTTCTACCCCAAAATGGGACCCAAGGCAGCTCAAGGTGCCTGTCTAAACCTGGGCGGCGTGGCTTGTTGGAGGGGGACACAGCCCTCCGATCGTCCGGGGCTGAGGGGGGAAAGGCCCTTGGTTGTGACTCTGTGCTCCAATCTCTTCTCCAGCAACACCCAGTACAAGATGACCATTTCCATGGCTGACTGGCCTTCCGAAGCGTCCGAGGTGGGTCGTGCCTTTTATCTGGCTCTTAGAAATAGGCGGGAGGCAGCTGCTTGGCAATGGCATTGTGTAGATTCTTAATGCCCTCAAGCCTAGAGGCTCTAGCTGGGTAAGATTAAATTTTAAAAAAAGCACTACCAAGGCAGCTAAATTAAAATGAATATAGTTGTTTCAGTGTTATATACCTTTTTTTAAAAAAACCCAACTATTTCAATGCTTCATAATTCTAAAAATATGCACCACATTAGAAAGGCAAGTAATATGTTTTAAATTATTTATTTCCAAGCACTTTATGCTGGTTCAGGCACTGTAGAAGTAAGAATAAAAGTTCTTCCTAACAGCTGTGTCACTAGTCTAAGAGCAGCTGCATCGGTCTGACTCCCTGCCACCAAACAAGGCCTTCGAATGCTCCAACGGATGCAGCTCTGTGGGGCGGCCCCCAGAAGCACCACTCTGCATGCGTGCAGAGGACCAGTGGTGCTGCTCAGTTGATCGGTAAGATCCTGAGAGAAGCAGCCCTGTACAGGGAGGCATGGAGGAGGCCGGCTGGCCGGCCGGCACCTATCTCACCAGGGCCCACATGGGCATGCAGGGTGGAGCACAAGCGGCCGCCCAGTCCTTCTGGCGTTGCCTGCATTGGGCACATATGTTTGACCTACAGGGATCAGATACACCAGAGGAGCAAGCGCATCCCTGCGTGAGCACCCGAAGAAAAGCCACCGGCCTTTGGCTCACCTGCATTGGGCCTCTCGCCTGCACTCAAGTTATGGCATCATTTTGTTTCCTGTTTCTAGGACTGGATTTTCCATATTTTATCCTATGAAAGGGATTTGTCTACCAATGTGACTCTGGATAGGTACGTAAGTGAAAGCAAGTCCCTCGCTGAGCCACGGGAGCAGGTGGGGCGAGCCCTGGTTCTGACCGGGAGACGCGTGGAAGCAGGAGAATGGAAGGCATCTGGTTTAGTGCAGGGCGGGGCGGGATGCCGGGAAAGGCAGCGAGCTAGCAACATGTTATGAGCCTATAGAAGTTGCGGTCAGCGTGGGGCAATGGCCGGAAGGGGTGTGAGGTTCATGGGGGGGGCAGGGGCTCCTCACCCTGCGGGCGCAAGAGCTCTGTTGTTGCCCAGCATTCCCGGACTGCTGCCACCACTTGAGGAAGCCTGTTCTATTACCCACAAGTATACAAAGGTAAATATGTTGCTGCCGCTGCTGCTGTGAAAGCTGGTAGCCCTCTCCATGTGGGAACTTTGTCCAAGCCCTACTGGAGAAACAACTAATCTTCCTTTTAAATACTGGTGTCATAAAGCCAAGTGCATCTTTAAACCATAATAAAACAAAAGCCCTATTTGGCCATTCAAGCACATATGATGCAAATTGCAAGGGGAGGCGGAGGGAGCTGTGTGCAGAGGGAACCTCTGCACATGTACTACTGAGAACCCTCATTTTTCGGGCTTCTCAATTGCACCACCGGGAGCCCCTACCAGTACAGCAGGCTCCCCACCCCCAGAGCCTTCTCCCGTCCTGCGCGTGGAAGAGAGGCAGCAGTCGGGGCGAGTCCTGCACTTCCTCCGTGCCGGCTGCCCCTGTCGCCTGAGCAGAGAGCTCCTGCTCTCATCCTGCCCCCTTGAGATCCGGCTGCTGATTTTCCATGCTCTTCTTCTGCCAGCCGCAGGGCAGCACTGAACGCCCCGCCCGGCCCCGTTGGCTTCTGAGACTTTACCAGTCCGGCAGCCTAACAGCTTCTGATTCACCATTTGAACCCCCCAAGCCCAGAGCAAAAAAATTTTTTTTTACAATTTTATTGTTTTTTATGAAGAAATAGAAAAAAAAGACAAAGAAAGAAAACATAGCAGAACATCAGACACTTAACAATACAATACACTACATCTATTAAAAACACATATGCAAAACATGTAAGGCCATCTTCCATTTGAGGCAATCTTCATGTCAGACGTAGAGGCTATCAGGAACTTCACTTGAGCCAGCCCAGTGTCATGGACCACAGGCGATATGTAAAAACCATCCCAGAGCAAAACGTGAAAGATGCCCAGAGCAGCAAGTTCAGGCTGAGGGCGCCTCCACTGTTCAAGGCGGCCCGGAGTCCCTCGCCACTGCCCTGCTGCTGTGAGCCTTTTCCCTTGGCTGCGTGGGACGGGCGGCGCTGTGGCATGTCCCAGCCTTCCCCTGCCCGCTTCCACCAGGTCCACCCTGGCTGCTGCGCTGCAGCGGGGAACCAGCTTGCCAGCAGCCGGGCACCAGCCGCCCCTGGCTTTATCAGCCGCCTTTGGGGCAGCTTTGTCGGCTTGTTCCTTCGTGCCGCTGATGGGGAGGAAACCGATGGGATGCTGGCGGCAGGCTGCCTGACGTGGTCCTCTTGAGGAGCAGGGAAGCATTCGCAAACCGTTGCAGGCATCGGGTGGGTCTTCGGAATAGCCACAGTTGGAGTCCTAGAAACAGTTTCCCAGAGGATCGGGCAGGCATAGGGCTATTCACAGCCCTGACTGAGGACTTGGCAGCTCAGCAGCATACAAGCAAGGGCTGCACAGCAAAACGTGCTAATCCCGTAACGCCTTAGGAGGGGGCTGTGGAGAAAGCCAGGTTCCGGTCCACTACTGTGAGCCATTCGCGCACTCTGGTGAGAGAACCACGTAGGCTGGATAAATGTAATGAACCCATTGCAGTGTCACCCAGTTACACCAAAAAGGCCAACCGCCCCGCCCCCCCAGCCTTGGCCAAGCTGCTGTTCCAAGCTGTTCAGCCCTGACTCCCCCCCCCCCAAACCCTTGTCTTGTGATAGTGCTCCTCAGACAGACATTTGTAGGCACAAGAGAACGTTGTCGAGGGAAGGGTAGGTATTGTCAGCAACTCAGAAAAGTGGGGGGGGCCATGGAAAAGGAGGAGCATAATCTCAGACAGCTGGGAAGGCCTGATGTCTTCAGGAACAGGAACTGCACCAATTCTTTTTTTTCCTTCTGCAGAAATGGGATAATCAAACTGAATATCTATTTCCAAGAGTACAACTACCGAACTATCTCTGAGTCAGCAGCTACAACTGTAAGTGGCCCATCCAGACTCCAGCCTTGCTGGGAGCACCTGGTCCTGCCCCATGCGAGCCTTTGTGGGTTGGCCCAGGTCCCTTCGTTCATTTTGCTGTTTCATGATCATTGGCTGGGGGGAGGGAGACAAGCGGAGGTGAGGTGACAGCCCCGTCCTCTGAACGTGGTGAAGGAAATGCCCTCTGCTTGCGCCCAAGGGTACTCTTCTTTATTATTATTGCCTTACATGTTGCAGTGATGAGTCACTGGGGGTGGGAAATTATTTGAGCTAGACTGGGGTGGGTGGGTGGGAGGGCAGCGCATGAACATGGCTCCTCCTGAGCATTCAATGGACAAGATGGCGGGGGCATTTTCGAGCAATGCCTGAAAGCTCCTTCTAACTTGAGAACAGAACTTTGCACACACACACACACAATGCAAACTTCAAATTCACATTGAACTTTTTAAATCTCTATTTTCAGCATCACTACTAGTTTCCGAAGTTGTTACTTTTCATGGAAAGGATCTTGGCTATTGGTCCTTGGATCCAATGGCATCCTTCCTTAGGAATGTTGCAGCAAAACAAAGAAAGCCCACAATAAGGGTTTTTGAGAGAATGCCTAGGAAGGAGGACTTGCTTAAGAATCCTCCTGGATTTGTTGCCCTGGACTAGGAAGCCCTCGCAGCAAGCAGTGGTCCCCTGGGCTGGCCACAGGCCGGGGCCTCCCTCTCCTGGCTTCTCACATTCCAATTCTCCCCATTGCAGATCGTCTCGCTTCTCTCAAGTTTGGGTGGCCAGTTTGGCTTCTGGATGGGAGGTTCTGTGTTGTGCCTCATTGAGTTTGGCGAGATCGTCATTGACTTCCTGTGGATCACCATTCTGAAGCTCATTGCTTGGGTCAAGGGGCTGAAGCAGAGGAAGACCCAGACCTCCAGCCCAGATGCACCTCCGTCTGTCTCTGAGAAAATGGAGGCCCACACAAACCTGGGCTTCCAAGGGGAAGATGCTGACGGTGATCCTGCGGGTGAAGGCTCGGTCGTTATCGAAGCGGCGTCCGAACCAGGCACGCCACCTCCCAAGTACGACTCACTGCGGGTGCCACCTCTACACCTCATGGATCTGGACAGCGACGGAGAGGCTTCTGTAGCTGACCTGAACACAGCGTAATGCAACACCTGGCTTCACTGTGCCTGCAGCAGCCCAGCTCTTTCTGCCAGGCTGCCCGTCCCATCCCAGTTGGCGCCTTTCAGGAGTGCCAGCACCGTGTGGAAAAGTCAGATAGTTGCTGCTGAAACAAAGCACTTTCTTTACTCATCTAACTTGATTGGACCAACATTGGGTGGTGTAGGCATGCAGAGCTTTCGCCTGCACTCTTCGCTGGGCAGGAGCTCTGTTGTGGAAAGCAGAATGGCCCTTGGCTCAGTCAAGGATCACATTTTACATACTTTGTGGCCGTTCGGCTGTGCTAGCATGTCCGTGTACTTGACACTCCCCTACTTTGCCAGGAGAGCACAGGTCCCCTCGCCATCCCCACGGGTGAGCTTTGAAGTGTCTTGAAAGAGGAGGCAGCTGGTGCAGTTCTGTTGGGCAGGGCGAGAGCCCTTTGTAGCACAAAAGCTGGTCTGCAGTGGTGGAAAAGTTCCCATGAGCTGGACTTGCAGGGGGCCCCACGGCCAAGCTTGCGGAACCAGCCCTTCGTCTCCCTGGGCTTGTTTTGCTAGTGGCTCCGCTGCCAGGTTCCATGCCTTCCACAGCTTCCTCCGCCTAGGTCTGCGGGGCTCGCAATAGAAGGGTGGGAACAAGCCTCTGCTTCCTGGAACGGACTAGTGTGCCTGTGCCACCTTTGCTTTATTGGAGCTGGTGAACTGGTTAATGTGTGTGAGGTAAAGAACCATTTTATGCTCCAATAAAGGAACGGGTGACTCCGCTTTCAAAGCCGTTTCCCAGGATGAACCCAGTTTGGTTTAGGGTCAGGTTGCCTTTTTTCCTGCCGGAATCAACAGAGGCTCCTGGGTGCCTTCCTGGGACCTGCTTTGCGTGCACGTGTGATGGCCATATCCCCCCAACAGGAAACAAGTCATGCTTTCAATGGGTAATGTGCTTGGCCTTTAAAATATTTTTATTGGTACTCTGTTTAGGCGTCAGGAAGAGCAGTGGGAACAGCCTGCAGTCCGTCTGCTCCTGGCTTTGCTCTGACTTCCAGTAGAGACTGCAAAGAGCTAAAAATGGCAAATTAGTGTTGAATCAAACTGCCCTGCCTAGGATGAAATCAGCCAAAAGAGGATTCCCTAGTTTTATCATGGCCTAATGGGAGGAATGCTGAAGCACTCAGAGAAAGGATATTGCAGAGCTGGAAAGGTGCAGGAAGGGGGCATCAGAAATGATCAAACCAAGAGAGTCTTGTGGCACGTTAAGAACTAAGAAATTTATTATGGCATACCCAATTTATTATGGATAATAAATATGTTAGTCTTTAAGGTACCAAAAGCTTCTTTGTTGTTTTTGCTGCAACAGACTAACATAGTGACCCCTCAGCAAAGTATCGAAATGATACCGGAGGCACACCTGTGTGAGTGAGTTTGAGGGCTTTTCAGCTTAGAAAAAGGGCAGGTAAATGGGGACAGGATAGACATATATCAAATGTACGTTGTATGAACATAGACAGTCTTAATTCATCATAATAGCATCCAGTTAATCCCCTGAAGCTGAGTGGTGGGGAGATTCAGGGCAGACAAAGGTCGTCTTCACTCAGCACGTGGTTAAACTATAGAACTGGTACCACACGATGGAGAGATGGACCCTAACTTGATGGCTTTAAAGGGGGATTAGACAAATTCATGGAGAAAGCTACTGAAGGCTGCATATTACATCCAGTATCAGATGCAATAGGACTCTCAATACCAGTTGCTGGGGAGCAAGAGGGGGGGGTTTGCTATTGTGCCCATGTTCTACTTGTGGGGTCCCAGAGGGCAGCTGGTGCCCCCCCCCCCCCCGTGCGAACACTGGACTAGATCTGTCTGTGGCCTGATGGGCTCTTCTTACATTCGCATGGCATTGTACTACAGCTGCTTTTTGCACCTCTGGCCCCTAAAACAGACACATGCTGTTCATGGAGAAAAAGGAAAGGAAATATCTCTTAAAATGTTGTCTGCATTTATCCTAGTGGAACAGCTTCCTCCTGAATGAACAAAAAACTCCTTTCTTTCCAGCCCTTGCAGCTCAAGCAGGTACTTCAAACTGCCCCCCTCCCACCCCTGCTCCCGCTGCTGCTGCTCCTCTTGGTTGTAATGTTACTCACTGAGTTGCACCACCTGCCTTGCAAATGGGGCATCTTTGGTCAAATACACAAAATGCAATTTTGCAAACAAGCGTTATGTGAATTTACAAATATACTTTGCAGAAAGTGGCACGAGGTTTAGACTTTACCACAGAAAGACTTGGGTTTAAAAAATAAATAAATACATAATAAAAAATAGAAAACTTGGTCATGTGCAGGGAGAGGGTCAGTATAGTCTCAAAAAGCGGTCGGGGTGGGGTGGGGTGGGGTGGGATCGCAGCCAGCATCCAGGCCTGAGCAAGCAGGCCGTTTGCAATGCCTTTGCTTAGCAGAACACGTCCGACCCAGCCAGGACAGAATGTGCCACTGCTGGAGAGCACAGGCCTAGCACAGCTGTGGGAGCCCGAGACTGCTGCGTGGGCAAAGGCAGGCCCCTCTGTGGCAACCAGCCCCCACGCACTGCCCATGGCAGGCTCCACTAGGGAAGTTTCATGGAGCGGCACCTCCGTACACATGACTCCTGGTTGCCGATCTGGGCTCCCCTTGCCGTCAGCCAGGCAGTTGCACCCCCCTGTGCCTCTTCCTAGGAGTCTCAGCTGGCCCTGGAGGCCAAAGGCCTGCGAGGCTGTGCAGTGCTCCACTGCAGGCACCGGCCGCCTGCTTTCTCGTGGTGGTCGATGCCTTTGCATTCACCACCCAAGCAGGTGGCTGGACAAACCCTGTCACCACGGCAGTGAACGTAGGCGAACCATGTTTTGTCACTGCCCCCGTGACATGCCCTGTAGGAATAGGATTGCATGGGAAGCGGCTTTGGACTGGCCTCTGCTGAGAAGACGATGGGTCGAAGAAAAGAATCGCTGGGAAGGCGAGGGAGGGTCGGGCCCAGCAGCAGAGCGTGGGCAACTCGGCAGGCGGGCAGCCACCTCCAGGCTGGTAGGATGGGTGGCCTTCCAGGTGTCGCGACGCCCACCAACAGCAGCCAGCATGGCCAATGGGCGGAGTGGTGCAGGTTCCCCACCCCTCATGGAGGAGGACAGAAAGACCCTCAGAGCTGCAAAGGAGGCTCCAGGCCCTCCCACTCTCTGGGCAGAGCCAAAGCCTTCTCTAGCCTTGCACTGGAGCCTTGTTGCAGCCTCTCCTGGGCCGGGCCCTTCCCAGACTGTTGCAAGACTGTCCCACCCTGGGTGGATCGAGAGCTAAGCCATGAGCAAGCACGTAAAAATTGGCAGAGTCGTCGAGAGGGCAGAGAGCGCTGCTGAGCCTGGCTCAGGAACCTGTTTCAGACAGCAGAATCCAGTTCACACAGCCTCTGTCCCAGTTCTGTGACTTGCCTGTCTGCGTGAGTCTTGGGAAAGGGGCTGACCCTACGGTCAAGGCAGGCGAACCAGCGCAGCCCACGATGGGGCGTCCTTTTCTTGGCGCATTCCCTTAGCCAGAGCCTGTGGGCACGTGGCAAGGGCTCCTGGAGGTGCTCCTCAGCCAGGCTCCCCTGTACGTGCACACGTGCGCGCGCACACACACACACACCCAGGTCAGACTTCATAGTAAACAGTGACACCACAGGCAGATGCCCCAGTGCCACAATAGCCACCGGGCAGCGTGGAAAGAGGAAGCAGCCCAGGCTGCAGGGGGGGCCCTTGCTCTCCCGCCCCGCCCCGCCCCGCCTCCCTCTTGGCAGAACAGAGCACCACATTCCATCCCCTGGGAAGTGCACTTCTCCCCCGCCAACAGCAAGGGAAGCAGCCACCAGGGCCTCCGGGGCTTGAGGCAGGCCCTTCACTTGCCTGCTTCTGCAGCCCCTTGCCCTGGAACCCCAAGCCAGCCAGGCCAAATGCCAGCCCCCGCCTTTAGGAGAACGGGGCCCTCGGAGGACAGGCTGCGTGTCGCTGGGCCAGCGAAGGTGGGTGTTCAAGTGAGTCTTGAACTTCACAGAGCTCTAGCCACTGAGTAGCCCTGTGAAATTCAAAAGCTGGTTCAGGAGAACAAAACACATCACCTGCTTTTCTCTCTTATGCCGTGAGCCCAAAGCTCTGCTGCTGGGAAGGGCCAATGCAAAACCACAGCCCTCTCAGACACAAAGGCAGCAGCAACAGAGGCAGCTGCCTTCAGCCAGGTCAGCCCATCTGACTGTTTAGCCCAGGATTGCCTTCAGTGACTGTCAGTGGCTCTCTGGCAGAGAGCGTCTTTCCGGCTACTAGACCCCATTTAGCCAGAGACTGAACTTGGGACCCTCTGGAGGCAACGTGGGTCCTCTGCCACACAGCTGGGCTGCTGCACTGGGGCCTCCCTACCGGTGAGCACGCCAGCCCTGGCACTGCCTGCCCCACATTTGGCTGAATTAATGATGGCTTTACAGGACCGGCTGCTGCACGCTCAAAGTGGCTGGGTTTCCCCAGGAAGGAACACAAGTATTACACCCAGCTCTGCCGAATTAACACAGCCTCCCACGGTACAGAGCATTAATCTCATTACTGCAACCTACAGAACTGGTTTCTTTGCTAGGCTCAACACTCATGGGCCCCTTCCTGATGACTGCAGAGGTTCCACGTGCTGCACAAGGACAGCCTTGAGCAAGAGGCCTGGGCATGCGCCTCTGCCGTATGTAGTGCCCCATCATGCCAGATCCAGCCCCGCCTAATCAAGTGGTTCCTTCCTTCTGCATCGCAAGGCAGCAGCAACCCTGCAACACCCCGCCCCATCTGCCTGACAATAAAGAGCTGTGAGGATGGAGCTGGGAAAGGGGTGTGTGTGTGTGAGAGAGAGAGCAAACATGCCTATCGTGCCCCTCCCATGTAGGGTCAGCACTATTCTTGGCCTGCCCCAAGTTCTAGCCTCATCCCCAGCCGGCCAGGCCACCTCCCACTCCTTGCTCTGCTGACAGATTTGCACCAATCCCTGGATTCTGCCGGAAGTGCATGTTGGGACTTCCAGTTCCTCCACCTCTTTTTGTCCAGCATGCCCGAGCTCACATGTGGTGCAAGCGGCCACCAGCCAGACTCCCAACCAGAAGCCTACCTCCAGATCCATCTTCCCTGCACCCCACAAAGCCCAGGTTTGTTTTTGTTTGTTTATTACAAGTTCTAGCAACTAGTTACTCAGAAGTGGTCAGATTGATGATGGGCCCCCAACTCCGAACACAGGACCGCCATTCCGCTTCGCCAATGCAAATGCTCACACACACACACACACTTCACTGGGTGACGGCTGCCTCTTTAAGGAGCATTTTGAGCTCCTGCATTTATTGAGTTACTTCCTCCAGCCACACACATCTCATCTGCACCCTCGCAGCTGCTTCTCCCCACGCAGGGCGCAAGGGCATCCTGTGGGAAGGAGGGAGGAGTGGGGCAGGGGATCCCCAGGCACACCACGGAAGAGGCCTCGCGCCCCGAGACTGCATCAAGACGCCAGTCTAAGGCTCCAAACGTTTGCACACAAGTTCAGGAGTTCAATAATCCAGGCCCCTCATGGCTGCAATGCTGCTGGCCAAGCGCCGGGGAAAGGTTTTGGCAGCTTGCTTGTAATCCTCAGGTTTGGTCTTCAGGAGGGCAACCGTGTTCTGCAGTGCCTTGGAAGGCTGGAGACCCAAAGCGTCCATCACATTGACCAGGTAATCTGCAAGACCAAGCACCTGTTTGAGCAAGAGAGGCAAGGCAGCCATTCCTCTCACAAACCTGGCCCAACTTCCTTTGTAACCCAGCCGAAGACTGGCTGTGGCACCAAGAGGAAGGGGCAGAATTCTCATGACGGCCGCCAGCATCCGTACTGGGTGTCCCGGGGGAACTTAAGGGCCAGCATGCAGCACAGCAGGCAAGAACGCTCTTCCTGAAGCCAACGGAATGGAGATCCCAAGCTCTTTCCCAGAAAGAGCTGCAACCCCAGCCCTCACCAATATCTGTGGCCAACTGCTTGGTGGAGTGTGGGGTGAGCTCAGGGATCTGCAGGATGACCTCGCAGTAGGTTTGCATCGTGGCCCTGGCAAGCGAGCCCAGCCAGTAGTCCGCCATGTTGTCCAACTCGGGAAGCTCATCACCTGCGGAGGGGGAGGAGGGAGAGGAAGTGGACAAGTGGGCTTCTTCATCCCTGACTCTGCCACCCTGGTGTGCCTATTGCCTGGAGCAGAGGAGCTGCACCAGTCAACTACCCCCAGCACCAATCCCAGAGCCCAGGACCAGCATGCCCAGCAAGCCAAGCTATGCGGAGGCTTCCAAGCATCACCTGCAGCTGAACGAATGCTTGAAAGTGAGAACAGCAGACCCACTCTGGGGTTCCAGGCAACCTGGCACAGTGAGGTCAGCTGCCTCTTGCATTTATTGATATTTCCCTCTAGCATGAACATTCAGGACAGAAATCAGTATATTAAAAACAGTAACAACTAACAAAGCAAGCAAGCAAGCAAACAAACACAAAAACCTACAGGCTTCGAATATTTGCCAACTCTCCCTAAATCTCAAGCCATTTCCAAGATGGCTGTAGACCAGGGCTATGGCAATGGCCCAGTGGAAGGGAGAGAGGAAGCGCCATAATTAAGAACCAGCGCCAGAGAAAGCCTTGATGTCCCAATGTGGGGCAATAGAGTAAACACATGCAATATCTGGCATCCAGAAGGATTTCAAGAGGAGTTTAGCATCCAAGCAGTAATTTAAATTGCATCCAGAAGACCCTGGAGCATCAGCAGCCCCCTCCCCTCTGGAGACAATCTGGTTGGCTCTGCCCCCGCTGCAGCCCCTGGAGGCAGCCTCATGTATAGAGCACTGGAGTCACTGAACTGAGCAACAGCTACCAGTAGAGACCCCTAATGCTCCAGGCACCCACACCGAGTCAAGGAGTAACCCAAAACTGCGCATCTTTGTAGAAACGGAAGCTGAGCCTACTCAGTGACTGTGATACACCTCCCCTCTGAGGACCCAGGGCTGGCCAACTCGTGTGACCTGAAACTGACTCACCTAGAGCAAAAAGCCCCTTCAACATTCAGATGAAGTGTCCCACACCTGGCTCCCAAGCCCTAGCGCAAGAGCCAGCCTCACACTCCTTCCAGACAGATCTGGTACAGGATGACCGCAAACTCTGAGAAACACACTGCTGCCTTTGTACAAGTAAGCAAGTACCAAGAGGGGATTAGAACACAGGAGCCCGGGCGGTGGCCAACCGTTCACCTCCACCACGTGGCTTAACAAAGGCAGGATTAGTCATGCTCTGCAAACGTTTCTACAAGGCCCACCAGGGAAGGCAGCAGACCCCAAGGCTCTTCAGAGACCAAGGGTGCCTCCAGAATCTAGTGACCAGAAGACATTGCGCAGCTGCTCTTTCTCTCCTCAATGGATTTTCTGCATTAAGGAAACGGACGAAGGAGTTACAAAAACACCATAGGAGGGTCACGTGAAGACCCCCCCATAAACTTTTGTGAATGAGGCAGGGTGATGACACCATAAAAGCCACGTCTGGAAGCACCCCCAAGTGGAGCGTCCTGTGCTAGGCTGCTGAGCAAAAAGGTGGGTGCCCCCCCTCCATCGCAGCCTCCAATGCCCAAGAGGAAGTGAGGGGTGGAAGAGGGGGACCGCAGCGTGACGCTATGCAATGCAAGTGGAGGGGGGGCTTCTTATATGGGCCGAAGGCCAGGCTGAGGGTGATGTGAGGCTGCACAGCTCCAACTGCGTAGAGATCCCCATGCCTGGTTCAGGAGCGCCACTAACCAACTCCACATAGGGGCAACTTTTTACGTGGCCCATGTGTCTGGATGGAGGGATGGAGGGATGAGCAGGAACATGGAAGGCGAGGCTGTCAATGGCTTCTAGTCATGATGGCCATACATTACCTCCTGGATCAGAAACATTAGACCACCCAATGCAGGAGTGGGCCAGTGCTGTGGCACACTTGTCCTACCTGTGGGCTTCCCTACAGGCAGTACTGTGCAACAGAGTGCTGGGCTAGATGGACCCTCGTGGGTCTGATCCAGCATCAGGGCTCTTCTTAGGTACAGTTGTGGGAAGTCCCAGGAGTTGCCTCTCCCACCTTGCTCTGGAGGAAAAGGGAGCTTCCCAGCATGCAGTGCTAACTCCAACGCGGAGTCCTCCTGGGTCACAAAGGGTTCCAGATGGAGAGGGAGCGACATGATGTATTGGCCGATCTGGGGGGGTGGGGAAGGGTGACAGTGAGAAAGGCGGCCTTCTGGCCTCTGTGGTAGCTGCCAGTTACAAGCTTCCTTGCAACACAAAATCCCACCATCCTTTGACTTGGAAGCCCTGCCAGCTAATCCCACATTTGGGCTGTGATCACTCTATGGTGATAGAAATGCACCGACCGTGCTCAAGGACTCTCTTTCCTAAGCCTTGCCCTGGTGTTGTAAACAGCTGCTGAGGCTGAACCTGGGCTCTACCACCGGGCTACAGCCAAGCCCTCCTCCACTGGGCTACAGCCAGACCCCCTGCCCCATCTCTCCCCTTGCTTGCTCATTTCTAGAGACTCAACCTTTACCGTCACGTCCTCCAACAGGATCGTCACTTCCACCCTGCAGAGCTGGGTCTCCTTCAGCTTTCTCTCATGGCAGAATCTGTATCTCTGAGTGCTTCATAAAGCAACACCTTTGCGATGTCGTGGGAGACAGACAGGGACACATGGAGCTGCCTTGTACCAGACCAGGCTTTCTGCCCATCTAGCCCAGAAGAGTCCGCTCATACTGGCAGTGGCTCTCCGGGGTCTCAGGCAGGTGGGTGGGAACACTTTCCCAACATCTGCCAGGGATTGAACCTGGGACGTCCGGCATGCAAAGCAGCTCTGCCACTGAGCAAAGGTCCCTCCCCAAGAGAGAGACAGAGACACAGAGTCCAGCGTTCACAAAAGAACGCCTCCTTACCCCGGACTGAGCAGCAACGAGGGCAGCTCTTGGTAGAGTTTTAGACTGAGCCCCTGAGGAAGAGCTATAGATCAGAGATAGGGCACATTCTTCGCATGCGCAAGTTCCCCATGTTCTCAAATAGGCCTGTGTCTGGGACCCAGGAGAGCTTGTCCCAATGAGGGTGCACATGACAGACTAGCTGGACTAGTGAAGGCAGCTCCTTCTCAAGGGCATCTGGCTGGGCACTGTGGGAAGCACGAGGCAGGACTAGATGGGTCTGAGGCCTGATCTAACCTGGCTGCTTTTATATTTAATGCTCCCACCTCTCCCTCCCTCCCTCCCTCCCTCCCTCCCTCCCTCACATTGCTGATGTATTCCAGAGGCGTCAGGCTGAAGGTGGGCAGGTCATCTGTGAGCATCTCCGCAGTGCCACTTGTGCTCCAGCCCTGATTCAAAACAAAGCAGAGAGACGTGGCTGAAGCCACATTCACAGCAGGACCAACAGAATGAAAGAAATGGTGGGAGCAGGCATACTTGCCATGAAGGCCCCCTAAGAGAGCTTACTGTTACGACCGTCCTCCTCCTCACTCTCCCCAGAAATCTGGGATTCTCCTCACTGGCATTTACAGGGGCTCCCCATCCCCCAACCATGGCATTTGGGCGGTCGTTTGTGCTTGACCTGCAAGATGCTCACCTCCATCTTGGCTACCAACAAGAGCTGCTGCTTGATGCGAAGGAAAACAGAATCAAAGGCCAGCTGGTGGGCAAGCTGATTGAGCCGCGTAAGAGCTAACCGTGATGACGACAGCAGGTTGTGGCTGGTCCCTTTCTCCTGCAGTGGGGAGGGAGAGGGGGGCCAAGAGCCAGATTAGTCTCTGCCACAACACATGCTGTTTTTTGAAACTGCCATGCTTTGGGAAACAAGTGGAGACACTTTGCACATTGCACCCCTTCAAACTAATGGACCCCATAGCTAACACTGGTATCAGCAATTGTGAGAATCCATTTTAACCAATCAGTGCTGGCTATGGAGTACATCATACAATGGAGCCCTTCATATTAATAAGCTCCACTTGACTGTCAATAGGTGGGAAGTGGGACAGAAACCGCCTTAGTCACTCTGTGGGATTACCTTTGTAGGAGTGTGAACCAGTTCATAGAATCATAGAATAGCAGAGTTGGAAGGGGCCTACAAGGCCATCGAGTCCAACCCCCTGCTCAATGCAGGAATCCACCCTAAAGCTTCCCTGACAGATGCTTGTCCAGCTGCCTCTTGAAGGCCTCTAGTGTGGGAGAGCCAACAACCTCCCTAGGTAACTGATTCCATTGTCGCACTGCTCTAACAGTCAGGAAGTTTTTCCTGATGTCCAGCTGGAATCTGGCTTCCTGTAACTTGAGTCCATTATTCCATGTCCTGCACTCTGGGAGGATCGAGAAGAGATCCCGGCCCTCCTCTGCAGGACAACCTTTTAAGTATTTAAAGAGTGCTATCATGTCTCCCCTCAATCTTCCCTTCTTCAGGCTAAACATGCCCAGTTCTTTCAGTCTCTCTTCATAGGGCTTTGTTTCCAGACCCCTGATCATCCTGGTTGCCCTCCTCTGAACACGTTCCAGCTTGTCTGTGTCTTTCTTGAATTGTGGAGCCCAGAATTGGATGCAATGCTCTAGATGAGGCCTAACCAGGACCGAATAGAGAGGAACCAGTACCTCACACAATCAGGCCACTTCCCCTTCAGGCCCTGCAGCAACTCTCACCACACAGGAGCACATGGCAAAACCACAGCCTCTTTGAATTGGCAACCTTCTGGATTTCTTTGAAGCCCCTCTTCTCCCCCTTGGAAGCTATACTTCTATTAATGCAGCCCAAACTAGCATTTGCCTTTCTTGCAGCCATATCACACTGTTGGCTCATATTCAGCTTGCGATCTACAACAATTCCAAGATCTTTCTCATTTGTAGTATTGCTTAGTCAAGGATCCCCCATCTTGTAACTGTGCCTTTGGTTTCTATTTCCTAAATGTAGAACTTGGCATTTATCCCTATTAAATTTCATCCTGTTGTTTTCAGCCCAGCACTCCAGCCTATCAAGATCACTTTGAAGTGTTTCTGTCTTCCAGGGTATTAGCTATCCCACCCAATTTTGTGTCATCTGCAAATTTGAAAAGCGTTCCCTGCACCTCCTCATCCAAATCATTAATAAAAATGTTGAAGAGCACTCTTTGAGTCTGATTCTTTAGCCCACTATGGATCCACCTAATAGTTGTTCCATCTAGCCCACTTTTAGCTAGTTTGTTAATCAGAATATCATGGGGCACTTTGTCAAATGCTTTGCTGAAGTCAAGATATATGACATCCACAGCATTCCCACAGTCCACAAGGGAGGTTACCCGATCAAAAAATGAGATCAAATTAGTCTGACAGGATTTGTTCCTGACAAATCCATGTTGGCTTCTAGTAATCACTGCATTGTTTTCAAGGTGCTTACAGATTTTATTTTATTTTATTTATTACATTTATATACTGCCCCATAGCTGAAGCTCTCTGGGTGGTTTACAAAAGTTTAAAACAGTGAACATTAAAAAGTATACAAAAGTATACTTCTTTATAATCTGCTCCAGAATTTTCCCAGGGATGGATGTCAGACTGACTGGTCTGTAGTTCCCAGGTTCCTCCTTTTTGCCCTTTTTGAAGATAGGGACAACGTTAGCCCTCCTCCAGTCGTCCGGCACCTCACCCGTCTTCCATGATTTCGCAAAGATAATCGACAGTGGTTGATTCTCTAGGATTTCTCAGCAGCTTCTTGTACTATCAATTATCATATCCTTCTGGACAGGGTTTCTGAACTGGGTGTGGAAACCACCACTTGGCGGGGGCTCCACTCCTAGTTGGAGGGCTAATTCCAGAAGATGGTGCTAGAAAACCATTGCTTGACATCTTGGCGAATATGATTTGGGGTCTTGCAGGGATCTATGGTTTCTCTTCTACTGTTTAACATCTGCATGAAGCCACTACAAGAGGTGATCCATTTAGGCTGAAGTGTCCCCAGCATGCAGATGACACCCAGCTTTCTCTCTTCCCTTTGCCTCCAGATGCCTTGGGCTAAAACTGCCATCAGTCATAGCCAGCTTGGCCAATGGTCAGGGATTGGGGGAATGAATAGTCCCAAACATCTGGAAGGCTCCAGGCTGCCTCTTCCTGTCTTAAAAGAACAAGTTCACAGTTTGGGGGAGTTTATTGATCCAGCATCGTCACTGGAGACTCAAGTGGCCGCCGCAACTTGAAGCACCTTTTATCAGCTTTGGCTGACCAGCAAGCTGCAACCTTACCTAGATGGACAATTACCTGGTGGCCTCCTGTTTAGACTGTTGCAATGTGTTGTATGTGAGGCTGCCTTGAGAAACTGCACTTGGCCCGAAATAGGGCTGCACACATGACTAACAGAACTGGGCATTCTGATCCTATTGTGCCAGTGCATCGTCAGCCATACTGACAAAAGCTCTTCATGGGTTGGGACTGGGTTACCTGAAAGATCACCTTCTCCCACATAACCTGCCTGAACCTTAAGAACCTCTTCAGACACCCTGCTCCATGTGCCCCTGCCAAGTGATGTGAGGCAGGTAGCTACTAAGGAGAGGGCCTTCTCAGAGACAGCATCCTGACTTCAGAATGGCCTCCCCAGCCAGGCTCACCTACCACCTTCTTAATGGTCTTCTCAGTGCCAGGACAAGATCTCTACTCACCTAAGCTTTAAAAATCTGTGATCGTAAAACCTATCCCACTGATTGTATATTGTGTACTTTTAGTTATACTGTGAATGTGCTGTTCAGACTCTCTTGATTGGAAATGTTTGTGCTGCAATTGTTGTTACGATATTTTTAATATTGATTTTTACCCATTTTTGTGGGCTGCCCAGAAAACTACATTGTTGGGTGGCTGATATAAACACCATAAATAAAGTGATGGCCACAGCTCTATGGCAAAGCGCAAGCCTTGTAGCCAGGCTGGGCTTCCAGAGATTCCCGAGAGCTGCTGCAAGATAAAGCTGGCTGAATGGACTCAGGTGTGAAGGCGAGATCCGTAACGGCGCTGCAGAGGGCAACGCACACTGTGGAATTCCATACCCCTTCCCAGAAGCACCTTTGCCTCACATTTCCTGCCAGCTTATGCTCTGCATCCTATCCACCAAGGCCTGCCTCAACCGTGGCCTCTTCCCAAGTAGTTCATAAGCACCCTGAGCAGAAACAGTGTTGCTTGGTGCCCCTGTACAGAGCCTACGTTGAACTCAGAGACCGCCCGATAGCAAAAGAGATGCCAAGTGAGCTTTTTGTCAACAGCAGCCCAAGTAGAGCACACTTGTTCTCAAAAGCAAAACTTGCCAAAGTGGTGGGAACATGGTTCTGCCACACAGAAGCTGCACAGCAGGGCCAATTGCATCAATGGGATGTATTTTCAGTAGCTGGAGAGTCCAAACACTATGAGAAACCAAGCAAAGTGGCAGGCCCAGAAAAAGCAAACACGGTGGCAGGAGGGAGATGTAACTGGAGCCACTGCCGTCTCCCTCCCATGGAACCTGGTCAGAATGGCTACCTGGGAAAGGGACGTCACAGCAGAAAAGGAAGCCCTGTGGCCACAGCTAGGGAGACCCTGTTGCCAGTTCCAGCACAGCAGAAGGCCCACTTCAGAGAATCATAGCTACAAAGGGCGCAAACCACCTTGGAAGGTTCAGAGGGAGACAGGCGGCCAGCAACGCCCTGCCATGCGCCACTCTACCTTGAGTGTGTAGAGCGTCTCCAGGAGGGCAGCGTATTCGGCGGGGTTCTCTAGCTGCAGGTAGTTGTGCTCCTGCCAGGGGTTCTTCATGGGACTCTGCTTATCTGAGCCAGAGTCCTGGAAGCCACTCAGGCTGCAGGGGCTGTAAGAGTCTGAAAGGTACTTCCCGGCTGCAGAGAGGATCCTGCAAACAGTACAAGGAAACGGTGCTGTTGGCACCCAGGCGGGAAGAGTCCCTGGCCCGACATCACCTCCACTCAAGGGAGGCCCAGGGGATTAGGTGCACATTCACCTTCGCGTTCTGCCCGGTGCCCGGTGCAGTGTTGGTGCGCAGTACACCACAGCCGCCACGCAGAGCACAGCCCCCGCACCCTGGCATCTTCCCCTTTCACTCTGCGAGCCCCACCTGTTTGCCAGCTGCTGCTCGAAGTCTCCACACTGACGCAGGAGCTCCCCACAGGTAGCAATTGTTCTGGAGGGAGGAAAGTTCCCGTGACATCACTGCATCCACAGCTCCTGCTGCAGACTCATTGTCTTGCTGCAACTAGAAGTGCCCTGCTGGGTGCTGAGGTGGGGCACAGCAGTTGCCTGCAACCTATTCCTGGGAGGATTCAGTGGATGGGTTTTATTTAAAGACTGCCCAATTACTACAGTAGGATTTGGAAAGACTCTGGGGGGTTCTTTGCCTTCCCCTGTAGCACATGGCTTAGGCAACCCACAGCGATTCACTCCACAAATGCCTTCTGCAGAGCACATGTTCTCTGCCTGTGGCATATGCTGTGCTGTCTGCAGAGGAAGGGGGAGGGGAGAGAAAGAGTGCTAATGGGGAGATGGCGCAGACGAGTGGTGAGCCAATAGGCCCTCTCTCGAGCCTGCTCCCGGTTCATGTGCAGCAATCATAGAATCATAGAATAGCAGAGTTGGAAGGGGCCTACAAGGCTATCGAGTCCAACCCCCTGCTCAATGCCGGAATCCACCCTAAAGCATCCCCGACAGATGGTTGTCCAGCTGCCTCTTGAAGGCCTCTAGTGTGGCCTTCAAGGGAGAACATGAGGAGGAAGGCTGCTGCACCCTCCCAGGAACACCTGCCAGGGCCAGCCACCGTCCCTCCAGACCCCTCCGCCTCTCTCACGCACAGCGCCTTTCTTACCGGATTGCATTCTGGAAAGCGGTCCAGTCTTCTTGGAAGAGGGTATCTGAAGGGATGTCATCCAACCTGCATTTCTTCCTGATAGACTGCAGGGCGTTGCTGAAGTCAGAGACGTATCTGGAGAAAGGGGGCAGAGGTGCGCCAGCCAGGAAACAGAATCAGGGGCCCAAAGGTATGATAATTCGTGCAGTTGAACACCAACACTTCAGGCAGGAAAGGAAGGGCTACGACCTTTCTCATAACCAGGCCTGTGTGTTCTTTGTGCTAAAAGAACCCCCAAACTCTTAAAACAAAAAAAGCAAAACTTGGTGACTTGCGTATATTATCCAAACTGAACAGATGCCCACATATTGTTTATGGTGCATCTTTAATTCTCCTTGTTGTGCAGATCAGCTAGTAACTACACGGGGCAACAAAATCCCAGCATGCCCCACCACCTGTGCTTGTTGGAAAGCCAAATTCTCCACCCATGACCACATTCTGTGTGTGCGAGAGAGAGAGAGAGTTGCGCTCTGAGAGAATCATAAAATACACCCAACCTTGCCAATTAAAGAGAAAATATCAAGCCCTCTCCTAGCACAAAAGCCAGGTCTAACTTGCCAGCCAGTTGCCAAGGACTTACTTGTTGAAAAGGGCTCGCAGGGCCTTGAGGAGGCCACCCACACCCAGGCCGTCCGTCAGCTTGAGGCAGTTGTCCACAGCCACCAAGGCTAGGCCAAAGAGCTTGTTCACCGAGTGGCTGAGCTCCTGGACACAGTCTATGACTTCCCCATGCTCCTGCACAACCACATAAAGTCACAGTCCACAATCACCCCACGCCTTGGACATCCGAAGGGAGGAAGGGAGGGAGGGAGGGAAGGAGGATGCCTCTGGGAGGCAGCAGGGCCAGCTCTGTAGTGGCAGCCAGGGAAACAAGGCAAACGTTTCCATTTGAACACAGAAGTCTGCATTTTTCCTCAACGCATCCATCCCTGCCCCCCAACACTTTCTAGCTATTGTGAACAGTCCATCTTTAGCCCAAAACACCCAGCAGGGTACCGAAGGCGTTATCCCAAGACGTTCTCTCCCAAATGAAGCTGCGGCAAGTGCAGATGAGCACGTACACCACCGGTGAAAGTGGCCTCCAAGGCACAGCTGAGATAGTCCAGATGCCTGAGCCATCAGCAAAGCAGTGGTGCTTACAAGCCCTGGCCTATAGAAGACGCTCTTGGGGAGCCTTCCTGCCCTGGAGTAACGAGATGGCTTGTAGGGCCTTCCGTTTTTACCTTGCACCTAATGTTGTGGACTTATGAGCAGACTCCGCTTTTGGTGGCTTTGACTGATTTAAATCAAGGTCTGCCCCTGCTTTTCAACTGCATGGTCTCTAAAACAGCTCAAAATAGAGTCTACTTGAGATAATCAAGACAAACAAAAATATAAAAAACACAGAGAACAAAAACTGCTAACATAAGAACAGCCTAAATTCCATGTAACCTCCCCACTCAACCCAACAGCCATGCTGACCCATAAGGAAAAAAATCCAAAATCCACAGCTGGGTCATAGCTGGGTCACATCAACAAAATTGTGCAAGTTTTCAAGTTCTCCAGAAGTTTTCTTCAGGCTAGATGGTACAAAAGTCCCAAGGGTTCCACAGAGAGGGCTCCTCCAGGAGCTCCCAACCTTCCCTCTGCAGGTGAAGGGTACCCGGAACAGGGCCCTGGAAGACGGTCGAAACAATGTATTTTAACTTACACAGTTTTAATGAGTTTTGGCATTACCCTATTCAATCGTTGTTCATCACTTTGGGAGTTACAAAAGTGGGTTTAAAATAAGTAAATGGCAGCTGCAGGACCCATTAGGGGAAGGACAGAAGGGAAGAACAGAAGGCCTCACCAAAGGGACAGCGCTCATCTGGATCAAGAGGTTCTCCTCCTCCAGGGCTCCGTACTGCAGCTGGAGTGGCTTATAGGGGCCATAGACAGCTTCCACCAGCTCCATCACCTTCACCAGGTTACATTCCCCTAAAAGCCCAAGAACACAGGGTCACAACCAGGTGGCTTCTGATATTATCCACCTTTTCTACACACACACACTCAAGAAATTCTTAAGTCAAGTTTAAACTTTGTGGCAAGAAGAGTAACTACCCTAAACCCAACGCTCTCAAAGGAGCCGTGTAGAAAGAACCGCCTCACAGCCGCAGCAAGACCATAGGGAGCCCCAACGCCCCAACCCTTCAGTGGCCCTACTCCAAACTCTGAGGGGGGAAACCCCTGAAGAGTTGTGGGGTGGAGAGGGGGGCACATCTGGGGCCAATAACTGGTAGACAAAAGAGCAGCTGCTAATGAAACAACCTGGGGGGGAAACGTTTAACATCGTTCACGTTAGGAAGTAGGACACAGAGCAATTTGCATTTCTTGGGCTTTTCCTTAGGACTAAATCTACAAGTCCTTGATTAAGAACATTTTAAATCAAAGCATTCAGCACACCTCATTGTACACCTTAATACTCTTTCCTGCGTTTTATCTACCACTTTGCCCTAGAGAAAGGAGGCTCTAATAGGATGCCTGCTAAAACTTTCTCCTGAAGAGACCTTGGCACAGAACACAATTGTGTTTTTAAAGAAACTTATTTTTTTATATGAAAACTGGCATCCTGTATTTTAGCTGGGCCAAATAAGGCTTCTTTGCTCACATGGCTCCATGTGGCTAGCATCCCTCACTTCCAACACCTCAAGAGCAAGCAGAAGGCTTCCATGAGTTTGCCACACCTGCTGCACGCGAGGACACGGGTGATGCAGAAGCACCATCTAAGCGCAAGTAACCTCAGGCAGCTCAAAGATGGCCCAATTACGGTATTTCTCCCATCAAAAGGCTGCATGGGAATAGAGAGGTTGGGTTACTAGTGTTTGCAAGAAGCAAAAGTACCAAGTAGTATTTACTCAAGGTAGAATCCAAAATGTTCAGCTTCAGCAAACACCCTAAGAACTGTGTCAATACTGCTCAAGCAAGTTAAACAAAGTTTGGTACAAATGTTGTGTAACCGATAAATACCATCAATGTAATGCTAACAAATTACATTCCCGTAAAAACTCCAGGCACAGAAAGAAGAAAAAGAAACCCATGCCCTCAGGGAATATTTGCAGGTCCGTACCAGAACAGAGTGTGAGAAGGAATGGCCAGAGTGGGCACTTACTCAAGCTGGGCAGCATGGCAACTTCCAGGCCATGTGCAAAGTAGGCGGTGGTGTCGTACAGCCCCAGGAGCCGGCTCAGCTTGCTTTCGGGGCCAGCGTGCTCCATGGCAGTGTGGAGGCAGGTGGGGACCGAGGGCACCAAAGCACTGAGCACCTGGATCAGCAGCACAGCCACCACTTGGTGGGGGTTCTTGAAAACCTGCAGGTGGGGGGAGAGGTTGGAGGCTGCTTGTGCTCTTTGTAAGCATTTTACTGGGAAGGCATGGTGGGGGTGGGGGTGGGGGTGGGGGGGTAGGGGAATGACACACTGGAGCCAAAGCTGGAAGCCAAACAGCTTAGTTAAAAAGGCTGGGTAAGAAAACAGGAAACCCACATTACAGGAAATGAGTTGGGGGGTTCCAGCAATAAGAACACACATCAATTGAGTGATGCTGGCCTCAAAGGGTGAAAAGCCCACGAGGTGCTTTTTAAAGATGAAAGAGTTTCTGCTAACAAAAGTCAGAGAGCAAACACTTTTCAAGAAAAACTGAAACTGAAAAACTGATTTTGGTTCCAGACACAAAAACTTCCCCCAAAATGTATTTTAATATATTTAATATATTAAATATATATTAATATATTATGCTTAAATGGATTTTATCTTAGAGAAAAATGCTTTTTATATGCAATGCATTTTAACTTCTATCCAAATGTATTTTATTAATTTAAAAAAGTTCCCACTAATTAATAGGTGGCAAACTAACAATAAACTATTTCTATTTATATTCTGATTTTCAGTTCGAACTGGCTTTCAAAGTAGCTTACAATTAAAATCTACAAGATGCAGTGTGTGTGTGTTTGTGTGTGTGTGTGAGAGAGAGAGAGAGAGAGAGAGGAGGAAGAAGTGATGTTTGCATTTCACTATTCAGTTGCTGCTATTGTTGCAGCCTGATTGGTTGATTGTTCCATCTGTGCATTTTAAAATAAAGCCAACTGCTGATTTATTTATTTATTTAAAAAAAAAACAGCAGTATTCTGATTAGTGCAGAGAGCTGTACAGAATGAAAGAAACTTCACCAAATCCTGCTGCTGCCAAACAAGACAATATTGACATAGAAAGGAAGGTTTCCTTCCAGCTTGGGGACGCACAGAAGCCTGCCATCCTAAAGGCCAGGACTGACATTCAAAGCAGAATGCTGTATGTGATAATTTGATCCCCTCACCTCTTACCCTCTTTTGACCCTATTTTTTCAATTTACATTAAAGCTTCAAAATGTCAGCCCAAGAGTCACCAGGAAAACCCACTCATCGGGCATTAATATCTACCTGTTTGAGCTCAGAGGAAGGAAAGATAGTCAGTTTGATTCCTACGATAGTACACATCTTAGTTTTGATAAGCCTGCAGAGACAGGATTCTGGCCATTGTTTAAGTTTTCATGATTAATTTTGGGGGCATCTAACCTGCTCCTGGACTGCTTAATAGTTAGGTATCTTTGTATTTTTTTGTAAACCGCCCAGAGCTTTGGCTATTGGGAATATAAAAAAGCAAGCAACAAATAAATAAATAAACTTGACCCAAAAGAAGCCTCCCTCTCTCTCGCAAGGAGAATCTTGTGAAACTTGCTCTTCTTTCTCCCTGTAGCTCCTCTTTTTTTCTGTCGTCATTGCTGAAGGGGCACCCCAGGCTGCGCAGATACAGTATGGAGAGGGAAGAAACCCATTGCTAACTTCTTCTCAACAAGATCTCTCTCTCTCTCTCTCTCTTCTCTTCTCTTCTCTTCTCTTCTCTTCTCTTCTGGTATTATCCCCACTTTGCTGGAGAAACCACTCAACTTTCTCTGGTTCTTTCTTCAGAGGTGGGCAACTTGCTAGCTGCTTCTCTTTGCCCACCAACTCTGCTACCTGCCTCTCTTCCCTTCCCATGCCAGTCCCAGGATCCATTCCCCACCACCACCTCTCCACGGCTAGGACTTCTCCCTATCCCCCACCCCCACCCCTCTGCTTATCAATGTGTCTGTCTTAGTAATAAGAACATTTTGTACAAATCACCTTTAAAATGCCTACTATCATGATATGAACTCTTGAATGTATGTTTTAATTCTTTTCAATAAATTACTCTTGGGTTAAGCAATTGTGTTTCTTAAATTTCTAAAAATCCCCTTAAGTTGCTATGCTTTGGGATACTCAGCGCTCAGTGTTAAAAGAAGCGTCCAGATTGCATGTCTGAAAGTGCACACTCAGGCATAGTGCGACAGGGACACTTGCTAACACTGCAGCAGCAGCTGTTAGGGCCAAGCAGGCTGCTGAGAAGCCGGCGGCGTCAGTGGCAGGAGATGAGGAACGATTAAGCTCAGCAGTCATACAAATTGGAGAAGTCTCAAAACAAGTCCAACCCCAATGGCGGTCGAGAAAAAACTGAAGGAATGGGCAGGAATCCTTGGAACATACCCAGTGGGACAGTGGGGGAGGGTTCCCACCAAAACTTGCTCAGCTATAGAAATTTCCCGATTTGATGCTCCGCACAGACACAGAGCCCATATGTGTGATGCACAGAGACCACGAAGAAGAAAGTACCTTTGCTTCCATGTGCTGCCACAAATAAATCCAGTATGTTTTCAAGGATTTCTTACAGGTGTAAGAAAACTTGGATGTCCCTTTTTAACCTTTATAAGCAAAGAGGAGGGCCCCCTTATGCTCCATGACAGGAACGACTTCTGGCACCACCCTAGCTCTCCTCAAATGAGGTGCTGACTGGGTCACCTGGCTCCCAGGCCTCCCTTATTCAAGAGAAGCCCATAAAACAACAATGAAAAGTTGGCATTCCCTTGATCCATCATCATCATCCAAAAAACCTCCAAAAGATATAAATGTAGAGTTTCAAATGTTTTATTCTGGAAAATTTCTTTTCCGATTTGATCCTTCAACAACTGGATTTGCAGCAAAAAGAGCTGCTTGCACATAGAAGCCTTTGCACATAGAAGTGTTTTTCCCATAGAGAATATGAAGAACAGGAAAAGCTCCGGGGCCAAACCGTTTCGCTACAGAATATGGCGCATTTACCTTTTTTTTTACTCCTAAGCTTTACTGTCTTCATTGCAAGGCTTCTGAGAATCAGGAATGCTACCTGTTCTTTGCAGGATGCTTATATACCAGTTATCCCTAAACCTGGCAAAGACCATCCCAACTGTGCAAATTATAAGCCAATTATAAGCCAAATTATAAACCAATTACCATAATTAATGTGGATGCTAAAATATTAATGACAATTTTGGCTAATATACTTCAGCATATATTAGTGGATCCTGATCACGTGGGGGCCATTTGCCACTGACAGGGAGTAGATAATTTAAGGCTTCCAGTATATCTGGTTGCTTTGAATTCTGAAAGAGAAACCATTTAAAAATATATATTGGCAATTCATGTTTATGACCTTGGGGAAAAATGTATTTCCACAGGATTTTTTAAGATGTATTAGAATTTTATATCTCTTTCCTATGTCACGTATGAAGACAAATTGATTTTTATTTATTTATTTTACTTTTTTTTAGACTGCAGTGGGGCACTAGACAGGGCTGCCCTCTGGTACTTGATTTGTGTGTAGAACTTTGGTGTATGCAGTTAGGAAGAGTAGAGACATGTTCATTTCTTTTGCATGAGCATGTTCAGTATAAAATGGCTTTATACACAGATGAATTGTTGATGTTTATCAGTAGGTTAGAGTCTTCTATACCGAAATTAATAAGAATATTTGACACCTTTGGTACACCTTCAGGTTATTCTATTGATTGGTCAAATCTGAAATAATGCCTGTAGGTAGTATCAAGACACCCAAACTGGTTACTAAATGGCAACTTTGCTGGTGTCCAGAACTGATTAAGTATTTTGGTATATTGGTACCTAGAGATATCTCACAAATGGTTAAACTGAATATAAGTGTATTACTGGCAGAAATATCTCTTGACTTAGAAAGAGATATTTAGGTACTTGGCTAAGCTTAGCATACTTAAGATGAATGTCCTGGCAGATAATTTATGTATTACATAGTATTCCTTCATATGTTCCCCAAACATATTTTAAAAAACTTTACGCAGCATTTGGAGAGTTTATTTGGGGGGGTTCTACTCCCCATTTTCACTGAAGATGCAGTTGTCAAATAAAAAGGGAGGATTTAATTTTTCAGATCTTAGTTTATATCATAAAGCATATTTGTTAATCCACACTAATAACTGGAAAACAACTTTTTAAATTACTCTTCCATGAGATGTTTTGGAGTAAAATTATTTGGCTGGATGGCGTTAGGATTTACTTATATTAAAAAGAGAATAATGACTCCACTTTTAGCAGTGAGACAGACTTGGAACGCAATGTCTCATCAGCTGCAGTTTGATCCATATTCTCACACTAAATTATGGGAGAATCCAGTTTTGAAAACAGAGATATGGCCTTTTACATGGAGGTGTTTTACAGAAACCTAAAGGACAATCACGGTTTATAAAATTCTGACTCCGCCACTTCTCTGAGGTGTGTGTGAGGGTGGGAATGAAATTCGACAACAGACTCTACACTGGTCCTGACATAGACAGATGCAGAAATATGCCAGACCCACTCTTGAGAAACACAAAAATATGAACATGTCTGCTGCAAACTGTCCAAGATTCTCATAATCCAGAGAGGGAGAATTCATTCCAGGTCCCTTGCCGAGGAGGCCTCCACTGTGCCTCCAGCAGCGGCCACAGATAAACATCGGCTTTCCCCTTCACGGGTGAGAGGCCCCATCAACCTAATCTGATGAAGTTCGCAGATGCCTACAAGAACACAAGCCACAGTAAACCAGTTTTGCCCAAGATTCCACCAGGGCACTTTTTATCTTGTTGCTGCTGCTGCTGCTACGGATTTAAGGCTGTGTTATGAAACAAGAGATCAACAGCAGGCAGTACTGCAGGAGTTATTTCAGGGGTGCCCTGCCTTATTTCTGTACTGTCCGCACAAGCTTTCTGTACAGGTGTTTGTGCTCCACAAAGATCGTGTTCAGTGAGGTTATGAGGTTCCCTCAGAATTCACCTCTGGGCTGCTTTTCTAGAGTGGAAGCAGCTCTCTTTTGCCCATGGTGGGCAGACGAAAGGGACAAAGGTGTGCACTTGGATGCATTAAAGAGTTAAGAAGTAAGATGAGTCCCTAAACACAGGATCAATTGACACCTTTTCTGAAAGCAAAGAGATGGACCTGGTTCACACATCTCTGTGGCAATTCCTGGGTTGCTTAATCTAGGATTGTTGGGAAGGAGTGTCACACATGGGCCGCTTCCAATTTTAATCGATTGTTTTGCAATGTCTGAACCTGGAAACATTGGATTGTTCAAGGGTTAAACAATCCAGAGTTAACCCAACAATTGTCCATGTTTGTTGTTGACTGGCTCACACTCAGCACTCATCCCTGACAATTCTGGAGCTAAACAACCCAGGAATTGCAGCCATGACATGTGAAATGGATCATTCTGCCTTTTGCACCCACAGGCCTGATAAATTTATAACAGTTCTGCTGTACATATGTGTGCAACTTGAGTTGTCTAGAGACACAAAGGTTCCAGAAAGATAACTACATCTGGTTGGAATAACGAGGAATTTATTCCTAATTTATACCCTGCTATTCAACAGGGAGTTGTTCCCAATGCCTAAACTCAGCTTTATATATCCGCACTCTGCTGTTTTAGGGTTTAAAACAGGGTGCACAATAGAAGAGCAAAAGAAGAGCCATCCTGGATCAGAAAAAGTCTCCATCTGGTCAAGCATTCTGTTCACGCAGAGGCTAACCAGCTGTCTGTGGGAAAGCCCCCCAGAAGTCATGAGCACAGGAACACCCTCCTGTTTGTGTTCCCCAGCAAATGGTATACAAAGGCATACAAAGGCCTCCGACATTGGAGGCAGCATATAGCCATCAGGACTAGAATCATAGAACAGTAGAGTTGGAAGGGGCCTATAAGGCCACTGAGTCCAACCCCCTGCTGAATGCAGGAATCCTAGTAGCCATCATGGCACACCCAGGTTGTGCTTGAGGTTCACTTTCACAACTGCATATCCTGGAGGGTAAGGGAGATGGGACAGCCATGATAAAGAGTGTGTCCTGGATTCCTGCACCTAGAAACACGCATTGAACTGTTGCACCAGCAAGAAGTTGCTGCTGGATCAAGGGTTAATGGACCTCACAGTTTTATTATCACCATCAACACAAGAAGAAGATGATCCTTGCAATGAGGCAGCCCACTTCCTGCCGGTATGGGTGACACCATTTGTGAGAGGGTATTGCCTTGCCAGGGCTCTATGCATGCTCTGTGTCTTACTGTCAGTGGAGAAAACGTGGCATGAGATTTTGGGACATGTTTGTCCTCTACAAATTTCCCCCCGCCCCCCATTCATTCATTTTTTCCATTCATTCATGAGTCGCTCTTCCACTGACAGCTTTCTCCTCCTCCTCCTCCGACTAATCCTCTTTTAAAGCCATCCAATTTGGTGACCATCACTCATTTCCATAGTTTATCTACCTGCAGGTTGGACGTGCCCTCCTCCTCCCAGCCATTACTATGAACCCTCTACTCCCTGCCGCCTCCAAATTCCCACCCCAATTTCCCTACCGCTACAAGCAGCAAGGAAAGAGTGCTCTGTATCATGATCACTGGGATACACATGTGTGTGTATGCATATGCATATGTATACATGTGTCTGCCTGTGTGCATAATACATCTTGCCATCACAGTTGAAAAGATTGTACACACCTGATGGAAAACAATTCTGCATCACCTATTCCGGTTGGGCTTTCAAGATGTCAAATCCCATATTTGCACAATGCCATCACAAATGCACTGAAAATATTAGTGCCATCTCTTTGGAGACTCAAGCATGAATCTCACTGTTGCAATGACCAATTTATATTCAAGCACTTCTTTAGGAAGACAGATACTGCTAAAAGTTCTGCAAGGGAAGTTCCCTTGGAGCTAAAATCCAGTAAAGCTTTGCAAGTTGGTTAAGAAAACCCCAGAGGGAATAAATGCGCCAAACCGGGTCAGGCCAGAAATAAAAAGCAGTCACCGAAAGAGTTGCAACCGTTCCAACTGCTTGGCTGACCAATTCTGCTGCCTTTCAAAAGATGAAAGCGATAGGGCAGCCTTAGGGGCAGCCGCAGCCGCCACCAATCCCTGAGTTACTGCCAGATCTTCAACCCTTCCGGATCATCAGCAGGGAGATTCCAGCCCTCACTGCTCCCTCCTCGTCCATCAGCCACAGTCATACCTGCGCTGCCCACTGTAGCTGCGAGTGCCATGTTCCAAGCAACACATCATAGAGTTCTGTCAGCTGCCGATCCAAGGGGAGGTCGGATTGGCACAAGTCCTGCCAGGTGGCTATTAGCTGCACCTATGAGCAAAAAAGACATCACTTTCATCACTTTTATGACCTGCCTTCCTACTGTGCAGAATCAAAAGTACATTTGTTCTTCCAGGCTAACTAGGAAAACAAGGGTGAGGTCTTTCCTACATAGAACTAGAAAACCTGCTTTATCACTTCATACTCCAACCCAAAAGCACTGATCAACAATGACACCACTTCTCCAGGATCACATCTGATCCAAAGAGTGTGAAAATCTGCCTGCAACAGATAAACTGAAGATGGTGCGATGTACAACAAGTCCCAGCTTTGCTCAGCCTATTCGGTGGCCTTGGGCCTAACCTCTGCTTCATAGAGCTGTTAGGGGGATAGAATGAGATGGGCTGACTGACGTGGGCCTGAGGACCTCGAGGGAAATTTGATAAATTTGATAAATAAAATAGCAACAATTTCAGGGACCCTCCTTCAATGTAAGAAGTCTCTGGACTGCATAACAACCCCCCTCCACAAAGTCTGCTGACTGCATGACACACATACACAAGTATTCCTTGAGCCACCTGTTAGAGCATCTCTGAGCAAAGTCCCATCCTTTCTCAAGCTCAGAACACAAAAAAGAGCAAAGAGGCAGCTTCCTGGCTCCCCCACCAATTTAATTAAAGTTGGTATGTTGCTCATAACTGAGGATGAAACCAACACCACCCACGTTCCTTGGCTGGATTGTTCCCAGGGACGAACAATCTGGAGAAGAAAGGACTAGGTGAGGCTGGCCTGCTGCCCCAAATGAGGAATCAGCAGACCTGACATGTGGGGCACAATCCACCAGGCAGCTTTCCTGGCGAAGCCCATCAAAACTGGACTGGACTGCTAGTCATCTCAATGGGGCTTGTGCAAGAAGACTGCATGTTCATTAGCAAGAGGTGTCCCAGCCACAAAAACATGTCCTGAGTGGGCTCCAATCCGCCCACCCCGACACACACAATTGGAAAGCACTTCCCCAAACTACTGGGATGCAGTCTGCAACCGCTTTTATTATATTAAGTGGTATATAAGTATTAATCAATAAACAAACAAACAAATAGCCAAGAACAGTTTTAGAAGAGGTATTCTTCATTTCATCCAGATTAAGGAGTTCATCAAACGCAACCGGCATGTTTCAGTGGAGACAGGACAGCAAGGGGGGCTGGATACCTTGTGGCATTTGTAGTAGTAGGCCAGCAGCTGGGGCATCCGGTCGATTTCTGTGAAGACTTTCACAAACACTCGGGCCTGATCTAAAAAAATACAGATGCCACAAAAACAATTAAATATAAAATACAAATATTTAAAAGACTATAAAATAACATAATGCAAAACAACAAACAGCACAGGAATCATTAAAACGGCCATAACTAGGTCTCTAAAATGCCTCGGAGAAAAGAAAAGCCTTTGCCTAGCACCAAAAAGATAACAACATTGGTGCCAGGTGAGCCTCTTTGGGGAGTTCATTCTGTAAGTGTGGTGCCACCCTTCTAGCTTCCTTCAGCAGTGGCACCCAAAGATGACTGTGGCGTTACACCCCACAAGTCAATTCCAAATGTATGTCTGCAGTTTGTAAGTCTGTGGTTTTTAGAATGTTGGCCTGAGTGGGCGGAGTTAGAATGTCTTGGGAGGGGGGAGGAGTGATATATAAGGGAAGGATTGAGGGGATTGAGGGGGACTTTTCGGGGGGACTTGTTAGGTACTCTTAGAGTCTGTAGTGCTCTCTGTGTTTAGGGTACTTAAGTTCTGGGAAATTTGAGGTTCAGAGTAGTGAGTGGTGTCTTTAGAGTGTGGTGTGCACGTAGTGGATATATATTAATCAATACTGAGAATAAAGAAAGTTCAAGAGTGATTGTGTGAGAAAAAGGAAAGCGCGTATGTGGATGAGTGACAGGATTGTATGAAAGGTTTCAAAAAGGTTTTTAAATGTTATTTGAAACAAAGCTTATGAACTTTTAAAAATAATTTTTGATTGTTTTGTTTTTAAACTACCACAAAAGTCCCACGTGTCTGTTTGGCATTTATCATCTTAAGTTTACACATATGTAGTAGAAGACATACACATAGAAGACAGAAACAAACTTCAAAGTGATCTTGATAGGCTGGAGTGCTGGGCTGAAAACAACAGAATGAAATTTAATAGGGATAAATGCCAAGTTCTACATTTAGGGAATAGAAACCAAAGGCACAGTTACAAGATGGGGGACACTTGGCTCAGCAATACTACAAACGAGAAAGATCTTGGAATTGTTGTAGATCACAAGCTGAATATGAGCCAACAGTGCGATATGGCTGCAAGAAAGGCAAATGCTATTTTGGGCTGCATTAATAGAAGTATAGCTTCCAAATCACGTGAGGTACTGGTTCCTCTCTATTCGGCCCTGGTTAGGCCTCATCTAGAGTATTGTGTCCAGTTCTGGGCTCCACAATTCAAGAAGGACGCAGACAAGCTGGAGCGTGTTCAGAAGAGGGCAACCAGGATGATCAGAGGTCTAGAAACAAAGCCCTATGAAGAGAGACTGAAAGAACTGGGCACGTTTAGCCTGGAGAAGAGAAGATTGAGGGGAGACATGATAGCACTCTTCAAATACTTCAAAGGTTGTCACACAGAGGAGGGCCAGGATCTCTTCTCGATCCTCCCAGAGTGCAGGACACGGAATAACGGGCTCAAGTTAAAGGAAGCCAGATTCCAGCTGGACATCAGGAAAAACTTCCTAACTGTTAGAGCAGTGCAACGGTGGAATCAGTTACCTAGGGAGGTTGTGGGCTCTCCCACACTAGAGGCATTCAAGAGGCAGCTGGACAACCATCTGTCAGGAATGCTTTAGGGTGGATTCCTGCATTGAGCAGGGGATTGGACTCGATGGCCTTGTAGGCCCCTTCCAACTCTGCTATTCTATGATTCTATGATTCATTATTATTATTATTATTTATTTATATAGCACCATCAATGTACATGTATAACACCCACTCTGACAATCATTTACCTAAGCAGATATAACTCACAGCGCATTATTATATATATTAAAATCCTTCTCCATTTTAAACCCCTTTCTCCACATAGTTTGGAGGAAGGTGGGTTTTATCCCTTGCCTCAGGCGTATCAAGCGGTGGTGCTTAGCTTGAGCAGGGAGTAGCCTCGGCCGGGTCTGGTGTTCAGAGCCTGTGTCGCCCCATAATAAGTGGTGGCAGCCGTGAGGTCTGGTGTTCAGAGCCTGTGTCGTGGCAATGACCTAAGGGTCCGAGCAGGGACATATGGGAGAAGATGTTCAATTAGGTACTCTGGTCCCAAGATGTTTAGGGCTTTAAAAGTCAACACCAAAACTTTGAAGTTGCCTGGGAAATAGTTTGGAAGCCGGCGCAGTTGATGAAGCACTGCAGTCACATGATCGTATTGACCAGTCCCAGTTAGTAACCTAGCAGCTCTGTTTTGAACTAACTGAAGCTTCTGAACTATCTTCAAAGGTAGTCCCACATACAACACAATGCAGTAACCCAACCTGGAGGTTACCAGAGCATGGATAACTGGTAGGCAGCAAAAAACATACTCATTTCCCAAATTCCCCTGAGACCAGATGCAAGCTGGAAAGGACTATCCCTCTGGCCATGGCCTAGCCATGCATGATACCCCAGCCCTGCATGGCTTTCCCACGCTGGGGACAGGAGGAGAGATAGACAAGTGGAAGGCAGCCCATTTTGTGGCATGTACCAACCACCGCATGGGAAACGCTGCACTGGATTTCAAGAGAAAGGGAGTTAGCCTGCCCATCCTTGTGATGTGACTGGGCAGGACCAAAGCTCCCCCCTGGGGTGGGATAGGGCACTGCTCCAAGTAACCCAAGCAAAGGCCCACTCTCAGTACATGGATGCCCCCTCCTGGTGGCTTTCTAGCAAAGCTCGAAGTGATCTCATCACGGTTGCAGGGCTAGCGAAGGGTTCTCCAGTAGACAAACACATTGATTGATCTGCCCCCATCTGGAATGCTCAGGCCGTACTACCATGCCCACTGTAAACGTGATAGCACATCACAAATATCATTCCCCCACCCCACAGGAGCTTAATCCAAGTTCAACAGTCAACTACAAGAAGTGCAGGTTTGGGATTGAGAGGAGAGATCAGCCCTCAAGAAGACCTCTGCATGGGCAGCCCAGCCTTTGGTGAATTTCCTCTCTAGAGAGCCTAGGCACAAGGCTAACAGTTGCTTTTCATCTAAGGACCCAGCTATTATACACAGCTTAAGGCTCTCATAGACAGACCGCACTGCCACTCCACTGACAGCCACAGGACTGGAAAGCCTGTATTTATGGAGCAGGGACAAAAGCCTGAGTGACTCCAACACCAGCTCCGAGACCAGTTCTGTGAGCTCGGCCAGGAAGTCTGACAGGTAGCGGGGTGGTTGGTAGACTAACACTTGCAGGACAGTGGCGTGGATGGACAATAGGGATTGGGCAACGGTGCTCAACCTTGTGAGGTCCATGGGCAGATCTGGGTTTTTGAGAATGTGTTGTCAGCACAAGTCACAAAAGGGCTGTCATGGGCTGTCGTGGCTGATCACAAAAAGTACTACTGCAGCAAACACATATTTCATGAAAAGGCCAACGAGGCTAAAAGGCAAGTAACTTGGCCAAGGACCTGGACTACAGGGGCTGAGGCAGAAGTCTGAGCCCGGACACACAAACACACCCGTTTGAACCCAGTTTTCTGTTCCAACCCCAAAAACCCTTCACAAAAAGGCAAAGCCAATTAATTTCCACTCATAACTTTGGGGAAGCTACTCACAAAGGTCAGGTAGCACAACTGCAGGCACTCTTGGAAGATACCGATCACCAAGACCCATTTCAATATGGTTTCTGTCCTGGTCACAGGGCTGAATCAGCCCTGATTGCCTTGACAGATGGGACAGATGGCAAGCCTGCTCAGCCTCTCATTGGCTTTTGATGCCATCGACCATGGTATCCTCCTGGACTAGCTCTACGGGTTGTGCAGCAGAGGCATTGCATTACAGTGCTTCTGGTCCCACCTGCAGGGCCAGTTTCAGAGAGTAACACTGGGTGACTCCTTAGCAACTGAGCTATGGGCTTCCACAGGCTACCTTCTTGTCCCCAATGTCATTCAGCTATATAAAGCCGCTGGGAGTAGTCATTAGGGGATTTGGAGCAACGTGACAGAGTGGCTATGGCTCAGTGGTAGAGCACATGCTTTGCATGCATAAGCCCCCAAATTCAATTACTGGCATCTTCAAAGGAGGGCAACCAGGATGATCAGGGGTCTAGAAACAAAGCCCTATGAAGAGAGACTGAAAGAACTGGGCATGTTTAGCCTGGAGAAGAGAAGATTGAGGGGAGACATGATAGCACTCTTCAAATACTTCAAAGGTTGTGACACAGAGGAGGGCCAGGATCTCTTCTCGATCCTCCCAGAGTGCAGGACATGGAATAACGGGCTCAAGTTACAGGAAGCCAGATTCCAGCTGGACATCAGGAAAAACTTCCTGACTGTTAGAGCAGTGCGACAATGGAACCAATGACCTAGGGAGGTTGTGGGCTCTCCCACCCTAGAGGCCTTCAAGGGGCAGCTGGACAACCATCTGACAGGGATGCTTTAGGGTGGATTCCTGCATTGAGCAGGGGACTGGACTCGATGGCCTTGTCGGCCCCTTCCAACTCTACTATTCTATGATTCTATGATCTCTAGGTGGAAAAATCCCTGTCTGAAACCCTGGAGAGCAGCTGCTGCCAGTCAGCTTCAGCAATACTGGGCTAGATGGACTAATGGTCTGACGCAGTATAAGGCACTACGCTGATGACACACAGCTCTATCTCCCTGTGACATTTGGATCAAGTGAAGCTGTGCAAATCCTGGATCAGAGTCTGAAGTCACTGATGGGCTGGATGAAGACCAATAAACTGAAGCCGAATCGTGGCATATCAGAGGGCCTGTGGGTGAGTGGTTCCAGAATCCAGCTGATTGCTTGTTCTGGGTAGGGTTGCACTCCCTCTGAAATAAACAGGCCTGTAGTCTGAGGTTCCTTGAATGCCTGTCTCTAAGGGCCATGGAATGGGGGCTGAGTAAAGTGGGAGGGGCATGGAATGGAGTGAGGGAGGATCAGAATGTCAGTGGGAAAGGGAAGCCAGAGGAGGAAAAAGAGGCAGAAAAGGAGTGACGGAGGAGAAAAGAGAAGGAAGGACGGAGAAACCAGCAGCATGGTGGAGAAGGAGAAGGAGGCAGGCTGCAGCTCAACAAAGAGTGCACCTGCACACAGAGACAGGTGAACAAGGCCTAAAGAACTGGGCTAAGCAACTGTTGTTGGTCCAGCACCAATAAACATGGCTCTTCACAGTGAACTGTGGGTTGAAAAGGGAGTTGAATATGTTTGGTCCATAGTTCTGGTAATTGTTTTGTTCCTGTTATTATTCACCAAACATTCTTAAGTAAATATTGTCAAGTATTGTTTTGTTTGCCTCTGTGGTAGAATCATAGAATAGTATTATCATTATTATTAATTTATTTATTTATATAGCACCATCTATGTACATGGTGCTGTACAGCGTAAAACAGTAAATAGCAAGACCCTGCCGCATAGGCTTACATTCTATTAAAATCATAGTAGAGCGATAAGGAGGGGAAGAGAATGCAAACAGGCACTGGGTAGGGTAAACAGGCACAGGGTAGGGTAAAACTAACAGTATAACAGTATAAAGTCCAAACAGCATCAAGTTTTAAAAGCTTTAGGAAAAAGAAAAGTTTTTAGCTGAGCTTTAAAAGCTGCAATTGAACTTGTGGATCTCAGATGTTCTGGAAGAGCGTTCCAGGCGTAAGGGGCAGCAGAAGAAAATGGACGAAGCCGAGCAAGGGAAGTAGAGGCCCTTGGGCAGGCGAGAAGCATGGCATCAGAGGAGCAAAGAGCACGAGCGGGGCAATAGTGTGAGATGAGAGAGGAGAGATAGGAAGGAGCTAGACCGTGAAAAGCTTTGAAGGTTAACAGGAGAAGTTTATATTGGATTCTTAAGTGAATTGGAAGCCAATGAAGAGATTTCAGAAGTGGAGTAACATGGTCAGAGCGGCGAGCCAGGAAGATGATCTTAGTGGCAGAGTGGTGGACAGAAACCAACGGACTGATGTGAGAAGAAGGAAGGCCAGAGAGAAGAAGGTTGCAGTAGTCCAACCGTGAAATAACCAGTGCATGAACAAGCATTTTGGCAGAAGAGACAGACAAAAATGATCGAATCCTGGCAATATTATACAGGAAAAAACGACAGGATTTATCTACTGCCTCAATATGAGGAATAAAGGAGAGCGAGGAATCAAATATAAAGCCAAGACTACGAGCTTCCTTGACCGGAGTAAGCGTAACATCATTGACAGTAAGAGAGAATGAGAGATGAGGAGAAGGTTTAGGAGGAAAAACAAGCAGTTCAGTCTTTGCCATATTAAGTTTCAAACGACGATGAAGCAACCAAGCTGAGATATCTGAGAGACATGCCGAGATACGATCGTGAACATCAGGAGAAAGTTCCGAGGATGAGAGATATAATTGAGTATCATCGGCATACAGATGATATTGGAGGCCATGAGATTGAATAAGCTTACCCAAGGGCAACATGTATAAAGAAAACAGTAACGGGCCAAGCACCAAGCCTTGCGGAATCCCTACTGAAAGGGGAAAGGAGGAAGACGAGCTGCCATTAGCCAACACGCTGAAAGAGCGACCCGCTAGATAGGAGGCAAACCAGTTATAGACAGAGCCACGGAGTCCAAGGTCATGAAGGGAATCTAAGAGAAGATCATGATCAACCGTGTCAAAGGCTGCAGTTAGATCAAGGAGAATAAGAACGGAATAAAGGCCTTTAGACTTGGCAGTAAGGAGATCATTGGTGATCTTAGTAAGGGCTGTTTCAGTGGAATGCAAAGGACGGAATCCAGATTGAAAAGGATCCAGAGCAGAGTTACTAGAAAGAAAGTCAAGACAACGAGAGTAGACCACACGCTCCAGGATCTTTGAAACAAAAGGCAACAAGGAGACAGGTCGGTAGTTAGACAGAGATAGCTATCAAGAGTAGATTTCTTGAGAATGGGAGAAACTGTAGCATGTTTAAAAGCAGAAGGAAATGAACCAGAGGACAGAGAAAAAATAATAATATGAAGCAAGGAAGAGAGGATTGCGGGAATAAGATTTATAAAGACGCGAGAAGGAATCGGATCACAAGAACAAGTGGAAGGCTTCGAAGAGCGCAGTACTGTAGACAGTTCATCAGCTGAGACCGAAGGAAACGTGGAGAAATTTGCAGGAGGAACTGACAGATGAGGAACAGGAACTGGAAGAGGAGCAGAGCTGGCCAGATCAGAGCGAATAGTTTGGATTTTAGCATTGAAAAAAGAGGCAAAGCTATTAGCAGACAGAGAGGCGGGGAGAGATGGTGGATTAGGCTTCAGAAGAGAATTGAAGGACGCAAAGAGCCGCTGAGGATGCCTAGCATTTGACTGGATCAACATTGAGTAGTACTGCTGTTTGGCCAGTGAAATGGCAGAAGAGAAAGAGGAGAGTACAAATTTGTAATGGACAAAGTCCGCCCAGTCCATGGTCTTACGCCAAAGGCGTTCAGCTGCCCGGGAACAAGAGCGAAGGTAGAGGAGGAAGGAGGTGAGCCACGGTTGGGGTTGAGAAGGGCGAACTATCCGAGTTGTAGATGGGGCAAGATTATCAAGAGTTGAAGATAAGGAGGAATTAAAGGAGGAAACAGCTGAGTCCAAGGAGACAGCCGAAAGGACAGAAGGAAGAGAGGAGGCTAGAGACTGAGAAAAAGCCTCATAGTTGATAGATTGCAAGTCATGACAAGAGCGAGAAGCGGGACGTGAAGGAGGAGGATTGTGAGTAATATTGAAAGAAACTAGATGATGGTCTGACAAAGGAAAGTCAGCAGTAGAAAAGTCCAAAACAGAGCAATTCCGAGTGAGAACAAGATCCAGACAGTGCCCAAGGGAATGTGTGGGTCCATCAGACCAAAGCTTGAGATCATAGAAGGAAGATAAGGAGCGAAATCGTAGAGCTGCAGCATCTTGAGGGTCATCCACATGGATATTGAAGTCACCCAAGATAAGAGTAGGACAGTTATCAGAGAGGAAAAAGGACAGCCACGAATCAAAATCAGAGAGAAATTTTGAGGATGAGCCTGGGGGGGCGGTACAAAACTGCAATCCGCAGTCACAATGGAGTGAAGAGCCTCACCACATGTGCCTCAAAGGAGGAGAAACAATGTGATGGTGGAATGGAGAGAGGCTGGAACTGGCACAAACTAGATAATAAAAGACCCACACCACCACCCCGACCCTCTGGGCGACTCGAGTGAGAGAAAGAGAGTCCTCCAAGAGAGAGGGCAGCCGAGATGGCGGTATCATGGGCCGGAAGCCAGGTTTCGGTAAGAGCAAGGAGTTGGAAGTAGAGTTGGAAGGGGCCTATAAGGCCCTCAAGTCCAACCCCCTTGCAACCTGCCCCTCCTGGATCCATCTCTGCTGCTGTAGGCCCATGTGGCCACTCCAGCTCAGAGGGCCTTCTGCCAGCTTCCGCCTTTCCTGGACAGGGATAGCTCAGCCACAGTGGTACAATGCCAGGACCCTCAAGACTGCAACGCGCTCCCTGTGGGGCTGCCTTTGAGGTTGGTCTGGAAGCTGCAGCTGGTGCAGAATGCAGCACCTTGGCTGCTGCCTGGGGCTGCCCCCTTTCAGCATGATAACACCTCTGCTGAGGGAGCTGCACTGGCTGCCATTTGCCCCTGGGCCAGGTTTAAGGTTTTGTTCTTGGTGTATAAAGCCTAAACTTGGGACCAGGATATCCGAAAGCCAAGCCTGCCTTCTCTCTTACCAGCCTGCCTCATGGTGTTGGAGGAGGCATCCCTAGCGGTCCTGCATGGACCTGAGGTCCACTCAGAGAAGAGCTTTTAGTGTAATGGTTCCTGCTCTGTGGAATTCTCCCTGTGGAATTCAAGGTTGGTTTGTATTTGGTGTCTGCTAAAGACATTTTATTTAAAGAAGCTTCACCTGAATGACCCGTTTTATTGGTATAACTTGATTTAAAATATTTTTATTGTTTTCTATTCTGGTTTTTCTCTTTACTGTTCTCTACTAAGGAATATTTTAAAGATATGGAGCAGTTTATACATTTTGTAAGCCACTAAGTAAATAAATAAATAAATAAAAATAAATATTACCTCTACATAAATTCTTCTAAAAATTTATTCATCCACATTTATTTCCCCCAAACCAATAGGAAGGTCAATCCCAAATAATTTCCCCCAAACACATGCCAGGACACAAAAAACACACATCCAATAGTACACACACATAAAAAGCACAATTTTCGGGATCCCACTCCTGCAAAAACCGCACTCTGCCCTTCAGGATTATGATTATATGGCACTTATAATCATATTCCATCGAAGGTTTACCATCTTAAATAGACACAAGGAAACAAAGGAAAGTGGAATAAATAAGGCATAAGCAAGCAGGCAGGCAAAGAACATGTGATTATTTCAATTACATGTGCTTGGCTTAGTTACAACTAGAAAATTGACCCAGCTTTGCCCGAGTTGGAATGGCCCTTAGTTTGATACAGCAAAGCCTTCAAGCTCAGCTACACAGCTGTCAAAGTTGGGCACATTGTGCCTGCCCCGTCTGAGCGAAGCCACTCTTGCAGGTAGCTGTAGGCATGGCCCCTGCCACGATGCACCCCTATAGTGCCCTGAGAGACTATAGTCCGCTCCATTCGCCTGAGGGGTGAGGGCGGTGGCCCATAGCAGGATACAGCGGTAGGTCTATAACTCTGTGCCTCTGCTAATAGCTCTTGGCTGGGAACTGTGTGGATTGCAAAGCTGTGTGCCAGTTAGGGAAGCCAGCCCCTAGTGGCTGAAGATGCTACAGCAGGCTTCAACCACATAGACACACTTAAATTAATTAAAATTAATGTATTTTAGAAAAATAAAATAACCCTGAAGTGCACATTCCTAGGGTTCGCTTTGTATATATGCAATATTTCAGGTGTCTAGCTTTCATGCTCTTGGAGCTATGGCGATGACGGACAGACGGATGGATAAAGACACATCCTCTTTTATGATTATAGATAATGCTATGGTAAAAATTTGCTTGCTACAGTGCTGAATCATCTTGACAAGTTTGGTTAAAATAAATGAAACGGCATTGAATCTATAAACCTTTAAAAATTTTGATTGGCCACCATTTCATTTCAAGGTGATGGACACAATTTTGTATGGTGCAGTGCTGAATTATAGGCGAAGTTTGGTTGACATTGATGAAATGGTACTGAAGCAGTACAGCTTTAAAAATTTTGACAGGCTGCCTTTTTGTTTCAAGATGGCAGACAAATTTTTAATGGTGCTTAAACCATCCCAGATAGATGTACAATCCTAAAAGTCTCCTAACAATTGGATGAATGTTTTCCGAGTCCATCGAGGGCATACAAACACTCTTCCTTTTATATCTATAGACAAGGTATAGGTACTAGGGGGTGGCTTAAAGGATTCATTGAAAAGGTGAGTTTTGGATAGGAAAGCAGTTTCAGGCCTAAGGAGCAGCAACAGAAGATGAGCAGTGTCATTTCAGGCGGCAGGAGACATGAAGGGAAGCCAGTGAGAGGATTTAAGGAATGGAGTCCCACGGTCAGAATGATGTGAAAGTGACGACAAGAGAGGCAGCGAAGGGCTGGATGGACATGAGTGGTGAAAGGTGAGACAACGGAAGGTAAGAAAAAAGACTGCAATAATCAAGGTGATAGATGACCAGGGCATGGGCAAGAGTTTTCAATGAAGGCAGAGAGGAAGTGTCATATTTTTGAAATATTGTTGAAAAGTGAGAAGTGACAGGATTTGGCAACAGGCTGAATTTGAGAGGGGGTATTAAAGAAGAGCCAAAGGCTGGATGGGGGAAGCAAGGCAGCATGGGTTGTTCCCCCCGCCCCTGTGCATGCCAGCCCCATGACCAGCATTTTACTTGCACCATGTCACAGGTTGCCATGTTGTCCGGACCCAGCGCATGGCATGGAGGAAGTGGCTTCTAATCCACCCCACAACCCCTACAGCAACACCACACCTGCGGCACATTAGGAAAACATCGGCTTCAAGCGTGGGGGAAACAACCCCCACAACCTGCTCTGCTCCCCCTGCTGATCATCTGAACCAGGTCTTTTCTTTATTTTTTTCTGGGCGATCTGCATAGCTACCAGACTTCATAATTTTCTAATCATCATAGAATCACAAAAGAGTAGAGTTGGAAGGGGCCTATAAGGCCATTGAGTCCAGCCCCCTGCTCAATACAGGAATCCACCCTAAAGCATCCCTGACAGATGCTTGTCCAGCTGCCCCTTGAAGGCCTCTAGTGTGGGAGAGGCCACAATCTCCCTAGGTAACTGGTTCCATTGTCGTACTGCTCTAACAGTCAGGAAGTTTTTCCTGATGTCCAGCTGGAATCTGGCTTCCTTTAACTTGAGCCCATTAGTCCATGTCCTGCACTCTGGGATGATGATGGAGAAGAGATCCTGGCTCTCCTCTGTGTGACAACCTTTCAAATATTTGAAGAGTGCTCTCATGTCTCCCCTCAATCTTCTCTTCTCCAGGCTAAACATGCCCAGTTCTCTCAGTCTCTCTTCATAGGGCTTTGTTTCCAGACCCCTGATCATCCTCGTTACCCTCCTCTGAACACAGTCCAGCTTGTCTGCATCCTTCTTTAAGTGTGGAGCCCAGAACTGAGCACAATACTCTAGATGAGGCCTAACCAGGGCTGAATAGAGAGGAACCAGTACCTCATGTGATTTGGAAGCTATACTTCTATTAACACAGCCCAAAGTAGCACTTGCCTTTTTTGCAGCCACATCGCACTGTTGGCTCATATTCAGCTTGTGATCTACAATTCCAAGATCCTTCTCATTTGTAGTATTGCTTAGCCAAGGATCCCCCATCTTGTAACTGTGCATTTGGTTTCTATTTCCTAGATGCAGAACTTGGCATTTATCCCTATTAAATTTCATCCTGTTGTTTTCAGCCCAGCACTCCAGCCTATCAAGATCACTTTGAAGTTTGTTTCTGTCTTCCAGGGTATTTGCTATCCCACCCAATTTTGTGTCATCTGCAAATTTAATAAGCGTTCCCTGCACCTCCTCATCCAAATCTATATAAATAAAAATGTAAATGTTCGTTCGAAACAGACGTTATATCTCCGAAAGTTCTTCACCGATTGCTTTGAAATTTTGACACAACGTTGCATTCGAATATGTGAGCGTTGTTATGTAACTATGTTCTATATGGGGACAAAAGTTCGTCTTAAAATCGAAGAAATAGGCCTCCTCAAAACCAGTCCTGCTGATCATTGTGACATCGCCAACCAGTAGGCCAATCCACTGCCTCTGCCTTCTCTCTTATTTGCATGTTCTCTCACAATTGGCTGAGTGAATATAGAGGTCACACCTGTGACAGTTACACGTTCTGAAGAAAGGTAACTGCCAGGAGTTTCCGCTAACCTCCTCACCGTAAAAACATCCTTTTTTTAAAACCAAACAATTTGCTTTACTTCATCCAAATAATGCCTCGCAGAAGATCACACTTAGGTCGTCGTACTCGCAGAGCGGAAGCACTGTGATAAGAAATTGCAAATCAGATTGAGGAAGAACGGGCATCAGCAAACGAGAAAAAAAGAAAAAGAATGCCTCAAATACGTGCCAAGGAACCAGGAAAGCAACATTCAGCCAGACTTGAGGATGCACGATTGCGAGCACGGCAATCGCGTTCTACAGCTTCAGATCTGCTTTGTTCTCAACAGAATGAACGCGGCAGGCTGAGAGTGGCTGAAAGACGTCAACGAGAAACAGCACATCAGCGTCAAACACGACTCCGTGGTAAACAATCACACGATTACAATCGCCTTGCATTCCGGTACAACCCAGCTGATGATTATAGTTTGAGGCGGCATGTTCTCATCGGCACTATGACTGAAGTGTGTCCTTATTGCAAGGCTCTTAAATTTAATGGAGAAACAAAAGGAATGTGTTGCGCTGCTGGAAAAATTAAACTGCCTCAACTTGGAGAACCATCAGAACCATTACAAACTTTGCTTGCCGGATATACCGCAGAATCAAAGCATTTCCTATCTAACATCAGGAAATATAACTCATGCTTCCAAAAGACGTCGTTCAGTGCAGAAATCATCACAGCTCCATTTATGCCAACTTTCAAAGTCAAAGGACAAATTTATCATAAAGCCGGCTCCTTCCTTCCGTTTCAAGATAGTCAACATAAATTCCTACAAATGTATTTCATTGGTGATGGCAATGATGAATTGAATGCACGCTGCGGAATTTATACCGGCATAAAAAGGTCCATCGTTTCAAAACTGCAACAGCTACTTCACGAAAAAAACAATTTAGTACATTTGTTCAAAACAGCAATTGACATGATGCCATCTGATACACACAAGATTGCTATTCATGCTGACAAAACGCCTGCTGGAGAACATGTGTGAAGATTCAATGTTCCAACTATAGACGAAGTGGCAATTGTTATAGTCGGAGATCAATCTTGACAGGACCTTTCAAAGGTGAAGATGTCCTCATTCCTCGCATTCCTATGATTCCAACAGATATGCCATTTCAATTTAAGAGATTGCAATTCCCAATTCGATTGGCGTTTGCAATCACCATCAACAAAGCTCAGGGCCAATCTTTAGAATTGTGCAGTTTAGATCTAGACACAGATTGCTTCTCACATGGACAATTATATGTTGTGTGTTCTAGAGTTGGCAAACCAGACAATCTCTATATCTACACAGACAATGGAACAACTAAAAATATTGTATATCCACAAGTATTGTGAAATTAAACATATTAGAAACATCCGCTTTGTCTTTTCTTTCTTTTCCATTTAACCAGACTGAGCCACAGCAACGCGTGGCAGGGTACAGCTAGTCATTAATAAAAATGTTGAAAAGCACTTGGCCCAGGACTGAGCCCTGCGGTACCCCACTCGTTACCTCCCTCCAGTCTGAGAAGGTGCTGTTGATAAGCACTCTTTGAGTCCGATTCTGTAGCCAACTGTGAATCCACCTAATAGTTGTTCCATCTAGCCCACTTTTAGCTAGTTTTTTAATCAGAATATCATGGGGCACTTTGTCAAAACCTTTGCTGAAGTCAATATATATTCCCAAATGTTGCTCAGATGCATTCTGGAGGAATGAAGATGGTGATAATAAACTAAGATGTCAGCTTACATTTGGCGGAAGTGTTTGGGGGGAGTGTTTAGGAGAAAACATTCTTACATGTAATAGTTTCTGTAGTCAAATGTTTTTTAAAATATTTTAAAATATTGTTTTAGTTGCCCTTTGCACCCTCAATCTGTTTTCTAATAATGATGTAAGTCAACCTATGGGATTAAATAATTACAATGTTGTGTATGCAACTCCCAGATTCTCTTGCCTTCTTAAAATTCCTCCACCTTCCACAGCACGTGAAACGAACTAATGTATGTTTGAAAATAAATACAGACCTAAGCAAGAAATAAATTAACATGTAAAAGTGTAGACAAGCTAGCTTCATTTCCAGCAAATTCCATGGAGATAAAAATGAAAATTCAGAAGCAGAAAGTGATTTGGATTAGAGAAAAATAGGGAGTTTTATTTTTTTATATATTATTGTCTAAATGGAAAGATTGTTGCTACACATCGCTAATTTTGTCCACAATCACTATGATACATATGTGCAATTATGACTCATTACTGGTGCCTTAGGAATTTCAGCTCACTATCCAGATTTACTAGATTTTTTTATTCTTCAGGGCTGGGAGCAGCTGGAAAGAGGAATCATCACTAGTTGTGTTGTACATACTCATCCCAGGTACTGTTTTGTACTGTTTCTTCTGTTTTTAGATAACATTGTTGGCAAAGTGACCAGCGGTTTGAACAGCCCTCCCCTATGTAAGTTTGCTTAGAAATAAGCCGCACCATGTTCAGTGGGGTTTACTGCAAAGGAAGTGTGCACAGAATTGCAGCCTTAGTTGAGGTCATGGGGAGATCAATACTATGGTCCCTCAACAGAGCCTGGGGAGCCACAGGATACTTTGAATTCCTGGAGTCTGAGCTTCCACCACCACTCTCCCTCACAGCTGGTGCAGAGAGAACTACAACAGCTGCCTTTCCAAGGGGGGCGGCTCCGTGGGCAGGGAGGGGAGGGAACCAGGGAAGCAGGAATATGAGCTATCCCCCCCCTCATCCCCGTCCTCCTGCAGAACCCTAACTAGATGGGCAAAAACACCCGTCTACTGAAAATGGAGAGAGGAGGGAGCGCAGAGGCTGCTCCCTCTCTGCATAGGATTCTCATCAGCCTCCAAATTCAGAGGACAATAAGAATCCCAACAGGATTGCGCCCTAAATGCTAACAAAAAGGGATACATATAGGAAGTGGAAGGAAGGCCAGGCTACAAAAGAAGAGTACAGACAAGTGGCGCAGAAGTGCCGAAATGGCTTCAGGAAGGCTAAAGCTGTGAATGAGCTGAGATTAGCGAGGGATGCTAAAAGCAATAAAAAGGCTTTCTTCAGATACGTGAGTAGTAAAAGACAGAGGAAAGAAATGGTGGTTCAACTGCTTAATGAGGATGGCAAATTGATAACAGACGACAAACAAAAGGCTGAAGTGCTCAATTCCTACTTTGCCTCGGTCTTCTCCCAAAAGCGGATCTATGACCCCCCTGGAAAAAGTGAAGCAGAAGTTGAGGGGGCAGGATTGCAGTTTGAGATTGATAAACAAATGGTCAAAGAACACCTAATTTCCTTGAATGAGTTCAAATCCCCAGGGCCCGATGAACTGCATCCAAGAGTAATGAAGGAGCTAGCGGAAGAACTCTCAGAACCTTTGTCTATTATCTTTGCAAAATCATGGAAGACGGGTGAGGTGCCGGACGACTGGAGGAGGGCTAACGTTGTCCCTATCTTCAAAAAGGGCAAAAAGGAGGAACCTGGGAACTACAGACCAGTCAGTCTGACATCCATCCCTGGGAAAATTCTGGAGCAGATTATAAAGAAGTCAATCTGTAAACACCTTGAAATCAATGCAGTGATTACTAGAAGCCAACATGGATTTGTCAGGAACAAATCCTGTCAGACTAATTTGATCTCATTTTTTGATAGGATAACCTCCCTTGTGGACTGTGGGAATGCTGTGGATGTCATATATCTTGACTTCAGCAAAGCTTTTGACAAAGTACCACATGACATTCTGATTAACAAACTAGCTAAAAGTGGGCTAGATGGAACAACTATTAGGTGGATCCACAGTTGGCTACAGAATCGGACTCAAAGAGTACTTATCAATGGAACCTTCTCAAACTGGGGAGAGGCAACGAGTGGGGTGCCGCAGGGCTCAGTCCTGGGCCCAGTGCTCTTCAACATTTTTATTAATGATTTGGACGAGGAGGTGCAGGGAACGCTGATCAAATTTGCAGATGACACCAAATTGGGTGGGATAGCTAATACCCTGGAAGACAGAAACAAACTTCAAAGTGATCTTGATAGGCTGGAGTGCTGGGCTGAAAACAACAGAATGAAATTTAATAGGGATAAATGCCAAGTTCTACATTTAGGGAATAGAAACCAAATGCACAGTTACAAGATGGGGGACACTTGGCTCAGCAATACTACAAATGAGAAAGATCTTGGAATTGTTGTAGATCACAAGCTGAATATGAGCCAACAGTGCGATATGGCTGCAAGAAAGGCAAATGCTATTTTGGGCTGCATTAATAGAAGTATAGCTTCCAAATCACGTGAGGTACTGGTTCCTCTCTATTCGGCCCTGGTTAGGCCTCATCTAGAGTATTGCGTCCAGTTCTGGGCTCCACAATTCAAGAAGGACGCAGACAAGCTGGAGCGTGTTCAGAAGAGGGCAACGAGGATGATCAGAGGTCTAGAAACAAAGCCCTATGAAGAGAGACTGAAAGAACTGGGCATGTTTAGCCTGGAGAAGAGAAGATTGAGGGGAGACATGATAGCACTCTTCAAATACTTAAAAGGTTGTCACACAGAGGAGGGCCAGGATCTCTTCTCGATTCTCCCAGAGTGCAGGACACGGAATAACGGGCTCAAGTTAAAGGAAGCCAGATTCCGGCTGGACATCAGGAAAAACTTCCTGACTGTTAGAGCAGTGCGACAGTGGAATCAGCTACCTAGGGAGGTTGTGGGCTCTCCCACACTAGAGGCATTCAAGAGGCAGCTGGACAACCATCTGTCAGGGATGCTTTAGGGTGGATTCCTGCATTGAGCAGGGGGTTGGACTCGATGGCCTTGTAGGCCCCTTCCAACTCTGCTATTCTATGATTCTATGATTCTATGTTTCCTTATTGTCCCAATGACAAAAAACAAGATTTTTAGGCACCTTCACGTACAGCAGCTTGCTCCTCCATCTCTAATAATGATAATAGTAGTAGTAGTAGTTCTACTTTTACATTTCACTAGTATACCAAAAAAACTGAATTTATGTACTATTGTGTCTTTTTTATGTTCAGTAAAATAAGTTTAGATCTGATAATAAAATAATTCTTGCATATATATTCCATTTCTTCCCCCACAACCCCCATCCCAAAAAGGAACACAAGTTTTCATTGAAGGAAATGTTACATCATTACCTGAACGTGAGGTGGACACTGCTCATTAGGCAGTCCTTTTAAGCTCAAAATCACAGTGTGAGGGAATCTAGGGAAGCTTAAACAGCCCAGGAGCTGCATGCCCTCAAATCTGCCAAGGACACCCCCTTCATGATTCCAACTATGCACCCAGTTTGGACAGCACAGCCCCCCACCCCCCAAGGAGTGCCTCCACAAAGGAGTGGCTTGGGTTCTCTTCCTAGCCAAAATCACAGCCTGAACCTCTTTTGGAAATGCTGCAAGAACTTTCTTATCTGGGCTGGCTTAAGCTTTCACCTATGAATAGGTTTTATTCAGCATAATTCTAAACCAACTCTTTGTCTAAATATTTTATCCAACTTTCAGCCTTAAGGATGGCATTGGATAGAACTCCCAGAAAGAAATGTTAAAAATATCACTACGAACAACTATCATGTTCCTTAAGCAAGTCACCTGTTACACAATTCGAGGGCCAGCTTGATGGTGAGAGGCCAGTAGCCAACAGAGGAGCCTCTCTGCCTCCCCGGTTCCCTTGCGAAAAGGTGGCCAAGACCACGGATTCCCACTCACCAACAGACTGAGCGTTGAAAGCAGACACGATCTGCGGGCTGGCGAGGGCCTCCAGTCGGTTCTTGAGCGCTTCCAGGTGCACACACTTCTCCGAGTAGTCTGGTGTGTCCACTAGCACTGCCAAGCTGTTTTGCATGCTGGTCAGCTTGGCTGAGATCACAGATACATCCTGAATCCAGAGAAGAGAACCACAGCATCACTGCTTCACAAGTACACAGCCCACACACACACCCTGCCAAGGTACACTTCTGTTCCCCACCCATAGCCAGCAAAAACAAAATCAGTGCACATCTCCAAATCTAACAAATCCTGAGAGCGTATGAGATAATTCTGTCAAACCAGCAATCTACACAAAAATCGAATCACAAAAGTTGCTCAGATTATATAGACAAATAAGACAAATGTTCAACATACTTTGAGCACTACACTCTTCTTCAACGTTTGTTTGTCTTAAATCAGCAGTTCTAAATTCTCTTGTTTTGGGTCCTATGCCTACTGATCTCCCGTTTTGGTGCTATCATTTGGTGTAGCCTTTTTCAACATCAAGCATAGCCAGTCCCAAATTACTCATTTTCCCATCCCAGATCTCCACCTTCAGTCCCTAAATACCCTTTTCAGTCCCAACTAGCTGATGAGAGGCTTCCTGCTTACATGGAAATTGCCATTTCAAGAACCTAAATTGTCTCCATTAGGTGTCTGCACACAAAACCATGGTTTAGCACAATATGCAAAAGCTGGAACGATCCCAAGTGAGCCTCTGGGTGGTGCCCTCCCAACCTGAAGAGCCAGAGGTGCAGAGGAGAGGTGGAGGCAAGTAGACTCTAGGTCCATCCCAAATCTTGTTTAAGACACAGGATGCCATTTGCAGCAAAATGTGTATAAACCTGTGTTTTAAAGGTCTCTTCAATGTCGGCACTGAGGGTGCTCCACTTGTCCGCTTCCTGGAGCGAGTCAGCTGCCAGCTGCATCCTGGATTTCACATGATCCAGTTTGACTAAGACCTGAAAGAGATAGAACCAAAAGAGTCACAGGATGTCTCCATCATCCATTGTGAGTGAAATCTGTCCTGAATATAATTAATAGTCTTTCTATGAAAGTGCAACTTTTCACTTCAGTATAAAAATTCCAATGAATTACATCTCCCTTGTATGTTTTTTAAAGAGCTAATGATAGCTGAATCCTAGTATTCGGTTTATAATAAGTATTAGCATAACTTTGGGGGTTCTTGGTACTTCACCTATTTTCCATTTAGCACCTGTGAAGAACCCTGCTAGGACAGACTAAGATGAGTCCATCTAGTCTCACAGTGGCCAACCAGATACCCCTGAGAAGTCCACAAGCAGGACCTGAAGGTTCCTGCTCTTCCTCCTTCATGAGTTTGCTGAATCCCCTTTAATAGCTATCTGTGCCAGTGAACCTCATCGCATCTTTTAGCAGTGAATTCCACATATTATGTAGAATATTGAACTTGCAACCAAATAGTTGGGTTTGTTTGGCTGTAGGTCCCTGCATAAGGTCCTTCAACCACTACAATCAGGCCTTCTGAGCCTCTTCAACTTCAAACAACTGCCTCTCCCTTGCCCACTGCAATTTTTCCTGCATCTTTCTTTCAAATTACTATATTTTCTGGTTCAGTTTGAATTTAGATTCAGTGGTGACTGAAGCTTGACTGGTTTGGTTCCAATTCAGGCCAATAAATGTTCAGCAACTGAATCAATTCAGTTCTGGTTCACATATGAATACATAATTAGCACATTGCTGACTTGTATTTGTGGTAAAGTAAGGGGCCAATTAGACCAAATAATTCCGAGTAAGTAACCTGACTTTCTTCTTTTTCTTGTTTAAGGTTCTGTTTGGCTTCGGATCCAACATAATAGTTCAGATTCTGTTTGTTTTGGGGGAGGAAACACAAGTTCAGTCTGGGCTGTAGTTCAGGCTAGGTTTGATCTTTAGCATTCCTGCTGCTCCAGATGGATGCCGGTGCCCCATCTGGAGCAGCATTGCCTTGTGATTCTGTACATACAAACTAAGCAGCCAGAACTGGCTACTACCATAAGCACAGATAACTGAGGGTCCCCGGAGTCAGGAGTTGGGTCTGGCCTGCTCCAGTTTAATGGGGCTGAACTTATCTAAAGCTACTTCAAGGAAGTGACAGTGTACATCCCACCTACTCACACAAGAGGAGCAGATACCTGCATGGACTGAGCTGTGTCCTGCTCCAGCTTCTTAATATCTTCCCTGACCAGGACCATTTGCTCCTTCAGGAAAGTTGCCTCCTGCTTCAAGGCTTCCACCTCCCGCAGAACTCTGGGCATGTTCTGGAGTGCCTGGTGACTAGTCTCTGAAGAAATGAAAAACAATTGTCAAGGACCTAGAGGCTCAGTGTACAAAGGTAAAGATGCATTGCATAGAAACTCCCAGAGCCAGATAGCTATTGTGCTTCTGGAGTGACTGGAAACAGGCTGAAAAGGCAGAGCACAAGGATAACCAGGAAAGGAGGGACAAGAAAGTGCAAAAAGACGGCACTATGGTTCAACACAGCAGCAGAACTACAGACACAAATATTCTGCCGATTATTTCAAATCAATGTGACGTTTACTGACTCCTTGGTTCCCCTACCCACAGTCAGCAAGATTCCACAGTTCTATTGCATGGCTACTCCTGCCTTACTAACAGCACACAGGCTTTCCTGCATATGTTTTTTCTTCAAGTTAAATAATCTCTTCATTTCCACCACTAAACACCTACGCATGTCTAGTAAGAAAAATGTCCTATCACTCCCAGCATTCCCCAGCCAGCCAATTATGGGAGCTGTGGGACTTTTTTCTGTCTAAAAACGCATTGGATTGCACCCTAGTCACTAGCAGCAGCAAAGTGCTTCGTACTACAGACTATCCTTCTGGTTGGTTTGTTCCTTGTGAACCACAATGTTTTCTTTCATTATAGCTGGAAAGGCTTATGAATAAAGTCTCAATTTGGTCTGCTCTCATAAGAGCACAATAAGAGTGGTACTGGATCAAACCAAAGACCTACCTAGTCTAGCACCCTGTTTTCACAGTGACCAGATACAAACCAAAATACTTTTAAACTGTTAAAACTTTAAATGAAAAGGTGTTTTTTTCACTTCTGCAGTGTAAGTGGTATTAATGAAAGCTCTAAAGCTCTTCTTTCTCCTATTTTCATCAAGGGCTCCCACCCATCTCAAAGCACACCCACTTGCCAAGGTAATTATAGCATCAGGCTTTCCTTTTTTAACAGGTGATAACAAGGCTTTAAGTTTTACCACAGTTTGCAATGATTAGCTCAAATTCAAAAGTTGTGGTGATACAGGAGGCCAAAGGAGTCACATTGTAGATTAAGGATCCTTGTTTGGCTACCTTATCTATTCTAATCAATTTGAACAAGCATAGATTCCAGGTTATAGACAATCGAGGGTGGAGCTTGATTCACTCTTTAGGTCTATACTAAAGTTCTAATGGTTCTAACTATTAGCTTGAACTGCAAGGACCCAAAAGCAGAAATAAAAATAAAAGAAATAAACAAAAGCTGGGTACTTCTTTACTTTTCTTTGATGGACTTCCTACTTCAGAAGGTACTACCTAGAGGGTAGTAGCTATGTAGTCTATTGCATCAGAAACAACAGATCCTTGTGGCACTTTAGACTAACCAGTTTATTTATTTAATTTATATACTGCCCCATTGCCGAAGCTCTCTGGGTGGTTTACAAAGATTCAGGCATAAGATGTCGTCCACTTCATCAGATTATTATCATTATTATTTATTAAATTTATATACTGCCCCATAGCTGAAGCTCTCTGCACGATTTGAGTCTTTATGCTAGAAGACTTTGTTGTTTCAACTTCAAAGTGACAAATTCTAGCAATATTTTAAATAAAATTCTAAAAATGAAAAAAACTTCCTTGTAAGATTGCTTTTGTTTTTAATTAAACACTAAAAGTTGCATTTCAGCTGGCTCAATGTGTTTTACAAGATGAACCTATGCATGTTTACTTAGAATTAAGCACGACTGGATTTCATGGAGCTTACTCTAAATTGTGTATTGATTGCAGTCAAAATACATAGTTGGGAACAGCTGGAAGTTAAGTAGTATTTTGTAACTGGAATACAGTATATTTTTCCACCTACCACTACCCCTTTGAACAGATATATTTACCCATTTGTTACAAACAAAACTTTATGGCCTTATGGAAGCCTAACAATCCATGCAAAAACTGTTGTATCTTTACAAAGTTCTAACTTGGCATTAAGAGTAAAGTGGCATCTGCTTCTGATGGCATGATTGGATCAAATTATCATTTGTCAGGAAGAGTGTTGAAGGAGGGAAGAATCAGTGTGAGGGCCCCCAAAGGAGTTTACATGCCAAAAAAATAGTTTTCATCATGAATTCTAATTATTTGTTTTATTTATTACATTTCTATCCTGCCCAATAGCTGAAGCTGATTAAAAGTAAAACATCCCCCCAGTAAAGCTTTTCCAAACTCCATGGGCAGAGTTTCAGTGATTCAGCTAAGAAAAAGCATCTGAGAAGCAGACTCTCGAGCCTAAGAAACGTCACACCACAAAAGGTGTTCAAAAGGTCTTTAAAAGGCACCACAAGATGCCTTAAAAAAAACTGGCCACACTTCTTAGACAGGCCATGACAACAATTGTCTTAGGGCGCAACTGTGTGCATGTTTTGACAGGAAAGAAGTCCTGCAATTCCCAGCATTCCCCAGCAAGCATTCCTAGTTAGGGAATGCTGGGAGTTGTAGGACTTTTTTCTCTCTAAACACGCATAGGATTGTGCCTTTATTGCCAAATTCCAGTTTCCCCACATTTTGAAGCTGTACCAAAAACAATATGAATGTTGTTTAATATTTAAATGTATACAAAATGTATATAGTTGCGGAAAAACAAGAATGTTAAAAATCTGACCAGAAAAATAACCTGTCAAAAGCTGTGGAATGAGTCTTAGGTTAAGACTAAAAACAAAACAAAAACCACACAGTAGAAATCAGCCTGCATAAAAGCTGAATTACCCAAATTATCTGCACTGATAAACTCATATATGGTTCCATCATTATGGTGAGACTAGACTTCACAGCTGCCTTGTAGACACGAACACTCTTGTGTGAACAGAGGGCTGGACTAGATGGACCCTCAGTCTGATCCAGCAGCATCATGACTCTTAGGTTCTCACCCAGCCATAATTTATAGGTGCTTGCACAACACAGTTTTGCAGCATCTGGCGCAGGCTAGTCCCTCCACTATTGCCCGAGATTCCCAAGGTGAGCTCCACCTGCTTAAAGCATCACCTTCCACAGCATTGTTGACCTCTTGGATAAAGAGCTGCAGCTTCATCACCAGGGTAGCTGCGTGGGCATCCACCTTGCCCGGTGCTTCTTGCTGTACTGCCCGGAAAGCCCCATTCACCCAAGTCTTCACCTCAAAGTCATCAGCCAGGAACTTGGAGAAATCCATGCTGGCTGTTGTGGGAGACTGCAGTGCTGGAAGGACACACACAGTGGACAGATGTGAGCCTTAGCTCAGTAGTAAAGCACATACCTTGCATACCTTAAGTCTCATGTTAAAAAATCCCATCAGAAAGGATAAGATTCACAAGTACTGTTTATTGTTACAATGCAGTACACCTAAGGCAAAATGTTAAGTGATATGATGAAACAAATTGTTCTCCAATGGGCTCAAGTTACCAAAGCCAGATTCCGATTGGACACCAGAAAAACCTTCTTGACTGTTAGAGCAGTACGACAATGGAATCAATTACCCAGGGAGGTTGTGGGCTCTCCCACACTAGAGGCATTCAAGAGGCAGCTGGACAGCCAAATGTCAGGTATGCTTTAAAGTAGATTCCTACAATGAGCAGGGGGTTGGACTCAATGGCCTTGTAGGCCCCTTCCAACTCTGCTATTCTATGATTCTATGATTCTAAGTATATTATTGAGATAGATTGTGTTTAGATTCCACCAAGATACGTCCCTTGGGCTTATGAGAAAAATAGTCAAAGGACAATATTTAAGAAGAAGTAAACGAAACATTAGTTCTGGAATTTTAGTATTGTATTTTTTCATATTTAATGAAAAAATGTAAATGGCTGTTTCAAAAACTGGAACTCTTACAAGGCCTTTCTTAAATGTTATGCATTTTATTTATTTATTTATTACATTTCTATACCGCCCAATAGCCGGAGCTCTCTGGGCGGTTCACAAAAATTAAAACCATTCAAAGTATAAAACAACAGTATAAAACCATAATATACAATACAATATAAAAGCTCAACCAGATAAAAACAGCAGCAATGCAAAATTACAAATTTAAAATACCATGTTAAAATGTATTTATAGATTGTTAAAATGTTGGGAGAATAAAAAGGTCTTCACCTGGCGTCTAAAAGCATATAATGTAGGTGCCAAGCGAACCTCCTTGGGGAGCTCATTCCACAGCCGGGGTGCCACAGCAGAGAAGGCCCTCCTCCTAGTAGCCATCTGCCTCACTTCCTTTGGCAGGGGCTCACGGAGAAGGACCCCTGAGGATGACCTTAGGCAGGTACATACGGGAGGAGGCGTTCCTTCAGATAACCTGGCCCCAAGCCGTTTAGGGCTTTAAATATTAATACCAGCACTTTGAATTGGGCCCGGGCCTGGACTGGCAGCCAATGAAGCTGGAAAAGGACTGGCGTAATGTTGTCTCGTCGGCCAGTCCCTGTTAGTAAGCATGCTGCCCTGTTTTGTACCAGTTGAAGTTTCTGGACTGTTTTCAAAGGCAGCCCCAAATATAACGCATTGCAGTAATCCAAACGAGAGGTTATCAGAGCATGGATAACTGTAGCTAAGCTATCTCTGTCCAGATAAGGGCGCAGCTGGTATATCAGCCTAAGCTGGTAAGCTCTTTGCCACTGAGTTCACCTGTGCCTCAAGTGACAGTTCTGGATCCAAGAGCACCCCCAAACAACGGGCCCGATCCTTTAGGGGGAGTGCAATCCCGTCCAGGACAGGGCAAACATCATCTCACTGGACAGATGAACCACCCGCTAACAGTACCTCCGTCTTGTCTGGATTGGGTCTCAGTTTGTTAGCCCTCATCCAGTCCATTACCGTGCCCAGGCACTGGTTCAGAACAGTCACTGCCTCACCTGGGTTTGATGAAAAGGAAAGGTAGAGCTGGGTATCATCCGCATATTGATGACACCTCAGTCCACATCTTCGGATAACCTCCCCCAGCGGCTTCATGTATATGTTAAACAGCATAGGGGATAAGATAGAGCCCTGCGGAACCCTATGGCTTAGGAGCCACGGCACAGAGCAATAATTCCCCAGCACCACCTTCTGGAATCGGCCATCCAAGTAGGAGCGGAACCACTGCAACGCAGTACCTCCAACTCCCAGCTCAGGCAACCTATCCAGAAGGATACCATGGTTGATGGTATCGAAGGCCGCTGAGAGGTCCAGGAGAACCAACAGGGTCGCACTCCCCCTGTCTCTCTCCCAGCAGAGGTCATCCCACAGGGCGACCAAGGCAGTTTCCGTTCCAAAACCAGGCCTGAAATGGATCTAGATAATCCGTTTCATTCAAGAGTGCCTGGAGTTGTCCTGCAATCACCTGCTCAAGCACCTTGCCCAGGAAGGGGATATTAGCCACCGGCCTGTAGTTGTTAACATCCTCCGGGTCCAGGTTAGGCTTCTTCAGGAGTGGTCTAATTACCGCCTCTTTTAAAGAGGCCGGCACCACTCCCTCTCTCAAGGAGGCATTTACAACCTCCTGGACCCAGCCGGCGAAAACTGAAACGGACGGCACTTTGAACGCCTCTACTAGTGGAGCTGCATTAAGTGTGGTGTCCAATTCATGACGAATCTGAGCGACTTTATCTTCAAAGTGCTGTGCAAACTTGTCACAGCGTGCTACCGAGGGTTCCACCATCTCTCACCCTGGCCCAGAGTATAACAGGCCACGAACCACACGGAAAAGCTCCGCCGGACGACACTGAGAAGACGCAATGCTGGTGGAAAAGAACTGCCTCTTTGCCACCCTCACCGCCACAGAGTAGGCTCGATAGTGAGCTCTAGCCCGTGTTCGATCAGACTCAGCACGAGTTTTCCTCCACCTGCGTTCTAGCCGTCTCCCCTCTTGCTTCATTGCCCTCAGCTCAGGTGTATACCAAGGAGCTGACCGGGCTCTGCTCAGAGGGAGAGGACGCTTGGGCATGATCATGTCAACCGCCCGAGTCATCTCTGCATTCCACAGAGCAACCTGGGCTTACAGGAGCACCAGCCATACCAGCAGGAAAATCCCCCAGAGCCCTCTGGAATCTATTAGCCTCCGGGGGGCAGACCATTTTAATAGGCCCCCCCACCCTTGCAGAGGGGAAAGGCTGCTGAAAGTCTAAACCTCAATAGGAAGTGATCTGACCATGACAAGGGGGTAGATGTTAATTCCCCCACTTTCAGATCACCATCCTCCTGCCCAGTCGAGAAAACCAAGTCAAGCGTGTGTTCCTTTGCATGCGTTGGGCCGATGACATGCTGAGACAGCCCCATGGTTGTCATGGCGGCCATGAAGTCCTGAGCTGCCCCAGATACAGGAGCCTTAGCATGGAAGTTGAGATCCCCCAGAACCATCATCCTGGGGGTCCTCAACACCAGATCCAAGACAACCTCGGATGTGTTTGTGCAGAGCCAATGTAAGTCTGAAATTGGGAGATCAGCTACCACAATGGTATCAATATTTACAGCTGAATAGTAATAAGAAAGACTGCAAACCTTAATATTGAAATATATATTTTTGCTGGTTTATTGCTATATGTGAACTGGGAATTTTGGCTTGTCTCTCCCAGACAAGTCAGATTCATAAACCTATGACTCTTGACTTTTCTAGATAGAGACAAACCAGAGTTCCTGGTTTACACTTTATTTATTTACATAACGATAAATAACTCATGGACAGGATACAAACACAGGAAGCAGACCCTGCCAAATGCCAGATCTGTCCCTCTATCTACTCTGGAAACACAATTACAAGCTCTAAGAACGTCACCCACAACATCAGGAGTTCATTCATTTGCTCATCTTCCAATGTGATATATGCCATCTTCTGTCCGCAGTGCCCTTCTGGGACTAGGGAGAGGCCTGATGCAAACAGGCCTGATTCTATGGGATGGGGGTGGGGGAATGCACACAAGTCTGGCATCAGCAATATTCAGCCTCCCAAGGACACTCTGTCACTGACCTTAAAGTCAGTGAACAAAGAAACTTCAAAGGGAGATTAGAGTGAGAGTCTGCTGAGTTACAATCCATCAACAGGTTTCATTCCACCACCAGAGACTTGAATTACACAGAAACCCAGTTTGCATGTCATGGTGGCAAATCGTAGGTTATTTAACCCACAATTCGCAGGGATGTGTGCTGCCAGCAAGCCACTTCCATTTGCTGAAAACAGCCTCCTAACAGCCCATTCGGGGTTATCAGTGTGACATGCAAACCTGGACTGAAGTTGTTGAACAAACCAATGGTTTGTTGTTGGGTTAACCATCGGGTTGGCGAGCCCCTAAACATTTCACTGGTTTGGATTCACATGTCATGCTGACAACCTCCAATCAGACTGTGCAGGTGCAAACAACTAGCTGTTAACCCAAAATTAGTTGTCATGAGGTGAAACAACAATGAAACAACTCATGATTTAACTGTGAGTTGTTTGGGAGTGAGGAAGTGTGTTGGCTCCTGACCATTCCCAGTGTGATCTGGCCCTGGGTGGCTCTCTGTGACATCTGTACCAGAGTTGTTGGGGAAGAAACAAAAACAAATCTGGCATCCACCAGAAGCAGGTAAGCTGCTGGGATTTTCATCATGGGGACCAGGGTTACATGCATTAAATGGCATACCCAGTGCCAGAGGGTTTGTGTTAGCAGCAACAATTGCCCTGCTAATGACTGGCATTAATCATGCGATTGTTGCACTTTGCATTTCTCTCTCCCTAGTCACAACGGTGCGCCGCTGGCCACCCCTTCCTTCTCTCGTGGTTTACAATTCTTCTACATAAAATGAAATTTTATTTCAGAACAAATCTGCTAGCGTTGTACAAATTAGGTTTATAATAAATCGTGGCCTATGCTTTATTTTCAGTGTAGTGTGCAATATGTAACATGTGTTTATATTATACGTATCGATAATCAGTATTTATGGCTGTTTCTTTTCATTTTTTTTAATGCTGAATGCCTCCCTCTCCCCCTCCCTCTCTCGCCGCTGCCCCACCCCCACCCCCGCCCGGGAAGCTTACGTGTCGGGGGTCTCCGGGCCCCCTCAAGCGCGGTCAGAGAGGGAGAGAAGTTCTGGGGGGGGCGGCGAGCTCCAAAGCCCCCAAACCGCGGCCGGCGCCCCCGCGCTTGCCCCAAGAGGGAAGGCCGGAGGGGCCGGAGGCGACTCAGGAGCCCTCGCCACGCTGACCGGGCAGGGGTCCCCTTCGTGGGAGGGCGGCGGGGCCCCTTCTGGGCCCCTCACAGGGCAGCCCATCAGCAGGACAGCGAGACCACCACCACGCCTGGGCCCGTGGCGGGACCCTCCGCGCCCCTCACCTGCCCGCCGCTTGAGGGGCCGCCCGGAACCTACCTACGCGCATGCGCTGTGCGGCGCCTCTCCAGCCCTGGCGGCCGCCATCTTAACGAAAGGGCGGCCTTGCCCTAGGCCCCGCCTCCCCCGGCTTCGTGCCCTTTCTGCAAGGATTGGCCGCCGCCTCCAGAGGGAGCCTGTCCCACCGCGGTTCGGAGGTTCTGCTCCTCAAGGTTCGCCAAAATCTGCTTCCCTGCCACTTGCATCCGTTTGGTTCCACCTCAGCCCTCGGGAGCTGCAAAGAGCAGAGCAGCTCCTTCTTCTGCATCACATCTGGAGACCGCCTCCGCATCTCCCCTTCAACTGCTGCTCTTCTTGAGACCCAGTTTCCAGGTCCCTCGCCATCCTGATTGCGCTTCTCTCAACGCTTCTCTCCTAAAATAGGGCATCCAGAACTGGACATAGTACTCCAAATGCAGCTCAACGCAATGCAGAATAGAGCAGAATTATTATTTTCTGTGACCTGGTTGCTTCTGGCAATGTAACCTAAGATTGCATTTGCTTTTTTAGCAGCTGCATCACACAGCTGACTCATATTTAGCTTGTAACCACTAAGACATGTACTGCTGGCAAGCCTGACCTTTCTCCCCTCATCCCCGTGCCCCTATGCTAGAACTGCAACTTTAAAAATCAATTTTAATTGTAAGTTTCAACAAAACAAACAATGCAAGTGTAACTACATACTTTAAAGGTCTCAATTTCAAATATTACAACATTCTTTTAAAAAGGAAAAAAGAGTAAATTACACATAAACCTCACTAAAGACAGACCAAATATACAAATATAAGTCCATTCGTGAATGGTGCCTCTATATCACTCTTTCAAATGTTGAAATCCCAAGAGCAAATAACGTTGACAGAAAAAAACAGATTTTAAGATAGTAAAGAAGGTAAAATATTTGGGTATTACGCTAACAAATATGAATTGTATGTTGTTTCATAATAACTATGTTAAGGTGTGGAATGAAATTTTAAAAGTTTTAGTAAGATAGGATAAGGTACAATTGTCACTTCTGGGGAGAATTGCTACAATTAAGATGAATGTTTTATCAAGAATGTTGTTTTTGTATCAGACAATACCTATTCTGACATGGGAGTTACCATTCAAGCAATGGCAGAAAGATATATCTAAATTTATATAGCAGGCAAAAACCCCAAGAGTTAAATATAAAATATTACATGATGCAAAGGAAAGAGGAGGTCTGGGTTTACTAGACTTAAAATTATATTTTTCTGCCTGTTGTTTGGTATGGATGAAAGAGTGGATGTTATTGAATAATAGAAGATTATTGGAATTGGAAGGACATGAATTGAGATATGGGTAGCATGGGTACTTGTGGTATGATAAAGTTAAGGTTAATGTAGAATTTAATAATCACTATGTGTGACGTGCTATTTTGAGAATATGGAATAAATACAAACTTAGAGTTTGTCAGAAAATGTGGCTATCAGTGCAGGAGGCTCACCATAGAAGAGAACTGTCAAGTATGAATAATTGGTTAACATATCGTGATGTATTAGAATTTTCACAAGGTGACTATAAATTAAAATCAAGAGAAGAGCTGATGAAAGAAGGTTATATATGCCAATGGTTTTCATATTTACAAATTTCGGAAAGGTTTAAATTAGATAAGAAAACGTGTGGTTTTGAACAAACAAAGTCTGAATTTGAAAGGGAATTATGTACAACTAATGAACATGTTGGGGAAATGTATAAAATTCTGTTAAATTTGAGACAGAGGATGAACAAGTAAAGGATTGTATGTAGGGTGACCAGATGCACCGAGAAACCCCAAAGACCTCCAGAAAAATGGAGGTCTCCGGGGCAACCAGGACTGGCCCCCAATTCACTGCGGAAAAGGGCTGGAATTCCCGTACTTCCAGGAATGGGTCCTCCAGCCCTCTCCCAGCGCCAATCTAGCACAGCAGAAGGCTAGATCAGCACTGGGGGTGGGGGCTGGAAGATACGTTCTCGAACTTCCGGGAATGCGTCTCCCAGCCCCTGCCTCCCCCCAGGGCCGATCTAGCCCTTCTGCTGTGCTGGTGCGATTGCCGGGGGGGGGGAGGACTCATTCCGTCCTCCAGCTCCCCCCCCCAGTGCCAATTGCCAGCCAACGAGGAGGAAGAAGAAGAGGAGGAGGAGGAGGCAAAGCAGGAGCAGCAAGAAACAAGAAGACGAAGCAAGCAGCAGGAGATGGTGGTGGAGAAGAATCAAGTAGGAGGAAAGACTGAGGTATGTGCATGTGTGAGAGAGTGTGTATGGATGAATGGGGTGCATGGGGCATTTGAGTGAATGGATGTGTGCGTGCGTATGTTTTGTAGTGCGTGATCCTAAGTGTGTGTGTGTGTGCGCGCGCTTGCAGTGTGTGAGTGTATTAATGTCTGAATGGGATGCCTGATTGTTTTACTATGAATGGATGCATGTGCATGTTTGCAGGGTATATGGGGGAGACTGTAGTTTTCTGTGAGTTGGGGGATGATTTGGAGGTGATATTCCTATTAAATAATGCATTTTAGACCCATAGACCTTCCTTTCCTATTTGTTTGATATAATTGGCATGACGTATATTTTGTAGCAATGGCTGATGATTGTTCATCCTTCTTAAAAACCTTTTAAAAATTTAACAGGGCTGCCACCACCATCATCATCATCATCTATCTTTCTTTTCTTGCTTGTGGTGGTTTTTCTAGATGAACATGATGGACTTTGCCAAGTCATGCTGTCTTTTACTGATTCAGAAATTTCCTGACCATTGAACATGTTTTAAGTATGATTGCTTTCTGGATGTTGGCATGCATGTATTTTGGTAGGCCTAATTTCTGAAGGTTTTCCGTAAAAAAAATAATGATGTGATGCTGGAAAATTGTAACTTTTTCCTGTTGCCATAGTTCTTTAACTTCCATAGCCAGTGGTGTATATTTTTCTCTCTTGTCCTCTTCCTTTTCTGCAACATTTTTGTCATTAGGTGTTGCTATGTCAATGAGGTAGGTGTGTTTTTCTTGGTTGTTTTTGACTGTTATGACGGGTTGAGGTTGAAACAAGCTAGGAGGTGCTAGCTTTTAGTCCATTTTGTTCCATGGCTAATGTTTGCAGGATAATAATAGTTTATACTCTTTCTGAATGCTTGGTTGCTGGTTTGTTGTACTAGGTTTTTCTGTACTTGTCAATTGCTTCATTTGTTCAGTGGTAGCAGTATGCTGAATGTGTGAGTATGGATATGAGAAAGGTGATGGGGAAAAAATGTTAAATGTTAGGAAAGGTGAGACTATAGTCATCCAGCAAAGGACTTGCAGTCAGAAAAGATTTTTGAGGGAAGGGGAGACTGTACCACACAGAGTATAGCAAAAGCTTCAAAGTACAGCAAAAGCTACACAAGTAGGAATGAGTAAAGTTAATTTCAGATACATTGAATGTCTCACTTGTTCTTTATTCCAGTGATTTTAACATTAAGATGTTATGTAGAACAGGTTTGTCTTAATTGTGTGCTGTGAAATCAGACCTGTGACCAAGGCCATATTTGGGTGGGCACGCCACCTTGGGGGCTGGGCATGTTGGTGGGCACGCCCCTTTAGGGGCTGGGCATGTTGGTGGGCACGCCCCTTGGGGGCTGGACAAGTTGGTGGGCATGCCATGTTGTCCTCCTTTTTGGTTTCCAAAATAGGGTCACCCTAATTGTATGATAAAATGGAGCCAAAATTTTGGGCATAATATACTAATAGAACAATGGGAAAAGATGTGGTTAAAAGGTTTAAAGTTCACATTAAGTTCTAGTCTTAAAGAAAAATTTTATAAGACGATGTATAGATGGTATATGTTCCCTTCAAAATTGGCTAAAATGTATAAAGGTGTCTCAGGAACCTGTTGGAAATGTGAAGAACAAGAAGGAACTTTTTATCATATATGGTGGACATGTAAAAAAGCAAAAAACTTTTGGATACAAATTCATTCTTTAATTCAGAAGATATTAAAGACCAATATACAACTGAAGCAGGAATACTTCCTTTTGGGTTTAATGGTTGAGCAGATGAAAAAGAACTATGGGACTTTATTCTTATACATGATAACGGCAACGAGATTATTATATGCACAAAAATGGAAAGACTCAATATTGCCTACGATGGATGAATGGCTAATAAAGATAGTGGAACTGGTAGGGATGGCTAAACTTACATCAATAATTAGAGAAAAGTCAAGAGTTACGTTTTGACTGAATGGAAACCTCTAATAGACTTTTTGCAGGGACTAGAAAAAAATGACTTGTTCATCTGTGGATTCAACGATTAAGAAGAAAATTTTAAGATAAAAGAAAGGGGAAATTTGTTTTTTGTAATTATGGAATATGAGAAGATAGAGTTACATATTTTTGCTGTGGAGAAAATCGGAATTCTATCTTAACTTCATGTGTTTTTTATTTCTTTGTATGTTTTTATCTTTTTTTTGTTTCTTTTGTATTGTGTGTTTGTAAATTGGATGTGATTTAAAATAATAAAAATTTATATCGCAAATGTTGCTAATGTTGTTAGGCCTTCAATCCATTACATTAGAGGGAGTGAGCTTTTATCTTTCCAATATTGTAGTATCAGTCTTTTAGCAGTCAAGACAAGAGAGTGCAAAAAATCCATTTACGCTGTGTGTTACATTCCAAGAAGTAGGTACATAATTTAAGAGAACATGTACACCAGAAAATATTAAAGAGCTTTCCAATACAAAGTTTATCCATCCAATGACTTCCTCCCAAAAGGAGGCAATTCTTGGGCATTTCCAAAACATCTGAATAAAAGAAGCATTAACTGTATGACACCTCTAACAATTAGCAGAGTTAGACAAACCTTTGTTCAAATCAAATCTTATTTGCACCAAGTCAATAGCCACTGCAATTTATAACAGTGTTCATACAGGTATACATCATCAAACATCAAACAGAAAACAAACTGCCAGTATCCAAAGGAATCCTTAACACAGATATACTGAATATCACCAGAAGGTCTTCCAAGCGAATAAAAACACTGAATACAGTACAGACTAAAATTACACAATTTAAAACTCAGGATGCAATTGCAGCCCTCGATTTAATAGCAATTGCTAAAAATTTAGCAGTTTTTGCTGTGACCAATCTCACAGTCCTCAAGAAGAAAATTCACATAATAGTCAGTTGGATGCCCTGGATAATTAACTCTTCACAGGAGTTTCTGTACAAAGAAAAAAACAGCAGCACGTGGGCCACGGTTTCAATATTTCCACCTCCACAAACGCATACCCGATTTTGAAATGGAATTCTCCTAGTGGCCTTCAAGTATTGCAGAAGGAAGCACATTAAAATGTGCGCTTGAAAAAGCTATTCTATGTTTAGGGTATGCATGCTGCTGAAAATATGACAACATCTTATCCGAGGGTCGAAGTATGGCACCCCGGCTGTGGAATGCCCTCCCCCTGGAAGCCCAGCTGGCGCCGCCACTGGCTGTATTTCGGTGGCAGGTTAAGACATGGCTTTTTAACAAAGCCTTTGATGGCTAAATCCACCAGCCGGCACACTGTCTTGTTTTAATTGGATTTTACCATTTTAAATTTCATATTGGTTTTAACATATTAATTTTAGAATTAATAAACTTTTAGAAGTTTATATTTATTGTTCTATTTTATATGTATGATTTTATCTGTACGCTTCCCTAAGATCCTTGTGATATATGGCGGGATATAAATGTTTTAATAATAAATAAATAAATTATTATTATTATTATTATTTATTTATATAGCACCATCAATGTACATGGTGCTGTACAGAGTAAAACAGTAAATAGCAAGACCCTGCCGCATAGGCTTACAATCTAATAAAATCATAGTAAAGCAATAAGGAGGGGAAGAGAATGCAAACAGGCACTGGGTAGGGTAAACAGGCACAGGGTAGGGTAAAACTAACAGTGTAAAGTCCAAACAACATCAAGTTTTAAAAGCTTTAGGAAAAAGAAAAGTGTTTAGCTGAGCTTTAAAAGCTGCGATTGAACTTGTGGATCTCAGATGTTCTGGAAGAGCGTTCCAGGCGTAAGGGGCAGCAGAGGAAAATGGACGAAGCCGAGCAAGGGAAGTAGAGACCCTTGGGCAGGCGAGAAACATGGCATCAGAGGAGCGAAGAGCACGAGCGGGGCAATAGTGTGAGATGAGAGAGGAGAGATAGGAAGGAGCTAGACCGTGAAAAGCTTTGAAGGTCGACAGGAGAAGTTTATATTGGATTCTGAAGTGAATTGGAAGCCAATGAAAAGATTTCAGAAGTGGAGTAACATGGTCAGAGCGGCGAGCCAGGAAGATGATCTTAGCGGCAGAGTGGTGGACAGAAACCAGTGGACTGATGTGAGAAGAAGGAAGGCCAGAGAGAAGAAGGTTGCAGTAGTCCAACCGAGAAATAACCAGTGCATGAACAAGCATTTTGGCAGAAGAGATAGACAGAAATGATCAAATCCTGGCAATATTATACAGGAAAAAACGACAGGATTTATCTACTGCCTCAATATGAGGAATAAAGGAAAGCGATGAGTCAAATATGAAGCCAAGACTACGAGCTTCCTTGACCGGAGTAAGCGTAACATCATTGACAGTGAGAGAGAATGAAAGATGAGGAGAAGGTTTAGGCGGAAAAACAAGCAATTCAGTCTTTGCCATATTAAGTTTCAGACGATGATGAAGCAGCCAAGCTGAGATATCTGAAAGACATGCCGAGATACGATCATGAACATCAGGAGAAAGTTCTGGAGAAGAAAGATATAATTGTGTATCATCGGCATACAGATGATATTGGAGGCCATGAGATTGAATAAGCTTACCCAAGGGCAACATGTATAAAGAAAACAGCAACGGGCCAAGCACCGAGCCTTGCGGAACCCCTACTGAAAGGGGAAAAGAGGAAGACGAGCTGCCATTAGCCAACACGCTGAAAGAGCGACCCGCTAGATAGGAGGCAAACCAGTTATAGACAGAGCCACGGAGTCCAAGGTCATGAAGGGAATCTAAGAGAAGATCATGATCAACCGTGTCAAAGGCTGCAGTTAGATCAAGGAGAATAAGAATAAAATAAAGGCCTTTAGACTTGGCAGTAAGAAGATCATTGGTGATCTTAGTGAGGGCAGTTTCAGTGGAATGCAAAGGACGGAATCCGGATTGAAAAGGATCTAGAGCAGAGTTACTAGTAAGAAAGTCAAGACAGCGAGAGTAGACCACACGCTCCAGGATCTTTGAAACAAAAGGCAACAAAGAAACAGGTCGGTAGTTAGACAGAGATAGCCTATCAAGAGTAGGTTTCTCGAGAATGGGAGAGACTGTAGCATGTTTAAAAGCAGAAGGAAATGAGCCAGAGGACAGAGAAAAATTAAAAATATGAAGCAAGGAAGGGAGGATAGCGGGAATAAGATTTATAAAGACGCGAGAGGGAATCGGATCACGGGAGCAAGTGGAAGGCTTCGAGGAGCGTAGTATTGTAGACAGTTCATCAGCTGAGACCGAAGGAAACGCAGAGAAATTTGCAGGAGGAACTGACAGATGAGGAACAGGAACTGGAAGAGGAGCAGAGCTGGCCAGATCAGAGCGAATAGTTTGGATTTTAGCATTGAAAAAAGAGGCAAAATTATTAGCAGTCAGAGAGGCGGGGAGAGATGGTGGATTAGGCTTCAGGAGAGAATTGAAGGACGAGGATGCCTAGCATTTGACTGGATCAGCGTTGAGTAGTACTGCTGTTTGGCCAGTAAAATGGCAGAAGAGAAAGAGGAGAGTACAAATTTGTAATGGACAAAGTCCGCCCAATCCCTGGTCTTACGCCAAAGGCGTTCAACTGCCCGGGAACAAGAGTGAAGGTAGCGGAGGAAAGAGGTGAGCCACGGCTGGGGTTGAGAAGGGCGAGCTATCCGAGTTGTAGATGGAGCGAGATTATCAAGAGTTGAAGATAAGGAGACAGCTGAGTCCAAGGAGACAGCTGAAAAGACAGAAGGAAGAGAGGAGGCTAGAGACTGAAAGAAAGCCTCATAAATAAATAAGACTGTTTTAAGATAGGGGCTCAATTCCCTCATTACGGACAAGCTATTTTGTCGTTCAGTGTCCAGTAAACATGGTTTAAATATTTCTTTAGCTTTGACAAACCTTTGCTAAAGAGATGTTGTAACATCCAATAGATCCAAAACAAAAAAAATGCTGAATAAGATGTAACTGGAGGTCTATAGACATATCAGATGCCGATGCCAAAACATTGATTAGACAAAATTGGCCCTCTCTATTCCATTCCTGAAGACCCTGTGTATCATATTTATTTACTGGTAATAAGTATTTGTAAATATGACTCGTGGGCCAATATATCATCTTGCTAGTTTCAACCCAGCATTCTGGCTTGCGTAGACCCTTCTTGAATCTTGATCCTGTCTTCTGCGGGTATCGCTCCTTAGCTTTGTGCCATCTGCAAGTTTGATAAGTAGCCCCTTTACATTATCACCCAAGTCATTTATAAATGCGTTGAACAGCACAGGGCCTAGGACCCAGCTCTGCGGGGACCCTCCCTCTAGAGACCCCCTTCCATTAGCACTCTTTGACCCGGCTCAGATGATCCGATCCTGGCAGACCACTGTGGCATGCTGGGGGATTTTTTAATATTCAAGACACAGCTTGTGGTGTCATCCGAGTCTGGGTGGCAGGGGATGCACAACCCTAGAACAGGCCATGACACATATGGCTTATTTGTTCATGCGAACCGGCCCACTGAGTACAGTTGCTCAACCGTTGATGCACCACGGCAGTGTTCAACTCACATTTTATCATCTGTCATCAGGGATATCATGTGAAACCTTGTCAAAAGTTGTGCAGAAATCAAGGTGTACTATTTCAATAGCATACTCATGACCTACTAAAATGGTGACATGACTTATTCCTGAGAAACCCATTTTGGCTCCTATGAATCCATGCACTATTTTCTAGATGCTCATAGGTTGACTGCTTAACAATCTGTTCCAGAATTTTGCCCAGTATTGACATCAGGCTGACTGTTCTGTGATTTCCTGGATCTACCTTTCTCTCCTTTTTTGGCGATGGGGACATTTGCCTGTCACCAGTCTAGTGGCAGTTCCCCTGTTGTTCCTTTGTCGTGTTTAGCATTCAGCTCACTCTTGACCTTTCTGAAACAGGTTCAGGCAACTCTGTTGTTCTCTTCCTTGGTGATATATCCTTCCCCCTCATGTCCTATATAAGACCCTTTTGGGTCTCAGCTTATCATAGAGCTCCCTGTACAACCACACAGGCTTTTTTTAAATATCCCTGTTTGTTTGTTTTTCTCATGGGAATAGTTTGTGATTGTGCCTTTGGTATTTCAGTTTTCAGGATCTCCTGTTCTTCTTGGACTCTTTTGTCCTTCAGAATTTCTAGCCTTGGGATCCTACCCAACTTTTCTCTGTCCTTTTTGAGATCCTTTGTCCCAACCAGACACACAAAACATGTTCCTCGGTTTTCTTCCATGTGAACACCTCAAGGAATGTGGGACCCATCCTGACAGATCATAGGATGGAGTGAAAACTATGCTTCCCTACTCCAAATCAATTAACAAGCCAGTCCACAAGGAAATATTGCCACCCAGATAAAAGACAAAGGCACAAACTAATGCATAATAATGACTGGAACAAAGTTTGGACCATGCTGGTCTCCTGCAGACACTCCAAATTAGAAATTAGTCACTGATACATATTAAGATTCTGCAACCTTATGTTGGCTCCAACTTGCAAACTAAAAATAGAGTTAGCTGGGTCAATGCATTAGGTGGTACATACAGAGCTGAGTTGCAAAAAGTGTTCTAATACATACTCTGCAATAGTTTCCAATCCTAATTTGGGTAGGTCCAGAATTCCTGAGAAATTATTTCTATTTTGCATTATATTATGCTGTCCCTCTTCCTTTGGCCACCCTAGCCCTGATAGATCCCTGTCTCTTGATCTATCTTCCAGCTCAGCTTTTCAGTTTCCTCCAGCACTCCTGACCCTTATCAACCCAATCGCTCTTGGCAACAGTGCTCAGCCATTCCGGGCCCTGGTTGAGTTCCCCCCACCCCAACTTACTGGCCTTCCACTTGCCTCTTAGAAACTGCAGCGTATGTCAGTATTTTGTGAAAGGTTGGTTCACAAACATTCTATGACATCATGCCAGATCAACCAATAGTTAGATGGGCAGGTTTGCTGGCTTCTTGTAGAAGACAGCAACCAATTATTAGTTCACATATCACAAAATATGTGAAAACCAATACTTGTAGCTTAAGTTATCCTTATGCTATGAGTCAGAAAACAACTGGTCCCTTCAGCATTACTGGAGAAGAAATATCCACTGTAATTTCTAGGTCCAAATGAATACAGAGATAGCGAAGTTTTTATTTTAAAAATGTACTGATTGGTTTACAGAAAGAAGAAGCTGTTGCGGCCTAACCCCACCTGAGTCTGGTCACAAAGACGACAATGGAATCATTTACCTAGGGAGGTTGTGGGCTCTCCCACACCAGAGGCCTTCAAGAGGCAGCTGGACAACCATCTGTCAGGGATGCTTCAGGGTGGATTCCTGCACTGAGCAGGGGGTTGGACTTGATGGCCTTGTAGGCCCCTTCCAACTCTGCTATTCTATGATTCTATAAGGGAGGCCCAAGTCTGAGACCCAAGGGGACACTTTGGGGCTTCTTCAGAAGACACCGGGGAAGCAGCCATCAACTCCCATCTTCAGCTCCCACCCCAAAGGTCTGCATGGGGGAAATCCGTCACCTCCCCGACTTCACTGTGAGCCTGATCATCCTGGCTGAACAGCAGCCTGTACCTCAGCCGCAGGGGAGCCTGAGGGCAGAAGAACAAGAAGGAAGGCAGATGGAGGTGAAGACCCTCTGCTTTTTCAGCCAGACCAACGCTCTGTAGTCAGGCTTGCCCTCCTGCGAGGGGCACAAGTACCCAATCCCTTCCGTCCCACAAGCTCTTCCATCTAGCCTGGTAGAGGCAGAAGTTGCTGGGTGGGTGAGGGGAGGGGACATGGCACACTCAGGGCCAGCTCCACCCACGGGGGATTCGCCCCAATCACAATCTCCCCAGCTCAAATTAAGCTCTGGGGACAAAGCACAAACTAGCCCCTGCCCATCGCTTCTAGTTCTAGGAAAACATGGCCAAGGGGAGGCAGGAATTACAAGGGCGAGGAACGTCTGACCCTGCACATGTTGTTGGACTCCCAACTCCTATCAGCTCCAGCCAGCGTGGCCTATGGTCAAGGATAATGGGAAGTAGAGTCCAACCTCATCTAGAGGACCACAGGTTCCCAGCTCTGCCCTACATCTTGCATGGGCAGCCCTCCCCCAGGCAGCCCAATCACAAGACGGGCACCAACGCCTGGGAATGGCAGCATCTTTGGCAACTGCCATCCATCCAGCATCCTCCTCCGGTCCCAGCACAGGCTCATATGCCTCCCCCCCCCCCCGCTGGCTGCCCCCGTCCCTCCCCCCACCCTCAGCCACGTACCTTGTCAGGGTTGGCCAGCAACAAGACCTGGGAAATTACAGCTGGGGCTGAGAGCGGGTTGAAGGCAGGCAGCTCTGAGCCTGTGGCCGGCTGCAGCTTGATGGCCATCGACTGCCGTTCAATCAGCAAGGAAGAAAAAAGACAGGAGGCGTCAGGAGCTCAAGAGCTGCGGCTGGACAGGCCCATGACCTGGCTACGGGCTCTTATGGATTCAGACGTTTCTCTCCCACCTTCCATTTCAAATTGAAAGACCCAAGAGGGCCAAGTTGAAAAAAGAAAAAACCAACAGGAGGAGCCGAAACAATCTATGGAGATGAGGAGCCAGGCATGACAAAATCAAACAGTGACCCGCCCACCCACCCAGCGACCTGCCAGGACAGAAAAGTCTTCAGCCAGCATCCACGTGCTGCCATTAAGGGTGGGCACTGGCCACTCCTGCGAGTGCCACCGTCTGGTGTTGCTCACAGATGGGCTGACCCAAATGGATGGGAAAGGTCATGTGGGAGGAAACAGCTCTCGGGGGGGCCCTGGTCCCACCCCTCTGAGAGCTTGACAGGTAAGAGCCAGGCACAGAGTGGCAGTGGTAGTCGAGGCCCAGAGGAAGGGACTCTCAGGGCGGGGCAGGTCTCCCACCTTTGGCACAGCAGCCTGAAACACAATGTGCTGGACTGGAGAAGGGGATGTGCTAAGCAGAGAGAGCACCAGCACCCTGGTGGCTGGGCAGCTGGAAACTGGGTCCCTGGCGAAGTGGAGCATGGCCTTCAGGCCGTTCCGCTCGTAGATGGTGACCGGTGGAATCGTGCCTGTTGAGGACAAGGAGAAGACAGACCAGGTGAGAGGAATCTGTGAGCAGGTGCCCAGGCAGGCCCTCCTCAGACCACGTGGTGGCTGGGGCTAGGGCAGCCAAAGTGGGCACACGGAGGACCGGCTAGCGAGGCCCCTTGGCCCCAAGTGCAGCCTGCAGGCCAACTAGAGAGCAGCAGCAGCAGCTGCCATCACGGCTGCCCAGCTGTGGGGCCTTGAAGGAAACCCCAAATCCCCACACTCACTCAGCATAATCGAATCCAGTGGGATGAAAAGCTTAGCCAAAGAGTGGCTGCAGGGGAGACGGCGTGAGGGCAACGGAGGCGTCACTTGAGGGACCACACTGGGGAATGGCGCCCCGGCCGCTGGGCTGTGGGGGAGACCTGGCAGAGAGAGCTGCACAGTTGGAGGTGACGTCTTTCTTTCCAGTACACTGTAGCTCTGTCCTCCATGCTCCACTAGACTACCGCAGTAGCATCACTGCCCGGCCCTCCCTCCCGCGTCTTTCATTCATGCTGGCCCTGCTGCAGGAGAAAGAGGAACCTGCAGCCCACCAAGTACGAGCAGCCCAGCCCCCTCCCCGCTCCCACGGGAAGTCGAGGCAGGCAAAGGCCTCCAGCGGGGTCTCCTGTTCTGCCCGCTGCTTGTGTGCTCCAAAGCCCCAGCCGCAAATGGGCCCAGCCTGGACCAGAGGCAGCTAGGAAGTGGTTAAGCAACTGCCCAACTTGTACCTCATTCCTGAAAAGAGTTTGACAAAGGAGATAGCACAATCACCGTAATGAGACAAGAGACCACGCCCTGCCACCTTCCTCAAACTCCCTTCTCCTGCACACCCTTTCCAGCAACAAGAGGCCAGAGAAGCAGACCACCATCTCCAAGAAAGACATGCGAACTCACCACCGCCCCTGAGCTCCAGCCCCCAACACTAACCTAACGACATCAGCTCCTCATCTAGTGACCGAGAGGAGGAGGAGGGCTGCAGCCTGCCTTGCAAGAGGCCGGACTCTGCATTCCCTTGCAGCGCTGTGGGCGCCTGGAGCCCTGCATCCATCTCAGAGAAGTCCATGAGTGTGAGACCGTTTACACTGTCTGGAGGGGGCTGAGGCTCTGCTGAAAGGCAAACAGGGGTTTTAAAAAAGCCTTTCCCAAAGCTCATCCACCATTCCAAGGATGCTGGAGAACATCCAGACATGCCCTCCACAATGCAATAGTGTGGGGCTGCTGCAGACAGGGTTGCTGGCTCCTAAATTCTAGGGCTGACCTCCCTTGCCCCCATCCCGACTCTGCTGCCGTTCTGTGGAGTTCACTTTCACGGGGGCACTGAAGTGACGTTATTGTCAAGTAGGATAAACCGAGCAAGAACTGATGCCACATTAAAGCAAAGCATTTCCATACACCGTTCTGCTCCTTCAGGAGCGGCTCGTTTGCAAGTTAAGGTAACTTCAATCAGTTGGAGCTGCTGAATAAACTTCTGCTAGCTAGCTGTTCCCAGTTTAAGCACAGTTCCCTAATGTGCTCCCGGGCTAGCTATTTTGCCAGCCAGCTAAGCAGATACAGAATGCACTGAAGAGGATGTCTCCATTCACTGTTTTGCTTCAAAGCAACGGTTTCCCAAAATCTGTCAGCCTTTCAGCTGCAATTTGGTCCAGTAAGCAGAGCAGGGGCTGTATTCTGCTCACCCCCTTCTGGGCCTCCTTCCAGTCCCTTGCAAAGCCTTCTCCTCCCTCCTGGATTCCCTCTTTAATCTCTTCCCCAAGAACTTGGAGGGCCCGAGGAACTCTTCTCCTGCCCCTGCTGGGCTTCCCTCCGCCCTGCCCCGGCCCTTTGCAGCATACCTACCAGTGGTGTCAGCAGAATCCCTGCTGGGCCCCAACCTCTGCTCGTATAAGCGAAGGACCTGCGTGAGCCGGTCATTTGCCTGCAGAATTTCTGCTGGAGAAACAGGAGAGGGCATTTGCCACCCGATGCTGAAAGGAGAGAGGAGAGGCCCGAAGCCTGCCTGAGCCTCAGCCCTGTCCAGGCTCAATCCCGGCATCTCCAGTTCACAGGGATTCAGCCAGCAAGGCAGGATAAGACCCCATGAGGTCCACACAGAATTCAGCCAGCCTAAGAGGCACAGATAATGCCAGGTGGCAGCAGCAGCAGCAGCAGCAGCAGCAGCTTCAAATGTTCATCAGTTCTTTTGATAGGACCACTTCCCACAAGCCAGGGCTGGACTCTAGCACAAACTGAGCCCCTGGGATCTCTCCTTGGAGGAGCAGAGCCCAAGACCAGCTCTGGAACAGAAGGGCCGGTGACCTCAACAGTCCAGGACTCAGGAGGCCTCCTTGGCCGGACACCGAGAGTCTTCTTCAGCCACATCCTGAAACGAAGCTTGGAATTCTATGCACCTAAGACAAGCCCACCTGCCGCAAATGTACAGATCAACGTTTTTCTTTTGCTCACCTGGCTTTTATGTTTTCAGAAGTGAGGGGCAGCCATTGCTTCCTCCCCAGAATGCTAGGTATTATCGGGTACTTTGCAGCCCTACCAGTGACTCATCCATTCAGTCTGCAATCATCACATTGAAACTGAGCCTAGAATGCAGACCTCATGACCGCAAGGTTCTTTCACCATTTTTTCCTTCCCCTGTCCCAGCCTCTTATAACAAGTAGTCTAATGAAATCTTCTGGAGAACTCAAAAGTATGCACTCTTTTTTGTGGCATTTTGGTTTTTCCTAATAAAGGCACTGCCTAACTGAGGATTTTGGATGGTTTTTTTTACTAATGGACCAATATGGCTGTCTTTGTTTTTCTTCTTTCCCATTTCTCTAGAGGTGGGGTAGGAAGGGGGCAGGAAGTGATGAAAAGGGCCATTAAGACAGTGTTGGCTAGTGTAGTTTCTTCTTGAGCAGTGCCAATACTACAGGAATGTTGTGCCCAACTGAAATTGTAAAACTATACACTTTATAATTAGTGCTATAACCTATAAATATACTTGAAAAAACAACACACAGTTTAAGGCATGCACTTCAAAAACTGAAATTCCAACATTCTTATTCCTGAGTCTGACAGAATAAAACACCATCTAAGAAAAGTGCACTAAAGCCCAGCCCCTCCCTTGCCAGATGTTGGCAGGTTGCACCAGATGTCCAAGTCTGGCCAAGCCTTCATTTCTGGGACCAGGCCTGGGCCAAGCCACCAGCCTTCGCCTTCTGGAGCCCCCCTCCCTGTTCCCTGCCAGCACCTCCACGGCTGCAGCCCTGCTTGTTCACACGTTACCCAAAGCCTCCTCGTCCTCCACCGTTTCGCTGGCCACTCGGAACATCAGGGGTTTCAGCTTCTCACCCTTGGCAAACACACCCTGAGGAAGGAGAAAGCCAGAGCAGCTGCCCTTGAGAAGGGATGGCCCTAGCTGAGCCACGCAGCCCACGGTACCAAGCCACAGCCTCACACCCAGCTGCCGGTCTAGAGTCGAGTCCAGGCATTCAAAATTAAGCTGCAGCCAAGCCCCAGTACTTAATTAAGCCTGGTTCACATTCCTATGCAATGCATATAAAAGCCAAACTGTGGGGTTTATGTCCCAATGCAGACTGAAGCGACCCTCCCCACAATGGTCCTGGGGAGACCCTCCCCTCCCCATTGCAAGCAGCTGGGGGTGGGGTGGGGTGGGGGGCTGTGGCAGGTGAGACTGCAAGGATCAGGCTCCTAGTGCATCCCTGCTTCACCTTTCCTGCCCAAACATCAGAGATGCTCCAAAAGTGCTGGGAAGGGCAGAAAGGGGAACAAACCTGCAGAACCTCCAGGGCTGGCTTGGGGATTGCTGCTCCTTCTCTGGCTTGGCAACCGCTCAGCATCTCTTCCAGGGCCTCAGCACAGCTGTGAGCTTCCTTGATGGCATTCATTCGCCTCGACACCTTGGCCGACTTGGCCTGCTCCTGCAACAGGCCTGACTCATTCAGACTACAAGGCACTTCCTTAAGCGAACGGCAGCCTGGCTTCACATTCCCCACCACAACCACCAGTGCAGGTCTTATCACCTCGGGTGCTTCCAGACGAGGCTTTCATCCTGCAGTCGCCCTGCCTCAAACATGGAATTTTGGGACAGATCCAGACATTCGTGAACCCTTCCCACCACTTCTTTTTTATTTTTGTCATACTAGAAAACAGTCACGAAGGAGGGAAAAGATGGAAGAACTGCCTGACGCCTTTTGACTGGGAGCACTAGGAGCCCTCTGTCTGGTCTGGAAGCATCCCCTGGTCTGGAAGCATCCCCTGGTCCAAGGGAACGCACCCCGAGAGAGGCAGAAAAGCCACCCCAGGGCTGGCCAGCGGGTCCCTCTCTGTGCCGCACC